>NC_136159.1:5232706-5832706 GCF_965212315.1 Lampetra planeri
AACACTACACACAACACTACCCACAACACTACACACAACACTACACACAACACTACACACAACACTACCCACAACACTACCCACAACACTACCCACAACACTACACACAACACTACACACAACACTACACACAACACTACCACACACACTACCCACAACACACTACCCACAACACTACCCACAACACTACCACACAACACTACACACAACACTACCCACAACACTACACACAACACTACACACAACACTACACACAACACTACACCACAACACTACACACAACACTACCACAACACTACCACACAACACTACACACAACACTACCCACAACACTACACACAACACTACCACAACACTACACACAACACTACACACAACACTACCCACAACACTACACACAACACTACCCACAACACTACACACAACACTACCCACAACACTACACACAACACTACACACAACACTACACACAACACTACCCACAACACTACACACAACACTACCCACAACACTACACACAACACTACCCACAACACTACACACAACACTACCCACAACACTACACACAACACTACACACAACACTACCACAACACTACACACAACACTACACACAACACTACACACAACACTACCCACACACCCACAACACTACACACAACACTACCCACAACACTACACACAACACTACCCACAACACTACCCACAACACTACACACAACACTACACACAACACTACACACAACACTACCCACAACACTACCCACAACACTACCCACAACACTACACACAACACTACCCACAACACTACACACAACACTACCCACAACACTACCCACAACACTACACACAACACTACACACAACACTACACCACAACACTACCCACAACACTACACACAACACTACCCACAACACTACACACAACACTACACACAACACTACCCACAACACTACCCACAACACTACACACAACACTACACACAACACTACCCACAACACTACCCACAACACTACCCACAACACTACACACAACACTACCCACAACACTACACAACACTACACACAACACTACACACAACACTACACACAACACTACACACAACACTACACACAACACTACACACAACACTACACACAACACTACACACACACCACACTACACACAACACTACACACAACACTACCCACAACACTACACACAACACTACCCACAACACTACACACAACACTACACACAACACTACACACAACACTACCACAACCCACAACACTACACACAACACTACCCACAACACTACACACAACACTACCACACTACACACAACACTACCCACAACACTACACACAACACTACACACAACACTACACACAACACTACACACAACACTACCCACAACACTACACACAACACTACACACAACACTACACACAACACTACCCACAACACTACACACAACACTACACACAACACTACACACAACACTACCCACAACACTACACACAACACTACACACAACACTACCACAACACACAACACTACCACAACACACACACTACACACAACACTACCCACAACACTACACACAACACTACACACAACACTACACACAACACTACCCACAACACTACACACAACACTACACACAACACTACACACAACACTACCACAACACTACCCACAACACTACCCACAACACTACACACAACACTACACACACTACACACAACACTACCACAACACTACCACAACACTACACACAACACTACCCACAACACTACACACAACACTACACACAACACTACCACACAACACACAACCCACACAACACTACACACAACACTACACACAACACTACACACAACACTACACACAACACTACCCACAACACTACACAACACTACCCACAACACTACACACAACACTACCCACAACACTACACACAACACTACACACAACACTACACACAACACTACACACAACACTACACACAACACTACACACAACACTACACACAACACTACACACAACACTACACACAACACTACCCACAACACTACCCACAACACTACACACAACACTACACACAACACTACCCACAACACTACACACAACACTACACACAACACTACACACAACACTACACCACAACACTACACACAACACTACCCACAACACTACACACAACACTACCCACAACACTACACACAACACTACCCACAACACTACACACAACACTACCCACAACACTACACACAACACTACCCACAACACTACCACACAACACTACCCACAACACTACACACAACACTACCCACAACACTACACACAACACTACACACAACACTACCCACAACACTACACACAACACTACCCACAACACTACACACAACACTACCCACAACACTACACACAACACTACACACAACACTACACACAACACTACCCACAACACTACCCACAACACTACCACAACACTACCCACAACACTACACACAACACTACCCACACTCACAACACTACCCACAACACTACCCACAACACTACCCACAACACTACACACAACACTACACACAACACTACCCACAACACTACACACAACACTACACACAACACTACCCACAACACTACACACAACACTACCCACAACACTACCCACAACACTACACACAACACTACCCACACACACTACCCACAACACTACACACAACACACAACACTACACACAACACTACACACAACACTACACACAACACTACCCACAACACTACCCACAACACTACACACACTACACAACACTACACACACACCCACAACACACCCACAACACTACACACAACACTACCCACAACACTACACACAACACTACCCACAACACTACACACAACACAACCCACACAACCCACAACACTACCACAACACTACCCACAACACTACACACACTACCCACAACACTACACACAACACTACCCACAACACTACCCACAACACTACACACAACACTACCACACAACACTACCCACAACACTACCCACAACACTACACACAACACTACCCACAACACTACCCACAACACTACCCACAACACTACCCACAACACTACACACAACACTACCCACAACACTACCCACAACACTACCCACAACACTACACACAACACTACCCACAACACTACCCACAACACTACACACAACACTACACACAACACTACCCAAACACTACCCACAACACTACACACAACACAACCCACAACACTACACACAACACTACACACAACACTACCCACAACACTACCCACAACACTACACACAACACTACACACAACACTACCCACAACACTACACACAACACTACCCACAACACTACACACAACACTACCACAACACACCACAACACTACACACAACACTACACACAACACTACACACAACACTACACACAACACTACCACAACACTACCACAACAACACACAACACTACACACAACACTACACACAACACTACCACAACACTACACACAACACTACACACAACACTACCCACAACACTACCACAACACTACACACAACACTACCACAACACTACACACAACACTACCCACAACACTACACACAACACTACACACAACACTACACACAACACTACCCACAACACTACACACAACACTACCCACAACACTACACACAACACTACCCACAACACTACACACAACACTACACACAACAACACAACACTACACACAACACTACCCACAACACTACACACAACACTACCACAACACTACACACAACACTACACACAACACTACACACAACACTACACACAACACTACACACAACACTACCCACAACACTACACACAACACTACCCACAACACTACACACAACACTACCCAACACTACACACAACACTACCCACAACACTACACACACACACACACACTACCCACAACACTACACACAACACTACACACAACACTACCCACAACACTACACACAACACTACACACAACACTACACACAACACTACCCACAACACTACCCACAACACTACCCACAACACTACACACAACACTACACACAACACTACACACAACACTACCCACAACACTACCCACAACACTACCCACAACACTACCACAACACTACACACAACACTACACACAACACTACCCACAACACTACACACAACACTACACACAACACTACACACAACACTACACACAACACTACACACAACACTACCCACAACACTACCCACAACACTACACACAACACTACCCACAACACTACACACAACACTACACACAACACTACACACAACACTACACACAACACTACACACAACACTACACACAACACTACACACAACACTACACACAACACTACACACAACACTACACACACACTACACACACACTACCCACAACACTACACACAACACTACACACAACACTACCCACAACACTACACACAACACTACACACAACACTACCCACAACACTACCCACAACACTACACACAACACTACACACAACACTACACACAACACTACCCACAACACTACCCACAACACTACACACAACACTACACACAACACTACCCACAACACTACACACAACACTACCCACAACACTACACACAACACTACCCACAACACTACACACAACACTACCCACAACACTACACACAACACTACCCACAACACTACCCACAACACTACCCACAACACTACCCACAACACTACCCACAACACTACCCACAACACTACCCACAACACTACACACAACACTACACACAACACTACACACAACACTACACACAACACTACACACAACACTACACACAACACTACACACAACACTACCCACAACACTACCCACAACACTACACACAACACTACCCACAACACTACACACAACACTACCCACAACACTACCCACAACACTACCCACAACACTACACACAACACTACACACAACACTACACACAACACTACACACAACACTACACACAACACTACACACAACACTACACACAACACTACCCACAACACTACACACAACACTACACACAACACTACCCACAACACTACACACAACACTACACACAACACTACACACAACACTACACACAACACTACCCACAACACTACACACAACACTACACACAACACTACCCACAACACTACACACAACACTACACACAACACTACACACAACACTACCCACAACACTACACACAACACTACACACAACACTACCCACAACACTACACACAACACTACACACAACACTACACACAACACTACACACAACACTACCCACAACACTACACACAACACTACACACAACACTACCCACAACACTACACACAACACTACACACAACACTACACACAACACTACACACAACACTACCCACAACACTACACACAACACTACACACAACACTACCCACAACACTACACACAACACTACACACAACACTACACACAACACTACACACAACACTACCCACAACACTACACACAACACTACACACAACACTACCCACAACACTACACACAACACTACACACAACACTACACACAACACTACACACAACACTACCCACAACACTACACACAACACTACCCACAACACTACACACAACACTACACACAACACTACCCACAACACTACACACAACACTACACACAACACTACCCACAACACTACACACAACACTACACACAACACTACCCACAACACTACCCACAACACTACACACAACACTACACACAACACTACCCACAACACTACCCACAACACTACACACAACACTACACACAACACTACACACAACACTACACACAACACTACACACAACACTACCCACAACACTACACACAACACTACACACAACACTACACACAACACTACACACAACACTACACACAACACTACACACAACACTACACACAACACTACACACAACACTACACACAACACTACACACACGCGTGCACACGCGTGTGTGTAAGTCCCTTTTCTCACAAATGAAACTCAACAGGAGATCACGATATAATAAATGTGCCGAAGGCGTTCGTGAGCCTTTTTGAAACAAATTAAATGTGAATTGGGAATGTCTGATGCAATGCAATCACGCGAATTTAGAGTGGCTGAGTTTGTTATGGATCTTCCTACTTCTTCTGGCACCAGGCAGCAGCATGTTGCATAATAAACCACCGTCGATTTTCGGTGTACTTCACAAATGCACAGCATCTAAAAGCAGGTCAGCGGCAAAAAAAACCCCGGGTTCGATTCCCGCACACTGCCAACGTCAGTGACCAAACAAAAACAAAATTTGTGACCGACGCTTGACCTCCCCTAAGTCAACTCAGCCACAAATGATTAATCTGGCCAGCGCCGCTCCCTCTCGTGCGCCGTGGTGGCCCTCATCGAGTGCTGTGAGCGAGCGAGGGAGCGCTCGCTCACTGCACTAGGCCCCAAAAGTCAATTTTCATGAGAACTGCTTTGAGCGTTGGAGGTTCTTTGTCCATCAGCCGCACCTCCGATTCGTTTCCAATTTGAGGTCACGCGGGGTCGGCCAACCAGCGGGCTCACGAGCCGCATGCGGTGACTCTTTGGGGCCGTCCATAAATGACGTCACGCACCTAGGGGGGGCGGGCGGGGGTCAGATATTTGTAAGGATGTGTGACGAGGGGGAGCGGGGTTTGAGAAATGTGACGTCACATCAAAATGCGCAACTTTAAATAAATATAGACAACACGTTCTACTTAATTAAATAGACTTTTTGATAAATGTTTTCTCCTACAAAATCAGAGTGCAGCGCCACATTAAATACGCACAACAATGACAATAGTTGAAAGCGATTTGAAGCATGTTTTATTTTTTTTGGGGGGGGTCAGAGCTTTGTGACGTCATATTTGAGGGGGGGGGTCTGACTTTTTGTGACGCCGTGTGACGAGAGGGGGGGGTCAAAAATCGTCCGAAATCGCGTGACGTCATTTATGGACGGCCCCTTTGAAGGGACTGCTTCGTGACCCGGTATTTATTCATGGGCCACCACCGTCTCGTTTGCACCGCGCACTGCGCTGCGGCTCTTGAAACGTTGAGTTTTGTTACCGAATTTTTTTGTCATATTGGTTGCCGGAACCCCGATCCGAGGGGGTGGATCGGTGGCGCAGTCGATAACGCGTTGCAGTGTAGTGTAAATAGGCATTTAAGAAACGCTAAATCATGCTAATAGCATCGTTTCGTCCACCTCCGATTTGCACGGTTGGCTACGTACGATGCGAAAAGAGTTCAACACACATACTACACTGCACACACTACACTATACACAATATAGTAAACTATGCACACCACTACTATACTAAATTGAAAACTAATTTCTTTAGAACTGCTTTATCGGTGTTAAGTGTGTTGTCCTTCCCCCGCACCACCGATTAGCAAGGGTAGCAATGTACGGCGATGCGACAGTTCAACATACATGCAAGCTAATATACACTACACTATACACTACACTACTACACCACGATACTACATTAAGAACTAATTTCTTTATAACTTCTTTCTGTGTCAAACTAGATTCTGTTTGTCTCTGTGTGTTTCTGTGTCTCTCTCTGCTTGTGTGTCTGTCCGTGTGTCTCCGTGTCTGTGTTTTTGTCTCTCAAATTTAGCAATCTTTGGAAGAACGTAATCAACCAGGTAGCGTGTTGACTGTTGTGTTATCCGACTCTCTGTGTTGTATTGCATTGTATTTCCCAGTTCACTATGTTTGTTTTCTCATTCATTCTTACCTGATGATGGTTGCTTGTGTTGCAATCGAAGCGTCGTATTCTTTTATTATTTAATTTAATTTCTTTCGACGTGACTTTGCCGCAAGATCCAAGGAGTGCTTTCTGTGTGCTTAGTTTGTTGTCCTTCCCCCGCACCACCGATCAGCACGGTTTGCTCTCTTTTAGCCCCCCCCCTTCCAATACGTTATCATGTGCACCAACAGGGGCTTGCGCACAAACACGTACACGTCTACGTCTACTTACACCTCGTGCTCTCTTTTAGCCCCGCCCCCCCCCCCTCCAAATACGTTCCATTCATTGGCTACCACATTCTGATAAGCTCCCCCCCCCCTCTTCCCTCTTAACTTGTATTTAAGAACTTGCATCTTGGAATCCCTGCCTCACTTGATGCAGCAAATCTGGCTGTGACGGTCCCACCTGATGACGGAGACTTGTGTTGCTTCCGAAACGTCGTGATTTGTATTATTTTATTTTATTAACTTTAATTTAATTTCTTACCTACGTGACTTTACCGAAAAAACTAAGAGTATAGGTGAGAAAGGAGTTCAACAGACAACATGCAGGACATACGCACATTGCCGCCTCGTCACGCTATGTTCGTGAAAGCAATTTCAAGGCCTCTCTTGGAGTGGTTGAACTCAAGGTCTTTTTTTTGTTCTTGAGTTTGTCGGGTCGAGGACGCATGCGACAGGGACCCTGCGTCTCTGAGCGGGGTTCGTGTAGGATGGAATGCGCATTATCAATTTTAATTACTATAATTTCGACCGCATGCGTCAGTAGATATTACTGACCTTTTTGAATTATGGTGTGTAGGCATATGCCTACAAAATCATTTTTTTGTGGGGGGTGGGCAGTGAGGGGGGAGGATGACAATTGTTGTAAACCTGTTGGATCGACTTTTTACCCCCACATCTGGGGGAGCATGAGGGGTCCACTTTCTATAACTTATTGATTCAGGCCTTCTGAAAGGTTCTCATCATTTAGTTGATGGACAAACGGACACACAGATACACGGAACGCCGGGTTTTTATAACAGATGATTATTATTATAACACCACAAGCAGCAGCAGACCTAAAGTGTTGTAGCTTCCGATCATTGGCGACGGGCATACCATGCAGAGCGCCTGTGCACAGTCAGACAAAGCTTTTATACTTAACGCGCCGTAGAAGCGAAAGCCCACGAAGTTCTTCGGGAAAGTCTTTGCGCTGTGAGCCCGCAAAAACAATCGGTAGCGAGTGATGTTTCAACCGATTCAAAACCCTCCACCACCTTCACCAAACCCACACTGACCAGCGTGGTGAAGTATGGTCATAACGACGACACAAGGTGGGGTGGGGTGGGGGGGGGGCTTCATCCGGCAATGAGTCGAGAGGCGAACTGCGAATGTCATTACACCTATGGGACCCCTTTCGGCAGCATAAAAATGATGGGTTGGGGGGAAATACGAAGAGGCTTTTACCCTTTCTGGTAATAAAACTGGAGGTGTTAAGATATTCCAACACCAAATCGGCACACGTATTACAAGACATCAAGACTGCATTAACCACACGCTTGTGGCAACACATGAAAACAAACATGCTCTAATAATACACGCATTTTTTTTTTACTGATTTGCCTAGACCAGAGACAGCCTTCTCTATGGTTAATGTAGACTTTATGCTTTGTAATAGGTATCTATTCGGTGTTTGAACATCTAAACACCTCCAGTTTTATTTCAAGAAAGGGGTAAAGCCTGCTCTAGTTTTTCCATCATGTCAACACACCGCTATACAAACGCGAGCTCGTCTCAAGGCGCTGCGCACAACGCAACAGGTGGCAACGGTAACAGCGCTGCTGCCACCGTTATCATCGCCATCGTCACAATTCTCTAACCGCTGTCGAATACGATTTCACAACCATCATCGCAGTACCTGTGTTGATTCATTCATGTTTTTAACAGAGTGACAGCAGTGATGTCACTGTGTACCCACGTGTCTTATGGGACGTGTTCCCATCGTCATCATCATCGCCATCATAATCATTGTCTATTCACAACCATCATCGCAGTACCTGTATTTTTTTCATGTTTTTAACAGAGGAGTCAATTTGGACTGTGGCTTCACTTCGTGGCTATTCGTTCAGGTGTCAATGAACACTTGACACGTGACCGCCTTTCCAGCAACCACGAGGTAAAATTACAAACGTCAGCCCTTTGCCAGGCCGATAAAAGCACATCGCTCGCCCCTCATTCACCACTTAAATATTTTTTATATCAGCCCACACAAGTTTTCCGCCGTTCAACCTGTGGCCGGCCGCGTATATACTCAGTTTCCTTGTTTTTTTTTGGTTGGGGCCACCCCAATCGATTACCCGTACACCGTGAACAGCAACAGCAGCAGGAGCAGCAGCAGGAGCAGCAGCAGCATCAGCAGATGCTTTCTTCTCGTGTCACGCTTTACGGCACTTCACAGTCGCATTCCCGAACGAACGTAGAATATTTAAAGGCATTGCTGCGCGCCCGGTGTTTGTTTTTCATCGGCAAGAAAACCAATGCCCAAGGAGTCACCCCGCGATTCCACCTTGGTGGCTTATTTGTGTGTGTGTGTCAGTGTGTGTGTCAGTGTGTGTGTGTCAGTGTGTGTATCAGTGTGTGTCAGTGTGTGTCAGTGTGTGTCAGTGTGTGTCAGTGTGTGTCAGTGTGTGTGTCAGTGTGTGTCAGTGTGTGTCAATGTGTGTGTCAGTGTGTGTCAGTGTGTGTCAGTGTGTGTCAGTGTGTGTCAGTGTGTGTCAGTGTGTGTCAGTGTGTGTCAGTGTGTGTCAGTGTGTGTCAGTGTGTGTCAGTGTGTGTGTGGCTATACGGGGGATCTTTGTGTTGTGGGGAGCGGTAGTGTAGTGGTTAGCGCGCTGCACTATGAACCTGGCGACCCGGGTTCGATTCCCGCTCACGGCAAACACCAGTGACGATTATCTGAACCGGTCCTGGGCCTCCCCTAGGTCGACTCAGCCTCAAATGAGTACCTGGTGCGGTGTGTAAACATCACCGCTAGGGAGACAAAGGCGGTCGGGCGTGGTGCTGGCCACCCACCCCCTCGTGTACCGTTCCGACCTTCATAGGTGCTCGCTATAACAGCACTTGCCCCTACAGTCTGTTAAGGCTATACGGGGGATCTTTGTGTGTGTGTGGGGAGCGGTAGTGTAGTGTAGCGGTTAGCGCGCTGCCGCTATAAACCTGGCGACCCGAGTTCAATTCCTGCTCACGGCCAACACCGGTGGCGATTATCTGAACCGGTCCTGGGCCTCCCCTAGGTCGACTCAGCCTGAAATGAGTACCTGGTGCGGTGTGTAAACATTGCCACTAGGGAGACAAAGGCGGTCGGGCGTGGTGCTGGCCACCCACCCCCTCGTGTACCGTTGCGGCCTTCATAGGTGCTCGCTAACAGCACTTGCCCCTACAGTCTGCTAAGGCTATATGGGGGGTCTTTGTCTTTGTGTCAGAGTGTGTGTGTGTGGAGCGGTAGTGTAGCGGTTAGCGCGCTGCGCTACAAACCTGGCCACCCGGGTTCAATTCCTGCTCACGGCCAACACCGGTGGCGATTATCTGAACCGGTCCCGGTCCTGGGCCTCACCTAGGTCCACTCAGCCTCAAATGAGTATCTGGTGTGGTGTAGAAACATCGTCACTAGGGAGACAAAGGCGGCCGGGCGCGGTAGTGGCCACCCATCCACACGGGTGTCGTTGCTGGCTAACAGCACTTGCCACCAACAGTATGTTAAGGCTATATGGGGGATCTTTGTATTTTTGTTGCGCTAAAGACAAAAGCGTCCGTCGATAATCACGGCCGCTCTCGATTTTAGTTTTTTCCACATTATTTCTGTAAATTGCACGAGAAAAGCCATTATAAATGTTGTGGCCTTGCTCTCCAACACACCGGTGTGCTGTACTAGTAATGAATTGGCATGTTCTGTTTAAGTGACAAACCTTACTAATTTGCTGTGTCGGGTGGTGGCGGGTTTAACGACACATGGATATGTTGAGTTTACCAATCTATTCTACCCTTGTGCGACAGGAGGGCAATCAGATTAGTAAGTTGTGGAAGCATCCCGAAAAAAAGTGCATCTGGGACCCGAATAATCGGGCGTTCATTCATCTCTTGAAGGTGTAAACAAACGAGCCGGGGAGATCGGGCACGGAGCGGACTAGGGATGGCACTCGATCTAAAGCAGCAAAGATAACGATGTGCGTGGCTGCTGTGTGTGCGTGTGTGTGCGTGTGTGTTACGTGGGGAGCGGTGGCGTAATGGGTTAGCGCGCTGTGCTACGAACCCGGCGACCCGAGTTCGATTCCCGCTCACGGCCAACAACCAGTGACGATTTATCTGAACCCTTCCTGGGCCTCCCCTAAATCGACTCGGCCTCAAATGAGTGCCTGGTGCGGTATGTAAACATCAGCTGTGGGGAGAAAAAGGCGGTCTGGGCGTGGTTATGGCCACACCACCCTCTCTGTGTACCGTGCCGGCTTTCCTAGGTGCTAATCGCTAACAGCACTTGCCTCAAGTCTGGTAAAAGGCTATCCGGGGGATCTTTGTCGTTCATACAGCCAGTTTTTTCAATCCACTGCTGGATGAGGGCCTCACCACATCTTACGTGTGGGAAAGTTGGCCATACCTCAACAACGAAAAGCAATCTATAAATGGATCGCCCCGTATTTTCTTGTTTCTCCATAACACATTGAATTTACGCGAGCGTGCTTAATCAGTGGCAAGACGCCCCCTTTATTTAATATATCTATCCAAATAAATAATTCGATCACAAAAATACTGAGCAAGTGCAATTGTTATAATTCAGACAGTGATGGAACACTACGATTTTTGTTTTGTTTCAATTACCGCTTCAATAAGGAGCCCAACACACACACAGACTGCACACACTTACAAATTTAGGTATTCTCATCGCGAATCGTCAAAATGTGTCCACTTATCTAGAACAAAAAGTGGCATTTTTAAATTCTTCATATAAATGCCACTTTTAAACCCTAGTTAGGTTTTGGATTGAGGTTTTTTTCTTACACGATAATAATTGTTGTTGTTGCTTCCGTCGTTGTTGTTGTTGTTGATAATCGCAACGCCCTTGGGTTTGCCCATCGTAGTTGATTGCACACTCCCAGTGAAGATGACGACGATGGGTACGACGTCACCAAGACGCAAAAAAGACAAAGTTCCCCCGTAGTGCCTGTAATCGACTGTTGGGGCAAGTGCTGTTCGCGAGTAGCACCTATGGCCAACACCACGCCCGGCCGCCTTTGTCTCCAAAGTGGCGATGTTTACACACCGCACCAGGTACTCATTTGAGGCTGAGTCGACCTGGGTGAGGCCCAGTTCGGTACAGATAATCGTCACTGGTGTCAGTGGCAGTGATCGCGAATCGAACACGGAGCACTGGGTTCGTAGCGCAGTGCGCTAACCGCTACACCACCGCTCCCCGCAACACAAAGACAAAGATCCCCCCTATAGCCTTAACAGACTGTAGGGGAAAGTGCTTTTAGCGAGCACCTATGAAGGCCGGCACGGCACACCAGGGGGTGAGTGGCCAGCACCACGCCCGGCCGCCTTTGTCTCCCGAGTGGCGATGTTTCTACACCGCACCAGGTACTTATTTGAGGCTGAGTCGACCTAGGGGAGGAGTCCCATGACCGGTTCATATAATCGTCACAGGTGTTGGTGGCCATGAGCGGGAATCGAATCAAGGTCGCCAGGTTCGTAGCGCAGCGGACTCACATATACACTACCCGTCCCGGGCCTTCATAGGTGCTCGCTAACAGCGCTTACCCTCACAACAACAACAACAACATGAAGTGGCGGTGACGTCACCACGGCGCTTGTGCCAGGCTACGTTGGTGAGATGATGGAGGTAAGTTGGTGGTGATGAATAGAAGGATCAGGGCCTCTAAAAAATTGATGAGCAAAGTAGGGAAATCGGCCTGTAGGACGTTGGGATTTTTGCACACACTGGGATTTTTGCACACAGCGTTGGTGTACGGTGTTTTTTTCTGCAATATTTTGCTGTCTTTTCTTGGATTTTCTGTTTGCACTTAGTCACATATTCACTTTAAGATGTTTTTTGTTCATGTTTTTGTTTTTTGTTTGTTGCGGTTGCACCCGATTCAAGAGCCGAATGGCTCACAGGGCTATACCTAATAAATGAACTTGAACTTGAACTTGCTTGATTTAGGTCTTTGCCAGGTTTTGTAAGTGGGATGATTGTCGATGATTTCCAGATGGCCAGAATGAGGTTGCACTGTAGTGAGGCGTTAATGGTGAAGGCGAGACACTTGATGCCAAGGGGGCCGAGGTGTTTGAGATGGGGCATAGCTATGCGATCCGGACCAATTGCGGAATAATTTTTGGCTTTTTTGATAGCGAGTTTCACCTCTTCAAGGGTAAACTGGGGGGTGCCGTTTAGAGGTAGTTCCTTGATTTGACGGATTTTTTGACGGGCGGGTTTATTGGAAGAGTGTGGGACGACTGATAATAAAAGTTTGTTGAAGTGGTTGGCGATATTATTGTTGTTTATGACGGATTTGTTGTTGAAATTGATTGCACAATTGGGTGGCGGTTTGGAGTGTCCGTCTAAGGCTTTGATGGTCTTCCAAAGTTTTGATGAGTTTTGGCGATGGTCAAAAGATTAAACAAACTCGTGCCAGCGTTCTGGTTTGGCTTGATTAATTAGCTTTGTAATTTCAATATTGAAGGCTGGGATTTGTGGTGATGTAGGATTTTTAGTCCTCGGAGTATTTCGTAGGTTTATTAGCGACGAGGCTTCTTTAGGGAGGCAGGGAAGGTGTTGCTTGTAGCAACCCGCTGGGATGGTGTGCTTGATGGTAGTTGCGTTGATGTTTCTGAAAATCTTTTCAGAGATATGTGCGGATGTGTGGATATGGTTGATGTTGTCAGCGAATAATGCCTCTGATTCTGAAGTAGAAAGTGCCAGTTGGCTTTTTAAAAGTTGTAATGCAAGCGGTTTTTAGGAGTTTGTGAAGGCTTCGCAGCATTGAGGGTCAACACAATTGGTAGGTGGTCGGATCCAAGGGTCGTGAAGACTTGCCAGTCGATTGATGAGAGGAGGTTTCCTGACGCTATTGAGATATCTGGTGAGGATGAAGGGCCAGAACTCTGGTTTGCATCTTTTCATTGAGTACCCCATAGGGGGAGCCGTTCAAGATATCGGCAATGAGGTTGCCACGTGCATCGGAAAGGGAAGAGTGCCAACGTTTGTTGTGGGCGTGTGAAATCTCCAATAACAATTGAGTCGTTGTTTGATAAAAGTTGATTTATATTGAAGTGATAGTTGCGAGTGCAAAAACTGGTCGGTGGGATGTAGACGTTGATTATAGTGAGTGGGCCTAGATGGGATTTGATACGGACGCTTAAGACTTCTGTGGTGATATCAGAAGGAGGCATTGGGATTTTAATTTCTTCAAATTGAATGCTGTTATGGATGAGAAAAGCTAAACTGCCACCAGCTGTTGGTCGGTCTCGACGGAGGAAAGTGACATTTTTAAAGTTGGGCGGTCGAGAAGTGGATTTTAATTTTGTTTCTTGGATGGCGGCTAGGTTAATAGAGTTTTGTTGAAGCAAGGTGCTTAGTTCAAGATATTTGTTGTTGATGGCGTTGTTGTTTCGTTGAAGGATTTTTAGGTCGTTTTTGTTGTGGACGTTTTGTTGTGGTTGAAACGGTGGTTGCGATGGATGAGGTGGTGGTGTTAGTGTGGTTGTGCAAGGTGCAGTTGTTGGAGTGGATGATGTACCACATTTGCAGAACCAGCCGAAATTTGAACTGGGGATGCGGGCTAAAGTAGCGCAGCGTTCGTGGTTACCAAGCTTCGCAACCGTCGCATTGGATATAATTCGCATTGACGTTCTTGCCGTAGCCGCCGCAAGGGAAAAACGGGCCTGGATTCAATTCGACGTCCCCAGCAATAATGAGAAGCCATCTCCCGTATGTTGGAAGGCCTGGGCTGGCTGGTGAAAAAACAGGAAAGTGCGAGGGATGATGTTGCCATTTGCAAGTGCTTTTGTAGTACTTGGTGTCTCCACTTCGAACAAGCGGCAACACTGGAGAGGTTTTATCTTGTAAAATGACAAATGTTTTTTAGTTTATTAATTTGTCTTGTTGCCGATTCATTCCGTTGCGCAGCGGGCATGCAAACCACACCGAACTAATCATCTCAGCAGCTCTGATGGAAAACGGTTCACCTGGTAACGGGTAGAAAACCATTAGGAGGTGGAAAGACATCATTACATCAGCGTGCGGGAGTTTGTAACCACGTGTTTTATTTGTGGGGGTGGTGGCTACCTCTTTCTTACCGCAACGTCTAAATGATGTCCTCCAACTGTGCCCTTAATCTCCGCGGAGGCCGCTGTGTGCTCATTTAGAAAATAAATCTGACGGAACGGGGCAGGGGGGTGGAAATGTGCCTCCTCACTTAGCTCGTAAGATATTGTTCCGCGAATGAGATGGCAACTGGGATATTAATGGGCCGTGTGTCCATGGCTGTTCCACACGTCACCATTTTTGCCAATTATATTCTTTGGGTCTTTCGGTAAAGTCACGTAGATAGGCTTAAAGAAAATAACAATAAAACTACGACGTTTCCATCGCAACACAAGCGTTCGTCATCGCGGGCGTTCGTCATCGCGGGCGTGCGTCATCGCGAACGCTTGTGTTGCGATCGAAACGTCGCAGTTTTTTGCTATTTTCTTTGAACCGATCTACGTGACTTTACCGAAAGACCCAAAGAATATGCATTCCTGCCGTCACGAAAGCTTTAAGTCAAGATTCTTCCCAATTTCTAAGCACCCCAAGCGCCACCCCCAACTCCACGTGTCATTGCCGGCTTGGGGGGAAAGGCCGCATGGCCGCACGGATGCGATGACCGCAGCCCAAACTTTGGGACGCGTCGCGAACAAAAACAGAAAACTGCAAAGGCTGCAGAATGTTCGTCGCGCTACAAACTCAACGTTGGACGTGCACTGTGCACCGCGCTTTGCCATACGCGAGAAGAAACTCGGCGTCAGGTGGGCTTTTGAAACATTTGCACTCATACCTACCCCTTGTTTACGCAGCTGACTCTTTGTTTTCAGGAGGGCACTGCAAAATGTTCGCAGTAGGAGGGAGGAGGAGTGGTGGTGCAATTATTTTCTGAACTGTCACTACCAGTTCACGTTTCGTGCCTTTTTACCCCTTCGACTATTCGATATGTGGCAACCTTGGTGTCACGGCGGAGGGATAATGAGCGCGGTGGCCGAGTGACAGGGGGGGGGGGTCCCGTGTAACACGCGTTCGACGCACGCACATTGCATCTTAGCCGTCCACTCGTTGAGGACGTGCTATCAGAGGACGCCAAAAGGCGTGCCAGAACAAAGGGGAAAAACCTATTTTTATATGTTGGTACTGGCAAAGGAGGTCCCATGATGTAGATGCTCACCCCGAGCTCTCATTACTCTGATAGTGCATTGTCTTTGAGCTGTACGCCTTTTGGCGTCCTCTGGTCTAAACCCGTTTGAGACGAGGCTCAAAAGAAAGCTGTCTCTGATGTGGACCAATTAGTTTCAATGACAATGTCACATATATAACCTCTTGTTGTAACAGCTCTCTCGCTGTGTTCTTACTGGTTCAGCAGTTCCACTGCTGGATTATTATTTTCCGCCTGAGGACGACCGCTTGTGTTGCGATCGAAACGTCGAGATATATTATTATTATAATTTCATACCCACGTGACTTTACCGAAAGAACCAAAGAGTATGGATTCATGCAGTCACGAAAGCTTCAAATCAAGATTATATTATCAGAGTACATTCTTGGTTCTTTCGGTAAAGTCACGTAGAATGGAAATAATAAAATAATACAAATATAAAACAATAAAATTCTCACGACGTTTCGATTTCATCCACAGCAAGAACATTTCTTGCTGTGGATTTCACACCTGATGACGATTGCTTGTGTTGCAGTCGAAACGTCGTAATCATTTTTATTGTTTTATATTTTTATTATTTTATTATTTATCTTCTACGTGACTTTACCGAAAGAACCAAGAATATGAATCCCTGCAGTCACGAAAGCTTTAAATCAAAATTTATCAGAGTATGTTTTTTGTTTGCATTCTGACCACAAGTATTGTGGTTAATGCAGACATGATTCCTTGTAAAGGGGTTTTAGTTTAGTTGCCAGAAAAAAAGGGGAAAGACCTATTCTTATATACAAGTAATGTTTTGCAAGATTAAAATTTCATTGTGCAAAAAAGCCTGAAGCTAAAATAATAATTACATTTACGAGATTAATGTTAAAGTGTTTTACAAAACAAATCTGATCAATTCTGGGCTCAAAAAAGAATGTATATGCAATTGCTTTTCGAGATATTAGAATTAAAAGCATTCAATCACTTACCGTTACAATCTGATATTAAATTTGGATACGGAAAAATAGAGAATGCTACTTTTATTTATTTGCTGGACTCCGACATTACATAAGCTTACTGCATGGAAATGACCATATATTACATTCGAGTCTTATTGAAGTAAGTGACAATGAAACTATAAGGTAAAAATAAAGTTATGTAATACCATATATATGAAAAAGTATTTTTAAAAAAAGTTGCAACTATTTCTGCTGTACCCTACTAAATTGCCAATATAAAATATTTTAAAAAATGTTTACGCGTCTATTGCCAACCAATATATTTTTTCTTTTGAAATAACCCTTCAAAATTAAGTAAAAAAAACATTTATGCAAAAATATAAACAAATAAATGTGTTCTTGCATTGTCCATTTGACCTCACTAAAAATCGCCTGTATTCGAAGTGTTGTGATATTCGGTACACAAATAAATGTTTATTCAATTTGAGACGATTTAAATGCTAGACATAGCTAAAACGTTACTTTATCGAAGGTTTGATTGAATTCCTAGATTCAATTACAATATCGAAGCAATTACGAATTGTAGTGCAAAAATATTTTAAAAATGTATTATTTAATTTTAGCTCCCATGAGTGCTTAAATAGCTCAAATCATACAGCTGAATTAATATTAAGGACACATTTAACCAAAATAAGGTGAGAAATTCTGCCTACGTTGAAAGTGCGAAAGATTGTCAAAAATTGTCTTTCCATCAACAGGTCACAAAATGATTTTTATTTCTTTATCAACAGGTAAGTCATATGGTGAGTCATGAAATCAATCTATGCCGCCACAGGTTTAATTGCCATTTCTTGTAGAATCAAGGCAAGAAATGTCAAGTAAGCGACAGAGAAGGCTTGATAAAGAAAAGCATTATTATCACAAACGAAAGGAAGCTGAAACATCATCACAAAAGGGCAAACGCTTAGAAAGACAGCGTGCAGCTTACCATGCCATAAAAAATACCTTGGGAAACACATGAGCATCGTGCAATCCGATTAGAAGTCATGACAGCACGTCAAGCCATCAGGATTGCAGTAGAAACTCCAGAACAGAGCGTCCAAAGATGTGTATCACAAAGAGAACGCCAAGCATCATTGATTGCACAGGAAGAACTTGAAAGAGCATCTACGCCATCTGGAAGATGATTCACAGCGCCATGCCACACGAAGAGCACACGAGTCGGAATCTGATAAAGAGTCCAAAAATTGGAAACACAACGACAGTGCAGAATCATTGCAGCTGTGGATAGTGCATCCTTCGATCGACAAAGCAATGTGTTTGCTGACCAGGTTTGCGAAGTATGTCATAAACGGTGCTATCCCATAGCCAAGTAAGTAGTTGAAGACTGTGTCCTGCGCAAATTCCCGACGACTTGCCATTGGAGCTTTCACAAAAGCCAAGTCCGTTGTTGCGTGACCGATGCAGACGCCATCTGAATAGCAACAATCAGCTTCCAGCAGCTAAATCCTATTGGAACAATCTGGACGCGGGGGAAATTCCTCGAAAAACTGCCGCTCTGTCCCAAGTTGAACAACGCCTGATATCGCGCATTATTCTGTTCATTTAAATCGTCAAACTTAGTGGATTTCACGGTTAGTATGAATTAAAAGACCAGGCCATCCTGTTCGCTCCGGACATTTTCGAAGTGAGTGAGCGTTTACCGAACACGCTGCCACGATCTCCAGAAACGGCCGGAATTGTCGTCGTCACCAGCGAGTTCTCGATTTCGAGAGAACGTGTCGACAATGCCCTGAATTGTCTCATCAACAACAATCCACCCTACAGAGATGTGCAAAACGTCACCGACGATACCAACGCAATCGTGCGACAAGAGAGAAGAAAACAGGAAGAACCGCTAGAACTCAATGCTTACTCAATGATCAATGATCGTTCCTGTCTGATTCGTGCCTCATGGAACCAGGTTAATGCTGTTATCTTGATTCCTTCCTACGCCGGAACTTAATGTTGTGCCATGGCACTCTCAGCGATCATAGAGCCTCGCTTGGTGCCACCATCGCTATGAAGCACCAACCTCTACAAGCAGGTGCTGATTGAAGACGACAATTTGTCCAACGCCAATATACCAGAGTCTGGCTTCCTGAACGTGAAAAACGTGGAGGTCATCAAGAACGACTCTATTATGTTCAACAACTCGCATCCAATAGAGTATTATAATGCTCCATCAATTTTCTGAAATCTGGATGACAGATAGAACATTGCTGAGATTGGCTTCAAGTTGCTGAATGTTTGCAGCAGCTGTTCAATCATCATAGTGCTGGAATTTTAATAGCAAACCGCAAATACGATGCGGTGACACAGAATGGCGAACAATTTAATTTCTGTGATTCCCATTCTTGTGCGGCAAAGGGAGCACCATCAGCGAATGGACGTGCTTGTGTCGTAGAGTGTGATGCCTTCAATGAACTCTTAAAGATTTGCAAGTGAGCGATTGGTGGTGGCAAGAATGTGGATTTCATTGAAGTCCAGCCCAAAAATGACATCAAGCCCCGAGAGTTCACGACAGAGATTATGGACGGTCGTTGATACTTTAATTGATAATTTTAATTTTATTTTTTACCTACGTGACTTTACCGAAAAAAACCTAAGAGTATGTTTGGGTTTCCAGGTTCATAGTTCTGTGTGCTAACCAATGCGCCACCACTCCACGCCTAGATATATATGTATGTAGTTGATATGTAAAACAGTCAAATACGTTACATATTGGCCAGCGAAGCCAGGATATTTAAATGTTATGTACTGCATATATCGGATGTATTTATATTAAAAGTTCATGCTAATGCTCCTTATTTGAGATTATGATTTTTCTCAGAATATTTGCAGCGTGTCCACGCATACAAAAGATTTGTAATGTACGCAATACATAATCTTCAAATTAACATGTTGTCCTTGCGGAGCGATGTGAATGGTAATGCTTTTCAAAAGGTTGAGACATTTGCAAAATAGATCCTATGCCCTTTACGCCTCGTGTGAACAAGAGACAATTATTAAGTTGTGACATGACAAAAAGGACCGTTCGTTCTATCCTCACCCCGCAGATCTGCGCCCGCATCATCCCTGGCGGATACGCCCGCTGCGTTCGCGATGCGTTTACGACGAGACGGACTTTGCCGTCGGTGGAAGGAAGAAAAGGGTTGTACACAGCAGAAGACACCCACGATGATGCGGGCCAGTGATGAAGCTTCGCACTATTTGGAGAAATATGTAGGAGGATGGACAACGAGAGGAACGTTAAAAGGGCGCCCGTTCGTAAAACAACGGAAGGAACCAGAAAGAGAGGAGGGCCTAACAGAGAATTGCTTGCTGACGACGACACAAGAGGTTGGTGCCAGACAGATGTGGCGTACTCCTTGAGCCCATTGGCACGAGCCAGAGAGGAAAGTAGAAGCAAATCTATCTGCCCACGGATCGTGACGATGATGACGACGACGATGACGATGATGACGACGACGATGATGATGATGACGATGATGATGACGATGATGACGACGACGATGACGACGATGACGATGATGACGACGATGATGATGATGACGACGACGACGACGACGATGATGATGATGACGACGATGACGACGATGATGACGACGACGATGATGATGACGACGATGACGACGATGATGACGACGATGACGATGATGATGACGATGATGACGACGACGATGACGATGATGATGACGACGATGACGATGATGACGACGACGATGACGATGATGATGACGATGATGACGACGATGATGATGACGACGATGACGACGATGATGACGACGATGAAGAGAAACGATGATCTCCGCCGTCATTCAGCTCCTGAAGGAGCTCCCCAAGCAACGTGGGGCGAAACGTCGGACGCCGCGCCGATCGACGACTCGCGATACGACCCGAGTACGCGCTACGCGCGCTCGCTCGCTACGCACTGCAGCTCGTGATGATCTCGTTTCCGTTGTTGTTGTTGTTACACGAAGCCGGCCTAACTAATGACGCGTGGCGAACGCGCTCTTCAGAAGGCGGAGCCACCGGTCGCGTGGAATTCTCGAAGCGACGAACTTCGAGAACAAAAAATTAACCCGTAAAAACAAAGTTTTTCACTCTAAATCCTTTATATGCGTGGCGGCTAGAGTCCTCTCGTCCTCTGGCTTGAGATGGCTGCCACCTATGGGTCAGATGATTGCCTGCCACCATTAAGCAATTGGTAATTAAATACAATTTATTTTTTCCTAAAAAGTGTAAAATTTTGGAATAACATTTTCACGAACATTAATTGTCACGCACAACGAGTCTGTGTGGAAAATGTCAGCTCGATTGGATCACGGGAAGTGGGTTAAAAAACGACCGAAAGATTTGCACGGTCGTAAGCAAGCAAGCAAGCAAGTGAACTTAATATAAAGGATTTAAAAAAAACGAACCTCGCGTGCGGCCACTTCAATAGAGAGATTTGCAATTCACGCGAGGAACACACCACTGTGGCCGCACAGCAATGCGCATTAGAGATGCTATTCGTGTGATGGTGCGCCTCTTAAGTACACTAATGTACTTCACATTGCACAAAGCGCAGTTTATAGACAGCCGCTGCGATAGGTTTCCCGTAAGAGCAGCGGTTCTTAACCTGGAGGTGTTTGCGAGCCCCGGGTCTGACGGTCCGTTGACAGTTTAATGAACAACAACAACAGAAACTATTTTTTGTTTGTTCGGTTGCAAAGGGGGGTGAGGGTGAGACGAAACAAAGTCAAACAAACGCAAAACAACCGTAGAGATCGCAATCCAGCGCAAAGCAACATAGGAATTACACTTAAACACGTTAAACTAATTGTTAAAAAGCACGTTTGTTTTTGTGTGCTTGCTGATCTGTGTGCGTGAGTGTGTGTGGGAGTTAGACTACACGGAGGAAACTTCTGGGTAGTTTGGCTCATCAAGCTGACTCGCAGTCTACGCTTGAAGTTATTGAGCGATGATGATGATGATATTTCGTCGAGGCTTATGTGTTAACATTACACTTCTTTGTGACGACTGAGAACCAAAGGGAGGCGGGGGGGGGGAGTGCGAGGCTGCAGTGAAGGTGAAGAACCACGGCCACTACAGCCGTGGCGACAACTCTTGTCGTGCCCGGTGGGAGATGCTGCTATTGCATTGTGGGGGATGCTGTTGCATTGTGGGGGATGTTGTTGCCTAGTGGGGGATGTTGTTGCCTGGTGGGGGATGCTGTTGCCTGGTGGGGATGCTGTTGCCTAGAGGGGGATGCTGTTGCCTGGTGGGGGATGCTGTTGCCTGGTGGGGATGCTGTTGCCTAGAGGGGGATGCTGTTGCCTAGAGGGGGATGCTGTTGCCTGGTGGGGGATGCTGTTGCCTGGTGGGGATGCTGTTGCCTAGAGGGGGATGCTGTTGCCTGGTGGGGGATGCTGTTGCATTGTGGAGGATCCTGTTGCCTAGTGGGGGATGCTGTTGCATTGTGGGGGATGCTGTTGCCTGGTGGGGGATGTTGTTGCATTGTGGAGGATCCTGTTGCCTAGTGGGGGATGCTGTTGCCTGGTGGGGGCTGCTGTTGCCTGGTGGGGGATGCTGTTGCCTAGTGGGGGATGTTGTTGCATTGTGGGGGATGCTGTTGCCTGGTGGGGGCTGCTGTTGCCTGGTGGGGGCTGCTGTTGCCTGGTGGGGGATGTTGTTGCATTGTGGGGGATGCTGTTGCCTAGTGGGGGATGCTATTGCATTGTGGGGGATGCTGTTCCCTAGTGGGGGATGTTGTTGCATTGTGGGGGATGCTGTTGCTGCTGCTGCCCAGACCACGAGTGACGCATTCACTCCGGGGGGGCAGCGGCATCGGGGGGGTGGGGGGGGTTGGGGGTGACTCGCGGTTCATCCGCTCAACCGGAGAAGTGGTCGTGTTTTGTTCACCTCCTTCCCCCTCTCCGTTCACGCGGCACTGACGTCAATTGGACCCCCCCCCACCTCACCACCACCCCCCGCTTGGACTCGGTGCTTGGCTCGCGCCCCGTTGGTCTCCACATCCGTTTGGAGCGCCCCGTGGCTCTCTGTCTCTCTCTCTCTAACGATGACGACGACGATGATGATGATGATGAGGAGGGATGGTGTTTTTTTTGTTTCCCAGGTTGTAACTGCTCGGCGCCACGTGCAATGTTATTCCTCCAACTGATTTGTCGCGCGTGCCACGTGTGTGTGTTGTGTCCTGAAGTTATTTCGCGACGTACGTAGCCGACCGCGATAATTGGAGGTGCTGGGGGTGGGGGAAGATAACAAACTAAACACAGAACGCAGTTTTTAAGAAATTAGTTTTCAATTTAGATTTAGAAGTGCATAGCTCCAGTGGCTTCCTAACATCAGAAGGAAGAGCGTTCCAGACGGCCGCAGAAGTGCATCTGAAAGAGCGCGTTGCATTGTGTGAGTCCATGGGTCTCTGTGTAATGAGTCTATGGGTTTCTGTATGAGTCTATGGGTCTATATATATGTTGAACTTCTTTCGCACCGTACGTAGCCAACAGTGCTAATCTGAGGTGCGGGGGGAAGGACAACAAGCTAAATTAAATTAGTTCAATTTAGCATGTTGCTAAATTAGTTTCAAATCAAAAAATTGTTTTCAGACATTAGTTTCCAAATCTACATTTTAAAGTGCCTAGCTCCAGTAGCTTCCTAATATGACGGCACTCACCAGAGGGTCGGGTTCATTGCACGCGGGGCCCCAGGACCGGTTCAGATGTTCGTCGATTGACGTTCTGCTTCATCAAGTTTGATTTCCTTTGAACGAGGTGGGGACATTAGAGAGACCTGGGTGGGGTATTTTTTTTTCGTCTTGGCAAGAGCCACCTGGGACACGGAAATGGCAAGAATAGCAGTGAAGCAAAGAGAAATCGGGGCAAAAAGAACAACCGTTTCACGGGAGAAATATAACAAATAATTCAGAAATGTAATTAATTCTTAAACAATACATTTCATGTTTAGCGTAAGTCAGCTCTGCCAGAATATTGTTTAGACCGATCCTAGTGCAATTATAATTAAGTTACAGAAACAGTAAATAGATAGAGGTTGACTATTATACTCTTTGGTTCTTTCGGTAAAGTCACGTAGGTATAAAATAAAATCGATCACGACGTTTCAGACGCAACACAAGCGTCCGTCATCATTGTATTTTTTACCTACGTGACTTTACCGAAAGAACCAAAAAGTATGGATTCCTGCAGTCACGAAAGCTTCAAATCAAGGTTGACTATTGTACGAATACGTAAAGAAACGAAGAGCAGGATTCGAACTCGGGTGGCTGGGCTCATAACACACTACGTTAACCACTGAGCCACCACAGAGTCTGCTAATTAACATGATAATTACCATAATTAGTATCCTTCAAGCTGCAATGACTGGCGCGGTGAGATCATGGTCAAACGACTCCCCGATAAATCGACTGGAGTGTCTGGAGGCCCGACATCCAGCAGTGCGTTCGCAAAAGGGCTGTACAAAAATACTACAGCACTAGTGTTTGTTTAACCATTGCCATAATAATATTCAGATGTACAATGCACATTCTATCCTCTGACAGCAAAACAGGGGCAACCGACGAAACTAAAGAGGGAAGGCCACTTTAAAGAGATGGGTTTCCAAAGCAGAATATATCTACCGACTCGGATCACCTAATTCCAATTGGCAAGGCGTTCCATACCCTGGGTGTCACGCTAACAAAAGCCCGATCACCAAAATACTGCAACCTACACCTGGGAGTACATTCCTCACTCTTTCGCTCCTTACCTGGTCCACATTGACACTGTCACAACTCACAGCTGACAGCCGTGAAGACAGTGCTTCGTAATAAAGGTGTTTGGGTCAGATCGCGTGGGTATAAATGTGTCGCAGTGCTTCCTGAGCTGTCACCACTCAACCACTCAACGCGTTTGCTTGCTTTTCAAATCACCGGTCACGCTCCGTGAAAAATGAAATTATGAACTTGCATTTTGTAGGAAAAAAAAATTGGAAATATGTTGGGTTGAATTTCATGTTTCGTTTTTGAGTCTTTCGGTAAAGCCACGTAGATAGAAAAATACCAAATTAAAAATATCACGACGTTTCGATCGCAACACAAGCAATATTTTTTCCTGCCTCAGCAGCTCTCCCGCTATATTTTTTCACCTGATGACGATTGCTTGTGTTGCGATCAAAACTTCGTGATTTTTTAAAATTATTTTTCTATCTACGTGGCTTTACCGAAAGACTATGAGTTCCCGCAGTCACGAAAGCTTTAAGTCAAGAATTTAATTTACTCGTATTTGCGCACTACTTTTAGTTCTCAAGTTGCAAGCGTAATGACAGACACGCAAAGGAGCATCTTACAACTAATTCAACGCATTACGGTCTTTAATGTTGATTATATTCGAGGCCCTAGTGGATAAAGGGAGGGTCATTATGCAGCAATGATCTAATCCGAACGTATTTTCTAGATTTTTGTGGTGTTCTTTTTTACCGACGTTGTTTTAGCCCTCAACATGGGCACAGATTATTATCCGTTCCCCCCTGCCAACAATTCTTGCGGATTATTATTCATTTGCAACGTCCCCAAAGCAAGAGGATGAAAATCTCACTTTTAAAAAAGTACACATCCTTCAAGGTGACCTCGGAGTGGCTCAGAGATCAGAAGACCTCGGACCGCTGTCACCACTGAGACGCTGGGGTTTGAGCCAAGGGCAAACCGCTCGCCCTCTACTCTGCTGTCTGGATACAAAGCTGCCTCCCTGAACATATTGTTGGCAAAACATCAGCGATTCTGGTTTTTCAGGCCTTCAAATGCCGAGCGCACACACATGGGGGAATCTCCTAACCTCAGCAAACGCCTTCTAGGGACTGAGTCTTTGAGCTGCAGTGAACCAATGCTCATGCCGATGAGATGTACTCATGTCTGATGTGGCTATTGTTGACAATTGCCTTCAATAAAAAAGCTGCTCACAATTCAACTGTGTTCATGATAGTGAAGTGGACTGCAGGCAACAACAAACACATCCATCGTGTAAAAAAAAACAAGTTTCCACTTACTTGGGTTAAATTCCAGCCCTGATAATTAAACTAAATTGGTTTACCTGTTGTTGTTTTTTATTATTATTGAAGGGGGTTTGTCTGTTACCCAATAGCTACTGAGATGTAACTATCCATATGCCAATTTAAAAAAAGGGGGGGGGGGGGAAACCTGGTGATCAGAAAAGATAAAAATAAATTCAATTCTCATTCGGCCTCATGGTGTAAAATTCAGTCTCCAACTCTTATTATTATTATTCTCTCTGTCTGCCTCTGGCCTCTCTGTCTGTCTCTGGCCTCTCTATGAGGAAGAACCATTGTCCGAAACATCACCTCTTAGAGATATTCCCTTTTAAGGCCACATCTTTATTTTAGCCACTAAACTCTGGAACTCAAAAACAATATGTCACAAACTCTTGTCCGTGGATTTTTTTTTTCGTTTTAAAAACACATTTTTACATTTCCGTTAATAAAAAAAAGTTTTGCCAATTCAGTAAATGCCTTTTAGTATTTATTTTTAAGTTGTTTGCCGTGCCTCAAGTGTTTAGTTTCGCGAATGATGTCGCGTACTGAATGTAGCGTGCTGAATGTCTGCTCCTGTGTCTTCTACAGCACGTTGAGATCATTGATGAAAGGAGCTTTGTAAATTGATTTATTGTTGTTGACGAATGTGTTGAGTTTTTTGTCATTTGTTTGTATCTATATTGAACTTCTACGTGGCCAACCGTGATAACCGGACGTGCAACCACTCTGCCAAAGCAGCATCGCCAAATAATTTTGTCAAGTGTGGATCAGAGGTCGCAATCGGGTACCCGATACCCGTACCCTACCCGATACCCGGCTACCCGTACCCGGCCGGGAATCGGGTACGGGTACAGATACCCATACCCGTACCCTACCCGGCCGGGTACGGGTACCGGTACCCATTTGCGACCCTGGTGCGGCTGGGTACGGGTACGGGTAAGGAATCAAAACCCGTTTGCGACCTCTGGTGTGGATAAGAAATCACTTGAAGAGATCTCGGAAGTAGTTCTGTAATACCCCCCCCCCCCCACCAACTGCTTCCACGCGATCCGATTGGCTGAGAATTGAAAACCTTATGATCAGCAGTTCAATCGATTCCTTAAATAATCGGAGAGCCCAGCTCCAAGCGTGGTCCTTCAGGTGCCCACAAACAAACGGCTCAGCAGCGGGAGTCTCATGTCTTCGACCGATGAGCATTGATCCAAAATAAATGCGAATAAGAACAGAAGCCTTCCAATGACATTATAACCCAAATCCAATACGCCAAAAAAGGCACGTCTTATTTTACTTAAACAAGAGCTCGATACAGAATGTTTGCCCACCTCTCCACCCCCACCCGCCCTCCCTCCCCTCCCTCCTTTCACCACAAAGGAAAAGAGACAAGATCTTAAGAAGAAGAGGAAACTAACGGCGTGCAGCAAACACACACCCCGTCGTCGGCTGAGTGGAGAGATTAATTGAATTCCCTCGCTGACCATAAGTGGGTTGGGTTGGGTGGGTGTACGGGCGAATCGTGAATTATTACGACGCAGATCTGTACAAACAAGAAGAGGATATCAGTGGGCATCAAGGGAGACGACATCGACAACGACCGTTGGGATGTCTCGTGAGTAGTGTGAGTGTCTTCCAGTAGATGGCAAGAGCCACACAAGGCTCCGGCAGCGGTCACCAATCCTACGGCCCCACCACCACCGGTAAGCGGGCTCGGCGGTGAGCAGCCCTGGGCCGTCCCAAGCTCAACAGCACAGCACCAACGAATCAATCAATCATCAATCGAGCTTTAATTGTATATCACACATCATGTCACGAGACTGGGGGGTGGAGGGGGGGTCTCGGAGCGCTTTACATCGTATAATGACAGGGGAATCTGCCTATCGTGTGAGTGGACTAGTGGCCACGGGAGGTAATGACAGGGGAGTCAGCCTGCAGTGCGAATGGACTAGTGGCCACGGGAGGTAATGACAGGGGAGTCAGCCTGCAGTGCGAATGGACTAGTGGCCACGAGAGGTAATGACAGGGGAGTCAGCCTGCAGTTTAAATGGACTAGTGGCCACGGGAGGTAATGACAGGGGACTCAGCCTGCAGTGCGAATGGACTAGTGGCCATGGGACCTAGTGACAGGGGGAGTCAGCCTGCGGTGCGAATGGACTAGTGGCCACAGGAGGTAATGACAGGGGAGTCAGCCTGCAGTGCGAATGGACTAGTGGCCACGGGAGGTAATGACAGTGGAGTCAGCCTGCAGTGCGAATGGACTAGTGGCCACGGGAGGTAATGACAGGGGAGTCAGCCTGCAGTTTAAATGGACTAGTGGCCACGGGAGGTAATGACAGGGGAGTCAGCCTGCAGTGCGAATGAACTAGTGGCCACAGGAGGTAATGCCAGGGGAGTCAGCCTGCAGTGCGAATGGACTAGTGGCCACGGGAGGTAATGACAGGGGAGTCAGCCTTCAGTGCGAATGGACTAGTGGCCACAGGAGGTAATGACAGGGGAGTCAGCCTGCAGTGCGAATGGACTAGTGGCCACGGGAGGTAATGCCAAGGGAGTCGGCTTGCAGTACGAAGGGACTAGTGGCTATGGGAATGATCGAGAATAGGAGCGTGGCCAGGTGACTGACGGAAGAGGACAGTGGAGTCTGCTGGTAGAGCAAGCGGTCTAGAACCAGCGAGAAGGTTCGGGAATAGGGGCGTGGCCTCGGACCGTATATAAGGGAGATGCGTGGGAGTCTCGGCGCTATTGCGGTGGGGGTCTCCGCTTGTTCGAGTGTGAGCACGTGGCCCCTTAAACAAAGAAACCATCTCGGGACAGGCGCGTCGAAGTCGTCTTTACAATCGAATGAAAATGTTACATTCGTGCCCAACACTTACAATAAATATCATGCGAGAAATTTCGGTGTTTAATACGCGGCACCGTGAATCTGACCAATGTCTTCTTATTCACCCCCATGTCTATCCTCCGCTGTCAGACGTGTGGGTGCAAAAAAAAATCACCGTTTGTTTGAGAAGATGAGCGCATGCCTGAGTAGCTCTGTGAATACGCAGACAATACACCTCCCTCCCGTATCTGCGCGGCTTTGCAGGGAGAGAAATCATCTCGGCCAGCATTGTTTTCGAACCAAAGAGAACTCTTTTGACACCACTTTCATTTTCTACATTCAGTGTCTCGTCAGTAGAGTGGGGCCCCACTTGACATATATATATATAATTTTGAGAGCTATACAGCACCACTGGGAAAACATATGCAGCAAAAAAAAGTACGCATTAATTTTTTTCAAAGAATGTACAAGCAGCTGCAGTACTCATTTGCAAGCACATCTCGGAGCTAAAGGAGTCAATAATGGAAGGGATGAATGAAACGACAGAACACTGAGTGTCGTCGAGTGTCTGCTTGCGTTGATTGGCATGCGCGATCCTGAAGAGTTCCCTTTGGCCGTAAGTGGCGACACAATAAATTAATCTCTGGGATGCACGCGACGGGGGAGCCGAGAACTGGAGCCTGGGACAGAGGCACCAGATTTGCTCGCCGTTGATTTGCTGCTTATTTGAGACGCACCGCCAAAAGTTTCCCACGTGCATGCGTGTGTGTGTGAGTGCGCGAGTGTGTGTGAGTGTGTGAGTGAGTGTGTGTGAGTGTGCGTGTGTGAGTGCGCGTGTGTGTGAGTGCGCGTGTGTGAGTGTGTGAGTGCGCGTGAGTGTGTGTGAGTGCGCAAGTGTGTGTGAGTGCGCGAGTGTGTGAGTGTGAGTGCGCGTGTGTGTGTGAGTGTGTGAGTGCAAGTGTGTGAGTGTGAGAGTGCGCACTTGTGTGTGAGTGTGTGAGAGTGTGTGAGTGCGAGTGCGTGTGAGTGTGTGTGAGTGAGTGTGTGTGAGTGTGTGTGAGTGTGTGTGAGTGCGTGTGAGTGTGTGTGTGTGAGTGTGTGTGAGTGCGTGTGAGTGTGTGTGTGTGAGTGTGCATGTGTGTGTGAGTGCGTGTGAGTGTGAGTGAGTGAGTGTGTGTGTGTGAGTGTGTGTGAGTGTGTGTGAGTGTGTGTGTGAGTGTGTGTGTGAGTGTGTGTGAGTGTGTGAGTGTGTGTGTGAGTGCATGTGAGTGTGTGAGTGAGTGTGTGTGAGTGCACGTGTGTGTGTGTGAGTGTGTGTGAGGGTGTGTGAGTGCGCGTATGTGAGTGTGTGCGTGTGAGTGTGTGTGCGTGTGTGTGCTCATGACCGGCTCCAGTTTATCAGCAGAGGTCTCACTCCGAATCAGTCGAGCGTCAATATCTTTTCATCGGTTGCGTAACGCTGTGTGGAAGCTACCTAGTCTGTCGCTCCGCACGAAGCTTCAGGTCTTCTCGGCCACGGTCATTCCCTCCCTTCTCTACGCTTGCGAAACGTGGACCCCCCTAGTGGAGCATCTTCGCCGGTTGGAAACATTTAGGCTGGCCTGCCTACGATCCATCCTGGGTTTAACCAGGCTGGATTGTGTGAGGAGCTCACAAGTCCTTGAAAGATCTGGGCAAAGTCCCATCAGTGAGCTCCTCCGGCAGGCAAGGCTGCGTTGGCTGGGTCATGTAGCCCGCATGCCCAGCCACCGCATGCCTAAACAGCTTTTGTTCGGCCGGATCGAGGGGGCTAAACGGGCGCGGCACGGGCTAGAGAAGAGATGGAGTGATGTGGTACAGGAGGACGTGGAGCTGAGTGGACTTGCCGATGACTGGTACCAGCGGTGTCAAGATCGGCCTCAGTGGAGGAGGCTCGTGAAGGACGCTACTGGGCAGTTGGAGGCAGTCGCCCTCCAACAACAACGGAGGGCGGAGGAGCGACGCTCACAACAACGAGCGGAGCGCCGGGTGGCTAAAGCACAGCAAGTTGGCACAGTAGGGGGCACAGGTGGTGCATCAGCCAGTCATCTCGGTCATCTCGGTCAGTCGACCCGTGGCACCTGGGTCTGCCCCGTGACCTCCTGCCAGCGGGCGTTCGACACTTCACGTGGCCTCAGGGTGCACATGGCCTGGCACAAGCGTCGTGGTGACGTCACCGCCACTTAGTGGCGAATGGCGGTTGTTGTGTGTGAGTGTGTGAGTGTGTGTGAGTGTGTGAGTGGTCAGCGCACCGCGCTACAAACCCCGGCGAATCCGAAATAGGTGGCCGCTCACGGCCACTGACGGCAGTGACGATTATCTGAATCGGTCCTGGGCCTCCCCCAGGTCGACTCAGCCGCAAATGAGTAGCTGGTGCAATGCGTAAACATTGCCACTATGAAGACAAAGGCGGCCGGGCGTGGTGTTGGCCACCCACCCCTCATGTACCGTGCCGGCCTTCATAGGTGCTCGCTAACAGCACTTGCCCCAACAGTCCATGAAGGCTATAAGGGAGATCTTTGTCTTGTGTGGGGGAGCAGTGGCGCAGTGGGTAGCGCGCTCTGCTACGAACACGGCGACCCGAGATCGATCGCTGCTCACGGCCACCCACGGCAGTGACCAATTATCTGAATCGGACCTGGGCCTCCCCTAGGTCGACTGAGCCTCAAATAAGTACCTGGTGCGGTGCGTAAACATGTCCACGACGCAGACAAAGGCGACCGGGCGTGGTGCTGGCACCCCCATCGAGTGTCGTGCCGGACTTCATCGGTGCTGCTCACTCACTAAAAGGGGGATCTTTGTCATTGTCCTGTGGTGCACGCCACAGGGCATGTGCACGAGCCGACAAACAAGGAGGGTGAGCAACAAAGAGAGGGGAAACAAACACCCAGAGATGTTGATAAACCCACCCCGGGGGGGGAGGGAGGGGGAGGGGGGGTGTGGACACTGGCCTTGCATCAAGGTGATAGTGGGTCACTCCGCCCTTCGTGTAAAATTGCAAAGCTCGAATGGACAATTGGGCTGAGATGTTTGTAAAGAAAATTCCACACCCGCCTCTGAGAACGAAGAGGGGGGGGGGGAGGCATTGTAACGGACTGATTAGCATCTTCACCACCATCGCCACCATCGGCCATGATCAATCTGCTGTTGGATGGGGGTCTTCCCATCGCTCGCAGATCTAACAATCCGCCTGGGCCCCCCTGCACACCGCGATGATTCCATCTCTCCGTGTCCACGGCGAGCGTGCTCTTGGACGCGTCACGTTGCTCGACGCGTCACATTGTTCGTCGCGAGACGATGTTTAACACGTGCTTGTGCATTTTCGACTAATATTATCCATAATAGAGTCGGGGGGAGGCGGGGGTTGGGTTACGTCGCGAAAATAAATGTGTCCACGCAGGAGGATTTCTGCACAAATCTGGCTGCCGCCCAATGAGGCTGGTTGTGGTTGTTGTTATTACCGGCGAAACGTCACGGCACTCGAATTGGAAATGTTCTAGTGGGTTCACTCTCCAACACACCGGTGTGCTGAACTAGTAACGAATTGGCACGTTTTGTTCACGTGACAAGCCTTACTAATTGGCTGTGTGGCGGGTTTAACGAAACATCTAACCCAAAACACCTCGATTGTGGATGAGACGATGTGTCTGCCCATTCAGATTTCTCAATGAGCAGTGCTACCCTGATATTTAGAGAACGGATATGATAGAACTACTTCTGAACACTCTCCGGCATTGCTCTACCCCACAGACACATGACTGGCAAACTGATATTTTAAATATCTATGGGACTCTTTTGCCAGTATTGAGACGTACTCTTTGGTTCTGTCGGTAAAGTCACGTATAAAATATAAAATAAATTCAATCACGACGTTTCTATTGCAACACAAGCAACCATCATCAGGTAAGAATGAATGAGAAAACAAACATAGTAAACTGAGAAATACAATGCAATACAACACAGAGAGTCGGATAACACAACCGTCAACACGCTACCTGGTTGATTACGTTCTTCCAAAGATTGCTAAATTTGAGAGAGAGACAAAACACAGACACAAGCTCAAGTGGGAGAGATGCTGTGGTATCTCTCCCACTTCAGCTAAAATGTTCTTGCCGTAGTTTTCACACCTGATGACGATTGCTTGTGTTGCAATCGAAACGTCGTGATTTAATTTATTTTATTTTTTATCTACGTGACTTTACCGAAAGAACCAAAGCGTATGGATCCCTGCAGTCACGAAAACTTCAAATCTAGAAAGTATTGAGACGATTTTTTTGTTGAATGAACGGTATAATAGAGGTGTCAAGATGTGAAAACGCCAAATAGGCACCCATTGCAAGCCATCAAATCTGTATTATCTACACATACTTGTGGTATGTATGCACGGGGTGGGGGGGGCGACGCAGTGTGGGGTCCCCCCACGCCACCATCTCAGAACCAAGCGTGTCACCGGTCAGGAGACAATTATTAGCGGATTAAAGACGCGTGAAGGAGGCCCGCTGCCTGTCTCCCCCCCCCCCCCCCCAGGGCCCCATTCAAATTGGCCATAGGAGGCAAAGTGCCTAGGGTCTATAAAAAGTAAAGTGCCTACGAAAACAAAATTACCATGTGTTGTTTTTACGATAAAAAAAATTGTAACCAAGATATCTTCTTGAATAAATATATTTATATAACAAGGGATAGGCACAGTGTATATACCAAGAGGCAGAGGCATGTCAATGTCAGTGTCAATCGTTTTTTTTTTCATGAGGTGAGAAAAAACAAGCGATTGACAGCGACGGTAGGAGCGACATGGGGCAGCAGAATCAACTGTAGAAAAGTTGATAATTGTTTTTTTACCCTTTAATCTGGCAACAAAACTGACACCTTTTTTTTTTTGCAAATGAGGTTCCAATGGTGTAGAAAAGTTATCGCTGATGGACTACGAAACAAAAATGCCTAGGGCCTACAAAAACTTCGAGCCGGCCCTGACCCTGCCAACTCTCTCCACCGTTGGGCCCTCTCCGCTTCAGAGCGGTGGCGGCGAGGTACGGGCAGATCCCGGCGAAAAGTCAAACAATTCACGCTCAAATGACTCCCAGCGGGAGCCACGATCGCACGTCACACGCAGAGCCCTCCCTGTTGCCACGTTTCCTCTTTGTGATTTTTTTAAAATAGATTAAGGGGGGGTGGGGGGTACAGACATTTTTGGGAGAGTTTTGCTCAAAAGAAATCCGAATATTTTGATTTGAAGCTTTCGTGACTGCGGGAATCCATACTCTTTGGTTCTTTCGGTAAAGTCACGTGGGTAGAAAATAAAATAAATCACGACGTTTCGGGCGCAACACAAGCGCCCGTCATCCGGTGGGAAAGCTCGGACGCTTGTGTTGCGCCCGAAACGTCGTGATCTATTTTATTTTATACCTACGTGACTTTACCGAAAGAACCAAATTGTATAAATCCGTATATATTTCAGAACTTCCATCGTTTATCTACTGTTTCTGGCATTCAAAGAAAAAGAATTTGTTTTGCCAATTGGCACTAAAGTGCTTTTGGAATGTGCGGCTACATTTCAAATGTGTTCCTTTTATAAACTTCCACAAAGAAAATCTGTGCAAAATTGGCCCTGAATTTTGCAATATGAAATGGATGATACAATTATTCATAGGCCTCTGTGGAATTGTAATTTTGTAAAATGTTTTTTCGTTCAAAACGAAACTCTATTTCAGGCATTCACGGCGATGAAAGAAAATAAATTACAATATTTGTGCGCATCGGTGGAAAGGTTGCACAGCTGCTCACGTCTTGCATAGAACGAGAGAAGCAAAGTCCACGATGAATACATACTGTCGCTAACGAATGTTTTAACTTATTAACATCTACCCAGAATTCTCAACTTACAGCACGTCAATGGGTTTCGGTACATTATTCTTATTTTTGTTTCTTGTTGTGCTGATGTAGGATTCTCTGATTTATAGAGGCTTACAGAAGAGGTCACTTTTACCAAAATAATATCTGGTAAACCAGAGCTATTTGCTTAACACAACCTGACTCTTGCCGATTAGACCCTGGCGTTCGCTGTCGGTGAATGCCGCCGGTCAACATAACGCAAATGTGTCGTAACCCTCCACCACCCGACACGGCCAAACAGTAAAAAATATGTCACGTTTTCAAAGGACAAAATAATTAACTTCTTTAGCCCACCGGTGTGCTGAAGAGAGAATCAACAGCATTTCAAAATTTGAGTAGCACGACGTTTCGCTGATAATTACAATCAGCTTCATCGGGCGAGAATGGTGAAGCTCTCCTGTTGCTTCCGGTCTTAAATAGAGCAGCATCAGGGTGACGTCATCATTTAACTCAATTCAATCTGGTGCAGTGATTCGAGGCAAGGAGGGGGAGGGTATTGTAATTATATAGATTGGTAAATTATATAGATTGGTAATCATTCAATAATTATCAGCGAAACGTCGTACTCAAATTTTTTAATGCTGTTGATTCTCTCTTCAGCACACCGGTGGGCTAAAGAAGTTAATTATTTTGTCCTTTGAAAACGTGACACATTTTTTACTGTTTGGCCGTGTCGGGTGGTGGAGGGTTACGACACATTTATAAATAACGCGATCTGACCCAAAAACCTTTATTATGAATAATATTGGTCGCGAAAGCCTACGTGTTAAAATTACGCAGAAGGCCCACGCAGGCTGATCAACGAAAATAAAACAGATCTTGAATTCTCTTGCGGAGGTACGGGAGCGGTCAATGTTGTATTTATACCACGTGGGTGTCGTCAAGAGGCAGAGTCACGGTGACGTCTAAACGAGTCTTCGTTGCCGAGGAGTTGTATCCAAGGCGACCAGCCCACGGGGTCCGACTTAGGTTAGCGTGCCAAGGAAATTACACTGCAGCTCATTACATTTTGCGCGTGCCTGCTGTGCCATTATAATCCATGACAACAGTAAAAAAAAAAGTTTAGTTAAATTCTTGAAAGTTTTATTTTTCGTTTTAAATCGATTTACTGGTTAAGATTCGGCCAAACGGCGTGCTGTACGGCAGGTTGCGCAGGGCTTTTTCGTGGTGCAGGAGAGGGCGGCGAGGGGCAGGTGGAGTGATAAAGTTTCCCGTGCATGGTGGACATCCTTTCAGGCGCCGTTCGCTCCGTTGGCTGTCGTTCCACCACCAGTCTCGACCAGCGGCCATCATCATCCCTCACCTCCTAGCCGTGGCGAGGTGTCCTGCCCAAGCCAACTATTCCCAAAGGGTCCGATTGGCAAATATTCTCCGATCCACGTGTTCCTGGCACCCAACCTCTCCAATGTTTCATATTCTTAGGTTTTTTCGGTAAAGTCACGTAGGTAAAAATTTAAAATTAATAAAAGTAAAATAAAATAAAAATCACGACGTTTCGGAGGCAACACAAGCCTCCGTCTTCAGGTGGAACCGTCACAGCACGATTGCTGTATCACCAGAAGACGAAAGCTTGTGTTTCACGATAGCTGTATCCTACTTGATACAGCTATCGTGCTGTGACGGTTCCACCTGAAGACGGAAGCTTGTGTTGCCTCCGAAACGTCGTGATTTTTATTTTATTTTAATTTTACTTTTGTTAATTTTAATTTTTTACCTACGTGACTTTACCGAAAAAACCTAAGAATATGAATCCTTGCAGTCACGAAAGCTTCAAATCTAGAACTCTCCAATGTTCTTTGCTCGCCCTTCAGCTTCCTTTCCATTATTTTGGAGCGGAAGCAAACCATTTTTCGTTCCACCCTTAACTCATTTTTTTTTCAAGAACGCATCCCTCTACGACTTCTTGCCCTCGTCCTTAACACCTTTGCCCTCCTCCTCCTTCCTAACCTCACCCCCCCCCCCCTGCCTTTTCATATCATGACCATTCCTTGGCATCCCATCCATTTCCCTATCATCACCCTTCCTTGGCATCCCACCCCCTCCCCAACACTCAAATCCCATCCCTCTTCCCGATCAGCCAATAACTGATGTACCATTTATGATTTTTGAAAGCGCTTTGATAAAAAAACGCTATATAAACGCCTAGATAAGATAAAAGATTGGGTTGTTTTTTGCCATCGTCCATGCCGCTGATGCGAATACCGATTCGTGTGAGATACTCACAGATTTACAACTTTCCTTCAGGCACACTGCTACGTACGTCACCATTCAATATCAATTCCAGTTTTTGAAAGCCCACACCATCCTGGTTATTTTCACATCTTCATTTTGTAATTTTTTTTAATTTCGGTGATTTACTTACCTTTCCTATATTTTGCACTCCTATTCTGTTTTTTTATTGTTTGTTCTTGCAACGTTCTGACCCGCCTCTACTGCACATCTGTAAAAAAAATGAGCTTCATAGCTCATCGGATTTCTCCAGTATAAATAAATATAGATACTGTGATTGATTTTAATACTCTTAGGTTTTTTCGGTAAAGTCACGTAGGTAGAAAATTTTAAATAAAAATTAATAGAAGTAATAACAGAAATAAAATAATAAATCACGACGTTTCGGAGGCAACACAAGTCTCCGTCATCAGGTGGGACCGTCACAGCTACATTTACTGTATCAAGTGAGGAAAAATCCAAGAGACAAGCCCACTTGATACAGTAAATTTAGCTGTCCCACCTGATGACGGTGACTTGTGTTGCCTCCGAAACGTCGTGATTTATTATTTTATTTCTATTATTACTTTTATTAATTTTAATTGTATTTGTTACCTACGTGACTTTACCGAAAAAACCTAACAGTATGAATCTTTGCAGTCACGAAAGCTTCAAATCTAGACTTGATTTTAATGTTGATCCAGCTCTGCCTTCAACAATTACCTGGCTAGGTACATACATTTCTCTTTTTTTTCTTCAGCTAATGCATTTGCTCAATTTTCTCCTGGAGTGCAGTTCTCTTTGTACGGGTTCACCTTTACCATCCATCAGCATTATCGTGGATGCGACCTCGAGGCAAGGAGTGAGTCAGTGTGCATTTCACTTACAGCAGCAGCGTGCTATGGATCTGCTCATTATTCAAACCTCAGAACGTCAGCAGCTACGAGCACGTGATTGCATGGCCGACGACTTTCGTTGCCACGTTGCCAATGAAACGATCCCATGGTTTCTAGAGAGTATAGCATTGAATGTGTTAAAGTCAACACGTATGTTATGGCTATCGATTTTGTCCTTTTTTTCATTCATTATGCTGCGTTTGGGTTGTGATTTTGACGATCGTGTGATTTGTTTTTCTTCGGCCGCTGTCGGAGGGTATTTTTTTGTTATCTGATTTTTGTGTAAACAAAACAAAAAGGTCACTCAATCAGCAGAGCATCAATTGGCGTGAGTGACCAATGTGAGGCGTGAACTGTCGCGTCTGGATGCAGAGACTTTACAACGCCAAGGTCAAGCGCGGCTGCTGGGAAAGTCGCGGTCGGTTAGGTTTAAAATGATGTCCCATTTTGTTCGGATGTTACTGGCTCCATCTCCTTACCATGTTGTGTGCTCTCCTTCCATCAATCCCACTACATCCCTCTTCTCTGTCGCTTATCTTTAATTCTCCTCTCTATTCTGTTCCATTTTCCACGACTACTATTTTTTAAATCCTTTATATTAAGTTCGCTTGCTTGCTTGCTTGCGTGCTTGCGTGCTTGCTTGCTTACGACCGTGCAAATCTTTCGGTCGTTTTTTAACCCACTTCCCGTGATCCAATCGAGCTGACATTTTGCACACAGACTCGTTGTGCGTGACAATTAATTTTCGTGAATTTTTTTTTCCAAAATTTTACACTGTTTAGGGAAAAAAAATTAAATATTTAATTACCAATTGCTTAATGGTGGCAGGCAATCATCTGACCCATAAGTGGCAGCCATCTCAAGCCAGAGGACGAGAGGACTCTAGCCGCCACGCATATAAAGGATTTAGAGTGAAAAACTTTGTTTTTACGGGTTAATTTTTTATTTTACCAGGTAAGGCCCACTGAGCTATACGGCTCTTTATAAGAAGCGATCTGGCCACAAATGATGGCTCAACGAAGTGGCTTATCATCTTGTGGAAACGGAGAGCAGTCAAATACTTTAAACGTACGTCGATTCTAAATGTGCAGGGAGAAAACGGAGGACCCGGGGAAAATCCACGCGACCACGGGAGAGAGAGAGACATGCAAACTCCACATACACAGCAGGCGTCAGGGTCGGGATCGAACCCATGTACCTCCTGTATACCAGGCGAGGTAGTTAACATCTCGCCACCGTGGCACCACGTTAGATCACAGCTATTGTTTCATCCCTTACAAACGTACAACTATACGCAGCTCTTCCTGGTTGTGCATTTTCAATGTGTTGTTGTGTTTAAAGTATAAATTAATTAAAGACGTAACAAAATCTTCCGCAGGGAATGCGACTGGGATTACTGTGGGAAACAACCATCAGTGGTGACACACACCGCTAACAGCTAAACAACAACAATTTTTATTGTTTCATATTTATATTACTTTATTATTTCCCTTCTACGTGACTTTACCGAAAGAACCAAGAATATGAATCCCTGCAGTCACGAAAGCTTTAAATCAAAACAACAATAGCAACGATCGTCCTGGAATATGTTTGTTTTACTTTCAAAGTCCAAACACACCTTGAGGACAGGAGGCAGTTCGAGCCAAAGCCCTTCCGTCGGGGAAGAGGACCAAGGGACAACACTAGAATGACAAGACTAATCGTCAGGTGCGCTTCGAACGACCTCGAAGTCACCGACGACATGCTTGCCTTGAGACTAAGGAATGTTTAAAGTTGGGTGGCTGTGAAGAGAGAGGGGGGGTGAGTAGGTGAAGTGGAGGGGGAGCTTTCATCCAGAGGAGGTCGACTTGGAAACAACCCAACAACAACAACAACCACCACCACCACCCGCCCCAATAAAAGGAACAGCTTAAAATGTTTGCCGAGTGGGAATCGCCATAAGCTGTCCGCCCCCCCCCCACCGCTTCAACAAACACGAGGCAAGTGACACCCATCCCAGGGCAATTACAAGCTGCCGACAAAGAGGGTGCTAATGACATGAGCCGGCGACGAGAGCTGTCAAGCCACGCTTTAAGAGGGCTTTACGAGGACATTAGTCGTTGAGGAATACTTCAGCAACCAACTTCTGTTGCTACTCAACGGGATTCTCATTTGCCACCTCTCTTTCACGATTTGCGTAATCGTCTATCGCGCACCATCGATTTTTTTTTTTATACTCTTGGTTCTTTCGGGAAAGTCACGTAGGGAAAGAAAAAAATTAATGAAATATAAAAAAAAATTTAAAAAATCACGACGTTTCGATCGCAACCCAAGAAATCATCATCAGGTGTGAACACCACAGCAAGAAAATGTATACTAAAGTGGGAGAAATGCATCTCTCCCACTTTTCTTGACTTTACCGAAAGAACCAAGAGTATGGATCCTTGCAGCCACGAAAACTTCAAGTCTAGAACATCTCATTTTTCTTTTTTAGCTAAACTCAGTTGGATTGAATCACCCAAGTGGCCGCAATTCTCACCGACTTACAGCCATGAATGACAGTGTCGTGGTCAAGGTTGACACCAAGGTTGACACAGGTCACACAGGTCACACAAGCTAGGGGAGAGGTACGTACTGGTCTGGACCGGTCCGGACCGGCAGGGACGAGAGGTGGTTGGAACCGCTCTGAGGGGAGGGGGCTGGCGAGAGCCAGGGCCCCGAGACACCCCCGCCCCTCAGAGGGAGGAGATAAGACGGCTCCCGGAGAGCGGAGGGGGTCAATCTCAGGAGAAGCTGAAGGAGGTGCGGCCGGAGATCCTGGACCCCCAAGCCTCGAGGATGCCGCCCCGCTGGGACTGAGTGGGCTGAGTAGCTATAGGCTAGGGAAGGAGAGTAACTGGGTAGCTGTAGGCTAGGGAAGGGGAGTAAGGAGAAGAGAGCCGGAGGCTGTACCTCCCTAGGTTGTGTGGTTGGGCTGTTCTCCCAGTGAGTCCGGAGGACTAGTGTTATTGGAATAAAAGCGTGTGGCCCCTACGAAGTCTCTGCCTCATTCAAGAATACTACAACTGGTGTTAGAAGCGGCCAACGAACCTCGCCAACATGGAAACAAGACAGAAAGCGCTCACCAGGGGCCAGGAGAAGGACGTCGAGGGCGACGCTGAGCCGGAGTCGGGAGCGCCATTTCCGGGGGACGGGTCTGCAGGGGCGGGCTCGGGTTCTCCGGGGCCCTCCAGGAGTCCGCCGACGTCGGGATGGGCGATCCAGTCGGCCCATGCCCGGCTGGCCGATCTCCTCCATGCCGCTGCCTCCATCCTCGACGAGCTCACGCTGGGGGGAGCGGGAGCACCGGGTGGAGAACCAGGCCGGAGGATGGGACGGGTTCCCGCCGAGAAACGCGCCATTCCCGCGCAAAATTTTGACATCGCCTCCGGAGGGGGAAACGTCACTTCCGCTGGGAATGCGGCCGCCGGAGATGACGTCACTTCCGCCGGGGGGGTCACCGCTTCCGGCGGAGATGACGTCACCCGCCCAGGAGGTCATGGGGCACAGGTGACTCGCGTCACATCCGGCATCGGCGGCCTTACATCGGGAGAAGCAGAGTTTTCGGGTAGGTGCCCGCCGATTTGGTCGGATATTTTGCCGCCGGAAGATGCTTCAAATACTGCACTTGGGACGCTGCTGTCTTCAAGGGGGGACTACATCCCGGCGCTGCAACAGCGCTTGCCTTCGCTGCAGGTTTTCGCGGCAAAGGGGAGGGACTGGGCTGCTTTTTCACGCCGTTTCGTGGCAAATGCCGAGACGGCTGGGTGGTCTGCCGACATCGCTCTCCGAGCCCTGCCTTCCGCCTTGGACGACGTGGCCTTGGCCACGTTCCTCCTTATTCCACGGAGGGAGCGCTCCACCTTGCAGGAGGCCCTCAATCGGATGGCCTTAGTGTATGGACCTCCATCCGAAACAAGACATCGTTTCGCCAGTCGGAGGAGGGAGGCGGACGAGACACCCCTCGCCTATCAGAGTGCACTGATGGCGTTGGCTCAAGCGGCCTATCCTCGAATGGACGATGTGGGCCTGGACTCCATAGTGCTTGAGAAGTTGCTGCTGCTGGCTCGGGAACTGAGGATTGCCGTCCACGTCAAAGATGAAGCTAACCTTTCCTCGCTGGGGGCGGCACATTACTTACACACAGAGTTGCTCCTCCAGCGGGATGGGCAGGTGGCGGCGTGCGCCGCTGCAAGAGTTGACGAGGTCCCGGATACCCAGGCCTTCGCGTCGCAGCGGGCCGCCAGTTGGAGGGGGGCCGACCGGCCTCGCCAAGGGGAAACCCGGAGGAGACACGGATCCCCGCGGGCGTGGGCTCGCGTCACGTGCTACAACTGTGGCCAGCTGGGTCACCTGGCATCGGGTTGCCCAGCACCCCGGCGCCGAGCTCCGGGTCGTCCACCATCGTCCGCCCGTCCACCGGCCGCTCCACAAGAACCCCAGGCATGTCGCGACACCTCACGCACACGGTCCCTGCCCGCATCTCATACACCGCATACACCGCCAATCGGCGCGCCACTAAATCGCGTTGCGTTGAGGGGGGGGGAGCGGAACGCGGCTGATGTTCGGGGGCCACTTCGCGCTGTTCAGTGGTCCGAGTTGGCCCACAGGGTCGTGGCCGCGGCGACGGGCTCGTCCGTTATTCTCGGGGATATTGAGGGAATTCAATTTCGATTGCTGGTCGATACGGGAGCTTCGGCTACTATAATTTCAGACCTCATATACAACGTGTTACCAAAGAGATGTCAGGCACTCACCCCGTTCTCCGTCCCTTGCTTTGCGGCGAATGGGGGTTCCCTGGGGATTATTGGCCAAATAACTGCACAAATTTGTATTGGCGACATTAAATTATCTGGTCCCGTTTTGGTTTCCGATGCCTTGGCCGTTCCCTGTTTGTTGGGTACGGACTTCTTGGGGAGGATGCCCATCAAAATTTTAATTGACAAAGGCTGCATCGAGCTTCCTTCGGGCCGCCGGATGGCGTTTCTGCCCTCACCAAACCGGCTGCGCACAGCTTGCACGACTGTTCCGGCTATGGCGTCTGAAACCGTGCGGATTCCGCCGGGTGCGCAGATGCTAATACCGCTTCAGTTACGCAAACCACTGGAGGCAGACGCTACGTCGGGGGTTTTGTTGTCTCCTTCCAATACGACCGAGCGAGGGTTGGACCTGGTGGGTGCACAAACGCTTGTGCCTAGAGATGGACAGCCCTTCATTCAGGTGCTGAATGCGGGGTTGCGGACGAAGGTCGTGCACCGAGGGGCTGTCATTGCACATGCGTCGCTGCCGCTGCACACTGACTCCGTCGCGGCTCATGTCGGTGAGGCACCGGCGTTCGGGACGCAGGTGGGTGTCGATGAGGCATGGATGGATTCTCTCTGTTCAGGGGCTGAAAATCTTTCAGAGTCACAAAGATTAAAGCTGCGCATGTTGCTTCGTGAATTTCCCGATGTTTTTAGCAAACACAAATTCGATGTTGGGTGCCCTAATCTATTGAAACACCACATTGATACGGGAGATTCCGCTCCCATTCGGCAAAATCCGTTCCGATTGAGTCCGGCAGAGAAGGAACATGTCCGGTTGGCAGTGAATGACATGCTTGCCGCTGACATTGTGGCTCCCTCCAACAGCCCATGGGGTGCGCCGATTGTGCTTGTTAAAAAACATGATGGCAGTTTGAGGTTTTGTGTGGATTTTCGGAAGCTTAACAAGGTTTCGCTGGCGGACGCGTATCCGCTCCCTCGCATGGACGAGTCGCTCGATGCCTTGGCGGGGGCACGGTATTTTTCAACCTTGGACCTTTTGTCGGGGTTTTGGCAACTGCCCTTGGATGACGCTTCCAAACCTAAGACCGCGTTTCGTACGCCACAGGGCCTTTATCAGTTCAATCGGTTGCCCATGGGATTGCACTCAGCTCCAGCGACGTTCCAGAGATTGATGGAACTGGTCCTCGCTGGCCTGCAGTGGGACTCTTGTCTTATATATCTGGACGACGTGATTATTTTCAGCCGTACGTTTGAGGAACATCTGGACAGACTGCGGGCTGTATTTCTCAGAGTGCGATCGGCTAACCTTAAATTTAAGCCTCAGAAATGTTTTCTGTTGCGTGAATCGGTGCGGTACCTCGGCCACGTTGTCAGTTCTACGGGTATAGCCACCGATCCTGCTAAAACTGACTGTGTAAGAACGTGGCCCACGCCCACGTCTGTGGGGGAAGTCCGCAGCTTTATAGGCTTTGCGTCCTATTACCGCCGGTTTGTTGAGGGGTTTGCGACGATCGCCAAACCCCTTCATGCTCTGACGGCTAAGGGGGCTAAATTCCATTGGGGGGAAGAGGAAGACAGGGCGTTCAGGGCGCTTCGCGATGCCCTTGTCCGAGCTCCTCCCTTATGCTATCCCGATTTCACATTGCCCTTCATCCTGGACACCGATGCCAGCAATACCGGCATCGGCGGGGTGCTTTCGCAGGTGGTCAACGGGGTCGAACGGGTCGTTGCCTACGGCAGTAGAGTCCTGTCTCCGGCAGAACAACGTTATTGCGTCACCCGCCGTGAACTGCTCGCGATTGTCGTGTTTGTTCAACAATATCGACCGTACCTATACGGTAGGCATTTTACGGTTCGTTCAGATCACGCCGCGCTACAGTATGCGTTGAAAATAGACCAGCCGTCCGGCCAGCTGTCACGTTGGCTTGAGGTCCTACAGGACTACACGTTCACGGTGGTGTACCGGAAGGGGACACAACATTCAAACGCGGATGGCTTGTCACGCCTCCCTCCGGGTGATGGGTGCGCATGTTTTATGGGCTCGGGGAGATGCAAATCGGCCACGAGTACCGCTCCGGCTTCCCCCTTGGCGGCGGCAGCAGGGGTGGTCGATGGGGAACCTGTCACCGAGGGGGATTCACAGGTGTTGGTCGCTCGCGACTCGCTCCTCGATCTGCCTCTGGACGAATGGGGACGGTTCCAGATGGAAGACAATTCCCTCCTCAGGTTACGCCGTCGTGCGGAGAGAGGGGGAGATTGTCAGGGAAGGGTAGGTACTGTCAGCTTGCGGGAGGGTCTCCTCATGTCATGGGACGCCAGCTCGGGGCGTTACAAAATCGTCGTCCCCACCGCTCTGCGGGGCAGGGCCGTGTGGGCGGCGCACGAACGCATCCTGCATTTGGGTATTCACAAAACGCTCGCTACACTGCAATTGGATTTTTTTTGGCCGGGAATGGCGCGCGATGTCGCCGACCTTTTGAATAGTTGCACGCAGTGTGCGCGGCGGAAACACCCGGCTAGGGCGGCTTGCCCACCCCTTCAGTCCATTCAGGTGTCCCGGGTTAACGAGCTGGTGGCCCTTGACATTCTGGGTCCCTTCCCTGTCACCGCTCGGGGTAATAAGTACCTGCTGGTTGGGGTTGAATATTTCACCCGTTGGCCTATGGCCTGGCCCCTCCCCAACCAGTCGGCGGCAGCCATTGCGGAGGCGTTTCTCCAGGGCTACGTCCTGGATAAGGGCGCCCCGGAACGGCTGCTAACCGACCAGGGAAAGAACTTTTCGTCCAATCTTCTGCGGGAGGTTTGTGACCTTTTGTGCACGCAGAAGGTCCGGACTTCCCCCTACCACCCGCAGACCGATGGTATGGTCGAACGTCTACACCGGACCATTACCTCTATGTTGTGTCATCAGGTAGACGACACACAGTTGGATTGGGACCTGAGGATTCCCGGAGTTCTGGCCGCATATAGGTTGGCGCCTCACGCGGCCACGGGCTATTCGCCCTTCTACTTAATGTACGGCAGGGATGTCGACCCCCCCATGGAGGTGCAATTGCGGGTCCAGTCGGCGGCGTCTCGCTCGAAACTGTCCGAACACGCTCAGTTCAATATTCGGAAGTTGGTCGAGGCGAGGGTGGCCGCGCAGGAAAATTCCAGGGCAAGGCAACGGGCCAATGAGCGTCTGTATGATCGCCGGGTTACGGGGTATAAATGGGCGGTAGGGGATAAGGCGTGGCTGCACTGCCCGCAGGTGCCGCTGTCAACGTCATCGAAATTGCTGCGGCCCTGGCGGGGGCCGGTCGACATTATTCGGGTCGTTCGGGACCAGTGTGTTAGGGTCGCGTGCGGACGGCGTTCTTGGTACGTGCACCCCTCGCGCCTGAAGCCCTATGTCACACCACGCACTCACACATCTTCATCTCGCAGGGGCCGGCCGCGTGACGTGTCCGGCAGGTTGGGGGAAGGGCCTCGCGACCCCCTTGTTGTTCCGACACCCCCTGCCACTCTTTCGGATGCTGCAGGTGTGAGTCCACCTAGGGTGGCCTCACCGGAGGAGCGGGAAGCGAGCCGGCCGCCTGTCCAGCAGGAAGACGGCTCGCGGGCTTTGTCCCCGGGGCCTCGGGACGTGCCGGACGCCCGTCATTTGGGCCCTCCTGACCCTCCGCAAGGAACGCTGGCCTCTGGCGATGGACCCGCCACACGGACTCGTTCGAAGGGTCTCAGGTTCTCCTGAGACCTGTCGCAGACACACTGCCTCCTCGCGGAGCCTGGGTGTTCGAGTCACCTTGTTCGTTGGTGTGGTGTGTCCGGGGTGTTCTTGTGTACAGGGGGGTTGGGGTAAATTATTGGGGACGGTTGTGGTTGCTGTTCTGTTGTTGTTACTGTTGTGTTGAGGCTCACGCATTGTTCTTGTCGTGTTCAGAATTCCTGGTTCGCGAGTTAGGGTTGGGATGTGGATAGTGATGCAGCCGGGACGGCTGCGTGCTGTGTAGGGGGGGGTGATGTCGTGGTCAAGGTTGACACCAAGGTTGACACAGGTCACACAGGTCACACAAGCTAGGGGAGAGGTACGTACTGGTCTGGACCGGTGCGGACCGGCAGGGACGAGAGGTGGTTGGAACCGCTCTGAGGGGAGGGGGCTGGCGAGAGCCAAGGCCCCGAGACACCCCCGCCCCTCAGACGGAGGAGATAAGACGGCTCCCGGAGAGCGGAGGGGGTCAATCTCAGGAGAAGCTGAAGGAGGTGCGGCCGGAGATCCTGGACCCCCAAGCCTCGAGGATGCCGCCCCGCTGGGACTGAGTGGGCTGAGTAGCTATAGGCTAGGGAAGGAGAGTAACTGGGTAGCTGTAGGCTAGGGAAGGGGAGTAAGGAGAAGAGAGCCGGAGGCTGTACCTCCCTAGGTTGTGTGGTTGGGCTGTTCTCCCAGTGAGTCCGGAGGACTAGTGTTATTGGAATAAAAGCGTGTGGCCCCTACGAAGTCTCTGCCTCATTCAAGAATACTACAACTGGTGTTAGAAGCGGCCAACGAACCTCGCCAACATGGAAACAAGACAGAAAGCGCTCACCAGGGGCCAGGAGAAGGACGTCGAGGGCGACGCTGAGCCGGAGTCGGGAGCGCCATTTCCGGGGGACGGGTCTGCAGGGGCGGGCTCGGGTTCTCCGGGGCCCTCCAGGAGTCCGCCGACGTCGGGATGGGCGATCCAGTCGGCCCATGCCCGGCTGGCCGATCTCCTCCATGCCGCTGCCTCCATCCTCGACGAGCTCACGCTGGGGGGAGCGGGAGCACCGGGTGGAGAACCAGGCCGGAGGATGGGACGGGTTCCCGCCGAGAAACGCGCCATTCCCGCGCAAAATTTTGACATCGCCTCCGGAGGGGGAAACGTCACTTCCGCTGGGAATGCGGCCGCCGGAGAACCCTGGGTTTCCATGCGAAAAATAGGAAAAACGACTCAAGTTATTGTAAAACAAAAAAACAACGCGGAATCTTGGTTCCAATAAATTGAGCAACATCCTGGTTTTCCAAAATGGAATAGTTTTTTTTAAAGAGCCACCTGTGTTGTCAGCGTGAACTTTGATTATTGGATTAGTTTCACAACAGCATCCTGATTACAGCTGCCTGTGATTTGATTAAATGTGTCACGTGTAGTTAAGTTAAGACGTAGTATAGGCTTTCGGGACCAATATTATCCATGATAGAGGGTGTTTTTGGGTTAGATCGCGTAAATAGAAATGTGTCGTTAAACCCGCCACCGCCCGACGCAGCAAAGATTAGTAAGGTTTGTCACGAAAACAAAACGTGGCAATTCGTTACGAGTTCAGCACACCGGTGTGTTGGAGAGTAAACCGACAACGTTTACAATTCGAGTACGACGTTTCGTCTGTAATTACACCTAGCTTCATCAGGCGAAAGCCAGAATTGTGAATGTGACAATAAATGTTAATTCACCGCATCATAAATGCATTCGTATGAGTAACATAATTTATGTCTGGTTATGAGTCCGATAGATTTTTAGTAAAATGTAAATAAATACAAAATACGGAAAAAAGTTAATTGGAAAGCAGTCACAGTCACCAAAGTGAATCAACGGTAATACAGGTTTTTTTTTGGTCGCGAAAGCACTACACGTGGTGTTTAACTGAACCAACTGGTCGCGCGTGGTGGGGTAAAGTGTGTCTACTCCCCCGATTCTTCCAAGGCGTTCCACCAGCGTGGAAGAAGTTGCCACAAGTACTTCTCTCTCTCTCGAGCAGGGGTGGGGAACCTTTTTTCTGCCAAGGGCCATTTGGATATTTATAACATCATTCGCGGGCCATACAAAATTATCAACTTAAAAATTAGCCCCGTTATATTTGGTCAAACATTTAATTAACTCGCCCCTAATGTGATGGGCTGGAACTGCTTCTCTTTGGCGAGGCGTGTGATGTTCGCTGGTATTGACGATGTTGCTGCTACTCGCAACTGCTTTTCAAAGTTTGCTCCGAGATTTATTGAATTTCGAGTCCCGCCTGCGGTTTGCCTTGGCAGGGCCACACCAAATGATTTCGGGGGCCTCATACGGCCCGCGGGCCGGACGTTCCCCACCCCTGCTCTAGAGGAACACCCTCCTCGAGAAAAAGGAGAGAGAGGAGAGAGCTCCCTCTAGCGGAGACCCTTCCGCCAGTCAGTGACGTGAGCGCGCAAGTGCAGGGTCTGCACCTTTGCCTTTGAAAATCGAGGCGTCGAGAAAGTCGGTGTGGGCCATGGTGGGGGGGGGGGGGGTTCGGTCGCCCATCATTTCCGTGACGTGGTCTACGTGACGCAACGCTACCCACCGGGGGGGGGAGGGGGTCACTCAGCCCCCCTGGACCTGAGAATTCGAGAATTGTGCTCAGGGAGGTCGAGGAGCGTTGCCGCCGTCATCGCAGCGGTGCGGTGCGGGGGGGGGGGGGTGTCAGCGGTCTGGACCTGCGATCCGGGGGTCGCCGTGTTCCATTCAATCTGGCGGGGCAATCGTGTGCCCCCAATCCTTAAGTGTAAGGGGGCGCCACGGTGGCTGGGAGATGTTAACTACCTCGCCTGGTACACAGGAGGTCGTGTTCGATCCCGACCCTGACGCCTGCTGCTGTATATTTGGAGTGTGCGTGTTCTCTCTCTCCCCGTGGTGGTGTGGATTTTTCTCTGGGTTCTCCAAGTTTCCCCTCCACATTTTATCCCCCCCGCCTGCGGCCGCCTCTGTCCCACCCAGCGGCATAAATGGATGCACCGCAGTTGGGTCAATCGGCAGGTCGCGCGCGCACGTGCGTGATGGGGTGACCGCTCTTGCAGCGGTGATAGCGCGGCCAACCCAGCGACCCGAGTTCGATGCCCGCTCACGGCCACCAACACCCAGTGACGAGTATCTGAACCGGTGCTGGGCCTCCCCTAGGTCTACTCAGCATCAAATGCGTACCTGATGCGGTGTGTAAACATCGCCGCTGGGGAGACAGAGGCCGTGGCCAATTTGTCTCCACAGTGATCAGGGAGGGTTTATCCATGTAGAGCCCCTAAGGCACAAGGCAGACGTGGACAGTGATGATTATTATACAGTACTGATGATTCCTAACAAGGGTGAAACCGTTACAAACTTGCCTCACACTACCGTGCTTATGTCGAAAATAAAAGAGGCACAATTTTCATTCTTTTGCGTTGTCAGTTTATTACGAGGCTGCGTGCGTTAATTACCCAGCATGGCGATGCCACGTGACAAGCAAGGGATGACGGGACGACTGATATTGTGGTTTACCAGGTAAGGCGGGTCTAGAAATGTACCTTCTGCGTGTGGTATTATTCTTTAGATCACACTCGTTTTAACTTTTCGTGATGTTGATGGGAAATGCCATCATTTTCAAGCATAACTGTTTCGTAGCTAGTTCATGGATATACGTTATGTCTAAATAGTGTCAAATGTTGTACATCTTTAAAAAAAATCTATCTTCATGAGTAGAAAAATACGTACTGTATTTTGTTTTACTTGGCCTATATACCACCACACTGCTTCGAAGGATCGTGGCAGATGGCAGTGGAGGCTTGTGAAGACCTTCATCCAGCAGTGGCTTGATCATGTCTGATGATGATGCGGCTTTTGGCAAACCATCGAACAAAGACGGTCATTACATCGCGCGCTTTCAGATGCACTTCTGCGGCCGTATGGAACGCTCCTCCTTCCCATATGAGTAAGCCACCTGAGCTTTGCACATTCAAATAACCTGTATTGAAAACTCATTTCTTTAGAACTGCTTTTGGTGTTTAGTTGGTTGTCCTTCCCCCGCACCTCTGATTAGGACGGTTGGCTACGTACGGTGCGAAAGAAGTTCAACGTACATACATGATGTGGCACACACCTGAAATCCAGACCTTTGGGAGGCTAAGACCGGTTGATCACGCAGGTTTGTGAAATTAATAGATCCCGCTGGCCTGTTGAGGAATCGGGCAGGACGACATTCAGTTTTGTGAATACTTTCATCGAAGACTGCCTGAAAATGCCAGGTCTTGTGGGTTTGGTTGGGTTGCAAAGGTAGCCAGGAGTTAGCAATACATCATTAGATTCCTGAATTCATTCGTGCGCAATTTTAAGTTATATACCTTCACAAATGGGCGGTGGATTTTCTTTGAATATTCCAGTTTCCTTCCACATAAAAGCCAAAATCCTGATTTATTTTAGCATCAAACATTTTAGCGTAGCAAAGACCTTGCTGGTAAAAAAAACATATATAAACATTCTTAACACTAAAATAAGTCTTTGATGGACAACACAAAGGCCACTCCTATTATCATCAGTCTTACCAAAAAGCCTGTATTATTTCTTTCTGCAACATAATACAACACAGGTACACGAAAATTGACGACGACGACGACAACAAGAGCAACTCACACCGTCCTGGTAAGCGAAAGCGACCCCCTGCCGCGCGCATTTCAATTGACCCCGGGGAGAGGCAGCAGCGGTGATGCTGGGGGGAGGGGTTTGCCCTGACACTCAAGGCCAGGCCCGGGCACTCTCCCAAGGCCCTCTTTGTCCTCTCGCGCGCGTGACCGATGGCGCCACTCATCGTCACGCGCAGGCCCCCATCGCGGCCGGAGAGCACCGGCGGTGCGGACGGGACCCGGGCAGCCGGTGGTGTTTGCGAGCCCCGGGTGTGACGGTCCCGTTGACAGTTTAACGAACATCAACAACAACAAATTTGTTGTTCGGTTGCAAAGGGAGTGGAGGTGACACATAAAAATTAACCCGTAAAAACAAAGTTTTTCACTATAAATCCTTTATATGCGTGTTCAATGGGCCACAACCCAGCCCACATTGGTCTTTGAAACGGGCGGTTAGAGTCCTCTCGTCCTCTGGCTTGAGATGGCTGCCACCTATGGGTCAGATGATTGTCTGCCACCATTAAGCAATTGGTAATTAAATATAAAAAAAAAATTCCTAAAAGGTGTAACATTTTGGAAACAACGAGTCTGTGTGCAAAATGTCAGCTCGATTGGATCACGGGAAGTGGGTTAAAAAACAACCGAAAGATTTGCACGGTCGTAAGCGCGCAAGCAAGCAAGTGAACTTAATATAAAGGATTTAAAAAAGTCAAACAACCGCAGAGATCAGAATCCAGCGCAAAGCAAGGCGATGTCCAACGCCGTGAATGTATACTTACATTCGCGTGTGATATATCAGTTGCAAACGATGGGCATCGACAAATATTAACCCGGGGCAATGATATAAAGAAGTGGTTCTTCACCTGGGGTGCACGCACTCCCTGGGGGGTGCGTGATGCCCGTTCTGGAGGTGTGAGGCATGGCCAAATGTCCTTAGAAGGTAAATCATCGAAACACACATTGAGCACGGGCACGTAAATATAACTAGTTTGTTTTAATCAATCCTGTGTGTTTATTAACACTACGATTGAGAAACAAAGGGGTGCAAGGCCGCGATCAAGGATAAGAACCACTGGTATAAACGAAGACTAAGTAGGGGGTGGAGCGGTTGGCACAGCGGTGAGCGTGCTGCCCTATGAACCTGGCGCCCCAGTTCGATTCCCGGCCACGCCTAACATCAGTGGCGAGTGAAATCTGAACCGGTCCTAAGCAATCCTTCCACCCGCCCACATGAAGCGGTGAACTACGGTCAAACAACCTCCACGAACAGCTTGGTGTGGATCAGCGTTCATCCAGCAGTGGATTGACAAGGAGCTGAAACCGGGTGCTGTGTGATGTGGGGAATAAGTGGGGGGGGGGGGGATTGCATAACCATACTTCACGCTGGTCAGCGAGGGTTCGTGAAAACCTGGCTGTGAATATCATCGCTGTTAACACAGACGGCACAGGCGCGAGCCACGGTGCACTTCTGGGTGCCGAATGGTTGTGGGGCGAATGCGCAACGCACCTTCATCTGCGTACCCAGCACGCGAAATGCGCGCAATTAACACGGAGGGCATTTGCGCGAGAGGCAAATGCCCCGCGGCTTAACGCGCCGTAATAAAATTAAAGGGCGGCATTGGCAGCGAGGTCCAAGCGTCACTGCCAAGGCAGCTTATTAAAGTAAACGAAACGCAATCGCCACGGTCATCATTAACTCTGCCCTAGTAAACATGGAACTGCGGGCCAAGGTTGGCGCAACGGCGCCAAACCACGTGTTGCAAACGACGGCACAACGTTGGCAACACGATGTGAAGCCGGCATATGTTTGTTGGACAATGGCCCCTTCCATAGGGCACGTGTGTCTCTCTTTTTTTAAAGAAAGTTCATTGCCTGAAACATCTTCCCTACTAAACACGTTGCTGTTGTAATGCAGTATTAACGTTGAATTATAAAAAAAAGTATACCGTTTTTTTCATTGTACCTTGTTAAGGCCCACTGAGATATATAGCTCTTTTTCAGAAGTGACCTGGACACAAATTAAAGCTCAACTAAGTGGCGTATCATGTTGAAATGTATAGCCGTCAAAATAACCTAAACGCATATTTCCAAATGTGGAGGGAAAACCCAGAGGACCCGGAGAAAAATCCACGCGACCACGGGGAGAACACGCAAACTTCAAATACACAGGCGTCAGGGTCGGGGTCGAACCCACGACCTCCTGCATACCAGGCGAGGTAGTTAACATCTCCTAGCCACCGTAGCGCCCTAAGACTTTCAAAGAAAACAAACTATCTGCCTGGATTTTAATTTCGATTATAAGCTTTCATGACTGCAGGGATTCATCTTCTTGGTTCTTTCGGTAAAGTCACGTAGAATGGAAATAATAAAATAATAATAATAAAACATAATAAAATAGTATCTGCCTGGCTTAATATATATTGCATTTTCATGGCAGCGTCTGTTAACGAGAAGGGTAGAAAAATATGTCCTGCCCGTATTTATTGATATCGTGCCTTTAAATATCACAGGGGGTGGCGAAAGGAATCGCATCGAGGAATTACGCTCAGTGGGGAGATGGAGCCATCGCGTGGATTTCAGCATCACAGTAACCGCGGATGAAAATGAGACCTTCACCCAGCATCGGAGTGATCGTGCCTGCTGTTGCTACTGTTGCTGCTGCTGATGATCATTATATTACACTGGTCAACACACTTTTTCTGGCATAAGGTATTCCAACGGTTTTAAGGTAAATGTGGGGTGCTGATTCCAAATCTGGCATCAGTTTTTGTCTATCACATCAGGTTTTTGAGATATCAAGTATTGCATTTTCAATAAAAACTGCAGAAGAAAAATATTAAATAAATGTGGATATCTACATCAATTATATTATAAACACACTATCCTAAAAATACAGCACCATATTTTAACACTAAAGCAGTCACTGACTCGCAACAACTTGCAATCATAAGTGACAGAGTAAATTTCGAGTAAAATCAATGAAAATGGGGTATGCCGATAACATACAAATGAGATGTGATAGAGCAAATCTGAGATCAGATTTGGAATCAGCACCCTGAAATTAGTCTAAAACAGCTGCAAAAGTCCAGGCCAGGAAAATATGTTTTTTTTGTTGACCAGTGTTATTGCTGGTAAAAAAAATTACATACAAAAAAATCTGGTGTGATTGGCCGGTGCAAATGGTGAACTTTATTGTCGATTTGTTTCAATCCTGAATGATTTGCGCATTCACACGACACCTCTGGAACGGCGCCTTTAATATTCGCGCGCGTGTCGCTGCCAGCTCCTCGGGCCCAGCTGTCGGAGCGCATCGACACCGCGGCGGATTAAATCCGAAAAAGGATTTAAATTATGCCTGCCATTTGTGACAAATTAAAAACACACACACACACACACAACCTGGGGGCCCAACCGACAAACACGGGGTTATCAGTTCAGCTAAAAGGCCAATCTGGGACGGGCACAAACAAAGCGACAAAAGAGGAAACGAACGCCCCAACTGCCCCTGCCCTGGCCTGCCCGTTTCATACCCGGGCAAGCCAAAAAAAAGAACTTCCCGGGGAGATAAGGGGCCACCCGCCGGCGTTATCGCCGCGCACATCTCCGATCTGCGCTGCCGTCGTGCGGGTGAATCGGCAGGAGGAGGGTTGGGGGTGCGTGGGGTTGGGGTTGAGCACAGCCAGCTTTGCCCCCCTCCCACCCCTCCCACCCCTCCCATCGCCGCTTCCCACAATCCTTCCGCACGCATGCGAGGCACGCCCGGACCCGGTGGCTTGTGGACCATGCGCCGAGTCGCCCCTTACCCCTTGGCTTTAATTAGGCGGGCGGTGGGGTGACGGTGGGGGGGGAGATAGGATGTGAGGGCGTCTGTGTGTGACAGGGAGCGGGAGGGGACTTCACGATTGTATTCCCCCTTGCGCATTTTCGTGCCCGTATAGCGTCAGCGCAATTGGGTGCCGATGACCCAAAATCATCCGCGAATGCCAAACGGATCCTTGTCGGTGGTAGGGGCCACGTGGGTGGCGCTTGGCGCGGGCGGCCGCCACGCACACGAAAGGGCACGGAAGAGAAGCGGGGGGGGGGGGGCTACATGGTGGGCAGTATAATCCATGTTCGTACGACCGTTTCTCGAAGCAACGTGTGGTCAGATACCTCCCGTGACGAGCGCCGCAAAATCAGTTCCCAAAACCAGAAAACGTCGACTGGAGGTGATAGCAAAGCGAATAAATTACGGGTGGATTAAATGCATTCGTAAAAACGTCACCGTTGGGAGACATCCATCGCAGGACCAAAGCGTTGCTGTTCCATGATGAGCTCAGTAAGGTGTAACAATGAGCCGCGAGTGACGAGATGTTAACTACCTCGCCTGGTATACAGGAGGTCGTGGGTTCAATCCCGACCCTGACGCCTGCTGTATATTTGTAGTTTGCGTGTCTCTCTCTCATCAACATCACGGTGGCTAGGAGATGTTGACTACCTCGCCTGGTATACAGGAGGTGGTGGGTTCGATCCTGACGCCTGCTGTATATTTGGAGTTTGCGTGTATCTCTCTCAGCAACATCACTGTGGTTAGAGATGTTAACTATCTCGCCTGGTATGCAGGAGCGTGTGGGTTCGATCCCGATCCCGACCCTGACACCAGCTGTATATTTGTAGTTTGCATGTTCCCCCCGTGGTCGCATGGATCTTTCTTCGCTTGTATCGGAGGTGTGGCAATAAACTAAACACAAAATGCAGTTCTAAAACATATAGGCTTTCGCGACCAATATCATCCATAATACAGGTTTTGGGGGTTAGATCTCGGCGATAACGCGGGCGGGTGGCCCATTATCTCCCCGGGAAGTTCTTTTTTGTTTGGCTTGCCCGGGTATGGAACGGGCAGGCCAGGGCAGGGGCAGTTGGGGCGTTCGTTTCCTCTTTTGTCGCTTTGTTTGTGCCCGCCACCACGCGACACAAGGTTTGTCACGTAAACAGAACATGCCAATTGTTGTGGCTTTGTAAATGTTGTGGCTTGGCTCTCCAACACAACCGGTGTGCTGTACTAGTAACACATTGGCATGTTCTGTTTACGTGACAAACCTTGCTAATTGGTTGTGTCGGGTGGTGGCGGGTTTAACGACACACATTTATATATTTACGCGATCTAAACCAAAAACCCTGTATTACTAAAAACTATAGTTTTAAATCTAGATTTAAAAGTGCATAACTCCAGTGCCATTCTAATATCGGAAGGCAGAGCGTTCCAGAAGGCCACATAAGTGCATTTTAAAGCGTGCGATTTGGTGACAGTCTTTGTTCGATGACTATGTACGGTGCGAAAAAAGTTCAACATACATACAACTGCAGCGCTGGTAGATAAACTATAAACTAAACGTTTTATTTTACCAGGTAAGGCCCACTGAGCCACATACAGTAGCGATTTTTCAGAAGCGACCCGACCTCAAATGATATCTCAACGAAGCGGCTTATCACGTGGACATTTCTAGCAGCCAAATCCTCTAAACGAAATGTGGAGATTAAAAAACCGGGAAGAACATTCAAACTCCAAATATACAAGCGTCGGGTCGAGATCGAACCCACGGCCTCCTCCGTACCAGGCGAGGGAGTTAACATTTTACCACCTTGGAACCAAAGTGGTCAGCTCTGAAAGTCCAGCGTGCTGAGCGTTACACCAAGTGGCAGCTCTGACAAATCAGTATAAAGTAAAAAAATATATATACGACTTAATTTTCAGTAATTAACCGCAGCATAGCGTATCGCTCTAAAGCACTTAGCCGCATGATGAACACGCAAAAGATCCAATGATCCATTAAACATTCATGAGAAAGTAATAACTTACAAGTGCAAGAGAGGTGCGTAGGATAAGATACACCCCTTAATGAATCCACAAATAGAGAACAGCCCCCTCCCCCACACGCCGCGTCGTTATTAGGAGTTGTTTGACCATACTTCACCATGCTTGTCAGTGCAAATTAGGGGGGAAGTGCCCAGGGCAAATTCAGATATCAGTCGCCAACTGACGTTACCACTCCTCCACACACACATGCACATTGACAAGACACAGACAAAGATCCCCCGTATAGCCCTCACAGACTGTTGGGACAAGTGCTGTTAGCGAGCACCTATAAAGGCCAGTACGGCACACGAGGGGGTGGGTGGCCAGCACCACGCCCGGCCGCCTTTGTCTTCTCAGTGGTGATGTTTTACACACCACACCAGGTACTGATTTCAGGCTGAGTCGACCTAGGGGAGGCCGAAGACCGGTTCAGATAATCGTCACTGGTGTTGGCCGTGAGCGGGAATCGAACTCGGGTGGCCGGGTTCGTAGCGCAGCGCGCTAACCGCGACACCACCGCTCCCCACATTAACACAGACACACACACCAACATAACACGCAGGCACGCATAAACTGTGCATGCAAACACACACACACACATTGCATAAATCTGTATAACGGCAAAACATATATTAATTTATTTCAAATATATAACTGCGGCAAAGGGCAAGTGCAAAAGCACTTTCATTAATAATGGCCAAGCAATGAATCAAAGTGCCCATTCAACGCTTAGACGGTGCATTAATAATGCTTAAGTGTTAAACAGATTTGTAAAGAGAAAATCGTTTAACGTCACCTAATAAGTAAAATGGGAAACGCCTCCTCCCCGCGGTTGGCAAAGCAGAGTTGTACATCGCCAAAAGGAATGAACTGCTCCGATTGATGGGTCGCAGAGCCTCCTCCTTCGGCACATGCTGTCCCAAGCTACTTGCCACTGGCAATCGCTGAGCCATATCCACGGTGGCTAGGAGATGTTCACTACCTCGCCTGGTGTACAGGAGGTCGTGGGCACGACCCCCACACTGACGCCTGCTGCTGCTGCTGTATATTTGGAGTCTGCGTGTCTCTCTCTCATCATCATCACGGTGGCTAGGAGATGTTAACTACCTCGCATGGTGTACAGGAGGTCGTGGGCTCGACCCCCACACTGACGCCTGCTGCTGCTGTATATTTGGAGTCTGCGTGTCTCTCTCTCATTATCATCACGGTGGCTAGGAGATGTTAACTACCTCGCCTGGTGTACAGGAGGTCGTGGGCTCGATCCCGACTCCGACTCCTGTTCTCTCTCCCCGTGGTCGTGTAGATTTTGCTCCGGGTCCTCCGCTTTTTGTCCCCTCCACGATTAATAACCGACATACGTTTAGAGTGTTTGGCTGCTCTGAAAGCCCACGTCATGATTAGCCACTTCGTTGAGCTATCAATACAAAGAGCTACGTAGCTCAGTGGGTCTTATCTGGGAAAATAAAATGTTTTAAAATGTTTAAATAGTTTAATTAATGCTACTCCTTTCCCCTCCCTTTGATGCTGCTAATCCTGCATAATGCACGGGCATAAGTAGTACTAATCACATACCTGCATTTCCCATAAATATGCTAAATTCCTCTTGATATGCTAATTTCTTTGTCAAGGCGCTCTTCCCCCTCCAACCCAGCTTAAATATACGCTGCCAAGCCTGGTGGTGTTCATTCAGACGCTGTCTTTCTGACAGACCTGTTCTTCACCTGAGGACGGCTGCTTGCGTTGTGGCCGAAACGTCGTCAGAATTATTTTATTATGTTTTATTTTTTTTATTTTATTACTTCCATTCTACGTGACTTTACCGAAAGAACCAAGAAGATGAATCCCTGCAGTCACGAAAGCTTTAAATCGAAATTTAGTTTAATTATCTAGAGTGCAATAATAATAATGATGACAATAATCATTTGCCACATTTGATATTGGTGCCATTCCCCCCCCCCCTTACCCCCATCGTGCAAGGCTCAACGATGCCGTGTTTCACACGCAGAAAGAAGGTGGGGGGAGACAGGAGTGGGTACACGCCCCGAGGTGACATCCAATCAGCACGGTTGGCTACGTCCGTCGCGAAAGAAATTCAACGTACGTACACGTACGTGCATCCACCCTGGAGGATGCGCGAGGAAAGAGATCAGCTGAAAAGTGCACAAAGATAAACCAAACTGCATAATAGAGGCGGTGTTTTTTTACTCGCTTTTATTTAACTTACTCTGTCTATTGTTGTATCCTCAAATCTTGTAACTCAATTTTAAACCACTTCCCAATGTGGTATCGACTGCAAACTTGGTATACTTATGTCACTCATGACAATACTATATTCTATCATTAAAAATTAAAAATATTTTTTTTATTTTTAAACATTATTACACGCTTTCTATTAACTCACTTTGTTGTTGTTGTCATTAGTCGTATCCTCAAATCTTGTAACTCAATTTTAAGCCACTTCCCAATGTGGTATAGACTGCAAACTTGGTATACTTATGTCATACTGATGACAATACTATATTCTATCATAAAAATATATTTTTTTAAACATCATTTTTTTATGCTATGTTTCGGCTTGGATCTAATTGTCCGCGCTCAACTCACGTTGGCTGTAAATCACCACGACCCCTTACGTTGTGGCAAACTTCGGGGCTACTTCCTGGAGTCGTGGAGTTCTGCCATTACGAGTACGGTACATTTCATTTAAGCCTGTTTTAAAAAAAGTATTTTTTAATCATACTTATTTGTGTTAGATCGCGTAAATATAAATGTGTGTCGTTAAACCCGCCACCACCCGACACAGCCAAGTAGTGCAGGTTTGTCACGTGATCAACACATGCCAATTAGTTACTAATTCAGCACACCAGTTGTGCGTTGGAGAGTAAACCCACGACATTTACAATTCGAGCATCCGTGACGTTTCGCCGGTAATTACAACCAGCATCATCAGGATTGTGGCTGTCGCCTGAAATATAAACTAAGCATTCTTTTTTTAAAACCAGGTAAGGCCCCGCTGAGCTCTTAGCTTCTCTTTCAGAAACGACCTGGCCACAAATGATAGCTCGGCGAAGTGGCTTATAATGTGGAAAATTATAGCAGCCCAATACGCTCAATATAATCGAAACGCGTGTTTTCTCGAGACGGACGCGCGCACGTTGCACAGACGCACACGAGCGTGAAAATAACCACAGGGTCTCTGTTCCAGCTGACCGGGCTAACAGGAGGGTGGGTGGGGGGTTAAACAACACACACACAAACACGTGTACACTATCCGTGTCAGAAGCTCTCAGCCTTCATTCAGCATTGCGCAAAACGCACCAACTCCTGAAGAACTGTCTAAAGTCGCCATCGATACGTCGAGCAAATGCGACGAACCGACAGGCAGCAGTGAGACGGAGAGGCAACCCCTCGATTTATAAAACAGTCGCATCTGCTCAATGTATTGACGATGACTTAATACGAGTCGACATCAATGCAGTTCTTCAGGAACTGGTGGTTTTTTTGCATAATGGCCATCACCGGGCACATCGCTGTGTGTTGTTGAAACGTCTCGCGTTCTGTTCCGATGTGGGGGTCTCCCCTCCCCAGTCAACACCGGACGTTGGACTAACATTGGCACAACCACATGCCAACGTTGACTCATCGTTGGCATGTTTTCTGGGTCATCATTTACAGATTTGAATTATTGCTGTGGAAATGGAGAGGGGGCGGGTGATGGCAGAGGGACGGGGGCGAGAGAAACTAGGCCAAGAAGAAAATGCAGCGAGACAAACACGACCACACGGGATCAAATCACCTCTCATGCACAGCACGCGACTCAGCCACCATCTCCCCTGTCCACCCACCCCCATCATTATCACCGTAATCTCCCCCACACATCGCATGGGTGGGCGGATGGGGGCAGGCAGGCTGGTTCAGACTTGCCCAGGGAAATCGCTGCAGGGCCCCGTTCCAGTGATTGTCTTCCGCTAGTCCAGGTACGCACTCGACAAGGTGGTCTTAACAACACAAAGCAGACATTCCAGCTTGCTTTGCGTATCCAGATGAGACCCCCTACGTCTTAGAATATTCAGCATACTGCCCGTGGCTAAAGAAAGTCCCCCGGTTTTTTTTGTCTTGCTAGTTCGCTGGTGTTGTGATGGTTTTGACGAGACGGTAACGGCACAGGTGGCAGCCCTGCAATTGCTTTGCTCACGCCGCTGCCGACAGAAGGGCATCATCCGCTAGAGGCCCCCCTCGACAGGGTCATTGGAATACACTTCCACGCCGGCGAGACGTCTTGAAAAGACGTGGAAGTAGCCACGCGACTTGCCGATCGACGAACTGGTGCGCTCATTTGTACTGATGGCTGGTTAGACAGACAGGATGGGTGGATTTTTTAAAATATATCCATTACCCACCGCTACGAGGTGGAATCGAACCGCTGACCTTTGGATTGCAAGTCCAGCGTTACGAACCTTTAGGGGCCATCCATTTCGTACGTACGCATGGAGAGGGGAGGGGGGGGAGGGGGGGTTAACCCAAATGCATAGCTTGCGTATGGGGGGGTCTACTGACAATGTACGCATCGGAAACAGGGGGGGGGGGTGAAGCCTCGATAATAATTTGTCTACATTGGCCTTCAAATGAGTTAGGCAGTCCGGCGGTGGACTATCTGTTTGCTTAAACACGTTAATATTATTCATCCTTGATCGATTCTGCGTGGCTTAAATTTCGCCCGTTCTATAGGATTCGGGGGGGGGGTGCGTCAGGCGTACTTACGCAGGTGGGGGGGGGTGTACAAAGTCCGCGTGCCTACAGGGAGGGGGTAAGGGGTCAAGTTTTGACAGATTTTTGCGTACTTACTAAATGGATGGCCCCTTACACCTACCGCAGCACTATCCCATCAAATGGTTTTGATGGTTTACAATTTGCTCCGTGGCACACATTCTCTTCCTGAGAACGATCGATATACGCGCCCGCCATCGAATTTAGTTTTTATTTACACCCAATTTTTGCAAACGAATTGATCACTGTATGCACAAAGACAAATGTCACCCATATAGCCTTTAACATACTGTTGGGGCAAGTGCTGTTAGCGAGTAGCACCTATGAAGGCCGGCACGGCACACGAGGGGGTAGGTGGCCAGCACAACGCCCGGCCGTCTTTGTCTCCCTAGTGGCAATGTTTACACACCACACCAGATACTCATTTGAGGCTGAGTCGACCTAGGGGAGGCCCGGGACCGGTTCAGATAGTTGTCACTGATGTTGGCAGTGAGCGGGAATCGAACCCGTGTCGCCGGGTTCATAGCGCAGCACGCTAACCGCTACACCACCGCTCCCCACTGCATACACACACGCGCGCGTGGCACGCTTAATAACCGACGTATCCGTTACACACATCTCTCAAAAGAATACGAACCCAGCTGCCCCAACCACCACCACAACCACCACCACCGCATGCACGCACATTGCCGAACGTGCGGATTTAAATTCGCGCCTTGCATTTTGGCAGGAGTCAGATCAGACTTGGGAGGAGAGAGTGGCGCGCGACTGGGGAGGGAGGCAGGGAGAGGATGCGAGATACATCTTTGCGCCCGAGGCAAGTGGCACATCATTAGAGAGTGCCGTGAATCAAACGACAATAAAACGCTTTGCACCCTGAAAGGGCTACGGCTATGATCGTAGCGCCTCTGGGGGTTACCAGCACATGACGCATGGAGCAATCAGGAGGTGGGGTGGGGAGGTGGGGGTATAATACTCGGGGACATTTGCTTCAAAAATACACACGCATTTTTCCATATTGTAATCAGGCTAAAGTGGAGCAGTGGTTAGAGCGCACGGCTCGCAATCATGATGGGTCAGAGTTCAATTCCCTGTCGCTGGGGCGCGGTGGAAGTTGAGGTGGGGGCAGTTGACGCAACCAATCATCACTTTATGGTAGATAAAACATCTACCTATTTGTGTGAAGCCAACAGTGCTTTTTCTTTTTTGTTTAATACGTAGGCTTTCACGACCAATGTAATTCATAATAAGTGTTTTTGGGTTAGATCGCGTAAGTATACATGTGTTGTTAACCAGCCACCACCCGGCACAGACAATTACTAAGGTTTGTCACGTAAACAAAACGTGCCAATTCGTTACCACTTCCCAATTCTGGCAAAATCGCCCGATGATGTTGGAGGTAATTATCAGCGAAACGTCGTACTACTCAATTTGTAAATGTTGTGGATTTATTCTCCTACACACCTGTGGGCTGAAGTAGTAATTAATTGGCACGTTTTGTTAACGTGACAACCCTTACTAATTGGCTGTGTCGGGTGGTTGTGGGTTAACAACACGCGGATACTTACGCGATCTAACCCAAATGTTGTTTCATTATAAAGTTTTGTTTTTTCTTGGAATGGACTTGCCTCCAGCATGGGAACGTGGAATTTCCACCGCTGGCGAAAAGGTTACCCCCTCTCCCCCCGGGGGTTGATGACAGTTGGCGCGGTGGCATCGCCGGATTTTTTGTCAAGTGTGCAGGCGGTGTAACGGCACCACGTCCGCACCGTGGATGAGAGAGAGCGCGCGTCCAGACACTGCGGTACATTTTTTGCGAGCAAATTGTCCCCCACCCCCCGTCAAGAACGGGTAGACGAATGATTTATTATGTATTCATATCCGAAGTACGGCTTTCATTGACTCGTGCAGGCGGTCACTCCTCTGGCCCTCGGCTCGAGAATCCCACAAGGGTGATCATAAACACCTTCCACGTCTCAAAACTGCGGGTCAATTTACTCAGCACGAAATCCGGCCAAATCTCAATTGGTGGCGGACGTCCCTTGTACTCCACTGTGCACGTGGGGGGGGGTCTGGTTTCAATCCCCGATCACCGTTGCATTCACTTAAATAATAGTTTTTAAACAGCACCTGGGTATCCGTAGCTATTGGCAGAGTGCACAATTATACGTGTGTGATTAATCACAGGTGAGATCACACGGGCTCGAGTCGCAACTGCAGCAGGGTAATGACGAGGAAGCGTTGGGGGGGGGGGGGGTCGTGAGGACGGGAGGGGGGGTTGAAATTACGACAAGACACCCAATAAATGTGATTATTGGGAACAGGATGACCCATTCCAATCACGCTACGCCGGTTGATTTGGCGTCAATTATTGCTTGGAAGTTGGAAAGCCGTTTGGGATTGGTCGTTAATAACACTGGTCACACACTTTTTCTGGCTTAAGGTATCCCAACGGTTTTAAGGTAATTTTGGGGTGCTGATTCCAAATCTGGCATCCGTTTTTGTCTATCACATCACGTTTTTGAGATATCAAATATTGCATTTTCAATAAAAACTGCAGAAGAAAAATATTAAGTAAGTGTGGATATCTACATAAAATGATATTATAAACACACTATCCTAAAAATACAGCACCATATTTTAACACTAAAGTAGTCACTGACTCACAACAACTTGCAATCATAAGTGACAGAGTTAATTTCGGGTAAAATCAATGAAAATGGGGCATGCCGATAGCATAAAAATGAGATGTGATAGAGCAAATCTGAGATCAGATTTGGAATCAGCACCCTGAAATTAGTCTAAAACAGCTGCAAAAGTCCAGGCCAGAAAAAATGTTGTTGTTTTTGTTGACCAGTGTAATAAGACCCAATTCAAGTCTTCAACTGAACTGTAATTAGAGCCAAAATGCGTCGTTTAAGAGACAGCTTCAACATTTAAGACAACTTAAAAGACGTGGACAATGACAGTCAAGCTTTTTTTTTTACTTGTGTATAGCAACATCGAGCAATTTAGGCTGTAATTCAGATCGAAAAGCGTTCACCTTTTGTTGACGAGATAGGAATGTTCATTGAATGCCACGGTAGCGGAAGTACGTGCTCAACATTAACGTTTTCACTCCACCATTCGAATGGCGATGGAGCATTTCCTTTCCGCGCAAGTGTCAAACACCGCTTCCCTTGTTCCATAAAGCAGAAATATTACTTTAACACGACGAAAAGACAAATCCCTGACGAGGTTAACCGCTGCGCATTTCATCTTTATGGGGATTTTAAAAAAAAATCTTCTTGGATCAGATAAAATAACCGTGAGCATCGTTAAACAAGTGGGAATGACTGGAGAATAAAACAATCAGTGGAACCTATTTTATTAAGAATTTCCACCGAAATGAATACCTCAATCATGGAACGGTCACCAATAATGAATTATGACAATGATGAGTGAATGGATGACTGATGGAGACGGTGGATGGTAGAAACGGTGATTAAGACCGATTTGATGTTGTAGATGATGATCTTGATTTGAGTTATATTGGTAGGAACCTCCTGGTTACACCAGCCCACAGGGGATTAGTGTCCGTCCGTCCGTCGTGCAGGGAGGGGCTGGGTGAGAAGGGAGGGGCTGGGTGGGGAGGGAGGATGGGGAGGGGCTGGGTGGGGAGGGTGGGGCTGGGTGGGGGGGTGGGAGGGGTGGGGCTGGGTGGGGAGGGGCTGGTCACCCCGTGGTGTCCTTATAAAACTCAACGTTTATTGTCCCTCTAGTAGAGGCCCTTCCATCGGCAATGGTGTAAGCAAGCAATTGCAGAGCTGCACCTTGGGTTTTTGTGGTGTTTGTGCATCTGTTTGTATACATTCTGGAATTAGAATTCGGAGTGCTTTCAGAGATGGCTGGGATGGTGATGGTATTATGTATGGAATCACGTAGCTCTGTTGGCCTAAGCTTGCTGGTTCTTTCCATGGGTTGAAATCTCAGACAGGGTCCAAACACATTCCTGCGGAGGGAGCTGGTAGGAACGTTGGGTTGCTCGGTCAATGGCCAGGGTCAACGGCGGCGTGGTGTATTCCGCAAATATGGCCGACTGTGAGGGCGGGCACAAGCCGGCGTGAGTAGGTTAACCCTCTCGAGGGTATTGGGCCTACACCTTCAACGCTGACCAGACGTCTCAGGAGATGGGCAGCCACCCTGAACCACACCGCGCAAAGCATGTCTCTGTGGCAATGCGTAGCACCTGCAATGCGCAGTGCCTACACACAGCGTGTAGTTACTAGCCGTGGGGTGGGGGGTGCCTACGGTATGGCCACAGGCAGGGGGTAATTTATGAAAATGTTGGTTCAACGTCCCGTGTTGACTGGGGGAGAAGACCCCCCCCCCCCCATCGCAACAGAAAAATATGAGTGCCGGCCGGAAGATGAGACGTTTAAACAACGCACGCTTGTTTTAACTGCCGCGCCAGGAGACCAAACCAGCAACCTCTTGGATTCCAGGTCTGGTGATAACCATTACACCCCGGCAGTAACCCTTCCATAGCAGCAATCCCCAACAAAACAAGCATTCGTACTCGGGCTGAACGATTAATCGAGTTCAAATAAAAATTTGAAACAATGCGATTAGCAAATCGCAAAGGCTGCGATTTGAAAAGTCCTATTACTTTCTTATTGCAATTGTTTTATTTTTTATTATTCTAACTTTATTTATTTAACTTAATTGTTCTGTTTGATCGTTCGATTTCATTTAAAACATTTTAATAAATACATGTTGGAAGAAATTCATATCTGTTAAGTTCTCATCCTTGCATTAGAATATATAGAGCAGTTCATATTTTGATGGTATCATGTGGTAATGCTCCATCACATGTTTTAAATCTATTACACAGTGAATATTGAACTGAAGCTTGATTTTAAAAAAATGTAATCGCAAATCAAATCGCAATATCTGTCAGAAAAATTGCGATTAGATATTTTCCCCAAATTGTTCAGCCCTTATTCGTACGCAGAGATGAATGTGATGAAGTGGAATAGGCTAGAGCTCATTTATTCCACCAATTACAATAAAAAAAAATTGGACAATCACAAAATACACAGGATGGGTAATTCGAAACATTTTTTATTCGCGTTATCACGCATGATTTTGCTTTTCTTTTCACATCGATGTCCGTTCAAACCATCCCCTGACCAATGATTGATCAGCAACATCTAATTCCGGAATAATTTTGCACAAGCGCTCGCAGTCAATCCGTCAATGCCGCAAAACACAGGAACGACAAATATTACAACACAGCAAGCCGCACGTCGACGGCAGGAACATCTCAATCGGTATCCGTCACGGCACGGCTCCGTGATGACCACACGTTGCGCAGGGAGACGATCAATTTGTCAAATTCGAGAGTCATTTGCAAGGAACCCTCGTCGCAGCCACGAGTGCCATCCACTCTTTTTTTGACCCATTAGGTTACCGCTTACACCCCCAAAAGTCCTCATTACAAGCACAATTACAGCCACCTCTCGAATTATCCGCGGTGATAGGTGTGTGTTGTTAACCTAAGTAGTAACAGAGGGTGTGGGTTGGGGGGGGGGAACAAAACAACTGCCTAAGCTCTTTGTATTGCTTCTCAAAGTAAATCGGTTTCCCTGCCGACGCCTTTGCGGGTCACGTGGGTGGGGGGGGGTCACCAAAGTCGGTGAAGCCGCGACGAGCGGCCGAGCGATTTAAGGTGTGCGCGTAAACATATTTCGACTGTTGGTAAAAAAAGAAATTCCCCCCCCATAACAGTCATGAAATCCGCGATTTCGCCCACGGACACAAGCGGAGAGCAAAGAGGGGGTTTGGGGGGCTGCACCACCAGCCCGAGAACCTGAGAAAGTTGACGACGGGGTCCATGACGTGAACACTAATCATTTGACGACGTAACATAAAAAAAAATCTAGACATATATATATATATAATCCAAGCCAATTTCATTGGAACACTTGACAAGAGACTTTTCAGTTTTTTTTTTATTGCAATATCCCCCGACGGCACGGAACAACGAATTCCAAAGTTCACTTTCTTCCCCCCCCCCCCCATCCAATTAATCTGCCTGCTCTCAACCAAAGCCAACTGTGCGGATAGAGTTGTCAAGGTTTTTTATTTTTACGTGCCATAAGCACGCCGCTCAATTTGTGCCGTTTCAAAAACGAGCGCGTGCCCCACTTTTGCTCGCGACGTTTCTTTAAACTGAAATTTCGCGGCGACGCTGTCGGCCGCCTACGCGCGCGCACGAGGGTCGGCCAACGCGCCACAGATTTTGAATCGTTTTTTTTAAGGACGGGCTAACCCCCCCCCCACCACCAACCCACCCCCCCACCGAGGGTGCACCTCGCGGGGAACGCAAAACCACTTTGGAGCGGTCGCCAAATAATTAACCTCTCCCACCGGTCTTCGATTTGAAGAAGCCCACGCCGCTAGACAGGAACAACCCCGCGAAGTTGAAGAGCCCAAGATCATCGAGTCCCAGTGCATCCGACACAACGGGTGGGGGGGGTGGGGGTCAGGAGTCGCTGACCCGCGCAGTGCCGCGGGGTAACACGGCCGTCAGGAACACCCACGGCCGTTTGAAGAAATGTGGCTCATGCTTTTCGGTAACAATCACGGTCTTGTTCATTGTCATTTTTTTTTTATATTCCACCTCCAACAAGGCGACATAAAACGACGGTCATGGTGATGAGCACGATCGGCGTTTGTCGTCCGGCGTTTGTCGTCCGATCGAGGGGAAAAAGGGCCCCTTAAAACTGCACAGTCGCGCACAAACGGTTGGCTGCGCACCGGGTCTGTGGCAAGCAGCGACGTGTGGACTCAATATGATTACAGCGCAGGAAAACCTTGAACCGTGACGAAGTGGGGGGGGAAGGTGGGGGATGCGATCTGTGATCTAACCAAGAACCAGCGGGAAGACTTTCCTCGTATGCCCCCCCCGCCCCTCCCCCCCCAGATTCCAAAGTGTGCCAGCTCCCTTGGTGCACGCTCCAGAATCATAAACGTCAACGTAAGAATATCATCGATATATCCGAACAAGCTCAAGCCTCCAGTAGAATCACATGAATTATGCGTGGCTACCCCACCACCCACTCCAAATCCCTTCAACACGCCGGTAAAAGTGCGTGTTGGTGAAAGCCGGGCAGCATACGAGGCGTGAAAACGTAGAGGTGCAGTTAAACAGTGAATTGTAACTGCACTGCCCCCCCCCCGCTTCTGCATCAGACAACATAGGCTACCCCCGCCACAGATGACAACAACCGGTTCAACATGCGTTGGTGGTAATCGCCCATTCACGGAGCTATCCAGAGCTCAAGCAACCACTCAGGATGCCGAGATCTGACAAGATCGGGCGTTATCTCGGGAGTGAGAATTGGCCATTGGATCCGGCTGCCAACACGAAGACCGACGACTCCGCCTTCGCGACGAGCGCCGCCCCGCGGGTCGCTGCCCAGCGACCCGCGAAGCCGTCGATGGGGAAGCAGTGGCGGCCTCCAATTCAGGGGGCGACAAAGCGTCGAGATGGATGGCCGACGCTTGCAAAGGAGGGGAGCGCGCTCGATCTTTGTCTCGGTTTTGGCATTCGCATTCGACACTCAGCGGGCGGTATTGTGCGGCAGCGGCGTCTCTTTCGTTTGCTCGATATTTTTTTATTCCGCAGAAGCGAGAAAGGTTCGACACAAAGAGCCCACGTGAACACAGGTCGTGCTATTTTCGTGCCGTTCAAAAAGTTCCTCTTGAGCGAGACAGAAATGTACAAAGCCACAAACAACCCACCCAATGTAAAGCACACGAACTTTCCTTCCCCCAGTGCTGGTAGAATAGTTCACCAAAAACACAAGTCCCCCGTGACACGTGGCGGGCAAGCCCCGATAAAATCTGGGCAACTCCACCAAAAAGCTCCTCTTCAATTCATAGAATGAAGAAGGAAAAAACACAAACCCTCCAAAGTAAACCGCACAAAGTCGCTATAAAAAAATCTCTTTGACGCAATAAAATAAACAATTAAATTAAAATGCAAAAAAACGAGCAGGCGGCGCAAGAGGATGCTGCCCCGCAGAACTCACTTGCGCAAGAACAGCATAGAGAGGGTCTTGAGGAGGCTTCTGAGGCCTAGTACCCGCTTGCCCGTCGGCGGCCGGCAGGCCTTGGGGCCGCCCCCCCGTCGCTTGCCGGACACGGCGCCCAGCAGGGCCTGGAACACCGTCTCCGCGTCCTCGCACGATTCCGCAGCCGACGTTTCAAAAAACCCGCAGCCCAGCGCCGCCGTCAGGGCCCGGGCCTCTTGCGTGCCGACCGCCCGGGCGTGCTGGAGGTCCCGCTTGTTCCCCACCACCACCACGACGGCGGGAGCTCGCGCCGCACGCCCCGCCGGCCGCCTGGTGTCCCGCAGCGCCTGGGCCATCTGCAGCGCGGCGTTGAAGCTGTCACGGTCGCAGACGCTGTACACGAGGAGGAAGGCGTCGGCCCAGGTGATGCGCGACTCGTGCCCGCTTGCCCACGGCCGGCGTTCGTCCTGCGGGCATCGCGAAGCAACCGGGATGTGGAGGAGCGTCGGGGTTAAGGGGGTCGTGGAGGCAGTGTACGATATTTCACTGCGCGCCGTCACGGGAGGTTTCATTGCCGCTTGCCGTCGATGATGGACAGCAAATCAGGGCTTCAAAACCGTGTGGTGGGATTGTTGCAAGAGCCCATCATGATTATTGACGGTCACTTTGTCGATTCACTACGATGGGGGTTGCGTGACCATACTTCATCACCCTGGTCAATGCGAGTTGATAATGAGGGGGGGAGGGGCTGTTTATTCTAGAAAAAAGCCGCAACATTTACCGATGCGCCAACGTAGTAACTAATTAGCGCGTTTTGATCACGTGACAAACCTTACTTGATTGGCTGTGTCCAGTGAAGGTCGGTTTACGACGCATTTACATTGACGCATCCAGCCCAAAAAACCGTTACTGTGAATTATACCGACGCAATGATCGAGCCCTAAAGAAACTTAATTATCAATCCTAGCATTGGTTGTGAAAGCCTACATATAAAACTATAACCCTCCTGTGCTGGGTTTCGCAGTTCACTCCATGAGCTCACAGCTTCTTCACAAACTTAATTGCTGCTTTTCAGTTCTTTGAAGAAGTTGCCGGCACGGGTTACAACCCGACTAAACATCGCAGCATGCAAGCCAAACCTTTCCGAAATTATACACCGATTCAATTAATTTTACCTGCAAAGTAATCAAAAATCATATCGGTACAACACCTCTAACATTGGGACACTTGTGGATGATTCTTCTATTTTACAACAAAAAATTTTGTATGTCTGTGTATATATATATTCAATCCCATCAGATGATTGTTGGATGCCAACATCAAGCCCAGCCTTGCAATCTTTCTCTCACGAGCTTAACAAGGCCTCCCCCCCCACATCCCACACACCGCCCCCCACCGCACACATCACAGCGCTTCGCTCGGGACGTCAAACCTGGAGCCACTCGCTCCAGCCGCATGGGTTTTGAGCGACGCTGGGCCCGTGTCATGCCATAAATTGTCGGGTTTAGGCTATAATCAAGGTGAACTCTGCTTTCATTTCTGAGTAATACGACCGTGTCACTACAATTTGGAGGTAATGGAAAATAAACCACAGCACTGGAGGGACAGACAGAAGAGAGTCACGACCAACCCCTCAAGATGTTGCACATCAAAGAGACGACGGCATCAGTCAGCCGTGGTCGTGGGCCACTCGATGCAGGCAATGAGGGCGAGGGGCAAGGGCTATAATTCTACCGCGCAGCTTTTCGCGGTTGTGCTGCCGTACAGCTTTCTGACTTTTCTTCGGGTTGTTTGGAACGATGTCCGGCGGTTACGGGGTCAGAGCTGGATCAGTGGCAGCCCGGTGCCTTGGACTTATAAGGGACGCCCCCCCCCCCCCCACAAGCACATATAGTCTGCTTTATAATGGTTCAAATGCAACACTGTAGCACTATGGTAAAACCGACCGTGCAATTTGGTACTTAAGGCCATAAGCACCATTGTGGGTGTTACAACCAGTTATGTGCAAACATTGAAGAGTTTAAATTTAGATTTAAAGCTTTCGTGACTGCAGGGATTCATATTCTTGGTTCTTTCGGTAAAGTCACGTAGAAGGGAAATAATGAAAATATAAAATAATAAATATATAAAACAATACAAATTCTCACGATGTTTCGACTGACGATTGCTTGTGTTGCAGTCGAAACATCGTGATAATTTTTATTGTTATATATATTTATTATTTTATTATTTCCCTTCTACGTGACTTTACCGAATGAACCAAGAATATTAAAGAGTTTGTTCATTTCAACTTCTAAATACTACAAGCGAAATAACGCAAGGTAATTATAACAGTGAAATTTTCGGCATCGGGGCATGGATGGTGGTAAAATGGCCCAGGGAAGGAGGTGAACACACGAAGAGCCCCCCCCCGCCCCCCCAAAAAACGAAACGAGTACCTGGGCCCCCATGAAACTTAATACGGCACTCTATGCGGCTCAACCCGTGGACACATTTGGGAGCGAAACAACAACAAAAAGCAGATCAACACTGCCATTATAAGGTCCTCGGAGACAATGTTAAGCGGTTCAAATTAATTTAGAATTTACATTTAAGCCCGGTAAAAAACTATTTTTTGTGTCCAAACTTATTTTATTGGCAGCTCATTTTTGATCCTGTGCTTCATAAAAAAAAAAAGTTATTTTGTTCATTTTCAGTTGCAGGACTTGGGCTATGACTCAGAGCACGATGACCCACTTCATCCTGTCCTTCATAATAATTTGACAGGAGTTACGGGAGAAGAATTATACACTTCACCGAAATTGGTTTTAGTAAAAATTTAGATTTTTATTAGTACTGCCAACTTTCATGAACCTTGTGCTGAATTCATAACGCCGCGGCCTGCAAGTCATTTCATTTTAATAAAAAAATAATTGAGTGCGATGGATAATGAAGAGGTTCATTCTAATCGTTACTTTAAAGCATGTAATGTGTGCAAGTACAGGTTTGCTGTAGGAACTGAACCTAGGACTGTGTAATCATTGACTAATACTAATACAATAACCAAATATATATTGTGCTAACTTGTGATAACACCTCTGAACGCTATTTGCTAGGTCGAAGGAGCCAAAGGGCAGGATTAAGTGGCAAGTGGGGTCAATAGGTCGAGGGCTTAGGTAATGTTACGCGGAAGAAAAACATTCGTCCGTGAGGAGGCACTGTCTATAGTCCATATAAACTATTCTCGTTAAATTCCTCTACGGCCAACATTATCCGCCAAGAGAATGTTCGACTACGTCCAGCCGAGACTGTTTTTAGCGCAATTCATCAACAGTACGCATGTACGTACGTTGAACTTCTTTCGCACCGTACGTAGCCAACCGTGCTAATCGAAAGGTGTGGAGGCTGGGGGGAGGACAACAAACTAAACACAAAAAATCAGAGCAGTACGAATGTGGAGTTTTTTTCTTTCTCAGTCGTGCTGCAAAGCCCCTTTGGGGTTTGTCCCGCGCGTTGCTCTGCACGTCCAATATTTCCCGCTCCGCGCCCCCGGCGTCGTTACACTCAAAAGGTAAGAAACCAGGGCACGACGGGGCCCAGCCAGCCTCACTCACCTCTCTGCAGGGGCAGTCCCATATGTTGAGCAGCACAGCGTCGCCCTGCGTCGCTGCTACGCAGTGTGTGTAGACCGCCTCTGCGACCAACAAAAACGAGGCAAGCATTCCCGTGAGCACTGTCCAGCACAGGACGCTTTGTTGATCCATTGGGTGGCCACACCGATTTGTCTTGTTTTTTATCAGTATTTGGGCAAAGCCCTCTCTCTAATCCACACAGGAAGTACCCACGTCAGGTTCTGTTGACCAGCTATCGCTATCGCAACCGCCCCCTCTACATCGAGACGCTGAAGACTTTTCCAACTGCAAGGTGCAGAAATTCCAGTATCCCGTTTCGCCGCACTCATTGCTTCTAATGCTCCCAAGTGCATTTATGGGGTGGAGCGGTGGCACACATGGCCGCGTTAAGATTATTGTAGGCCCTAGGCACTTCTGTTTCATAGAGTGATAACTTTAGACAGTTGGAACTGCTGCACCATGTGACTACAGCCACTGTCATTCGTGAAAGCTGATAACAAAAAACTGTCTCCGATCAAGCACAGGACAACTTCCCCTTCTCTATTGAGAATGAGATTTTGAGAAACACACTATTTGAAGATGTTATTGATCATTTTGCAATGACAAAAATCTTGAAAAGTTAATCTCCGGTGTTAATTTCTCTCACCTTGTGAAAAAAAACCCGACTGACATTGACATGACTCAACCTCTTGGTATATACACTGTGCCTATCCTTGCTTTATAAATATATTTATTCAAGAAGATATCTTGGTGACATTTGTTATCATACAAACAAAAAAACACATCGTCACATTTTTTTTCCATAGACCCGAGGCAGAGTACCTACTGCAACCTATTGGAAAATACTGATTAGCGCACTGCGCTATGAACCGGGGCCCACCCGAGTTTTATGTTTCAGCCCACGGTTAACATTAGTGGCGAGTGAGATGAAAACTTTTGAGCCGTTTACCTTGATGCAGAGGTGGGACAAAGTCATTGTTATGCAAGTCCAAGTCGAGTCGCAAGTCATCAAATTCATGACTCGAGTCTGACTCGAGTCCAAGTCACATGACTCGAGTCCACACCTCTGCCTTGATGTAATACGCAATGACAACCACGAAGCATTTAGTCTGATAAACTTGTTACCAATAACGTACTTTTTTTCTGCGACTAAAACAGCAATCACAAAAGTTAATTGGAAAGCAGATGATGAGAGTCGTTTAACAGAGTTAATATTATTGTCTGTGTAAAGAGCATGCGTGTCTTGCAATTACACTTTTTTTTTAAACGTACAATCTGCTCGAACGTCGCACTTAATCTAGGTTTCACGACAACAGGCACCGACATCTTACAAATGTGGCTGTCCGCCTGATGAAGCTAGTTGTAATTACTTGCGAAACGTCGTACTCAGATTCTAAATGTTGTGGCTTGGCTCTCCAACACACCGGTGTGCTGTACTAGTGACGAATTGGCACGTTCTGTTAATGTGACAACCCTTACTAGTTGGCTGTGTCGGGTGGTGGTGGGTTTAACGACACATTTATAGATGTACGTGATCTAACCCAACAAAAAAAACCTCTATTGTATTATGGATCTTACCGACGTTGCAATATTCGCCGATGAATCTCCTCGTCAGGAAGCGAACGGTGAGCGCTGAAAACAAGAAACACGCACAACGACCGGATTACAAGACGCACCAAAGACAAAGATGCCCCCAGTATAGCCTGTAACAGACTGTTGGGGCAAGTGCTGTTAGCGAGAACCTATGAAGGTGGCCACGGCACACGAGGGAGTGGGTGGCCAACACCACGCCCGGCCGCCTTCTCCACCCTCGTGGCGATGTTTACACATCGCACCAGGTACTCATTTTCTGCCGAGTCGACCTAGGCTGGCGCCTAGGACCGCTTCAGATAATCGTCACTGGCTGTTGGCCGTGAGTGGGAATCGAACTCGGGTCGCCAGGTTCGTAGCGCAGCGCGCTAACCGCTACACCAACAACAACAAGAACCGCCATTCGGCACTAAGTGGCGGTGACCGTCACCACGGCGCCTGTGCCAGGCTACGTGCACGTCGAGGCCACGTGAAGTGTTGAACGCCCGCTGGCAGGAGGTCGCAGGTGAGACCCAGGTGCCCACTACACCACCGTACCCCCCCCCCCCCCACTGTGCAGCCTTCAACACTGCTGGGGGCAAGGTGCTCTTAGCGGGCACCTATTAAGGCCGTCACGGCACACGATGTTGTTGTTGGTGGTGGTGTGGGCCAAACACCACGACCGTCCACCTTTGTCTCCCCACGACTGATGTTTACACACCAACATCGATTTACCGAAGGGGGACTAACCAGGTGCGTCTTATAATCCGAGTTAGGGCATCACTTTAACCGCATTACACTAAGCCGCAATGCGTCACACAATTAACGTTGTCCAAGCAGGCCGCTTGGCCAACGTCCAAGCCCCCATTATTAGCACGGATCCCACTTGGCTAATTGACTCTTAATAGCCAATAAACTTGATTGCAACTGAAGTTTTGTTCATGAAAACCTGCCCGATACAATTATACTGGAATGCGACGCATTACTTCAGCGATAGAGGATATTTAGTCCAGACCAATGTTTTTAAGCAACAACAGCCAGATACTTGGGATTGTTTGTCAATTCCCTAGCAGATTATTCATTTTTGGCATTCCAAATGGGCACAGATTCAGTCGGTCCTACTTGCTGTACCTCCCCCCCTGCCTCCAGGGGCCAGCTCTTTGTCCGACAACAAAAGTTGTGATGATCTCTGTATGATCCACCTCCGCAGAGCTCATTGCGGGTGCCAAATATTAAACAACAGGTTAGAGAGCGACGGCGCAAAGAAGCCGAGCAATGCAAGAGAGTCAATTAAGTTCCAAAGGCAAGCTGAACAACTTGATGCAACCGGGAGTTTGTCTCGCGCAAAGCCCTGGAGTAGACATCACGGGGACACGATCTGAATGACGTCTTTGAGAAAGAAGAATCTTCACTCGTGGATCGACAATGGGTTGCAATTCTATGCCTGCAGCACTCAATGGATTATTCATTCCCTTGCCGACGATCACATTCGCCCGGATTGCGACCGACGTCTCGCTCTCTCGAGACCACGGTAGCGAAGCCAGAGACTTTTGACTTTTAAACAACTTTCATTGCTGCCAGCAGCAACAGCACTGGAGGCGATTCCGATATGAAATACACAAAGTCACCAGCAACACAAACGAATAAACGCTACAAATCCACGCGCTGCGGCGCTAAATGCAGCGCGCACAACACGAAAGAAAAGTCACAAAGGTACGGGGGCTTTGCGAGACGATGCGATGTGGACCTCAGTGCATACACACAGGTGTTATAGGCTGCTGCGGGGCTACAGTGTTGTTGTTGAAGTAGGGCGCTATCTAAATCTGTGCAGGATTATAACTGCTGCGCCGTACGAAAATCCTGAGCTAAATTTCGATTTAAAGCTTTCGTGACTGCAGAGATTCATCTTCTTGGTTCTTTCGGTAAAGTCACGTAGAAGGGAAATAATAAAATAATAAAAATAAAACATTTTTATGTTTCGATTTAAAGCTTTCGTGACTGCAGGGATTCATCTTCTTGGTTCTTTCGGTAAAGTCACGTAGAAGGGAAATAATAAAATAAAACATAATAAAATACAGAATTGTATTTTATTGTGTTTTATTTTTAAAGTCACGTAGAAGGGAAATAATAAAATAATAAAAATAAAACATAATAAAATACATCTTCTTGGTTCTTTCGGTAAAGTCACGTAGAAGGGAAGTAATACAATAATAAAAATAAAACATAATACAAAAATATGTATACTTCCCTTCTACGTGAACCAAGAAGATGAATCCCTGCAGTCACGAAAGCTTTAAATCGAAATATAATAAAATACAATTTTGTACTTTTTAATGTTTCTATTTTTTACCGAAAGAACCAAGAAGATGAATCCTGAGCTACTTAACCGCGTCCGCCCGTATTACAACACCCCAGCCTTCACCGAAGCAAGCCGCATTGACTGGCGTGGCGAGGTATGGCCCACGCAACCCACGCGAACGGGCGCGCGGGGAGGCGCTCATCCAGCAGTGGATTGACGCAAATGGTGCAGCAGTGTCCGCGAAACGTCCGACAGCTCTTACCAGATTTGCCAACTTGACTTGTGCCCATCACTGCGATGTTGGCCACGGGTCGATTCTCCCCCGAACTCATTGTTGCTCAATTCAAACGGCGTGGTGGGGGTGTTGGGGAGAGATTAGGATGATTCCAACTCGTTTGCACGGGAACTTTTGAAGAGAGAGAAAGAGACAAATGTAGCTATTTGGGTCAGTCTTCTTGACCCAATCCTGGCAGCGAAATCTAACTTTGCGATTCTCTCAAACTTCTTCGACTCCTTCCTCTTGCTTGCACAATAAACGCTCTCACCAAGTCGGGCGAAGTTTTTAACCACTCCACACCGACTCCTCTTTCCAAACCAAACTCCCAACCAAACCTTGCCCCACGAGTTTTTTTTTTAAACCACGTATGGAAGAGTCCATCTCTAACTCAGCGCTGTGGGGGTGGGTGGGGGGATGTGGGCGGTGCGTATTACTCGTACCCTGATGCATCGAGTCGTTGTCTGCATTCGTTCCCTGCCGATTGTTTAAGTTACATTAATTAAGGCACGTTCCAATTAATGACACTTAATAAAGCCATGGAAGTATTCGGCTAAGTTCTTAATTTCGTTCGCTTCGTTTTTTTTACTTCGTTTGTAATTAAGCATTAGACTAAATCCCCCCTTCTGCCAAAAGTGGTTCATTCCGAGACCTCCACTGATGATGAATGGGCATCAATTGCGCCCAGGCTGAACAGCCACAGCACATGACTAATGACACGTGAAGATAATTGTAATGTCACGTGTGCTAGGCACCGTAGAAGTTTGTCGCTATGTCTGGCTAAACAATGAATGTCCTTGCACCCCCACCCCCTCCCCCCTTTGTAAATCCACTGCTAGATGAGGGTTTCCCACACGCTCGTGCGGGCCCTGGGGATGGGGGGTATTTCATATTTGGACATAATTCACCACATTAAACTATTTAAACCATTTTTATTTCACCATATAAGGCCCACTGATCTTTCTAGTTTTTTTTTAAAAGCGACCTGGCCACAAATGATAGCTCAACGAAGTGGCTTATGTGGAAATGTATAGCAGTCAAATCCTCTAAACCAGAGTTCTTCATTGCAAGGCCCGCAGGCCATTTGGTTGTCCCAGGTGGCCTTTTAGTGCGGCCCCAGACAATAGGACCACGCGTTTAAGACGTGCACATTCCAGACATACAACGGACGTCAGGGTCGGGATCGAAGCAACGACCTCCTGTATACCAGGCGAGGTAGTTCACATCTCGGGTTGGTGAATTGAGGGGGTGGGGAGGAGGGTCAGGGGGGGGGGACAAGGCTCGTTCAGATGCCACTCGCCACTGATGGTAGCCGTGGCCCAGAATCGAACTCGGGATATCGGGCTCACATCGCCCCAGCCCCCCAAATCTTCTCTGGAGTTCCACTCCCAGCGTGAGATCTGCGAGAGGAAGCGCAGTGGTTGTGTTGATGCTCAGCACGGAGTGGCGGCTATCGGAGTGGAGGTCACAACGAGGACCACGCTGTATGGAGCGCGCCGCCGTTGTCCACGCAGCAGTGTAACCACAGTCCATCGCATGCGGTGGGGGGGGGCGTCCATAAATGACGTCACGCGATTTTGGACGATTTTTAACCCCCCCCCCCCCTCGTCACACGGCGTCACAAAAGTCAGACCCCCCCCCCCACCAAAAATATGACGTCACAAAGCTCTGCCTCCCCCCCCCCCAAAAAAAATATAAAACATGCTTCAAATCACTTTAAACCATTGTCATTGTAGTGCGTATTTAATGTGCCGCTACACTCTGTTGTAGGAGAGCACATTTATTATTTATTTAATGTTGCGCATTTTGATGTGACGTCACATTTCTAAACCCCCCCCCCCTCGTCACACATTGTCACAAATGCCTGACCCCCCCCCCCCCCCAGGTGCGTGACGTCATTTATGGACGTCCCCTGGGGTAAAGTGTGGGTACTCCCACCTCTTCCAAGGCGTCTGATCGGCGTAGAAGAGTAGGCCAAATTCCACCTAGAGCTCCCTCTAGTGGAGCCCCTTCAGAGCCAGCAGTGCCGATAATCAGAATCAGAATATGTATTTATATCGAAGGAATCTGATGAGCTATCAGGCTCTTCTCCACAGGTGTCTAGTCGTATTTACAACATAACTGCAGAAGCTACACCTGTCAACCGTCTTATCCGATTGTGTTTTTTGTTAGTTGCATCCCAATTGTAACCAGCCTGGTGTGACTTTTCTCGGCTACGTTTTTGTGTGTAAGAGTGCGACGCTAACCTCATGAGAGGTTTGCTGGGCGGAGGCTACGCACGTGACCTGCGATCCAGCACTTTGGGAGGCAGCGAGCGGTCGGACAAACGTCGCCAAACTCCCGTGCACGTGGATGTCGAGATGTCATCGCCCATAACAGTGTTCTTCACTCATTTTCAGAGGTGCGGGGAGGGGGAGGCACTTTCGCCGATAAGACATCAATCAGTGTGAAGGCCGCCTCATAACTGATTGATGTTTGACAGCACGATGATGTGGGAGGGGGGGGGTGTTTACATTTTAGATTTGAAGATTTCGTGACTGCAAGGATTCATACTCTTGGTTTTTTCGGTAAAGTCACGTAGGTAAAAAATGAAATTAAAAGTAATATTATTTTATTTTTTATTACTTTTTATTTCATTTTTTACCGACGTGACTTTACCGAAAAAACTAAGAGTATGTGTTTACATTTGTTTATTGTCAGGGGCCGCCAGTGGCCCACGGGCCTTGCAATGAAGAACGCTGCCCCCAAATACTTGCCAGAAGGTGGTACAGCAAAGTGCAGAATGGCATCTGTCGTATGTGTATGGGATAGAGCGTTGCCCCCTCGCACGCATAGGTGTTCTCACAGGAGCTCCGGTTTCCTCCCACGTGTATACACACTCAATAATTGGCTGCAAACATCTTACTATGTAGAGGACTGCTGAGCTTGGGAAACACAATGATTTTGTTTGGATTGTTTGTTGCGGTAACTTCCTGACCCGCCTCGACTGGACATCTGTGAAAACAGAGCTTCATAGCTCATCAGATTCCTCGAGGATAAATACATGATTCCGAATTGTTGGTAGCACTGGCTCCTCACCGTTTGGCTGCTACCTTCCGGATCGTCTGCGGTTCCCGGAGCGATTTCACGAGATGCAATTTTGAATAAACGACGACGCTATACACATGAAACTAAGCCCTTATTATTCTTGTTGTTCAAAGCTCACTACCCAATTACTAGAGTCGGTAAACACAAACATTTGAGGACACTCGATGACAGTTTGAGACGCACAAAGACTCGTGTCTTTAATATCATAAATCATGAACTACGCGTGCACACACCCCCCACCCCCCAAATCAAGCCTTATCCACACAGGCACTTGAACAGAATAAGCTTACAGTATTTACAATAAAAAAAACACACAAACCACTGTACAAAAATTTAATGAACAAGGCACTTGAGCAAACTTCGATCAAAGCAGCCAGCTCCACCATCTCTTCACGACCCATGCGATTAGGTAACTATAGATGTGTTTGATTTAAAGCTTTCGTGACTGCAGGGATTAATATTCTTGGTTTTTTTCGGTAAAGTCACTTAGAAGGGAAACAATAAAATAATAAAAATAGAAAACAATAAAATTCTCACGACGTTTCGATTGCAACACAATCAATCATCATCCGGTGTGAAAACCACAGCAAGAAAATTTACTTGTTTTATTATTTTTTAACTATAGATGTATTTACAATTCTTTTATTTTAATCCCCTCTCTTTAGTCCTCTGCCCGATGGCAGAGCCTCGTCTCAAATTTCCTCAGAGCTGTCCGACCTTGAGCTTTCTCCCTCCTCAATTCACTGAACAGCCTCGCTGCCTTCAAGTTGGCAAAGCATCTTTCTGTTCCTGCCTCTTTGTGGTCTCTTTGCCGACATCCCACAGATCTTCCTTCACCAAGCTCCCACTTCTAAGCCTGTGCCCAATTTTCAGCCGTGGCTTTTTTCTGTATTGTTCTAAGGCGACTCATCTCCTCCTGAACCTGCTGGAGTACTTCCCCATTTCTCTTTTTCTCCGTCGAACTCATTATAAAAAAAAAAATTCCCCATTTGACACCAAAACACACATCTCCAAACTTTCTAAACTTCTCACGTCTTCCTCTCTCACGACTCCCACGTTTCTGCCACACACGACACAACGCCGGTTCATCTACCAGATAACAAAGGCGCTTCTGAAGCACATCCCTTCCTTGAACATCCCAGACAATCAGTGCTTGCGTTAATATAGCAGCAGCAGCAGCAGCAGCAGTTCTACTTCTAGATTTGAAGTTTTCGTGACTGCAAGGATTTATACTCTTTGTTTTTATCGGTAAAGTCACGTAGGTAAAAAATAAAATAAATGAAAAAACAACTAAATTAAATCACGACGTTTCGAGCGCAACACAAGCGTCCTTCTTCAGGTGGGGACAACGTAGCGAAAGCACAATCACTTAAGTGTGTCTCAGAGATGGCACGTGACTTTACCGAAAAAACCAAAGCAGTTCTACTCTAAAGTACGTCAGCAAATAAATAAACGAGCCAATCAATTTAATCCAACAGTTCCTTTCGAGAGTGGTTATTTTTTTTACTTGATCCAGATTCAGGCGAGCGCGTCGCACTGGGTAGCCGTAGCCGCAGGAAATGTCTCCAGAAGGGATTTGTCCAAGGAAGGAGGCTCCGTGTAACAGCTCTCACTAAGAGAAACGAATAAAAAAACATAAGAAAATCATACAAATGCATTGATTCTGTCATGCTTTCCGAACGGTGAGTTTGTCCTTGAAAGTAATTAATCAGCGATAACAACATTACGATTCGACGCATTGGTTAATATCTCAGACCCAGGTGCTGCTGCTTTGATACTTTTGCTTCTGTTCCGAAGAATTTTTGTTGAAAACGTTGCAATTTAACCTGATTGTGCATTGGCATCGCGTCAAAAGACAAAGTATCCGTTCGAATTTCTTTTCAGAGCGGAGAAACGTTTCATGTTAGACGTTGTTGTTGGCTCGCAGAAGCAGATGCATCGCAGATCAATTAAAGTTTGCCTCTCACAGTCGGGGACGACAACACTTCCCCACTCGCGCTGCCACATGAGAGCCACGTTCACCGCATGACGGCCAAACCGATATTTTTAAATCCTTTATATTAAGTTCACTTGCTTGCTTGCTTGCGCGCTTACGACCATGCAAATCTTTCGGTCGTCTTTTAACCCACTTCCCGTGATCCAATCGAGCTGACATTTTGCACACAGACTCGTTGTGCGTGACAATTTATTTTCGTGAAAAAATGTTTCCAAAATTTTCCACTTTTTAGGAAAAACATTTTTATATTTAATTTCAAATACCAATGTGATAAAAATGAAACTCTTACTCAAGAAAAACAGAAATGAATAATAAAATAAAACCGATGCCACGCATATAAAGGATTTATAGTGAAAAACTTTGTTTTTACGGGTTAATTTTTTGTTAATTCTCAGAACTTGAATTTTGCCAAATTGAGAGTGGAGACGCAAATTGAATGCGACGGGAGTTTTTGGCCCCATTTGGTGACCGGGCTGCAGAGGTCGCAAACGGGTTTTAATTCCTTACCCGTACCCGTACCCGACCGCACCAGGGTCGCAAACGGGTACCCGTACCCGTACCCGGCCGTACCCGTACCCTACCCGTACCCGGCCAGGTACGGTTAGGGTACGGGTATCGGGTACCTGATTGCGACCTCTGGGATGAAGCCATGTTGCAGGCGCGGGTGGGTTGATTCTAGGAACTTGAATTGTGAGAAGAGACAAGACGTTGGGAAATGAGTGACAAACAGTTACTCATCAGTGACTCACGGTCTACCCGTACCCAGCCGCACCAGGGTCGCAAACGGGTACCCGTACCCGGCCGGGTACAGGTAGCCGGGTATCGGGTAGGGTACGGGTATCGGGTACCCGGTTGCGACCTCTGCCGGACTGACACCATCAACGCATTGCGCTTGAGAACCCGATGTAATCACAGGCAGCGGCTGAAACCCGGATTCGAACCCAGGCTCTCAAGCGCTGCTCTGGCTTCCTAAAGAGATGCATTTCATCCCAAATGTCGATAGGTGTTTGGGTGTGTGTGACGAAACAACCCGCTTAAATCCAGGAGTGAATCCGCACAGCCAGAGTTCACTGCTTCTCCCATGTTGTTTTCCGAATTCCCCATTACCCCCCTCCCACCCGCTCCCCCGCCCCCCCACTGCCCTCACCCCCCTCACCAACCAATTAATATCAGACTGCTGCATAGTGACCCGTGCAACCACATCTGCGACCCCCACGGTGTGGAGCAGATCCTCCTCCGCAGAGGAAGCGATAAACATTTTTTTTTCGTGTGCCGAGTGCCGTCGTTTGAAAATGTTTTTTTTTTTTCCCGGACGGAAAAATGAAGCGCGGCTGTAGAGATTGGTTTTATTTACTTTCCAAGCGGAGTCCCAACTTCTTAAAAAAAAAAGTGGTGGCATGCATACATGGGGCAGCAAAGACAAAGTCGCCCTCGGATAGCTTTTACCAAACTGTCGGGGCAAGTGCTGTTAGCAAGCACCTATGAAGGCCGGCACGGCACACGAGGGGTTGGGTGGCCAGCACCGTGCTCGGCCACCTTTGTCTCTCCAGTGGTGATGTTTGCACACCGCACCAGGTACTAATTTGAGGCTGAGTTGACCTAGGGGGGGCCCAGGAGCTGTTCAGATAATCGTCACCGGTGTTGGCCGTGAGCGAGAATCGAACTCGGGTCGCAGTGGTGCTAACCACTACACTGCCGCTCCCCCCATGCACGCGCACACACACACACACGCTGCCAGATTGCACGCGATTATCTCTTGAGCACAGAAATTCCCAACTCCTCAAGGTCAGATGTCTCATCTGTCGGTAAATAAGGCATCCTCTTCCTTCGCCCCCACCCCCAGTGGCAGCCACGACTAACTTCAGCGGTATACAAAGCGAGCGTTTTTTTTGTTTGCGATGTTGCTACATTTGTCATCCAAATTAAGTAATTTGCCGGTCATTTTTAAGCATTCCCAATACCAGTTAACACAAAATGCTTTATCTTGACATTATATTAGCTTACTCTTTGGTTCTTTCGGTAAAAGTCACGTAGGTATAAAATAAAATAAATAAAATCACGACATTTCGATTGCAACACAAGCAATCACCATCAGGTGGGAAAACCACAGCAACCCCACCCCCCCACCCCTTGCCCCTCCCCCCTTTCTTACCTATATAATCTCTTACCACGACATCTCTCTCCCACTTCAGCAAAAAATGTTCTTGCTGTGGTTTTCCCACCTGATGATGATTGCTTGTGTTGCAATCGAAACCTCGTGATTGAATTTATTCTATTTTCTACCTACGTGACTTTACCGTAAGAACCAAGGAGTATGGATCCCTGCAGTCACGAAAACTTCAAATCTAGATTATATTAGCTTGTCATCCGTGTCATCCGATTAGTGGGGAAATGGAACCAATAATCAATAGAGCAATCGATTACGAAAGTAACCAGATAAACGAAACTATTTAAACTATAAACTCTTTTTATATTTCACCACTGAGCTATTCATGAAGCTTTTTTCAGAAGCAACCTCGCCACAAATGATAGCTCAACAAAGTGATTTATGACGTGGAATTCTTATTAGCAGCCAGTTACTCTAAACGCATTTTTCTAAATGTAGAGGAATAATACTCTTAGGTTTTTTCGGTAAAGTCACGTAGGTAAAAAGTAAAATTGAAAGTTAATAAAATTAATAATGGAAATAAAATAAAATAATATATCACGACGTTTCGGAGGCAACACAAGTCTCCGTCATCAGGTGGGACCGTCACAGCTACTACTGATGCAGTAATTTTAGCTGTGACGGTCCCACCTGATGACGGAGACTTGTGTTGCCTCCGAAACGTTGTGATTTATTATTTTATTTTATTTCCATTATTAATTTTAATAACTTTTTATTTTAATTTTTACCTACGTGACTTTACCGAAAAAACCTAAGAGTATGAATCCTTGCAGTAACGAAAGCTTCAAATCTAGTAGAGGAATAACCCAGAGGACCCGGAGAAAAATCCACGCAACGGCGGGGAGAGAGACCATGCAAATTCTAAATGTACAGCAGGTGTCAGGGTTGGTATTAAACTCACGACCTCCTGTAGACCAGGCGAGCTGGTTAACATCTCTCCACCGTGGCGCCCGCGAACCCAGCTCCACATCTGCGACGTGTTTGACCGTTGGCTCCCATAATTTACGATGGAGCGTCGCTCCACGTTTTGCCAACTACGATCAGTCCCAAACAAAACCGTACCTTCGGTGGGCCGAAAAGTTGCTGACCGTGAGGCAAACCCACGGAGCGACTTGCGCACACTTTGAGAATTTCAATGCCTCGCGCTATTGTCAGTAGGCAGTGTGAGAACCAAGCTATATAAATTCCAATGGTCACCCAGGGTATGTGAGCCATAGGTGGTGCCACAGTGGGGTTGGGCGGGTGCCTAAAAGAGGAGGGGGGGGGGGTTGGGGGGGATCCGGTGGGGGTAAAGGGGAGGGGTGCAAACAAGACCCGCAACCATCCCTCCACAAAATAAATACACATCACACCAGCCACACGGCCTCCTAGGAGTGCATAATTTCAGCAAAATTGGTTCAATACAAGCAAACTCCGGACCGGTTTTGATTGTGTCAGGCTCGCTGGCGAACTGCCAGATGTTGAGCAAGGATGCTCTCCGTGAGAAACACGCGGTACAACCACCACCCCAGCCTGACCCCCGTCTCCCCACAGCTCGTATGCCACCCCAGCACCCATCCACCCCCAACTCCACAGTCGGTTAGCCACTGCCTCGTGGTGCACAACGACGACCCTTGCCCCCGGCGTGAAACGTGACACCTTCGGGGTCTTCGGACGACGGCCGCGGTCACTACTGCATCTCGATGGACTGCCTGGGCTGCCTCGCCCGCACGTCCCTCCCGCGGGTCGGACGGGAAACTCGCGAGGCTGCGAGGTCACAGAGACAACAAACGGCGTCCAATCACCATGTCCGTACGGCCAGACGTGACCGTGTCTGTCCGCATTGGCATCCGGTTGCCGAACGAAAACATTACACGGTCGCAATCGTTGCGAACAATCGTTGCGAACAAAGTGTTTTCCACAAATGAACCACAGTGCCTCGCTGATCTCGTCAAGGGGCATGAACCATCATCACGCGACACTCCGGTCATCGCAGCAGCGGCTTTTGGCTGACCATCGAACAAAAACGGTCACCGCATCGCGCGCTTTCAGATGCGCTTCTGCTGCCGTCTGGAGCGCTCTTCCTCCCGATATTAGGAAGCCACTGGAGCTATGCACTTTTAAAACATCTAGATTAACAAACTCATTTTTTTAGAACTGCATTTTTGCGTTTAGTTTGTTGTCCTTCCCCCGCACCTTCGATTAGCACAGTTGACTACGTACAGTGTGAAAGAAGTTCAATATACGTACGTACACGGCATAGGTCCACACCGACTGGTTTGGGTTGTTTTTTTAACACGGTGGTGGAGAACAGATATCAAAGAACCCAAAACGTTTACGTACGGCACGATCAAAATCGTGAAAGGTAATGGTTAAAACTTTTCTTCAATTGCACGAGGTTATTGTGAATGGTTTGTGGAATAAGAGACGATGGGAGGGAATTCCAAAGTTGAGCAGTGCGAGGGAAGAAGCAGAAAGAGAAGAGTTTGTGACCTGCAGTGTGGCGCATGAGTGAGTGAGTGAGGAGTGCGGTGGTGTAGTGGTTAGTGTGCTGCACCACAAAACCTCGCGACCCGAGTTCAATTCCCGCTCACGGCCAACACCGGTGACAATTATCTGAACCAGTCCTGGTCCTCCCCTAGGCCAACTCAACCTCAAATGAGTACCTGGTGAGGTGTGTAAACATCACGTGCCGTGCCGGCGTTCATTGGCGCTCGCTAACAGGACTTGCCCCAACAATCTGTTAAGGCTACACGGGGGAATCTTTGTGAGTGAGTGAACGAGTGAGTGGGTGAGCGTGTTGATGTGACCTGCAGTGTGGCAGTTGAACACGGTGTGGTGGATGAGACGAAACGGTCAGTGTCTGGTAGCACCGAGTCCTCGACATGGAGTGGAGGAATCTATGAGTGAAGTTTGTTGCGAGTGCTGTTAGCGAGCGCCTATTCGGGGTCGCTATGGCGACACGGTGGGAAGCGGTGTGGTTAGCGTGTTGTAGTAGCGGTGGCACAGCAGATAGCTGACTGCGCTACTAACCCCCTCAACGCTCCCCACCCCCACTCAATATCCTAACAAGAGACATCTGATTTGTTTTGGCAGAACGTGGAATGGTTGCCATTGAATTATCACTGGTATTTTTGTTTGTTATTTACTGCAGCATGCCTCTCGATAAACTCCATCCCCCACTCTGTGCGAGCAATCACCCGCGGTGGCCTACATTCAACAACGAGCACCTATTGATGCGGAGCAGACTCAACGGGTGAACACTTGCTTGCAAACAAATCACTGCCTTCAAACACATCCTCCATCTCCCCCCCCCCACCAACCCAAAATAACAATGATGATAACAACAAAGCCGCTCCATAATTTAAATGGTTTAAAAATAATGAAAGGGCGCCCAAAAGAAAATAGATATTTTCGAGAGAGTACAAATTTGAAAAATTAAGTGGCTAGCGTCGGCAGAAATTGGCTTTTTTATGCCTCCCAGTGGTGCAAGGTCAGGAATGAATGATTCTCACACAACGGTGAACTTGGGTTCGTGTCAAGGTTGACATATTATTATGATTAGAGCCGCGCTTTGGATTATGGTGTTAGTGCTAAGGTCTGGTTCGTGCCTAGAGTCAGAGTAAGTGTCGTACACGCGTTAGGGTTACAGAGTTAGTTCACAGAGTGTTTACATGTCGTTTGCAACAAGAGTGTCCGCGTGCAATGTGTTGATAACGTGAGGTGGCGTTGGAATTCTTGGTTACAAATAAGATCGTACAAAAGGTTACGGTGAGAATCAGTATCAGGGCTTTGTTCGGAATCACAGTGTGTGATTGTCAGTGTTAGTACGGTGTTCTGCATTACCGCGTTCGTGTCAGTGTGAGTATTATACTTGGCATTATCGTGTTAGTGTCCAGTGTGAGGACAGTGTACGCAAGTATGTTGTTAATGCCAGTAGAGCCAGTAAACGTCCCGGTTTTGCCTGCGTCGCAGAAAATCAGGATTCATTTTCACGCTTTAGTTTTATTTTCTGACCTCCGCTCGACCAGTGATGGAAGGGCGGGGCACATTGAGTAGTGGGCGTGGTTGACAGAGGCGTAGGCCAGAGGTCGCAAACGGGTTTTGATTCCTTACCCGTACCCGGCCGTACCAGGGTCGCAAACGGGTACCCGTACCCATACCCGGCCGGGTACGGGTATCCGGGTATCGGGTAGGGTACGGGTATCGGGTACCCGGTTGCGACCTCTGGTGTAGGCGGGGCCTGTGTAGTGGTGGGGGGGGGCTAGTGAGTGAGTGGTCGTGGCTATGTAAAAGTAGGTGGGGTCGAGGAGCCTAGCGACTGAGTGGGCGTGGCTATGTAAAAGTAGGTGGAGCTAAGGGAGGGCAAAAGAGAGAGGAAGGTGCTACCAGCTCACCACGTTGAGCCTTTCGGAAAATTTTTTGTGGCATTGCGACACACATCGGTGACGAGGCCTAGGCGACCTTGCGTGAACGCAGCGTAGGGCCGCGAGTCGAGAGAAAGGGAGTGTTGTATATGTCGGATTATGAAATTTTGAAAAAAATTATAAAAACTTAAAATAATTAGAAAACTGCGTAAATCGCCCAAATTATGCTAATGTATGCAAACATTATGCTAATCACGGACATACTCGTACTAATTTATGCGCATGCTTGCGAGTATGTTAATGTGTGCAGTTATGACAATTAGGCTTAGCTTCGTCATCCAGAGTTGTAGCGGCGCTGGTGGGGGGCCTCGTGAGCGGCGTCACCTGAGAAGAAGCGCGGAGGGGTGAAGTTGGGGTTGCTGCTGGGCACGTGGGCGCTGCACACGACGATGAAGAGGATCATGGCGACGACGACGCCCACGCCGATGAGAGCCGCACCCCACCAGTACTTCTGCCGTGGAAAATGTACGCGTGCATATGCAAATAACTTTGACGCATATACAAGACAATGAGCCACCACATAGGCCTTACCGGACTCCTGAGTCAAGTGCTGTTAGCGAGTAGCACCCTATGAAGGCCGGCACGGCACAAGAGCGGGCGGGTGGTCAGCACCACGCCCGGCTGCTTTTGTCTCCCCAGTGGCGATGTTTACACACCACACCGGGGTACTAATTTGAGGCCGAGTCGACCTAGGGGAGGCGTAGGACCGACCCATTCAGATAATCGTCACTGGTGTTGGTGGCCGTGTGTGGGAATCAAACTCGGGTCGTTGGGTCCGTAACGCAGCGCTAGCAGTTGCGATACACACTTCACACCGTCCCTTCGATTAACACGGTTGGCTATGTACGGTGCAAAAGAGGTTCAACATACATACACTCTCCCCACACATGCACGCACTCACATGAAGCACGTGCACACACGGACATACAAATAACGAAACACACACGTGCAGCAGTTGAGTGAGCAAGCAATTTGCAGGGCTGCGCATTTTCCTATTTACCACGCATTTGGATGAATCCCGATCAATAACCCTCGCTTTATGGGTCACACCGCCTGTTCATGTTGTACGCGGCATTCATACCGGCGAGGGTTGCCACCTGGGAATCAGCATCTGTGTTCGGATGGCAGGAATTGATTTGTACCGAGATTTGACACCGGTATTGCTGTGTTCGACTTTATAAACAGAACACTGCACCGTTTTGATAACAGACCTCGGCTGACAGAGGAACGTGTCCGCGTTTGGTCCGCAGTGGGAAAGGTGGCAAGGCTGGGCACTCGGTGGCTGCGTGCGCCTCTAATCCAGCGCTGTGGAGGCAGCGAGGGTTGGCGGACCACGCAAATGTGTGAAACTCACAAGCCCTCTAAGCCAGTGGTTCTTTTCCGCTGCTGCAGCCTTGCACCCCTTTGGTTCGCAATCATTACAAAATGTACAACGTTAACAAACACATAGGTTTGATGAAACTCAGTTGTTCTAATTTGTGTTTCGATGATTTACCTTCGACAAAAATCTGGCCATGTTTCGCATCACCAGAAAGGACATCTCGCGCCCCCACAGCAGGTTGCGTGCACCCCAGGTTAAGAAGCACTGCTCTAAGCTGCCAGTGTCGCCATCTGCTGGCCTGCCCGGGTTACGGCAGTAGGGCAAGTGGATTCATTGCCCTCTGTATTCCATCTGTACAGGGATTGAGTATTAACATCCTCCTCGCACCCGTGGGATTTCTCAAGTTACTCCGGTATCCTGCCACGTGCATAAGCACTCATTAATAATAATGGGAACATTTATTTATACTGGAGGAATCCGATCAGCTACAAAGCTCTTTTTCGTAAGATGCCCAGCCGGGACGGGTCAGAAAGTTACAACAACAAACAATTTAAAAAAAAAACACGATAGGAGTGCAAAGTATATGAAAGATAAACAAATCACGAATACATATTTTTCTTTAACGAGGTAAAGTCGACTGAGCTATTATCTTCCTTTTCAAAAGCGACCTGGCCACAAATGACAGCTCGGCGAAGCGGCTTGTCATTACGTGGAAATTTGTAGCGTTGACCTCTACGTGAGCCGCATTGATGGAGTCGGCCAAACATCTCAATATCGGGCCACAGAGCTTGGCCAACTGTTGGCATCGCCGGTTGTCGCTGTCCTTTCCGCTCCGAGCCGTCACCGAAACAGCACCACGGCACCGGCGCCGTGGAGCTGTAGAACAATAAGAACGGGACTGCGACGGAATCGCCGAACCATGCAGATATTAGTCAATCAAGAAAAGGGGGCGTGTGAAAAAAATATGAATAGGTCTTACCCTTTCTGGCAATAAAGCAGGTGCTAAGATGTTCAAACGCCAAGGCATCAATTCGGCATTAGCCACACGGCACTTGTGGCAAAACATGCAAAGAAACACGCTCTGACAATATACTTGCATTGTTTTTCAAACTGATTGGCCTACACCAGAAACAGCCTTCTTTATGGCCTTGTCTCACCAGTGTCAGACCAGAGAACGTCAAAAGGCGAACGGTACAAAGACAATGCCACTATCAGAGCATTTATAGCTCGTGTTGAGCAGCTATATCATGGCAATTTTTTGTCAATATCAAAGTACGTTTTACCCTTTCTGGAAAAAAACAGGTGTCAAGATGTTCCAACACCAAAGAAATACTTTTTTGCAGGGAATCAAGTCTGCATTAACCACACGTACTTGTTGTGGTGAACATGCAAACAAACACGCTCTAAAGGGGGCATGTCACACGACGCTATACTAACCAATGGAATTACTCAATCGATTGGTTAATGGATCGACACAGCGAATAACCCGCAAATTACAATTAACCCGGTATTTTTTTTAATGTTTGTAATATTCTTGATTCCTTGCAAACGGTTTCTATTTGCTGTTTGAACATCTCAACACCTGTTTTATTGGCAGAAATGGCAAAACCAATTCTTATTTTAATTTTGCTTTCATTATGGCTTTATCTTATTATTTTAAATATACTTTTAATTTTATTTGACTATTTTTTATTTTTTTGTGGGTTTTTTGCTTTTATTATTTTAAATTTTTTTTTTATAATTCTTTTTTTTTTATATATAAGATTTTTTTTTTATCTACGTGACTTTACCGAAAGAACCAAGAATATCAATTCTTGTTTCTTCATATTATATTCTCACACACCCCCCCCTCCCGCCACCTTCCGATGCGTGACCCGCTACTCGCCTGCACCCACTGCACCACGTTGAGGTAGATCTTGCCCTCGAAGAAGGCCTTCTTGAGCCGCACGAGCGGCCCCTCTGCGTCGACGCGTCGGCAGCGCCGCATGGCGTCGCAATAGCCGCGCAGGCCGTCGCACGGCGAGCCGGGCTGCAGCGCCACGCGCGACCCGTTGAAGTAGCGCCGCCAGCGCTCATCCGACGTGCCGGCACACGAGGAGGACTCGCCTGCACCACAAAGACAAAGATGCCCCCCCACCACGTATAGTCTGTAACAGACGGTTGGGGCAAGTGCTGCGAGCGAGCACCTGTGAAGGCGCGCACTGTGGCACGCGAGGGGGTGGGTGGCCAACGCCAACTTTGTGTCCCCAGTAGCGATGCTTACGCACCGCACCGCACCAGGTACTCATTTGAGGCTGAGTCGACCTAGGGGAGGCCCAGGGCCGGTAGAGATAAATGTCACCGGTGTTGGTGGCCGTGGGAGGGCATCGAACCCTGGGGAACACAGCGGGCTAACGGCTGCACTGCCGCTCGCAGCGCGACAGAGATGAACATCCCACCCCATATAGCACGAGTTACGCCACTGGGAGACAAGGGAGAGGATGCAAATCAGAGGCATCGCTTTGGCTCTTAAGAAACCTTCTGGTGGGTTTGGGCAGGGCACACGGATAGGACGGACGACGGTCGATGGGCAAGGCTGGCGACGGAACGACAGCCAAAGGAGGGAAACGCGCCTGCGGGGAGGGTGACCACTGCCTGCACGGAGCGAAGGGACCGTGCTCGCAGATGATGAGGCCTTCATCCAGCAGTGGATGATAGATCATGGCTGCTGTTGCTACTATTGCCGCTACTAATGATGATGCGGGGACGGTGCTCTTGTGCGGTGACGGAAGCTCATTTCATGCTAATCTCCCTCCCTAATCTCTCTCTCCCTAATCTCCCCCATTAACACAACTGACGTGCTTGCGTCCGGGGATGGAATTCCTTTCCAGCTCAGACCCCGCTTGCTTGCCCATCGCCACATAAATAACCTCTTGTTGTAACAGCTCTCTCGCTGGTTCAGCAGTTCCACTGCTGGATGATATTTTTCCGCCTGAGGACGACCGCTTGTGTTGCGATCGAAACGTCGTGATATATTATTTTTTGTTTTATTTTATTTTTCTACCTACGTGACTTTACCGAAAGAACCCAAGAGTATGATGAGGGTTGACTACGGCTTGGGGGAGGCCTTCAACCAGCAATGATGGATAGACCATGGCTGATGAACAGACTAGGGGTGACCAAGCACAGACCATGCTCCTCTTTAACAAATAACGGTAAGTGTGTAACAATACCAAACGCGGGTGCTTGGAAAGCGACGGTGAAACACAATACCAGCTGTAATCAGATAATTTAATAATTTCCCATACATTACCATTAATTTCAATCTTTCTCAATACGCAATTAACTCGGCCGTTCCTAGTTGGCATTAATTTTGATTTGCATGGAAATTATAATTATCCCCACCTCCGCCCCCACACATCGCTGGTCCTAATGCGGATTAACTTCTGCTTGATGTGCACAGCAGAGCAGAGCAGCAAGGAGAAGGCCTCAAGATTAACGGAGGCACGTGGTGGAAAGGTTGTCTATTGCGGCGCCTGGGAAGATAAGATACTACTGAACATTGTTTAAATTCTTAAAGGCTCTGGGATTATAATTAAACAAAAAAAAGCGTAAAAGCAATGAGGCTCGGTAAGGCTTTCCCTGGGTATAAACAAGCATAATATCACAATAAACATGCAGACAAACGTATGTTATATCACTCACAACACAATAATAATCTGACATTTAGGTCTGGCGTTTTATATATAACTCCGTCATAATCAGCTATGATGTATCCACTGCTGGGTGACTTCCAGTCGCATCTCACCTGGGTTGGAGCAGCAGATGTGGCACTGGACCTCAGGACTTTCGCCGGGGCAGAGGCACTCCTCCAGCCCGTACAGCTCGCAGATGGAGCCCGAGCACAGCTGGGATGAGACACACAGCGGTGGGATAGGAGCAAAGGTATCTCTCCCGATGGGTCGCTGGCACGACATCTCAGTCGTGCTGCGATCAGAATTTTATCACAGCACCGAAGGAAACATCCTTCCTGGACTGCTCCAGTCACGGCAGAGAGTAACGCCATGTCAGAGAATGGCCCCTGGAAGATGATATATGAGCGGACCCTTTTCAACATGGTGGCATGATGTTAACTACCTCGCCTGGTATGGAGGAGGTGGTGGGTTCGATCCTTACCCTTAAGCCTGTATATTTAGAGTTTGCATGTCTCTCTCCCCGAAGTCACGTGGATTTTTCTCCGGGTCCTCCGGTTTTCTCCTCCACATTTAGAAACATGCGTTTAGAGTATTTGTCTGCTATAAATGTCCACGTGATGAGCCACTTCGTTGAGCTATGCTTTGTTTGCCAAGTAAAATAAAAAAATATGTATTAATTTTAACAGGTGCCACTCAGCGTCTTCATTGGTGACCCGTCTTCTCTCCAACGCCTCTGCCGAATGCTGCGTACATGTGCAAGGTTAAGCTGTACCCCTCTCCGGGATATTTCACTCCACGTACTGGCAGCGGAACGTCGGACATCGTGCCGGTCAGCACGCCACACGATCCGAAATCGCACCGCAGGGCTACGCAGCTACAACCGCGAGAAACCTCACGGGGTTTTATTTTTGCTTTAACTAAGATTTAAAGGAAGATCTTGACATTTCGGCTGACTGGCCCTCTGTCAATGACCCTCTCAACAAAGATGAAGGACCTGTTATTTTTAATGAACCTCTTACACCCTGCGTACGGTGCAAACCAGCAAAAATTCGGTAGTCAACGTTCATTTTCCGCTCAATGACCATTGAGGCGGAGGTCATCTCTCGTTTACAGCCCTGAGCCGGTGGTGGAAATTCCACAATGCTATGTCAGGGACGAGTCTTTCCATAGGACATCCCACTGCCGACTTCCCCATCAAGGTGTCCTAAATCTATCGACCACCCTCCGCCCTCCCCCGCAAAGATGATGGGGCCGACTCAACCCCAAACCATGATTTCAATTCGCAGCAATTCGGCTGCAAGCCACTCTACCGCTGAGCCACCCGGCTGGGTAGGAGCACATGGAGACACTTGACAGGCACACTTAAACACAGCACGACGTGGGTCAACAACCCATGGATTTACCCTGGCAAAGCCTTGAAACCCTCCGCGAGGTCAGGCTCACCGGTTGTCAGGACCGAGCCAATTTTAACTGCTCGCGATCACTAAACGAAAGTGATCATCATCGTTGCCTTCCTCAGCCCAGGGTCAATCCACTGCTGGATGAAGGCTTCCACAAGCCTCTACCGTCGCTCACGATCTTTGCGACGTAACAATTCTGGCCAGCTACTCCGATTAGCACGGTTGGCTACGTACGGTGAGAAAGAAGTTCAACGTGCACACGTACGTACATACACGCACGCACACGAGCCATTTTCCTCGCTCCGTCTGTCAAGGCAAGACGTGACCCCCGGCCGGCGACACGCTCCGAGAGGAGGTGCGCGAAGGCGCGGGCCGGCCGACCGCTCGCCGATGCGGCCGGTCGTCCCCTTCTCTTGCGTCGTGGGTGGGTTTTACGCGAGCACAGAGCTGGCCTGGGTTCACGGTACTCACCCCCTGCATGCAGATCTGCGACCCCCTGTTGCACACCGTGTGGTTGTCCTTGGGCTCCGACGCCAGGCAAATGACCTGCGTGCGTTCGTTCGTTCGTTGTTCGCGCGTACGGAAGGGGAGAAGCGAAGCACACGTGCACACAGAACGGTCCGCATCGTTTATCGTTTCATCGTGTACGTCACACGTTTCGTCGTCGTCACCATCATCATCATCCCTTTTAGCAACGCGTCCTGTCACAATCCACTTACTTTGCTGAGCGGTCGATGTGACGTCTCTCACCTGCCTATGTTCCCCGATACGTGTGCAACTTTCTAAGTCTCTCAGAATACACGTCATTCCAAGCGTGCACCTATCCAGTCAAAGACAAAGATGCCCGCGTGCAGCCTTAACAGACTGTAGGGGCAAGTGCTGTTAGCGAGCACCTATGAAGGCCGGCACGGCACACGAGGGGGTGGGTGGCCAGCACCACGGCCGACCGCCTTTGTCTCCCCAGTGGCAATGTTTGCTGCACACCGAGGCTGAGTCAACCTAGGGGAGCTCCAGGACACGATCAGATATATATGCACGTATGCTGGACTTCTTTCGTGCCGTACGTAGCCAACTTTGTAAATCGGTGGAGCGATTTTCACCGATGTTGACCGTGAGCGGGAAATCGAACTCGGGCCGCCGGGTTTAAAGCACAGCACGCTGACCGCTGCGCCGCCACTCCCAGCGAAGGCCGTTCCACCAGCAGTGGCGTGAGAAATCAACATTGCAGGGCTGCACCTCTACCCCAAAAGACAAAGATCCCCGTATAGCCCGAACAGACTGTTGGGGCAAGTGCTGCGAGTGAGCACCTATGAAAGCCGGCATAGGTACTCGTGGGGGTGGGAGGACAGCACCCACGTTTTTCCCGAGTGACGATGTTTACACACCACACCAGGTACTCGTTTTAGGCTGAGTCGACCTAGGAGAGTTCTAGATTTGAAGCTTTCGTGACTGCAAGGATTCATACTCTTAGTTCTTTCGGTAAAGTCACGTAGGTAAAAAATGAAATTAAAATTAATAAAAAATAAAAACAATAAAATCACGACGTTTCGGAGGCAACACAAGCTTCCGTCTTCAGGTGAAACTGTCACAGCCACGTGACTTTACCGAAAGAACTAAGAGTATGGACCTAGGGGAGGCCCATGACCGGTTGAGATAATCGTCACTGGTGGCGGCTGGCCATCAGCGGGAAATCGAACCCGGAGACGCTGGCTTCGTAGCGCTAACCGCGCGCGACATCACCACTCCACACCTCCACACCCCTCCCCCCCGTGTCACACACGTACCATGTCGCCGCTGCACACCCCGGCCTTCGAGCACTCGGCCTCGGGCCGGCACAGCTCCCCCGCTGCGTGTAACTTGCACTCGTGCGAGCAGCACGGGCCCTCGCTGGGGCTGTCACAGGAGGGGTGAGAGGGGGGCCCCGAAGGTCAAGAGGTCAAGAGTTAAAGGCAAATGCGGAGATGTCGATTTATTGTTTGATGTCCTTCATCTCGCACCTCCGAATCAGCACGGTTGACTACTTACGGCGGGAAAGAAGTTGAACATGCATACACACATACATGTATGTGCTAAGGAAGTTAGACATACATGGTAGGTACGGTGAACTTCTTTTGCACCGTACGTAGCCAAGCGTGCTGATCGGAGGTGCGGGAAGGATGGCAGGATCATAAATGGGCAACTTCTATTTGCACGTAATTTTTAGAACTTAAAAACCCCATGCCACTCCCCTCGATGGCTTTTCCAGCCCTTTTTTTCCACTCTACCAATCTCATTTCTTCGTCGCTCGCGTGCAAATTTCGCCCGTGTGTCCTACGCATGCTCATCTTGGCTGTTGTGTGAATAAGAGGGTGAAATGGGCTGTTGGAGAAGGATGCATGAAATTGTTTCTGCATCGTTAAATTCCCCCAAACAAGTCTGACCAGCTGCTCCACCTACCAAGGGCAATTATCTCGTCTCGTGAAACACACTTAGAAGAGGACACAACAACAACAACAATTGACAGCTGTTCGGTTGATGCATACCCAGGTCATGTGACCTGCAAGGGGGCATTATGATTCACCACCGCTGCTGATTTGATCAATTTTCGTCACATTGCATGGTCGCGATTCAACTTAAAATTCCGTCCTTTTATTTTCATTCAAAATGCGGTGATTGATGGCGCCTACAGTGCCCACATCTTGATGTTTCCATGCACGCCCCCCCCCCCATGTCCCCATAACTCCATGCCCCCGGGAGGGGGGGGTCCCATATCCTCATGCGCATAGGGACAAGCGGTCTTGATTGCGGGGGGGGGGAGGGGGGTGGTCGGGGGTTGGAGATGGGGGGGTTGCCCCCTCCCCCCTGCAGCCCCCCCCCCCCCCGCAGCTCCCCCCCCCCGCAGCACACCTGCACTCCACGTCGGGGCGCAGGCGGCAGCGTTGCCCGGCGGGGGCGCTGGCGGGGAAGCAGCACAAGTCCGCGCAATCCTCCCCAAAGCCGCAGTCGCACTCCTCGTCCTCCTCCACCAGCCCGTTCCCACACACCGGCGTGTCCGACTCTGTGGCGGTGGGGAGGGGGGGGGCAGGGGGACGTGGGGCGGGGGGGGTTGCGGGGGAGGGGGGCAGTGAGCTCGCAAAGTTGAATGTTTAGAAACGTCTGTTTAGAGCGGTGTTCGTCGCTAGCTTTCAAAGGGCGGGCCACTTTCACTGATAAGACATCGTCAATGTGAGGGCCCGCCTACACCGCCTGCAAGGGGCGTTTGTGGATTGTCTGGGGCCGCACTAAAGGCCACCAGGGGCCACCAGTGAAAACTGGATTCGAGTATTTGGCTGCTAGAAATTTTCAACGTGATAAGTGTCTTCCTTGAGCTGTACATTGTGGCCACCCCTGACTCACGTATATGTGTTGTTTGCATGTTCTCTCTCGCCGTGGTCGTGTGGATTTTTCTCTGGGTCCTCTGGGGTTTCCCTCCACATTTAGAAACGTGCGTTTAGAGTATTTGGCTGCGATAAATGTCCACATTATAAGCCACTTCGTTGAGCTATCATTTGTGGCCAGGTCGCTTCTGAAAAAAAAATCCAGTGGGCCTTACCTGGTAAAATATAAAATAGTTGAGTTTATAGTCTGTTAGTTTTTTTAGGTCCAGCTCCAAAATTGCTGGGAAGCACCTCTCATCCAGGGAGTTTTTCGGGGCTAAGGGTTTACGATTTTATGCAGCGGTTGGGACAACAAGGCAAACTTATACTGGTGTCGTCCTTATTCGGAATCACCAGGCCAACGCAGTCAATCAATACGTATAACCCGTAAAAACAAAGTTTTTCACTATAAATCCTTTATATGCGTGGCGGCTAGAGTCCTCTCGTCCTCTGGCTTGAGATGGCTGCCACCTATGGGTCAGATGATTGCATTGCACCATTAAGCAATTGGTAATTAAATATAATATTTTTGTCCTAAAAAGTGTAAAATTTAGGATTTTTTTTCACGAACATTAATTGTTACGCACGACGAGTCTGTGTGGAAAATGTCAGCTCGATTGGATCACGGGAAGTGGGTTAAAAAACGACCGAAAGATTTGCACGGTCCTAAGCAAGCAAGCGAACTTAATATAAAGGATTTAAAAAGGCCTACTTCCACTTTGTAGTGCACTGCTATGTTCGGTGACAACAACGAGTACGCGCTGCGTACCGATAAAGCACAAGTTGCGCTTGGCCTTGAGCACTTTGCTGATGCTGTCGATGCTGCACGGAGAGAACAGCATGTTGTTCGGCTTGTCGCCCGACTGGGCGTAGGGATACATCAAGTAGTTCCCGGCCGTCCTCTGCGCACGTTCCTGGGACTCGCCGGGCATGCAGCGAGCCTCCGAGTCGTGCTGCGGTCGGTGACGATACGCGATGTGGTGGTGGTGGGGGGGAAGGGGGGGGGGAGACACGGGAGGACAAATTTCGACTGAGTTTGGAAGTTCCACAATCTGAATCTGATTCGAAAGTCACGTAGGTAAAAAATTAATAAAAGTAAAATAAAAATAAAATTCACGACGTTTCGGAGGCAACACAAGCTTCCGTCTTCAGGTGGAAGCTTGTGTTGCCTCCGAAACGTCGTGAATTTTATTTTTATTTTACTAATTTTAATTTTTTACCTACGTGACTTTACCGAAAAAACCTAAGAATATGAATCCTTGCAGTCACGAAAGCTTCAAATCTAGAATTGATTCGAAAGTGTTCAGTCTCTTTTGGGGGGAAAAAAGGCGGAATATCTGCTACGTTACATTTTTTAGAGATTGCTGTTAATTCAGCAGTGGCGCAGTGGTTAGACATCCTTCGCTACAAAACCCGAGTTCGATTCCCACCCAAGGCATTCATCAGCAGCGACTGACATCTGAACCATCGTCACGACCACCAGGTGGCTTTAGGTCTTCGCTTTGTTACGCAGCCATCGGCCTGGTCGCCAAAGTCTGGGTGGCACTCGAATGCCTGTCTGGATAACCTGCCATCCTCCATTCTACACATGCCCCCCCCCTCCCACCCTGCTCCATTACAGGAAATTGTAGCTTGGTGTGTCACACCGTGGAGTGGCTAGTTTTGGACATCCACTCTTTGTAACGAAGTGCAAAGAAAAAGGCCGCAGCTGAAATCGAGCTCCGTGGTTTCGCAGGGCAAGGGAGGGATTGATGCAGGAGCCAGCGGGATATAACATTTTCCGCACCCTTCGTGAAGGGTTTGCGGCAACAAAGGCAGGCGGTCGGTCGCGACAGCATCTGCCGCGACGCGATGGGAACGTATCGTACACGCTTGTTTATTTTGTCAAGTGGGTTATTTCGGGGGGTGGGGGGCGCGGTGGGAGGCAATGCATCAGAGGCAGCTGCTGCTCATCATCGGGGAGACGGAGAGGTGCGCGAGCGGCGATCGTACCGGCGAGCCGAAGTTGTGGCCGACCTCGTGGGTGATGGTGATGATGGACACTTTGAGGGGCACGTGGGACCCGTAGTTGTTCACCGTCACGATGCCCGTGTTGAGCGACTTGCGAGTCCGGTCCGAGAACAGCTTGTTCCTCTCGCAGATGCCGCCCGACGCCGCTGAGCCGGGAAGGAATAGGTTCGCGTAAGACTTCGAACAAGGACCAAGCAGGCAGGCGGCCGGCTGGCCGGCCATCCAGCCAGCTGGCCGGGTCGCTTGGAGGTCAGAGCTCTGAACCGCCACAGCAGAGATCGTGGGTTCGAATCCAGGTTTCAGCCCCTGCCTTTGATTAAACGGATTCCTCGATTGTGGCGAGGTCGTGGTCTCAACTCGCACCCCACTGACTCTCAAAGAGACCCACGGGCTCGCATAGTGACTCAAATAGACTCACAACAGAGAACCGTAGACTCACATAGACTGGGATATGATGAACCTTTGTTTTCAAGTGCATTCATAGTTTACGCCCAGTCACCAATTGTTACACAAAGTCATCAAGTCAACTTGTTTCTGCCCTTAATTTGTCGTGCGGGAAGCATTACTCTCATGCGGCGGGAAGGATGGGAAGGTGCCACCTCTCACCGGGTGGACCTGACGCCATGTGAAGGGGTTTCCCGGAAGTATTTCTGTGATATCGACAATTGCAAGCTGTGTGTACGCCAAAGGTAAAGAATGATCAATGTGTGCGGAGGAAATGTGGCTGTCTAGGCACTTTGCACACCAAAGCTTTGCACAGAATCTCGGATGATGCGCGCGCAGGCGAGGGTGCTCTGTGTCCCATCACGCAGTGTTGCCTGAGCGCCCTCTGCAGTCGAGATTTCTGTTCAACTAAACTATGTCGCTTATTTTTCAAAAGCGGCCTGGCTATCACAAGTGATAGCTCAACGAAGTGGCTTATCATCACGTGGAAGTTTATAGCAGCCAAATACTCTAAATGCATAGAAACGTACGGAGACACATAAATATACTTGGAGATACAGAGAGACCCATAGAGATACATAGAGACCCATATAGACACATAGAGACCCATAGAGATACATAGAAACCAATGGAGATACAGAGACCCACAGAAATGCATAGAGACTCATAGAGATGCATAAAAACCCATAGACTAAACTAAAACTAAACAACTTGTATATAAAATAAAATAAAATTCTAGATTTGAAATTTCCGTGACTGCAAGGATCCATACTCTGTAGTTTTTTTCGGTAAATTCACTTAGGTGAAAACAAAATAAAATAAAAATAAAACAACTAAATTAAATCACGACGTTTCGGAAGAAACACATGCATCCGTCATCAGGTGTGACTGCTCCAGCAAAATTACTGTAGCGTATGAAGAGAGCTATTTAGAGACACGTGTAATTTTTCTGGAGCAGTCACACCTGATGACGGATGCTTGTGTTGCTTCCGAAACGTCGTGATTTAATTTAGTTGTTTTATTTTTATTTTTAAAATAAAATAGTTTATGTGCCACCGTCCATACATTGGTGGGCGCAACGAGATCTGTGGATGAAGTGCGCCATTTGGCAAATATAAATTGTATTTATCATTCAAAACACAACTTTTGTCAATTAAACAATTTTGACTTTACCAGGTAAGGCCCCACTGTGCTATACAGCTCTTTTTCAGAAGGAACCTGGCCACAAATGATAGCTCAACGAAAATGGCTTATCATGTGGAAATTTATAGCAGCCAAATACTCTCAAAACATGTTTATAAATGAGGAGGGAAAACCCAGAAGACCCGGAGAAAAATCCACACGACTCCGCGGAGAGAGAATATGCAATACAACAAATATACATGAGTCAAGGGTGGGATCGAACCCACGACCTCTTCCATACCAGGCGAGGTAGTTAACATCTCGCCACCGTGTAAAGAGGAATCTGCCACCTGTGGGAGAGCCAACCCAGGCCAAGCCGAGCACTCCATCTCCGAAATTGCGGTCAGCCATGACGTAGGCCAGGCAGAAGTCGTTGTGGTTCTGCTCCGAGTTGAGATCCAAGAACTTCTCGACACCAAGGCGAGAGGAACGGAAAGGGTTGCTGGCATCGAGTGCGTCCTCCGTCGTATTGATCTGGCCACAACCACAACAACCATCACCACAACCGTCACCACCAAAAACAACCATATCTACCAGTTCCCACGAAGTGACAGAATGTATTCATGTTGGGCGCTAGAGGAATAACTTTACTGGAATTTACAGAGCAAGGTGCAGTTGGCTTTCCCACAATGCACTTACGAGCAATATCTGAACTGGTCCTGACTGGGCAACCACTGAAAAAAACCACTTCCGTAGCACAGAATCAGAATATTTATTTATACTGGAGGAGGAATCCGATGAGCTATGAAGCTCTTTTTCACAGAAGTCCAGTAGGGGCGGGTAAGAACGTTACAACAACAAACAGTACAAAGACACGGCAGTAGTGCAAAGTACGAGAAAGGTAAACAAATCACCCAAACACCTGAACACAAATCAAACTAAACCATCCCCATCCTACCAGGCAAAGCCCACCAAGGTATTTACTTATTTTTCAGAAGCGACCTGGCCACAAATTAAAGCTCAACTAAATGGCGTATCATGTTGAAATGTATAGCCGCCAAAATACCCTAAACGCATATTTCCAAATGTCGAGGGAAAATCGGGAGGACCCGGAGAAAAATTAACACGACCTGCATACCAGGCGGGGAAGATGACATTTCCTAGCCACCGTGGCACCCCTTTAATAAATAAATAAAGTATATAAGTTTAAATTGCATAATCAATTCTCAAGTTTTGGAAAGGCAGTAAAACAACAGCAAAAACAGTCCCAGACCACACCAAGACAACACTCAATGCCCGAAATATACTGGCTGGCTGAATTCACCAAGCCGATCTGGCCAGCGTGGTCATGTACGGTGAGAAAACCCCTGTAGTGTATGTGTGCATGCTGAACTTCTTTCGCACCGTACGTAGCAGCCAACTGTGCTCAGGGGAGGTGATTGTGCCTGCTTTGGTGCCCTCTGAGGCTTCGCTGGCAGGAGGTCACGGGACAGACCTCCCACGCACTGTGGAGTTGACTGAGTTGGGGATGACTGACAGATGGACCCGCCTGTTGCTGGTCAGTGCGTGTTGAAGGAGGGGAGTGAGGTACAGCAGAGAATCATTTCATGGATTTTGCTGCACCTGCCCTCGACTGCCCACAACCTCTAGCCCCCGCATGTAGCGCATCATATATCGTGCATAATATATGTTAAATGCACCAAACTTAATTACGTACAATAGTTCTAGATTTGAAGTTTTCGTGACTGCAATGATCCATACTCTTTGATTCTTTTGGCAAAGTCGCGTAGGTGAAAAATACATATATATATATAAATAAATTGTTTAATTTATTTAATTTAGTAAAAATGAAAATAATAAAATTATTCTATTTTTTTTTTATTTTCACCTACGTGACTTTACCGAAAGAACCAAAGAGTACGTACAATAGTATATACTGTATAAGGTGCCATTGATGTGCATTAAATGCTTTAGAAATACATGACGTAGTCTATAATGTATATCAAAACCACTAACATACATTGCGTGGCAGAATCCCATTAAGCAGCACATTGCACACGTGAATACGGCGTTCCGGTTAGCGTGCAACGTTGAACCAACGTCGGCCCAACGTTGGTGACGTTAGCCCGGGGGAGGGTGGGGTCTGTCATCAAACCGCTGTTGTGAAGCCACGCGCCGCCCTCTCTCAACCCACCCGCACGCGCTTCACCACGAAGCTGATGTCCTTGATGCCGTTGAAGTTGGTCGACTGATAGACCCTCTCCATGCCAACCACATGCACGGAAATCTGCCTCGAGAAAAAACGAGACGGTGGGGTGGGGTTGTAGGGGGGGGGTGAGACAAGACACAGACAAAGATCCCCCATACAGCCTTCAACAGACCGTTGGGGCAAGTGCTGTTAGCGAGCACCTATGAAGGCCGGCACGGCACACGAGGGGGTGGATGGCCAACACCACGCCCGGCCGCCTTTGTCTCCCTGGTGGCGATGTTTACACACCTCACCAGGTACTCATTTGAGGCTGAATCGACCTAGGGGATGCCCAGGACCAGTTCAGATAATCGTCACCGGTGTTGGCCGTGAACGGGAATCGAACTCGGGTCGCCAGGTTCATAGCGCAGCGTGCTAACCGCTGCACCACCGCTCCCCAACGGAAATCTGCCACACACACTCGGCAACGGCAGCGGGGGCTTTTGGCTGGCCATCGAAAAAAAGGCGGTCGCCGCGCTTTCAGATGCGCTTCTGCGGCCGTCTGGAACGCTCTTGCCTCCTATATGAGGAAGCCAGTGGGAGCCATACACTTTTAAATCACCAAGATTGAAAACCATTTTCTTTAGAACTGCTTTCTGTGTTTTATTTTGTTGTCCTTCCCCCCGCACCTCCGATTAGCACGCTTGGCAACGTACGGTGCGAAAGAAGTTCAACATACATACAGATTCGTTCATGGATACGGATTTTTGTTTGAATAAACTGGGGGAGGTTGCGCAAGGGATCAAGATATTCGTACAGAACGGCGAGGAAAACGCAAAGTTTAAACAAGTGCTGTGAATGCACAGAGAGGTAAATTAATGTTTGACGGAAGGACATTTAGCGATTTTAGCGGAAAGCTAAGGGCATTGGAGTCTTTAGCCTGTATATGCGCTGCTACACGGCTCGGCTAACATGCTGATAAAAAAAAAACACGCCAACAATCATTCAGCATTGGTCACGTCAACACAAAGGCTCGTCGGAGGTCATTCAGGCGGTAATTTGCATCTGAATTAAAATTTCTGCGAGCGACAAAGGGACATCGATTCGCAACCAGAGCATCAGCACCGCGCGCGCGCACGCACGCAACCACGCATCGTAAATAGGCAGATGCATGAGATGGCCCGGTGGCTTGATCCCTGCGGTGTTGCTATGTCAGAGACCCTGAACCGGTACCCACGGAGATCCCGGGTTGTGAGCAGCCCCCCCCACCCCCCCCCCCCCGTGAGATGTCGCAACCCAGGAACGAGAGAAGTGTTGTGACCTGCAGTGTTGCGGGCTGAATGGGGAGCGGTGGTGCAGCGGTTAGCACGCGCTGCGCTACAAACCCGGCGTACCCGAGTTTCGATACCCTGCTCACGGCCAACACCATTGACGATTATCTGAACAGGTCCTGAGCCTCTACTCAGCCTCAAGTGAGTACCTGGTGCCATGTGGAGTAAACATTCGGCCTCAATGCAGGCAACCCACCCCCCTCGTGTGCCATTCTGGCCGTCATAGGTGCTTGCTCAACAACACTTGCCCCCAACAGTGTGTAAAGACTATACGGGGAGTCTTTGTATTTTTAATGGTGGTTGAACACAGTGCGGATGAGACAAAACGGTCAGTTCGGTAGACTTAGTCAAGTAACAAAAACATTCTGGAACAAGCGGCGCATTTTGGCACAAGTCTGCCACTCAAAAAGCGCCGTCACCACGTCAACAAAACTAAATAAAAAAACATCAATATAAAAACCAGTTGTGGCTTCGAGTTTTCGTTGTTGTGTGCACGAGTACAGAGACGCGTTTTGAATCATGACCGAGACCTGAATGCGTGCGGAGGAATCCATCGATGAGTGAAGTTCATGGCAACTGTAACCATGGCGCTAGCGATGGAATGAGACGAAGAACAACATCGGGGAAGATTTAACTGCAAATGGACAACTCGTGAATTATAATCACTGAAGGAAAACACCGCATGACGTTGATTTATTTTGATGTAATTGAAGTTGAATTGTTTTTTTTATTTTAATCTGCTTTAATTACTTTGATATATGATGTTTCAATGTTTGGTTGATTATTATTGTCATCTGATAATATAACCCTGTGAATAAACAGCCCGTGTCTGTTTTTCCAAACGCAAGTTTTACTCAAAGTGTCCCTTCACAAACCATCCTACCGTCATTACAATCTTCTCCATTTCCAGAAGGAATTAAGTTGTTAATTTAACTTGTTTTTTTTACTTTAATTTCTATTAACTTGTACCTCAAAACAGGAAGCATTTGGGTTCAATTCCCGACTCGGGTGCCTTTTTGCAAATTATATGAGTGTTTTCTCCCCATGTCCTGCATAAGATTCCTCCGGGTTATTCGGTTTCTTTCCAAAGAAAAACAATCCGTACGATGTTACCGCCGTTGGCCCAAACATCCCAATGCTTAAAAATGACAGTGCAGTAATACCCCCCGGGGTTATATCGGGGATTCATTCCTGAAAGGTGCGACGACGAATACTGAAACGACGTAACATCAGAGGCGTAGCTATGGGGGGGCAGGGGGGTACATATGTCCCCGGGCGCCAAGGTAAAGGGGCGCCAAAATGAGGCTTACAACGTCACATTATAACTTATTGTGGCGGGTGCGGCAGCCTGAAACTACTGCACAAATCTACACCTCAACCTAAAATGTATATATCCCGCCACACACAGCCTACATGTCATATTCTTAGGTTTTTTCGGTAAAGTCACGTAGGTAAAACATCAAAATTAATGAAAATAAAATAAATACATGTCATGTAATTACATTTTGGTTTGTGATTAAACGGGGGGGGGGGGGGGGGCGCCAATTTTATAGTTCGTCCACGGGCGCAAAATATCCTAGCTACGCCACTGTGTAACATCGAAGCGATTTACAGCGGAGTCGGTGGTGGCGGAGGCTGAGAGGCGACGGATAACGAAAAAAGGACGGACGACGCTGTCAGCGACGTAAGTGTGGGGTTTTGCCCGACGCACATCGAGTCGCGGTGTTCACAAAGTGACGACGTATTTGCGAAACTACGAAAACGAGGGGGAGACGTAAATCGGGGTATTATTTGTACCCACAAATCACTCAGTTGGCATGACACACGGCAGCAGCAGCAGCGACATCGCCCCCTGCTGCGAACACTTGGCAAGGGTCATCTTGAATCCTCAAATAAGAATCTTGAGACTCAAGTGTGAATAATTAAGCCTTCCTGGGTTAGAAATCGCTGAATCAAAAAGCAAATAACAACAACGGTGGGTTACCTGCAGAGGTCGCAACCGGGTACCCGATACCCGTACCCTACCCGATACCCGGCTACCCGTACCCGGTCGGGTACGGGTACCCGTTTGCGACCCTGGTGCGGCCGGGTACGGGTAGGCCGTGAGTCACTGGTGAGTCACCGTTTGTCACTCATTTCCCAACGTCTTGTCTCTTCTCACAATTCAAGTTCCTAGAATCAACCCACCCGCGCCTGCAACATGGCTTCATCCCAGAGGTCGCAATCAGGTACCCGATACCCGTACCCTACCCGTACCCAGCCGGGTACGGGTAGGGTACGAGTACGGGTACCCGTTTGCGACCCTGGTGCGGCCGGGTACGGGTAAGGAATCAAAACCCGTTTGCGACCTCTGGTTACCTGTGCGAGGACGGCCTCCTTGTTCTCGTACTTGGCGTAGTAGGTGTGGTCGGCCTGGATGTAGAGAGGACACGTGTTCCGGGGGGCGGTGGACGTCGCTGCCCGCTTGCCACGCTCCGCCGCCGGCCCGGCTCCTGCTCCGTCGCCCGGAGCCGAGTCGGCCAAGTCGGACTCCACGGCCGACTCCTGGAACCTCCGCATGCGCTCGAGCACGGCGTCGTGAGCGCAGCCCGCTCGCGGCCCGTACTTGTGCGGGAACTCTGCAGCAGCAGCGCCAGAGTTTTGGTGGGGGGGGGGGGAGAGGGGGACGCGGCGGCAATGGGAACGCGGGCGACGTGGTCACACGGGAACACGAAGGCATTCATTGGGGGGGGGGGGCATTAAAATATGGGGCATTGGGGCATGGTGATATGGGGAATGGGAACATGGGGGCATGGGGATATGGGACATAGGATAATGGGGGGGGGGCATAGGGATATGTACCCCCCCTTCCAGAGGCATGGAGTTACGGGGACACGGGGGGGGGGGGGCATGGAGACATGAGGATGTGGGGACAAAGGAAAATAGAAATATGGGACGCGTGGAGACGCGGACACAAGCAATTGGTGTGAGTGTTCATGACTCGAGCAGGGACAGCCCAACATATTGACAAGAGAGACATTTCGACGACAGCAATGAGATTGTCGTCATCTTTGGTCTGAAACATCCCTTCGCTCACGGTAGGGGTAACTTGGCACAGGAGAGGGGAGGGATGGTTTCGCGTGAATAAACTCCATGTAGCATATACACACTGAAAAGAAGCCATTCCTACCGGCATTATTCTGCGCGTATATCACGAGCACGGGATTCTAGTAATCTAGTTTATCCCATTAATCAATTCGTCACTACATGTTTATCAAGCACCCAACACTGCAAAGACAAAGATGCCCCGTATACTGTTGGGGCAAGTGCTGTTTAGGAGTAGCACCTATGAAAGCCGGCACGGCACACAAGGGAGTGGGTGGCCAGCACCACGCCCTGCTGCCTACATCTCCCGAGTGGCGATGTTTTACACCCTGCACCAGGTACTCATTTGAGGCTGAGCCCGACCTAGGGTAAGCCCAGGACTGCTTCAAATAATTGTCACTGGAGTTGGTGGCCGTGAACGGGAATCGAACTCGGGTCGCCTGGTTCATAGGGCAGCAAGCTAGCTGCTCCACCACCTACTCACCCACCTACATCATCCTCATGGTAAATGACGGAGTGGAAGGCTGGCAGTGGTGGCGGTGATAGCGGTGACTTCGATGACGACGACGTAGCCGGGAATGGCGATGACCCCGTCGGAGTTGACGGCGATGACGTCGTCCCCATGTCGAGAAGGTAGTGCTCCACTCGCTCCACGTAGAAGGTCCCCCTGCTCGTGCCGATAAAGCCCTCGAAGCGTCCGTCCATCACCGCTCCGTGGCAGAGGCTGCCCTTCTCCCCTGCCCGCGCGCGCACAGAGAGAGATATCGCCGCATGTTGACAACGCAAAGCCCGAGAGGTCAAAGCGCCGAGCCGGCATCGCAGAGATCCTGGGATCAAACCTTAGACTCAGCCACTGGCGATTCAACCGGGTTCTCAAGTGCGGCGAGCTGATGGGCTCAGACTGGTCAACAATGACTGCACAATAACAACAAAAACCCCTGATCACAATTAATTTGGTTTTGCGCTTAATTTGGATAAATTCCACCTCTGAGAATTAAAATAATGAATTGGCTATCATTTGACGACATTCCTGTCACATGCCCAGCAGCTGGGAAAGTGGTGCCCCTTTTCTTGAATAAGGACTGCCAGAGGTAGCTCTGTGACATCTACATCCACGGGGCGTTTTCTCGCACACAGGATTGGGGTCTGTTTTGTGAGATACTGCGTCTGGTGACTTTACATCGATGGCACAATCGGGACAGGTCATTCGGGAAAAATGACAAGCAAAAACCCACGCCTGCCACACCGCCCCTTGGCTCCTCGTGCCCCACTTTGTGACGTCATTCCGCTGTACCCCCACCCCCCCCACGCACCCACCGCTCCCTCCCACGTGAAGAGGCAGTGCCTCCCACGCCTCACCGTGTAGGCTGCCCGTGTAGATGTGCGAGGTGTCGGCTTCCTCCAGACCCTGGGATGTCTGCACCTTGAAGCCATCGCTGAATACTCGGGTGTCCCTCCTCATGCGCAGATCAAAGTGCCTAAAAACACCAAAGACAAAGATCCCCCAGACAGGGCAAGGGCGGTGAGCGAGCACCCACGAAGGACGGAACGGCGCACAAAGGGGTGGGCAGCCTAACACCAAGCCCAGCCACCTTTGTCTCCCCAGTGCTGATGTTTATACACCGCACTGGGTTATCATTTAATGATGAGTCGACCTAGAAGAGGCCTAGCATCGGTTCAAATATTCGCCACTGGTATTGGTTGTGAGCGGGGATTGAACTCCCGGTCGCCGGGTTCGTAGTGCAGTGCGCTAGCCGCTACACTACCGCTCCCCTGAAGACACCGCACATGCTCCTCACTCGGCAACAGTGTCGCTAAGATCGCCAATGCTTCCAAGTTTCTTAGATATATTATTATTGGGTTCCCCTAACGACAAGATTGATCAAAGTGACCCGCGACACATCGAGCGACTGTCTGGGATGAGAATACGACGCAGATTTAGGAGAGATTGCAGGCATAAAGGAGCCATTCTTGTATCTGTTTATTCTGTATAACAGGTGATATATTTACATTTTGACAACATTAGAAGGTCACCTTAGTGACATGTAGTGACTTCAATTTCGTTAAGCAGCTGGCAAAACTGTGCTGCTTAATGAACCCGCCCGGTGGACCCCCACCCGCCCGTTGACCCCGCCCCGTAGACCCCCACCCGCCCCTAGACCCCCACCCGCCCCCTAGACCCCCACCCGCCTCCTAGACCCCCACCCGCCCCCTAGACCCCCACCCGCCTCGTAGACCCCCACCCGCCCCCTAGCCCCCACCCGCCTCGTAGACCCCCACCCGCCCCCTAGCCCCCCACCCGCCCCCTAGACCCCCACCCGCCTCGTAGACCCCCACCCGCCCCCTAGCCCCCACCCGCCCCCGTAGACCCCACCCGCCCCCTACCCCCACTCGCCAAGTACACCCCCACCCGCCCGTTGACCCCCACCGCCCCCGTAGACCCCCACCCGCCCCATAGACCCCCACCCGCCTAGTACACCCCCACCCGCCCGTTGACCCCCACCCCCCCCCCCCGTAGACCCCCACCCGCCTAGTACACCCCCACCCGCCCGTTGACCCCCACCCCCCCGTAGACCCCCACCCGCCTAGTACACCCCCACCCGCCGACCCTCACCTGCCCCACCGACCCTCACCTGCCGTGCGCCTGAAAGGTGAGTGCCAGCTCCTGCTGGAGAGGGGAGATAGCGCGACGGGCACGCGTGTGCTTGGCGTGTAGCTCCTCCGTGCTGTAGCTGAGTCCCTCGTAGTGTCGGATAAAGCGATTCAGGCGGTTTCCATAGGAGGCTAGGAGCAAGGATGGGATGGGTCGGGAAGCAAGATAATAACTTCAGGTTGTGTTTGTTTTTAAACGCATTTTATTTTTGCCCCCTATGTAGGAATCAGCTGAGAGGCTACACGCCAAAGAGTAGTAGTTGTAGTAATATCATATTCGTGTTATCTGGTTTACAAGACGTGCTGGAAAGTAAAACGCTCTCCAAACGTAGTCAATATAGTTATACAGATCGAGTCACACACACACCTACCAGATTATACAAATCTAGTCACACACACCTACCAGATTATACAAATCGAGTCACATACATCTACCAGATTATAGGATGCACCCTGAACCAGAATATGAATCCCTGCAGTCACGAACGCTTTAAATCAAAAACATTTGCTGGACAAGACAAAAGTCTGCCTTAATCCGAATAAGATGATCGTAAAGGGTGAACAGTAGAGGTGCAGCCCTGCAATTTCCTATTCATGCCACTGCTGGCGGAAGGCCCCCAGTAGAGGGAGAGCTCCAAAGAGCCCTTCTAGATTGTATTTGGCCTACCCTTCCACGTGGGCCATGTGAGAGTACTCACATTTTACCCCACCATAAGCTGACCGTGTTATTGATGGACTGCGGTGTGACTATTTCTACTTCTCGGCGGATAGGAGGCGTGGGTGTGGGGGGGAGGTGTAAGCTCCCAGGACGTGAAACGAGACGTGGGACCTCGTGCCGAACAACACGTGAGACACGACCCCAGCGCACACCACAGGGCCATACAGCACACGACCGTGACAACCGACACGCAGTGGAAAACATTTTCCCGTGCCAGAAGATCGAACCGTGCTCCTCTTCTCTCAATGTCACTCCACGGAAGCCTTCATCTCTCCGTGGTTGTTTCAATTTTTGCGCGCGCAAACTTTTTCAGTTTTAACACAATCGGGGTGAAGTTGGGGAAAATTCACAACAACAAAACATTTTATAAAAGGCCTTGCATTAATATTAGGATGCCACTGGAGCCATGCACTTTTAAATCTAGATGTGAAAACTCATTTCTTTAAAACTGCTTTTTTGTGTTTAGTTTGTTGTCCTTCCCCCGCACCTCCGATTTGCACGGTCGACTAAGTAGGGTGCGAAAGAAGTTCAACATACACACGTGCGCAGCTCATATTTTGAAATGCGTAAAACTCCACCAAACAACGCAGCTTATGTGGACCGCTGACCAGCACCCCGCTCTTACTGCCGACAAAGCTCGTGGCTTGAGGGACAGCAGATGTCAGCTGCGTTGCCCATTGTGCACCAACGCGATCACTAACCGTCGTGTCAGCATTCGCTAAGCCTCCCACAAACCACACCCCATGCCCGCTCGTCCCCCGCATCCCAACCCACGATGCTTGATCAATTTGGCACGCTCTGCCCTTGCAGCAGCAGCAGCAGCAGCAACAACAACCCTACCAATCACTCACCACGCGGGCATCCAAAGTCAAGCTCATTGTCACGCCCATAGGTGGCGTCCACTGAGATTTAAAAATGATGATTACAGACCTCGATTGCTGTGCGAATTAAATACAAATCCGAAGCACTTGGTGGCAATATCTTAGTATTAGTATCAGAAAGGCAGGCACAGATGAGTGCTGCTGTTGCTGCTTCTGCTGCTGCTATCCACCCTCCCTTGTCCTGATGAGAGAGTTGTGGGAATCCCTCCAAACTCAGTGGAGAACATTACCCTGTGACGTTGCCTATGGAACAAGAGTCAGGGCAAAGCCACAGGCGCTGCGTGCACCAAATTCCAGCTGCTGGGTTAAGTCTCAGCCTCGTGGAGGGAAGTGGCAGAGTGATTAGTGCAGTGCGCTATGGATCTGGCGACCAGAGTTTGATTGTACCTGCCACGGCTACCATACGTGGTGGCGAGCGATACCCTAACTACCGTGTGACCGGCACTGATCCAGCGTGAAGTATGGTCGAATAACCCCCCGATGAACGACTGGCGTGGCAAGAGCTTAACCCAGCAGTGGATTGTCAAAAAGGGCCTTGAATCATTACTGTTTCGCTATTGATCCTGCAAACCACGGACTTTCTGTGCTGGGGCTGCACCTGCCTTTCGTGTGCCAGGTAGGTGTTTGCCAATGGTCTACACCAAAGTTGTCTTAACTGGAGGCCCGTGGTCCAAATTGTGACCCGCAAAGACGTTTTTTGGCCAAACTCTGGCCTAAAAGCAGACGTTACATTTTTTACGATGTTGGACCATCAGAACAAAACAGAAGATTAGAGGAGCTCTGGTTTTATCAGTGCATATCAGCAAGCAAAGTCATCTCCCCTGTAAAAGATATGCCTGTGACTTTGGGAGTGGGTGGGGGGAGTGATCGAGCGAGCGACCACGCCTGTTGCAGCAGTGCAGTTGTCCCCTGAATGTCAACCTGCCACATCCATCCCCTAAATATAGGAGGGACCAACAACCGACCATCGCACATCACCCATTGCTCCCTCCCGCCCCCTATATATAGCCATGTTGGCGGCCCAGATTGACTGTCCCACTTTAAAAATATCCCACGTCGCTGGCGCACAGGCGACGTTGCAAGGAGACCGACAGAATTCCCTAAGCGCTCGGAACGATGTTTCCCCCCCGGCCTCCTCCCGTTGTAAGAGGCAACGTGAATTGTAATCACGTTTTAGATGCACGCTGGCAAGACAAGTGAATTGGCTTGGGCGGTCAGGGACGTCCATAATCGGGGGTGGGGTTGCGGGGCCCGGGGCAAAAGCAAACCCGTGTATTTCATCTTACACCGTGACGTTTAAGCGCTCCCCCCCCCCCCCAAGTGCGGGGCCCGGGGCAGTCGCCCCGATTCGCTGTGTACCCTTGGCATGGCTCTGTGGGCAAGACCGCATGGTTGGACGGCATTATGGGTGATGGACGAGACCAGCGATGGAAATGGAAACCAAAGGAGATAGCGTGGCCATCGTGGAGATGGAGCGATGAGATCAGTCGATGTGCACGAGTGATATGGATGGTAGCAGCGATGGATCATGAGGGATGGAGGAGGTGCGGTGACGCCTTTATCGAGCACTACATAGGCAGTGTTCTTTCCTGATTTTCAGGGGGGGGGGCACCATCGCCGATAAGACATCATCAGTGTGAGGAGGGCCGCCACATTTTAAACCATTGGGGCTTGACAGCACGGGGGCCGCACGTCAGGGGCCACACTAAAGGCCACCAGGTGCCTTGCAATGAAGAACATTGGCATAGAGGCAATGGCTGATGATGATACACGCATATCTGTCAACCCATACAGTTTACCCCGTATTCTTGTACAGGGTAATTGAGTTTTCAGGTCCATACGGCGTACAGCCGTTTCAATACGGGCAACAAAACCCGTAATTTGTGTCTGTCTGTGTTTCTCCCTTGTGATGGCACTTTGTAGGATGAACGTTGAGATTTATAGGGGCAGGGGGTGACCAATAAGGTCTGAATTGGTCCGTAATAAAGTAGGCACTGATAAAGGGTTGGCAGCTATGTACACTTTCGTGACTGCAGGAATTCATATTCCTTGGTTCTTTGGGTAAAATCACGTGGATAGAAAATGTAAAATCAATTTAATAAAAAAAATATAAGCAAAAAAAACCACGGTGTTTCGGTCGCAACACAAGTGGTATTTTTTCTTTCTCTCTGCCTGATGAAGACCGCTTGTGTCGCGATCGAAACGTCGTGAGTTTTTGCTTTTATTTTTTTTCATAAGAATTTTCTATCTACGTGACCGAAAGAATAGGTATGTACACGTATTGTGTAAACCGTGGCCGAGTGAATAATGTAAACTATAACGATGTTCTGGAAAGGTGAAATTTAACACACCCTTATATCTATACAACTCTATATATATACATACATAGAAGCACGATATAAATCAACGAGTGTATTTATACTTTTTGGTTCTTTCGGTAAAGTCACGAAATTTTCAAATCAAGATTGAGTGTATTTATATTTCCCACAACGAATAAGCAGAAGGCAGGTCGACTTTACATTTCGTATTACACATTAGAAGCTGAACCCATGAACTCAACAATATGCCCAACCCCGGCTGATGTGAGTGTGTTGATTGGTCCAGCGCTTGGCGGGAAATTCGAATACAGCCAATCGGGAGCAAGTGTGAGTTTGTCTGTGACTGTGTGAGGATTTTTTTAAAACCAAAAAATTAAAAGCGCATAACATTTGTGAGACGTTCGTATTCAACTAAGTATTGATTTTAACGTATTTTTAAATGCGAGCGAAATTGATTATTGAAAGTTTGGGGAATCGTTACATCCGGTTTACGACAGGACGATTTGCGACGCACGTTTACGACGTCTATATATAAGGCCAACCAGCGATCGATTTACGGCACAAAATCTTCACCTTCACGAACCATCATCTACCAACGCGACTCTGGACAAAACCCATTCCTGCTGCGGAGGGAGCTGGTAGGAACGTTGGGTTGCTCGGTCAATGGCCTGCAGGGTCAACGGCGGCGTGGTGTATTCCGCAAATATGCCCGACTGTGAGGGCGGGCACAAGCCGGCGTGAGTAGGTTAAACGTTGAGTTTTATAAGGGCACCACGGGGTGACCAGCCCCTCCCCACCCAGCCCCACCCCTCCCACCCCCCACCCAGCCCCACCCTCCCCACCCAGCCCCTCCCCACCCTCCCCAAACTCCCCACCCAGCCCCACCCCTCCCCACCCAGCCCCTCCCACCCCCCACCCTCCCCACCCAGCCCCTCCCTGCACGACGGACACAATAATCCCCTGTGGGCTGGTGTATCCAGGAGGTTCCTACCAGTATAATGTTTTTAAAGCTACATTTAAAAAAATAACTAATTTAAACAGCGATGTCTCCGCTGTGAAACGGAGTGGAAATAATTCGATGAGAGTTTGTTGTGAGCAGAAGAAGAACGAAGACAAGGTAAGAAACAATTATGTTAAGGATTTATTTCAAAAAGTGCCTCGTGTAAATGTTGGTGAATATGTACACTTGACTTTTCTAACATAGCATTAGGAATGGTCAACACGTGTTTGAAAGAAAATCATTTTCCTCAATGTTAGTGTCTGTTAATTTCTTACTCGTAGGAGTTAAAATTTCATGAATTCTAAGCCTTCTACGTGACTTTACCGAAAGAATCATATGGCATGAGTTTAACACGTAGGCTTTCGCGACCAATATCCATAATATAAGAATGGGTTTTGGGGGTTATATTGCGTGAATATAAATTAAAAACCCAAGTGTTAGTTTCAGCTTTATTGGTGAGAATTGAAGCCCAAAGGCCCCCAAAGCCCTCCGCAGGACCTAGGAAATGCGGTCCTGAAAATATTCGGTTTTTATAAAAAAAAAACCGCCTCATTGTCCTCTTATCTCATTGCGGCATTAATATGCACATTCTGTTATATCAGATTCAAATTGCAGTTTCATAATCACGCATGATCTATCCACTGCTGGATAAAGGACTCCCCAAGCCGTCGTCATCATCAGCATCTCTTGGTTACCGCAATGCAAGAATCTTATCTAAATACATTTAAACGTGAATTAAAAAAAAAAGTTTTGGGTCAGATCGCGTAAATATAAATGTGTCATATTCTTGGTTCTTTCGGTAAAGTCACGTAGAAGGGAAATAATAAAATAATAAAAATATAAAACAATACAATTATCACGACTGCAACACAAGCAATCATCATCAGGTGTGAAATCCACAGCAAGAAAAACAACTTTTTTTTCTTTTTCTAATTTTCTTGCTGTGGATTTCACACCTGATGATGATGATTACTTTGTGTTGCAGTCGAAACGTCGTGAGAATTTTAATTGTTTTATATTTATTTTATTATTTCCTTTCTACGTGACTTTACCGAAAGAACGAAGAATATGAATCCATGCAGTCACGAAAGCTTTAAATCAAAATTATAAATGTGTCGTTAAACCCGCCACCACTCGACATTTAGTTAATTCTTTACGAGTACAGCACACTGGTGTGTTGTAGAGTAAACTCGCAACATTTACAATTGTTGTGGGTTGTGTGTTTTTACATTTAAACGATTGGATTTAAAATTAATTCCACAGTTATACTGTATGTATAAACACAAGACAAAGATCATCCGTATCGCCTTAACAGACTGTCGGGGCAAGTGATGTTAGCGAGCACGGCACACGAGGGGGGTGGGTGGTCAGCACCACGCCCGGCCGCCTTTGTCTCCCCAGTGGCAATGTTTACACATCTCACCAGGTACTCATTTGAGGCTGAGTCGACCACACACACACAAATACGCTCCACAGTTTTCCACCATTTATTTTTGTTCAACATTTCACATTTGATTCCCCCACAACTGCACTTGTGTCCTGTGCTCACCACTCACTCGCAAACACTACGCACTTGCAAAACTCACTTTAAAGAAGGGGGGGGGCAGTTTAAAAACGCAGAGTGTGAGGTGTAGGGGGGTGACAAGCGGCAGTGTTAATGTTTAAGCAAACTTTAAACAAACATTAAACGCTCAAAGAGTGAGTAACGGACCGACACACGCAATGCTTCTGCGTATCGTGCATTTCTGCTCTCGCTCTCAACTCCGCGTGTATTGGGGAGGGCTCAGATGCTTCCAACAGAATTGGTCGATTTCTTTTGTATCAACATTGTGCGACTTGACGATTTCATTTCAAGAATTCAACAGTCGAGTGGGATTGTCTGCGAGGTGGTAGGGGGGGGGGCGCCCCTGCCAATGGGGGGCTTGACTCCACAAATGCATTCCATCTCACCACTCTAAACCACTGCATCGATAAGTGCTTTACAGGTACAGCCAATCAGGCCTTGCGCAACTCCCGATAGGAAACCCATTTGTTTATTAGTTCAGGGCCATTACATTAATAACACGAGCCGATTGCGTGCGTGCACGTGTGTTATTTCACAAGCCCGAGTTCCCATCGGCATTCTCAACATCAGCAGGCAGCAAAGCAGCAGCAGCATCATTGCCATCAAGATCCCTTGTACTCGCAAGTGAATTTTCTGCATTCTGGGAACAGGGTATTGAGTGCGTGTGTAGAGTGGACTGGACTATTATGTAAATAATTCATAATCCGCAATGAGCCACCTCCTAAAGTGATGTATGGGAAGGATGCGTATGGTATGCTTGATTTCTTATCTTTCTCCACAATTATAAGCCGATTATGTCTTCTGTATTATACAGTTTTGCCTCGAACTGGATGGAGCCATATCTATCAGAGGGTCGTTGCCTATACAGGCTCTTTGGCCATGGGAGTACAGTTTACCATGGAAGTCCAGTTTACCACAGACATGCGGCCCTTTAAGCACCGTTTCGTGACATTATTTATAAAGGACCATCTCGTATTCACATGCATTGCGGATCTTGAAATAGAGGGGGTGGGGGGTTTACCGAATTCGAATATATGGCTCTTGTTATTTTGGTTACCGACCCCTGGACCTAAGCCCAACCCACAATCGTGTACTCTTGAGTACATAGTGTTATCTTTTTTATTTAGTGTGTAATGTATACGCATGCGAATATCTTGACGATTCACACGGTTATATTGTATTATCATTCACTTATCACGTTTTATTTAATGAAAAATATGAATTATAAATCAAATATACTACACAATTCTACCCCGAAGCAGAAAAGTTAAATTATTGCGAATATAAGCATCCCATTTGTGGGTCTATGCACAAGTAAAATACATGTTTAGTCCATTGGCCTATTGGCTTTTCAGATCAATATTATTTAGCGGTATCGGTTTCAGCAAGCATCGGGTCGGCTGTCAATTTATTACATGTCTATCAAACACTGAACAATACAGTTTAAACCTACTGCAATGCACTATTACGAAAGGGTACTATCACAATAAGCACACGCACACAGGGTTTAACAGACAGCTGTGCTGCCTGAAAAGCAATGCACTTGCAAAACCGTGTCCGTCTTTACAGCGCGACAGCAAAAGCGGCTATGCTGCCGCACAAGCAAAGCAATACAGCACAGGAATTACAATGATGTGGGCTTCCACGCCGCCACTACCTTCAGTCTTCAGGACGCAGGGCAGAAGCAAAAGCAAGCTCCATGGCATCAGCATCATCATCGGCAGCAGCAGCAGCATCATCAGCAGCAAGCGGCCCGGGTTCGTACGGGATAACACAGTCCACACGGCTCCTACCACCGCCACTCCCTCCAGCGGAAAAAAAAGCCCTGGGCAATTCACTCACTCGGGCGTGGACGGTCGGGGGTTGTGGGTTTCGGAGAGTGGGGTTGGGGTTGTTGGGAGGGAGGGAGGGAGGCGTGGGAGGGCGATGGGATGCAGTGCTGGGCTCGGCTGGGCTGGAAACGCTTTGGTGTGCGGCGTAGCTCTTGTTGTTGTTGTTGTCGTCGGCCTATAACTTCTCATTGCTGGGAAAATGCTACGCCTAATTTTCTCCCATTCATCCCTTCGTTGCTCATTCCCAGTAGGTGCCCCAAGAGTTATTTCATTTTGTCTTCCACCTTCTCTTCTGCTCTCGTGATGCGTCCTGCCCATTTCCACTTTTTTAATTTTGGTTTAACATCAGCATTGTTTCCTGTTAGTCTCCTTATATACTGTATATTCACTCATATCGCTTTAACCCACTCCACACTTTTATAGAGAGGTTTTCCCCTTTTTTCTGGCAAAACTGAAACCTTTTACAAGGAATCATATCTGCATTGACCACAATACTTGTGGTTAGAATGCAAAAAAACCCATAATCTGATCATATATGCATTGTCTTTGAAACTGATTAGTCCACACCAGAGACAGCTTTCTTTTGAGCCTAGTCTCAAACCGTGTTAGACCAGAGGACGCCAACAGCTTGAGTAAATGTGTAGCGTTTTTTAAACTTATTAGTTAACCACCATATCTGCAATCTATAAACCAAAACTCGTTAAATGTAGTTTGGCCGCTAAATGTAGCTCACAGGGCGACGGTAGCAACCCCATGGTGGCACGTGGTTGTGGCAAGCTGGCATGAGAGGCCGGGTGGAAATATGCCAGGGAAAGGCTATTTGTAGATGAAGGCAGTTGCCTCAGCAGCGATGAAGTGCGTCAGGGTGAACGTTGTAGCATGCAGGGAAACAAGGTCCCGTACTGCCAAGCTCACAAACCCCGACTGCTAAGCTCACACACACTGTGCATGGTGGAAGACCATCTGTTCAGTGTAACTATCGAGTGTGCGCGCCGTGCGATTGCACCAGGGCCCACAGGCCAGATGGACCCACGCTACAGAGACAGGTGGAGAAATTGGACAGCGTGGAGGGGGACTCCCATTTCATTTCTTGCTCCAGGGCTGATGCCAACCCTGCTGTGCCACTCCACCTGTTAAAATAGAACAACTCGTTCCTTTGTGTGCGTAAACATTTTGCGGTTGGAGATCGGACAGCGATCGTGTGCCAAATCGTGAATGTCTGATCTTGAATTGCCACGCATACATCTCCACAAAATGTTGCCTTCACTTACACAATTCTGGGCATTTGAGCAGAAATTAACCGGAAGCAAACGTGTCGCATTCAATCATCGGGAATTCCCGAGTGCAATTCAATTAATGACCACTGGTTGGTCTGGACCTTAATTTTACCTGGTGCTGTCCATGTGGGCGACGCACAAAATATTTTTGCACCCGTTAAACCACATCCAGTATACTTCTTGCTATGATTGTGGCTACTCGTCACGTGCCGCCCACCGCAGCCGCAGTTCACCGGCAACGCAGAACATAATCGGTGAGAAATGAAACCCTGGGTTGGACGCATCGCTCGCCCACGTCACTCGGAGCCAATGACACTGCAACATTTGCAATAAAAGTTGTTTATTTCCAAAAGATGCTTGGCCTTCAACTTCCCGTACAAGCAGCACAATATTAAGTTGCACCCTATTTGCCAAAAATATCATTTAAGCTCTTTTAAAAAAAAACAGCCCTTTAAATGTACTTCAGATTTCTTGGCATAGTTGGAGTATATGGTGAATGGAGTACATTACATGTTACGTATATATGTACATACGAATATCAAGCTATGTATGAGTGAAGACATGTGAAAACATGTACAAAGCAGTTTTTGGATAACTTGTTTCACAGTTGCAGCTATACAGTTTAACCCAATGAAGGCACATTATTTCCCACGTGAACAGATAACCCCATTTACTACTCAGGTGGGCCAAATTTATATTGTTTTATGGTTTTCACTTTTCTTTTAATCTCCATTTCTTGGAGAGGCCCACTTAATAGACTGGCTTAGCCCAGCTTGTCGCAACACCTGTTGATCCAGGCTCGCTTCAGCTGGCATTCTGCAGCACAATCGCGATGCCCTGGCCACCTCCGATGCACGCAGACCCGACAGCATACTTGCCACCGCGTCGCCTTGGGATGGGGGGGGGGCAGAGGAGGGAGTACAGTGAAAATAAAAATCACTCCCATTTTATACCAATTGTATTATCGGTGTCATATCCTGCGACGAGATCGCCCAGAAAATCCCGCAAATACCAACGGCACAAACTGTAATATATGCAGAAGTAAGCAACCAACTTGATGTACTGCCTCCTACATGGGGGGCGAGGGGGTGCAAGAGAGCTGTACCTGAGCTCGTGCACCAGGTTGGCCGTGATGCGTGTGCCCGACGCCCCCAGCGGGTGACCCAGTGCGATGGCACCGCCATTGACGTTGCTCTTCGCAGGGTCCAGCCCAAGCTCCTTGGCACAGGACAGGTACTGCGGCGCAAACGCCTCGTTGATCTGCTCACCAGCACGCAAGCAAGCACACAAGTCATTCCTGGGTTTAACGCGGGAGACGTGTTGCTTGAAAAGTGGCGCGTTTAGAAAAATCTGTTTCCCCATAAATATTGTAACGATAAAGTTTGGCAAGATTCAGTGTACGCACACACAGTGAGATGCCGGGACAATTAACTTGAGGTTACACCGCCATGTTGCTGTATCATTCCGGATCGCAACGCTCAGCCACGCAGCTCAAAAAAGTGGTTTGTCGTTGACCACTCAGAAACGTTATAACGAGCGTGTTCCACGTGCGAAAAGTGTTCTGTCACGGAAGAATGGCGTTATCGCGAAAGCACGTGTGAACACTGTTAAGCGAGGGCTTGCCGTACAACGCCAAGATCGCCCAGTTGGCCTTACAATACTGCTTTGACGCAAGTGCTGTTATCGAGAACCAATTGTGGTCGACACAGTGCACGAGTACGATGATGTGGCCACCATCATGCCTAGCCCTCTTTCAGTGCCGACGTTTACAAACAGCTCCACGTAACTGTATAAGGCCGAGTCGACCTAGGAGAGGCCCAGGACGATATCACTCGCAACTAATATCATCCATGGCCAGGAATCAAACCAAGGTGACTAATGACGGAGTGGCAGCCAATGTAGGGAATGCCTGAGAATGTGTCCACCACGGAGATGAACTAGATGGGTTGTTGCATCACGATCCCACAAGGCGATGGGGAAGACTTCATCCAGCAGTGGATAGATCACGGCTATTGATGATAACAATGAGGGTGGTAGAGTCAAAAGTGCGAGGTTCAGCTGTGTGTGCATCCTCACATCCACCAGGTCCATGTCCTTGATGCTCAATCCAGCCTTCTTCAGAGCTCCCTGGATGGCCGAGACTGGGCCTAAGAAACAAAAGTTATGGATAACATTGGTCGCGAAACCCCATGTGTTAAACTGAAGAGTTAACGATGTAAAAGCCAATCCATGAAGCGAGCCTCTTTTTTAATGTAACTCTGGCCACACGTGTAAGTCAATAACCAAGTTGTGTGTACCGCTTGATCGTGTATTTAAATACAGGCAGGTGAACAGCCTAGCAATGAACTTGCTAATGCTACTGAACAAGTTCCAATTATGAAAAATAGGCACTTACTTATTAACCCCTAACATGATTCAAGGGACTGTTATGCTTCAGCTGAAAATGTTATACATTTTGCAATATTGTCCTTCATTTTACAATGGCCGTTACTTTACCCAGTCAAGCCTGAGTACCAAGACTTGACAAACCAATTCTAACACATTCCTGCAGAGGGAGCTGGTAGGAACGTTGGGTTGCTCGGTCAATGGCCAGGGTCAACGGCGGCGTGGTGTATTCCGCAAATATGGCCGACTGTGAGGGCGGGCACAAGCCGACATGAGTAGGTTAAACGTTTTATAAGGGCACCACGGGGTGACCTGCCCCTCCTCACCCAGCCCCATCCCTCCCACCCTCCCCTCCCCACCCAGCCCCTCCCCACCCTCCCCACCCAGTCCCTCCCCACCCTCCCCTCTCCACCCAGCCCGACCCCTCCCATTTTTGGATGCACGACGGACGGACACAATAATCCCCTGTGGGCTGGTGGAACCAGGTGGTTCCTACCAGTATATACACCACCAGAAAAGAGGATATAACACTCCAAGCTCCACACAGATGGATTCAAGATTCAATTCACCCTGTAGCCTTAGCTATGAGACAGTCTTATCCAAATAGTCATCAGGCTCAACCCTGGTTATTTGAAATCCAACATTGGATTGACCAAGGCTATAAATTACCATTATTTTGGTTCACTTTAATAACTGGATGATACACATACTGGCATAATACACACACACACACGACAGATATGTTCTCAATTTTAGAATTAATCTGAGAATGGGGCCGAGATAGAACATTTTGATTGATCCGAAAAATAAATGTGATTTTGAATTGATCGAAGTGCGAGACCACAGGAAATTGTCACATGAGGTCTATTCCTAGCTTTTCCTGACAAAGCAGCACAGCGTGGCATCAGGTGAGGTCACTTTTTTTAGCGTGAAGACATGTCAAACCATCAGCTAATGTAAATCATCTGAAAATATCTGAAATCTTCCTGGAAAATCTTAAATTAAAAACATTGTTGACCTCAAATGTGAATCCCTAATATACACAGACCCCTCCCCCACCCCCGTATAGTCTTAACAGACTGTTGGAGCAAGTGCCGTTAGCGAGTAACACTTGAAGGCCGGTACACCAGGGGGTGGGTGGCCAGCACCACACCAGATCGCCTTTGTCTCTCCAGTAGCGATGTTTACACATCGCTCCAGGTACTCATTTGAGACCGAGTCGACCTAGAGGAGACCCAGGACCGGTTCAGACAATCGTCACTGTTGTTGGATGTGATTTGGAATCGATCCCAAGTCGCCAGATTCGAAGCGCAGCTCGCTAACCGCTACACGCCACCACTCCCCACATATACACACAAACATTCAATTCACAACGGAGCACTTACCTATGCCCATGATGTTGGGGTCACAGCCAGACACGTGATAGGCCACGATTCTGGCCAGTGGGGTGAGTTTGAACTTCTTAACGGCTTCCTCGCTCGCAATCAGCACAGTCGCAGCTCCGTCCGACACGCCCTGAGCACGCGCAACAACAACGACACCCAACAACACCCAAGATAATAATTTGGTGCTTGTTTAAGGCCGAGTCCACCTAAGGGGGAGGCCCAAGATCGGAACTGATATCATTCAACACCAATGTTAGCTAGCTGCGACCAGGAATTTAACCCAGGTCGCACTCGCACGTGCATTTAAAAAACTGGAGGTATGTGACCGAAACCAAAATTCCATTTCGGGATCTCGGCAGTGCTGGCTCAGTGCTCTCTGAGCCCATTCGGCCACCTCCATCAAGACATTTTCAAAAGACCAGACAAGTTGGCGAACGAATGACGATGCTTCCCGTACGGAGGCGTTGCCAGCGGTGACGACGCCGCCCTTCTTGAAGACGTTCGGGAGCTTGCCGAGTTGCTCCAGGGTGACAGTGGGCCGCGCGTGCTCGTCCTTGTCCATCATCTGCTTGCCTTTCTTCACCTTGATCTCGATGGGTGCCATCTCCTCCTTGAAGTTACCGCCCTCGTGCGCTGCAGTGGGCAGCAAACAAAATCGTTTAATATTTTATTTTATGTTAACTACATTCATCATTGGCATCATCGTCAGCCACTGCTGGATGAATGCCTCCCCTAAGCCGTGGCCATCCCTCACAGTCCTGCGATGTAACAATCCACTTAACACCTGCACACGGACAGCGTGGCGGTGGTGGCGGTAACTTGCAGTGGTGGCACTAATTGTGGGGGGGGGGGGGGGGGTGATAATGTAATTGTGAGCAGTGTTGTGGTGCGGTGGTTGCACTGTGAACAAAGAGGGGTAGGGGGCAGCATGGTGGTAATGTTGAGTGCAGGTGCCAACAACGGCGTGAGTACGGCAAGATGACGGGAGAGGGGGGGGCAGCGAGCGAGTGTGTACCAGCGAGCCAGCGCTGCTGCGACTGCAGCGCGTGGCGGTCGCAGTCCTCCCTCGAGAGCTTGTACTTCTCCGCCAGGTTCTCGGCCGTGATGCCCATCGGCATCTTGATGTGCTGGTCCGTCAGCCCGTTCCACAGAGTGTCCTCCATCTGGCCGCGTGCGCACGCAATATATGTTTGAGACGATTTATATGATACGGACAAGCACGTATAGGCTTGCTTACTGCTGTCGTATAATGGACATCAAGAGGATGATAAGCCTACTCTTCCGCGCTCGTCATTGACACACCACATGACCTGCCGATCAACTGTACCTGCCATTAATACTGCCTGGTGGACAGATGTATATTTGTTTGTGTGGATATTTCTTCAGGTCCTCCAGTTTTTCCCTCCACTTTTAGAAACATGCGTTTAGAGTATTTGGCTGCTATAAATGTCTACATGATAAGACACTTCACTGGGCTATGATTTGTGGCCAGGTTGCTTCTGAAGAAGAGCTATACAGCTCGGGACCTTACCTGGTCAAAAAAATAATATAAAAAAAACTTTAAAAAAACACGCTTTAATGAAATGTACCGTACTTGTAATGGAAGAACTCCACGACTCCAGGAAGTGGCCCCGAAGCTTGCCATAACGTAAGGGACCGTGGTAATTTACAGCCAACGTCAGTTTACCATGGACAATTAGAGCCAAGCCGAAACATAACATATAAAAAATAATGTTTTAAAATATATATATTTTTTATGATAGAATATAGTATTGTGATCAGTATGACATAAGTATACCAAGTTTGCAGTCGATACCACATTGGGAAGTGGGTAAAAATTTAGTTACAAGATTTGAGGATACGACGACGACAACAAGAACAACAACAACAGACAGAGTGAGTTAAATAAAAGCGTGTAAAAAATAGTTTGGTTTGTGGTTTGACTAAGTACAGACACGCACGCGTACACGCACGAGAGGGATGGTGGTATGAGTGGGAAGGAAGTGGGAGCGGGGGGTGCAGAAGGAAAAGTATGGAGAAAATGGGGGGAGGGATTGGGGGGGGGCCTGCCTTGAGGTCCATCCCAAGCCGGGTGCCGAAGCGGATGTCTCGCACGGCGTAAGGGGACTGGCTCATGTTCTCCGCGCCGCTACACAGCACCACCTCCGCGTCGCGCACGCAGATCTCCTGCAAAAACGCGCACGGCACAAGTGTGGTCACGGGGAAGGGTTTAGGGTGCAGTAAAGGAAAGGGAGAGAGGGTCGTTCAAGTTGGCATTGCCACGGCACTTGGAACGGGATGGCTGTAAACATTTTTTTAAAAGAAAACTACTGCATCTCTCGAAAAACCAACTTGCATACTGAAAATTTGATTTTTTTTGTTGCATCCAAATGTTTCGTGTAAAGTAATGCTCATCCTTGTTCGAGTTAGAAATTTGAAATCACCGTTTGGCACTCCGTCATAGCCATTCGGCACTCCCATAATAGCATTGATGCAATATTCAAAATGTATGCGAGTGGCATTGATGTGGCATCACCGCAACACAGAATCTAACAGCCTCGAAGTATTTTTTTTTCCCTTCTCATTAACTTTAACTTCAAGCTCATTCAAAACACGCATTATTTTTATTGTGCCATCCTTTTTAAATCTATCGATCTATACTCTTATTCGCTTTTAACAGAGCTCTATTAAATAAAGCAAACTGACAATCACGGGCTCATCGCCCACAAAAGGCAGCGAGACAAAGCTAACATTGCTACTCAACTGGTGGCGGCAATCATCACCCTTGCCACGGACCAATCGTAACAGCCCAGGGTCACGCTCTCTCAAATGCAGGTGCTTTGCAAAGCATAGGAAAAAACGAAAGCTGCTGCTGGTTGTGGGGGAGGGGGGTTTGCCTGTCTCTGAGAATCCGGATCAGCTGTTGAAACGAGTTCGGGCATTATCCTGCCACAACCAAAGGTTGTACCGGTGTGGTGTGGCTGATGTGGGGTGGACAGGTTACTCGAGAGAGGAGTACGTTTGTCGGGTCACAAGAGGCCACCAGCTCTTGCCACAGATGGGCACGTGCACTCAAAGTCACGGGCTCACTGTTCTCTCTTTTATTAACCGTGCCCAAGAAACAAACTGTTAGGACAGAACTGCCACTCTCCTACATTCATTAAATATATTAAAACAAGAAAAAAAATATCAAACCCCATCAATAGATTTGTCACCGCAAAGTACGTGATTGTTGAGAAGTCTAAAAAAAATCACGTGTACTTGTAAACTTAACGGTGGCAGTAAAGATGTTTTGAAAGTGGCATGTAAAAGTTTCAGATTTAGTTTAAAATTTTATTTTTAAGATTTATCTCCATATGCTAATCATATATAAATACTGCTTTGTCGCATCTAAGGACGAAATCTAATCTTAAAGGACTGTTTATTGCTCATTTGTAGTGTTGCGCCATTTTAATTTTAATAACCCTTAATAATGTCTCAGACATTGTGGTATACCACTTGAGCTTTAAACACCAATAAATGGTCTGCTTTTCACTGCCAACAGCTTCAAGGGCAGAATAAAAATCTCATCTCACTGTAGATGTTTTAGATGCATGCAGATTTTACTTGCTTCACCTGCTCTCACTACCGCTTGTACTTGCAAGCACCATGACGATCATGTGAACCCATGATCGCACGGTCACAAAACAGGTCAAGCCTGGTTTTCTCGTGCGTAGATATCACAGAAGAATCTGAAAATCGTTGCGCGTTGGCTGCAAGGTGCGTCGATCACTTAGATAAAGAAACAAAAATATCCACGAGCTGTACCTGCGTGCCGGAAATGACAGCCTGGAAGCCGGAGCCGCACAGACGATTCAGGGTCAGTGCCGGAGCCGGGATGGGCACGCCGATGCGCAGGCCCACGTGCCGAGCCATGTACGCGGCATCCGACGAGCTCTGCGCGCACACGTGGCCATTGCCGCAGGGTCACGCGTTACTGCATGTACACTCAGACCACCACGTTTTCCTTATCAGCTGCCCCGCTTGCGTGCGAGGTACGGCACGTGCATAACCTCGTCCACGCACCCCCACACCCCGCTGTGCTCTTGCTCTCACAGTTTGATCCCAACCACACTTCACACACTCGACCGCCGTTCGCTAGATGGCGAGCGAGCGAACGAGCCATCAAAAATTCGGGGGTGGCAATTCGATTAGCAAAATCGACGCGCAAACCTCGCTCGCAAACGCTCGCTCACGTACTGGACTCGCACGCGCTCACCCACCTGCTATGCACTCAACCCGCGCACCTACTAGGCACGCAAAGGTTTAAATTCTCCAATGAACTCGGTCCAGCAATTTTTGTCTCGTTTTTTCCAAACTCGTTTGAGCATACCTCACGACGCTGATCAGTGAAGGAGGAGAGCTTCAACATGAGAGCACAGAAGTACAATACAACAATGGCTTTTGCTGCACTCCCCTCTTCTGTCCACCACGTATCTCCGCAAGCCAGAAAGCTACCCATTTGCGCGTGGGTGTCACTCAACCAAGCACCATCCAGGCTCAATCATGCTTAACTTCCCAGATTGGGCACATTACAGATTATTTAGTCATAAGCAACAGCATGCAATTTGCACTTGCCCATTGAGTGCTCCAGATCTCCACTGCCCTAATTTGTGACCTAGTATGACCTTGCCCCTGAGAACAGACTCAGGCCTCCACTAATCCAATATAAGCAGGTATGCCCTTACCCCCTTAGGACACATACTGGGCCTCCACCTCCCCTACCAGTATACCCAGGTATATCATTGCCCCCCTTATGACAGAGACCCATGTCTGCTGGCCCAGCTGTGCAACCAGGTATGTCCTTGGCCCATGTTACGACACACAGTCCCAGGTCTCCACCGTTCCAACCACCGTCCCCACCTGAATGACGTTCCCGACGATGACACTGTCGATGTTCTCGGGCGAGAGTTTGGCGGCAGCAAGAGCGGCGCGCGACGCGTGCTCGGCAAGGTCGGTGGCCGTCAGGTCCTTGAGGGAACCGCCGTACGCGCCGAACGGCGTCCGCTTGGCCGCCACCACAAACACACCTGCTCCACGCGCGGGCACACAAGTACGGGTTCGGTACACGTCTGCGTTGTAAGAGACATCGTCCGTCCGCGTTGTCGGCATTTCTGTGCGGTCGCCGAGCTAGGGCTCATTCTGACCGGATGGAACCAAGGGGCCTACGGTATGAACGTTATGCCCTATGACCATTGGCCTCATGGTAAGTAAAAAAAAATTTAACAAATCACCATTCTAAGCTCGTGGGGGCACGGTGATTTGTGAAGGCTATTTGATCGTATTTCACTTTTACAGGTTGGTGAAGGTAAAGACGTGAGAGAATGCTTCGTACGGTACAATAATGGAAAAGAAGAAGAGGGCCCAGTGGGATAATGAATTTTTTATGGAATACCTGTCTGCCCCACAATACCACAAACGTATGTGGGATAGGAGAGCAATACCATATTGAGATGGATAAAATGTTTGTAGGTACAATATAAACAGGAATTTGTACTTATAAGCAGACATTTGCACACATACACGACTGCAAATGTATGCAGTTGTGCCCAATTAAATTTGCCATACGTATTTTCCCCACGCGTTACGAGCCCAATGTATCGGTCACGAGAGAGCGATGTGTGTGCTCCCAGGGTCTACCCAGCGGGATCCTTAATCGCAATTGTGCAGTGTAAATTGAAGCAGACACAATATTACGTTATGTTTATGCGTATTTAAGACCCTTCAACTTGGAAGAAATGGCTCATTTGAATCACTTTATTTTTCTAACCGCCTATATCATAAGGCAGCCGAACGAAGCATGTGGCAAAGCAGCAGACGCGACAGCCGACATCTGCTACTTGTTTAAAAAAAAAAAGCAGGGCTGCATTTAAAATAAAACAGACAAGTAACAACAGACAACAAACCACAGCATCTGTGCACAACACATTCTCAAACGAAAATATAATTGGCTGTAATTGCACTAAGCACCCGCCCGATTATACACATTCCCGAGCAAACAATTTTTAAGTGAGCAGATTATATTGTCACCTGGGGCTGCGTGTTAACTTGGATAATAACTGCTGGATAAAGGACTCCCATGGCATCGGGGTTATTAGACCAGGTTGGTGAAGGGGCTGCCCCAGAACCAGTTCAGATCTCGTGCCAATGATGTTAGCCATGGCTGGGAATTCAACTCGAGTAAGCTGGGTTCAGAGCAAAGTGATCTCAACACTGCTCCCTTGCACCACCAATACTGTGGGGGGTAAGCAGTAATAAACGCCTGGTTATTATGTGTTTGTTAGAGTGAAACATTTTGCTGCTATAGGAAATTATCATTTGTTGAGGAAAGTGGCCATCAGTCAGTTGTGTAAAAATATAAAAATTGGATAACCTTTGAAATGTTTAATTACAACAAAGCAACTTATGTTCTTTTGTCGCAATTCAAAGAAATGTCTTACTAGTTAAATGCTTGCTTGATTTATTACTTTTCCAGTACTCCCTTCTTGCTGCTACAATTATACATGAATTTTATTGCGATTGTGCTGTCGGTGTCATCTCAGGAGACGAGGTGTGTAATTGGAACTCTCAGAGCAAGGCATTGCCATGTGCATTCCAAGAATGCCCTACTAAAGGTTATTTTATAGACCTTCTGATCCCTTCAAGTGACCTTATGCACAACATTTGGGTGCCATTTTCCATGCAATGAAAAAGTTGTTTTTGTCACATGGAAGTCAGATATGATTTTAATTCAAAGCTGGATTTTTTTTGCCAATTGAAGTGAAAACCAACTTCAATCTGATGGGTTTTTTTGTGTGCGGGGCAGTTAATGGTGATGGGGCTGAGCCTATGAATTCGCTCGATTAGAGAATCTGGTTTATGACAGGTGGCCTAAACCAGGATAACAAACCCAGGATCTCGGCAGTGCTAAACCAGTGCTCTGCCACCGCTGAACTAGCCAGTAACCTCTTATGAATACAAATTATTACTACTTCAAGTCACGGACATAAGAACAAAGGATTCAGATGAGGTGTCGCCTGGGCAGCAGGTTCCCACAAGACTCAACTTGGTGCCTGGCCAACGAAAACCAGATTACGGCGAGCACTCTGTTCGAGAACAAACAGGTGGCGTCAACCAAGAGGTTCTGGCACAGTGAGTGCTGACCGGATCTCAAGATACGGGGATCAAACTGGGTGATGAGACCCCCAACCAAGGACAAACGTCTTAAAGACACCGACCAACAATGGGAGCCCAAATATCATCCGGACAATTGCGGATGTCGAAATTTTGAAAGCCATGGGACTCCTTGTGCAGTTGCTGGTGCACGGGTCACCCGCATAACGGATGGTGATGGGGGGGGATTGCGCAATGAGTTCACTCTCGGTAGGTATGAGAATAAGGAAAGGATGCTGCTCACCAGCTCGTGAGGGAGAACGCATTTGTGTGAATGCAGGTTTGCGTGAATGGGGGGTCATGCATGGCACTGAAGGTCAACTGTGTTCCTGCATTCAATTGAAATCAAATAATGAATCCGTAACAGCCCAGTATAAAAGCAATAGGTTTTACCCTTTCTGGCAATAAAACAGGTGTTAATGAATCAAGTCTACATTAACCACACGTACTTGTGCAGTCTTCGAAACAGATTGGCCTACACCAGAGACGGCCTTCTTTATGGCCTAGTCTCGCCAGTGTTAAACCAGAGAACGCCAAAAGGCGAACAGTAAAAGACAACTCGCTGCCAAATGAAAACCTCCCCACAAACCATGTCGGGTAACTGCCCGCTCTTAGCTAGTCACGTGGCTTGGAAGTTGTACGAACAAAATCCATCTCTCCACGATCCATAAACCTCCTTGTTAAAGCTCTGTTACACGGGAGTGGCACGGCCGCATTTGATCACGCGAAGGAAGGCGGTGCAGAAAGTTATTCTTTAAACGTTGCATCGCGGGACCGTGATAGATGGCGACGGTTTGGGGAGGCCTTCATCCAGCAGTGGATTGATTATGGCTGACGATGATGATGAACACCAAGCTACCGTGCTGCAGGGGGGGGATGGGATACGGTGAGCGGTGTTCTTGTTGCCGGCGAGTACGAATGCCCTGGCGAGAGTTGCACAACTGACGTCTGAACACATTGCACTGGGCTACAGTGCCGACACCAATGACCTTGAAAGCACCCCCGTAGTCCTCAGCCAGGGGAGTTCAACTGTCCCTTGCCCTGGTCGAGTGTCTATAGCAGAGGATTGGCAAACCGCAACGGCTCTGGAGCTGCATGCAGTTCTTTATGGATTCCTGAGTGGTGTTACTCACATTGCATTGCGGCTCTTTAAATATTGCAGGTTTTTTTTACCGAATTAGAAAAATAATTATCTTGTTATTTTGGTTGCCCACCCCCCCCCCCCGGTCTATACCCAAAAACGCGTACAAGCAATGGGACTGCAAAGCTTTGTAGATGGAGCAGTTTTAGTGTGTTACTCTTGGCAAGCAATACGCCTATTTTTCTGGTCTGGTGCCAGTTAAGAGGGATACATCGGAATAAGAGCGTTAAGGACAAGGCACCACATTGTGTAATCTTGCCTAACGCTGGTATTCAAACAAGCCAAGCATTTTATGTCATCCAATGTTCAAGGCAGCACATTTGCAGATATGTTTGTAGTATTATATTCAGTTATAAGGCGAGGTTTTCTATTTGCATTTATATTAGGCCCCTGCTTCTGCACAAGTGTCAATACCAGTCAAAAAAATTTTAATTTTAGGCTCTACACCATCTCTTTACATAAATTATTGTAAATTTATTGCCACACTCTCCGATGTGTTTTTCATGTTGTACCATGATGCTGTTCGGCATGACGTCCGACGTTTCACACCATATGCTGGGGGTCGGGGGAGGGCTTCTTCTGGAATTGAACTCGAGAAGCTACCATCATCGCACGGAGCGATACGGTCAGACGTGATGCAGAAACGCCGCACGGTACAACTCAAGAGACACATCAGAGCTAAACAGCACAACCACGAAAAACGATGCAGTAAGTTATTGGCGTACTGTTTTTGGGAGATGTGAAACTTTCTGGCAAAAACAGCTGGAAAATAAAGTATATACGGATGGGCGATTGAAGCATTTGGCTGGCACACTGCACAATGAACCCTGTGACCCGAATTGATTCCTGCAACTCGGCTAACATCCTTGGCGAGTGATATCCGAACAGTTTCTGAGCAAATATTGCTTCACCAACCTCCACTGACCAGCGTGAAGTATGGTCGAACGTTCACCATGACCTACAACAGCGCAGGGAGGCCTTAATCCAGCAGTGGAATGACCAATGTACCATTTATAATTAACCATGTACGGATGGGTTTCGTAAACACTCCAGTTTCTTTCCACATGACGAATTACTTAAAAAGGAATTTGGCAAACGTCCAACACAGTGCCATCTTAGGCCCTAAGATGTAGCTTTTTTTGCATAAAGAACCATTGTTACGGTACTCTTAACTTAAAACTGCCCTCCTTACAGTGAAATTAAGGACATGTCTAGTTTTATAGATTGGTTAAAGATTTGGCTTAGGCCTTTGTTTATGGAATAGGTGGGGTTCAGGTTAGGGTTTGGCCTAACTCCATAGTTACGGTTTGGTTAAAGATTGGTGTTTCGTTAACCCTTGAGTTAGGGTTTGGCTTAGCTATAGAGTTAAGGCTTGTTTAATTATTGGTGTTAGGGGTTAACACTTTTTGAGTTGGTCGTTTGGATAAAGAGCTTCATATACAGTCGTGTTGTTATAATACCTTTGGGGTTGAAGTTTTAAACAGCTAGGCGAGTTAACTTTAACCTCTCTATATATGACAGTGTAGTTGCATGCAAATGGAAACAAGACTTGAACCAATGTTGGCCTTATAGTTTGACCCACGTCTGCTCATGAAAGGGAGACTCAGTCTCAGCGGGCCTCGTAACCTGGTTACAAAAGGTGATGTATAAACGACTGGTTTGACACTTACGTTAGGAGTGCTACGCTCATTGTCTCACGCGTTTAGGTCTCTCTACGTCTGACCGTCTCAAGTTTCGCGTGTTGTCCATAACAACGTTCCTAAATCTGGCAACACACTTTCTCCCACGTGTTTACGTTGCAAGTTCAGCGAGTGGACACAATCCTTCCACAAGAGTTGTGTTGGGTTAGATCGCGTAACTATAAATGTGTCGTTAAACCCGCCACCACCCGACAGCCCAATCAGTAAGGCTTGTCACGTCAGAAGAACATGCCAATTCGTTAAGAGTACAGCACACCGGAGTGTTAACGAGTAAATCCACATTTACAATCCGAGTACATTTCGCCAGTAATTACAACTAGCATCATAGACATCCAGATATAACCCCAAAAAACATGTGGATATTGGTCACGAAAGCCTGCTACGTGTGTTAAACTGACCATCTTCATTTCCTTGACCCTCGACAAAACGGACCGTACGTTTTGCTACAATACCTTCCAACCCCCATACACAAAACTCGTCTGAAAACCACTACTCATCCACAAAGAGGGTTTCCTTGATACAGTATATCAAACATCGTCGTCGTTCGCAGACGTTTCACACGATCTGTGGCTAAGTACTCGAGCACACGGAGGGGTGGTACAGAAAACAACGCAATCTTGCAAACGGAAACCATGCAAACACCACCCGACGCATTTGTACTGTACTCACCACGAAGAAGGGCCATTGCGAAGTGGATTGGGCGCAGAGGCGGTGAGATGACAATTGAGAGATGGGGTGGGTTAACGAGGATTCAAATCGATTTAAAAGCAAAGAAATTTACACTTGGGGGGGGTTGTTGGGATGTGAGTTTTGTGCGGGAAGCGAATGCGACGTCGGCTGGACGTCTCTCTTTATAGAGGTGTAGGGGGGGGGCAGGAAGCAGCGAGGCAGCTATGGCCAGAGAGAGCGAGTGGAGAGACGCCCACCGCTCACACAACGCAGTGCTGCCCGCCTGCTGGCAGGAGTCGTGCAACTGCAACGAGCAAATGTGCTTTGTGCTAGAACATAAACTTTCAATTTACCATTCGTCATTAACGCCCGTGGGGTGTTGGGGGAGTGTGCATTGACTAGTAAAACGATGGGTTTTTTTACCCGTTAGAAAAAAATTGGCAAACGTTTCGGGCAAATGACCCCTTAAAATCAGTGAGTCGTTTTGGTGAACTGTGGTTTTTTTAGGGTCCTTGTGATGACTGTTGCGAGCTCGTTTGACCTCCCACGTCTCTAGTGAAGCTACGGCATCGCTGTTTGACGGTCACCCTCAACAGGCCTAACGCGGGGGAGTTCTTACTGAAAGACAAATCTCGTGTGAAACTTGACAGTGGGGGGGGGGGGCTCGGGCTCTTGTGAAAGAGACACGCACACGTGTGAGATTGGACGCATCCAAAACGTAGTTGTTTCGCTCACTATTCTCTGTGCTGTGGTTTAAACAAAATGCCGTTACTGATTCCATGTCCCCCACCCTCCACCACCCATGAGAGACGGGAGGTATGCGTGTGTGTAAAGTGAACGACCTTTGCTCCATTTCCAATTGCCATTCCTAGTTGCACGAGGATAAGTGCCTGTCCTTGCACTGTGCAAAGTAATAAAGGGGTAACCTGCTGATCCCGAACTTTTTTTGGATTTAAAATATCTTTTTACCCGGATAATCCCTTGAGATGGAAATACGCGGGTTGCACAAAGTATCAAGGGTAATACACACAAGCTAACAACACGTGCAACAATTTAATCTACAACTTATCGAATGTATAAATATACAAAGTTAAATGGATTTTTACAGGCAAAGCATGAACATCAACATCGCAATCACGTCAATGTGCACACCAACGGAGAGCAATGCTTGGTCTCTTGTCATGTTGTGATTCTGGCACTACTGATGTAGTCTTGTTCCTGTTGTCGTTGTCGTGTATGTACATTTAACTTCTTTCGCACCGTACGTAGCCAACCGTGCTAATCAGAGGGTGTCCCCTTTTATTTCACCAGGAGATGGAAATAAACCACACTCCATACCTGTACTGTAGTGTGCACGATACAGACAGACCAATGCCAATCCACAGTCGTCGCCACCACCACCGCCAAAAAATCCTTGTCCCAAAACAGCACCGATGTTATTTTCCACATGTCGTGAGTGCCACCAACTCGTTACTAGTTCTCAGAGGGTGAGGGGGGGAATACAACTTTTGCCGATAAGACATCATCAGTGTGAGGGCCGCCACACATTTCAAACTTGTGGTTTGACAGCAGCACAATCATGGGGGGGGGGGTGTTTTCACGTTAGGGGGGCACCCAGTGGCCCGCGGGCCTTGCAATGAAGAACACTGGTTTATGGTTTATCAAAAGCATCGGCAATTATTTGGCCCTTCACGAATGAAGAAACGTTTCACCAAATGTATAGAAGAACCCCCCCCCCCCACAAGGCGAGCCTGCCAAGACGGCTCACGATGGTGACCTTGGCCCAGTTGGCCGCTTTGCAGCTGATGACGCATTTGTGTGAAATGTGCAAAATAAATGTTGGGCGCTAGAGGGAACGTCTGCACTGGCGTTTTGTTTTTTAGAGCAAGACGCAGTCGGGTTTTTCCACGTTGCACTTAGCCTACTTAGGAATCCAGCTGCATCGTTTGGGCGACCAATATCTGAACTGGCCCTGACTGGGCAGCCACTGAAAAAACAACACCTACATTGTGCAACTGGGGGGGGGGGGGCTCACCTGAAATATACTGGCTGACTCACTTCACCAACCTGCAGTAGACAGCGTGGTCAAGTATGGTTAGAACACCACCCCCCACGTAGTACTATGTAGAACTTCTTTCGCACCGTACTTTGCCAACCGTGTTCATCGTTGCGTGGGGTGGCGTTCATACAGCCGGCAGTGGATTTACAAGTGTTTTACAGTAAAATATCACAAGAGGACACGGTCACCATTGTTCACAATGACATAACGTCAACAGAAAAGGACTTTTACCCACATGGGGATGCATAACATCCGATTAGCACGGTTGGCTTACGTACGGTGCAAAAGACGTTCAACGGGGATAGAAGTTCACGCATCCCTTTGCAATCAAATACACACACGTATGTACATTCCTCAAACGCTGATTACCTATATAAGTTAACATAATTGTAATGTTGAAGAAAATGTTCAAACGCTGCGGCCGCTCGCTCCTTGTTTACAAAAGCATCTCGGCACAGTCTCCACCCACTCCCAACCAGATGTATGTGGGTCAGAGTTGAAGTTAATCTCACAGGCATCTCCAGCACTTCCCACGTTTACTGGGCAAACAACGCAACCCAGGCCCGTTTATGAATGATCCAGCACTCACAGATCCACTGCAGTCAATCTCTCACCGGCGTCCAATCGCCTCCTTGTCACTATTATATCGCTGCTACAGAGGTTTACTGTTCCCATGAACTTCACTCACTGATTCGTCCGACCATGTCGAGGTCTTTGTTGTTGTAACGTTCTGACCCGCCCCTACTGGACATCGGTGAAAAGGAGCTTTATAGCTCATCGGATTCATCTCCATATATATAAAAGGCAAAGTTGTGAATATGTGTGTCTGTTCAAAATGTTTAGCGTACTTCCCGACATGCAACAAACTTGAAATTTGCCATGTGGGTACTTTCCAGACTGTACACCATGCAAACATAAAAATACACTTTTGTATTTTTTTGGGGGGGGGGGGGAGCTCAATAATGCATTTATTTTTTTGCACAGCAAGTGAGCTGTGACGTCAAATCTGTCACGTGACCCGCGCACGTGGAAGCGTAACGCATTGTAGTGTAGTGGTCAGCGCGCTGCGCTACGAACCCGGCGACCTGAGTTCGATTCCCGCTCACGGCCAACACCGGTGACGATTATTTTTGCCGGTCCTGGGCCTCCTCTAGGTCGACTCGGCATCAAACGAGTCACCGCTGTGGTGTGTGAACATCGCCACTGGGGAGACAAATGCGGCGGGCGTGGTGAATCCAAGTCCCGGGCGAAGCCGGGGAGTACAGCTAGTCCAGTATAAATATTCTGATTCTCACTTGGTCTATCATTAGTTCAACCACCACACTGCAGGTCACAACACTTCTCGTTTTCCTTCTTCCCTCACACTGCTCGTCTTTGGAATCCCTCCACCCATCCATCGTCTGATCTATTCTACCTTGGTGCCATTTGTTACTGACGTGTTTGACCTTTGGGCATGTGCTCAGTCAGCAACCGTAAACAAACCAAACAAATCAAGAAGTCAGTTTAGCGGCCACGCTTTTGTGTAACCATAACACACACTAATAATTAGCGTCTTTGTGTAGAATATAGCAAAATAAATAAGCGGACGGCATAGACCTTCCCATTTCACTCTCCACATAAAAACATTGAATTCTGGGATTTTATTCAGCAGCATTAGCTGTGTGGGTTGTGTAAAACAATGCAGTACTGTCTTTATGTCCTATATGTAGACATATGGAAAGGCGCATTGTCCCATTGTTTTTTCTGAGTGATAACCAAAGCCGTAGTTTCACTTCTATATTTGGGGGGGGGAGGGGGGCAGAGGTTCGCTTTGTCGCTCACATTACGAATAGCGGGTGCATATAATTAATGAATGTATTTATTCTTGATTTTAGATTGTTCAAAATAAATTCATAAAGGTCTCCAGTTAGGGGAGCATTGCCCCCCGCCCACACCAATATCCGCCCACGGCGATAACTCGCAAGTCCGCACGTTCTTTTGGACGTGATCCTCCGTCTAGGCAGGTAGGCAGGCGGATGGATGGCCCGCCAGCCAGCCAAACTTTTTTAAATATAGCAATACTGCACCTCCGATTAACACGGTTGTCTATGTACGGTGCGAAAATAAGTTCAACATACCATGGGTGAAAAAACCCCGATTTTTCCAGCGGCAGGCATCGGGTTTTTTCTTTAATACAATTAAACCCGATTTCGGGGAATTAAAACCTGGTTTAATGAATACGAAGCTCTGATCCAAGGCTTAGGCTGCTTCCTCGTCGGTGCTGCTATCGTACTCGGTGCCGTCGGGCACGGGGTAGTCGTAGAATGCGGCGGGCAGGTTGGTCGTGATGAACACGAGGAGCTTCTCCTCCACAATCGTGGGCACTGCCAGTGGGTTCCTTAGCTTGGAATGGACGAAGCCCATCGTTGAGAAGTTGGCGAAGTGCGGTTCTGCAATTAGAACCAATTCAACCGGATTTCTCCCAATCTCAGATGATCGGGTGTAATAAAAAAAGACAATTAAACCCGATTGTAAAAAACCCGACTGTGCCACCCTTGCAACATACTGCCCATAGAATGCTGTCAAGTGTGCCGGTTACAAAATAAGCCATCTAGTGTTGAAAATTGGAAACACATTCAGTTGCTAATCACATCTATCCCTCTATTTCTATTTAAGGGACAAAACGGGAGGATTGCCCCACGAATCTGGCTGTCGCCTAATGCTAGTTGTAATTACTGACGAAACGTCGTACTAAGATTGTAAATGTTGTTGCTTGGCTCTCCAATACACCGATGTGCTGTACTCGTAACGAATTGGCATGTTCTGTTTACGTGACAAACCTTACTAATTGTCTGTGTCGGGTGGTGGCGGGTATAATGGCACATTTACGCGATCTAACCCAAAAAAAAACTGTATTATGGATGACATTGATCGCGAAAGCCGACTTTGTGTTAAACTGACATCCAGTTAATTATAGATGTGAAGCTTTCGTGACTGCAAGGATTTTTTCGGTAAAGTCACGTAGGTAAAAAATAAATAAGTCATAAAAAAAATCATGATAAAAATTATAGAAATAATAGAAATAAAATAATAAATCACGACGTTTCGGAGGCAACACAAGCTTCCTTCATCAGGTGTAAAAAGGCACAGCAAAATAACTGTAGTCACAGCAAAATAACTGTAGTCACTACAGTCACTACAGTTATTTTGCTGTGCCTTTTTACACCTGATGAAGGAAGCTTGTGTTGCCTCCGAAACGTCGTGATTTATTATTTTATTTCTATTATTATTTCTATTATTGTTACTATTTATTTTTACTGACGTGACTTTACGGAAAAAACCTAAGAGTATGACATCCAGTTACTGTCCACTGCCAGATGGTGGCAGCATAGGACCTTTTGTCGTCATTCGTATGGCTCGGTGGACTGTTGACTTTTCCCATGAAGGGCACACGGGAGTGTTAAAGTCACACCTCTGGGAGAGTCACGTGTGGCGTTCCATCTGCCTTTCGACGTGTTATTATAAACGGACGCATTTAGTTTTTTTAAATTGCTTCCAAGATGAAAAACAGTTGGTCAGCACTATCCAGAAGTATATGGTTGCATGTATTGTGGAATGTCTCAAAACGATCGTGTGGGATAAGATGAAATATATATCGCTTTCTGATTTTGAAAGTGATTTTTAAATATCCGTTTCCAAATGCATGAGAGCTTATTGCTGCGATAGGATCGTCACGTTTGCTTTTGCAGCGCGTGTTTAATCGCTATGACCTCAGCCATTACTAGCAGATAACCTTTGCAGGAAACATGACCCCACTTTCTCACATTCTGTAATTACTAAATTTTAACGGCTTTTTTAAATGATTGTTAAGGGGAGTTTCATTGCAAGAATTTTTCGGCGAATAAGTGAATATTTGCCGAAAATATATCTCAAAATGAAACCAGCAATCCCAATACAAAAGCCACAAACAAATGGTTGGACGTGTAATGGAATTTCCATGGCACTATTTCATTTTTTTTATTATAAATCACGCTTTTTTTTACATGCTACACCAATTTCAATGAAGAACAGTGTTTCCGAATAGCTTGGTCAACCAAGGAAAATAGATTTTTATGTCTCCAAGTCTTGACGCTGCAGCTTTCCTGGGAAAATCAAGAATTATTATTCATCTGCCATTTGGCTGCCGAGAGACATCGTTAACACGGGATATATGCACGAGGGACATTTTTTTCAAACTGTTAGGCAATATTTATAATTTCATGGCATTGCAATTATATTCCAGTTTTTTGCCCCCTGCACGTTGGCAACAAATCACGTGATATATTTCTTTCAAGCTTAATGATTCATGGTTGCACAATGTTCTTTATAATGTACTGTACATAATTGCATTTCCCATGATCGAATACAGCCAAGTGCGAGTGGGTGTTGCAGCAGTAGAGAGTATTGCCCTCTACGCGAGTAGGTGTTGCAGCATCGCGAGATATTCACGCACGAGAATGCTGTTATTACATAAAAAAAAATCTAATCGCATTGTAAAAGCTTGCGTACACGTGTTTGCACACAGCTACCCACTAATGCAGTTTAGTGTCGCGTGAGATTGAATTTCACCATAATTACTGTCGATGTACCCACACTTTACCCCACCGCACGTGACCAACTGATGGGCAAACTGCGACATACCCATTTATTATACTACTTGGTCGACAAAGATGTGGAGGGAGGGGGGGTGGTGGATTTGAGAAACTTAACCCAGTTTCATTTGCCGCGCCGGGATATGGAGTGGAAGTGGTAACCTCTGGATTGAAAGTCAAGTGTGCGCTGCTATTACACCACGGCTACTCATCATTTTCAGTCTTCGGTACTGTACCACGTTATTAAAACGTGTAAAAGATTTGCTCCCCTCGCGATTTGATGGATTGGCACGAATTGGGGTCACAATTCAAAAATAGATTTTTTTTTTTAAACCAGCATTTCTGGTGGCTGTAGGGGCCACAAACTGATGAGAGTAGAGTATAGCACACGCTGTAGTATCACCAGCCATGCTCAATTCACTGCTGGTTGAGAAGCTCCCCCAGGCAGGCGTCATTGCTCAGGGTACCCACGATGTTAACAATCTATCGAGCATCTGCGCTCGAACCGATGTCAACGCAATCATCTCTGCAGTCGACTACTGCCACTTTGGCGAGTTCTTGTCTCTGAAAGGTGATCCTCAACCACTGTCCATCAACGGAAGTTCAAGACGTCGTGTTGACTGTTAAGAAAAGTGGGCTTGGAGGGAACACATCGCTGGGATACAACAAATATGAATTGAAAATAAGTTTCACACGCATGAGTCGATGTTACTCATCGATGAATCATAATCATGGCCATGTTGTTGTAATCATGATTGCGCTGATAGTCCACGCGTAAATGAGTACGCGAGTGCGAAAGTCAAAGAGAACATGATTTTATTTCACTTTAACCCGTGCCCCCCCCCCTTCCCCACACACTGCACTTTTACCCCACGGCATGGTAGACAAAGCTTATTGTTGAACAGTTACCAGACATCTAACGGACAGAGGCCTTTTTGACCATAAATAAATAACGTATGTACAGATATGGCTAGGCTTTCAACAACACAACACCTCTGTAGTCTACACAGCTTAAAAAGTCAACAATACTCAAGGTGTAGTGAATGAAAAGTTTTCAAACAGATTTTTTTTTAATAATTAAGTTTCTTTTTCAAAAGTCCAAATCTTTTTAAAATCCTTTTGTAGTCGATAGCTTCACACAGCAATTTTTTTAAACGTTCAGAATAAATGGTGATGTTTCACCCATTAATAATACCACAAGTTCAATATTAACATCAACACATCAGAAAGAACATCAGATCACTACTTGTTCACAACAAAACACCCACAATATAATCTTATGTACAAGGTCGCGTGAAAAAAAACACCCATCAAACATTGCCATCATTTTTGTCAATATATTACACGTTTTTTGAACGCACGATATAAATAAATCAAATAAACAAAAAAACTACAATTTTGTAAATCGTATTATTTTTCTTCCTAAACATGTTCACGCCAAAAAACAACATTCACAAGAGAGACGCACGGACGCTGCAGTAAATCGCGAGAATTGCCAAGGTGAGCGGTACGGGGCCCGTGACGGCGCGGGGCCTTCCCGGAGCGGCGTTCCCCAGCGTGGGATCGCTCGTGCCTCGGTAAATATGGATGCGGTCCTTGTCGGGCGAGAGAGTCTTGACATCTTCGAAGGCGCTGTACGCCGCCTGCGTGAAGTTCAAATCGCCCGTCGTCAGCAGGTCGAAGACGCACGAGTGGAAGTACAGGTCTTCCACGTGCAGCCGCTCCTTGCATTTCGCGCGCGCAAAGTCTGCCGTGAAGCCCGCCGGTTCGAAGCTTCCTCCGCCGCCGCCGGCGGCCCGCGATCTTTGCGCGCGTTGCTCGGCTCGCGAGAGCAGCTCGCGGTAGTCATTCTCGCGAATCCGCTCCGACGTGGGACAGCCGTTGAGGCACAGCTGCAGGCCGCCGCCGTTCGCGTCGCCGATACCAGACGCCGTCACGGCCGCTGGGGCGCGCACGGCGAAGGTGAGGTAGCGGCCGATCTGCCGCACGACGAGCGTGGTGGCGATGAAGCGAGCCTGGATCTCCACGTGGCGGCCGGGCACCAGCTCGGAGATGCGCAGGCTGCCCGTGGTGTCACGCGGCCCGCCGTTCTTGGAGCCGTCGACGAACGCCGGCGGCAGACTGTCAGTCTCCGCCTGGTACATCTTGACGTCCGTGCACTCCGCGTACTCCTTGAAGATGATGGTCAGCTGCGAGCGCGACGGGGGGGATATGTTGGCAGGGAGAAAGAAAAAACTAAATTATGCTTTCCATAGCAATGGCCGTTGATGTGAAAAAGTCAAGTAACAATAATTTGCAGTCCTTTGTCATCTGCTGATAGATGCAGGCCTCCCCACGCCATGTGAAATACTCAGAAAACCCAACGAATAAGGTTACAATGCTCATTAGGTGCGCACAGACAGGGACATGAACCCCACTTGCTGTACTGCCACTTTACAGCTAGGGAGTTTAGAAAGTCTCATGAATTACAAGGTGGCGTATCAAACAGTGCCCCCAGAGAACTTGTCCGCAGCTGCGCACTACGGACAATTAGCGACGACGTGACAACCAACAAACCATCCCCACCACCGCTGCCCACCTCCCCCACTCAACCGCACGCACCTTGTTGGTGGCGGTGGCACTGGAGCCTGGCACCACGGGGATGTTGGTGACCTGCACGGACAGGTAAGGGTTGTCGACGAGGGGCCAAGCGCCCTCCACTTTGCACGTCTGGAAGTCGTCCATGAAGGTGCGGAGGTGTGGGTCCCCGAAGAGGCCGCAGTGGCGGTACACGATGTCGCGCTCGCCCTCCGGCGGCGAGTAGCTGCACACGCCTGGATCGGCGCGGCCCCAGTCGGCCGCCACGCGATTACTACGCATGGTGGCAGGAGCGGGGGAAGAGAAACCATCATCAGCACCGGCGTGGGCGCAGTCGCTACCGACGCAACTGTTGGTGCCAACATTGCCCCGATCGTTACCGCTACAATTAGTAAAGCCAACGTGAGCTCGATCGCTAGCACCACCACAACCACAGTGGTCAGCGCCAAGGCGTTATCATTACGGCCACAACCTGTCGGCACCAGAGAAGGCCGGATATACTGCTGACGCAATTTGTGGGCATCATCATTACCACAGCCAGCATCGGCACTCAGAATGGGCGTACTCACAAGTTACACTGTCATTGTCACCACCACGCACCGTCCATGTGATCATAGCGACTCGAAAATCTCTTAGGATACGAACATTACTAGCAGAGCTGTCGCCACGTTGCCTGGGCATAATTTCATTGTAGAGTCGTCATTAACTGGTACTGATGATGAACTACCTGAGAAATAACTAGCTAAAAATGGCACTGTAATAATGTTATGGTGCTTTAGAAATTTCGAATTTCTCTTCCCTTTCCTCTAATTTTGTTGAGATGAGAGTTGTGAAAAGTTGAGCAAAAATGAAGAAAAAAATCCGGTATCATGATCCGCACTTTTATCCGAATGGTCACGCACATGCACCTACATTGGCTGACAAGGCCAAAAGTGACCAGGCGGTCAGCGGTGGAGAAGGGTGGGGGGGTCGGGAGTGGTGGGGTTTGGGGGGTATGGGGGGGGGTTGGAGGGGGGTGAGTTGGGGTTGAGCAAGGCCACTCACCGGCCGTGCGGCGGCGTGGGTGCCGTGGGGCCGTCGCGCGAGCAATTGTGCTGCGCCATGAGGTCGTCGATGCCGTGCCGGGCTGAGTGGTAGGCCAGGTCGCCGCGGCAGGCGCGTGCCGTGGCGTGTGTGCAGTGGGCGTACGCGCGCAGTGCCGCGCACTGCTCCCATGCCGTGTGGGCGGCCGTCGAAGATGCCACGAAGTCGGAGTTGCAGCGCAGGATGCGGCACTCGGCCGGCCCGGATGCCACTGCGGGAGAAAGAAATAAAACGGACCGTGGGGGGAAGGCAGCAACGCGTTTGCGTTTAGTTGGTTTACCGTCGTGCATGCATGCGCTCCCTTTATTCTGACCGTTCCTATTGGTGACCCTGTTCTGACGAGACACTGTCAGCAGACTGGTATGTCGGGCACATTAGATAGATGTATGTCTTTCATTGGGGTAGGCCATCGTACATTAAACACCGCGCTAAAAACCCAGCCACGGGAAATATCACTGGCCAATATCGGAACAAATCCTGACCCTCCCGGAGGTCAACTCAACATGGTGTGCTGTGTAAGCATCAGCACTGGGGAGTTCAAAGTCAGCCGGGTTGTGGTGCTAGCCACACCACCCTCTCATGAGCTGTGCTGGCCATTATTATTATGTACTCACAGCCTGTTCAAGGCTGCAATGGGGGGGGGGGGGATCTTTGTGATTGTTGGTGGTCAGGCTCACCGGTGGCAAGCGGCGATGTCACGGCGAGCAGGCAGGCAAGCAGCAGGCCACGGCGCGTCGCCATCCCGCCAGACACTCCCGGAGTTGGCGGTTGTAGCCCCTTCCGTCCGAGCCACTTCTCCCCCCCTCTATGACCGTGCTTTGGTCCCGGCCTCCCCCTGTGAACGCAGCACGCGCAAAGAGAGTCTGGCGTTAACTCAAAAACGCATGAACATGCGAGGAATAAATAAAATCACACGAGCACCTATTGTCGGTAATTCGATTTAAGATATTGCACTGCTGCAATGCGTTTGTCATTTGACCACCATGATGATCAGTACAGGTTGGCGGTCGTTCAGGATATCGCTCGCCGCTGATTTCAGCCGTGGCCGGGAACCATACTCGCGCCACCTCACCCAGCTTGCGCGGGAGATCTCCAAAATAAATAATCAAGCTTACAAACCCACGAGCTAAACTGGAGTTAATACAATAATAATATTTAAAAATACGTTTTTAAAAACACGCTTTAATGAAATGTACCGTACGAGTAATGGCAGAACTCCAGGAAGTGGCCCCGAGGCTTGCCATAATATAAGGGGCCGTGGTGATTTACAGCCAACGTCAGTTGAGCGTGGACAATTAGACCCAAGGCAAAACATAACATATAAAAAATATGGTTAAAATTTTTATTTTTAATGATAGAATATAGTATTGTCATCAGTATGACATAAGTATACCAAGTTTGCAGTCGATATCATATTGGGAAGTGGGTTAAAATTGAGTTACAAGATTTGAGGATACGACAACAACAGACAGAGTGAGTTAAATAAAAGCATGTAAAAACACTGATCCTGGGCTCTGGTAAGCAGGCAGGAAAACCACAAGCCGAGTGGCGAAAGGGTTAATTGCCACCTTTAAATAGCGCCAGCGAGCCTGTAAACAGGCCGTCGATGCGTAAATAGGGAGAATTTTAGCAGATGGTGGGCACTGGGAGGAGGCCAATTATTGGATACGTGCAGTTATGGATTTAACTTGACTCGCACACTTCCATCAAGGTAGCCAAAAAAGTCAGCAGTCCCCGCAGCTGTGTGCCCACAGTTATAATTTACGGCCATTATGCACGCTCGGATGGAATTTCATTCCAATTAATTGTATCATCTAATAATTAATATTTTCAATGGCTGTGCATAAATTAACATTTCATTATTTTAACCTTTCCGCGGCGCAAATAGACAATCTCTGCGAGACGTAATTATTTTTTGAGATTAAAGCTTCTTCACGCTCTGCAGGTTCAATTCGGACACGCCACTCCCACGTCCGACTCGTACTATAACCCCACGCGTGCGATCCTGCGTCACACTTTAAAGTACGTGGAGGAGGCATGAGCTGTATTTATGTATGTACAACTTCTTCCGCACCGTACGTTGGCCAACCGTGTTAGTTCAGAGGAGCTGATTTTACCCCCGGCTAATAACGTCTCTTTTTATATTTTACCTTTTCAACAATCTGCATGTAAAAAAGGCAAATATTTGGAAAACAAAAATAAAGATGAGCTGGATTGCATTCATCTAGTTATTCCTAAATACAGTTACTGATGAAAGTGCTTCATTTTTGTTATACGATGGGTGCATTAAGATAAAAGTCAGTGGTTTCCTGCTCAATTGAACATGGGGAATCACTCACATCCCGTTTACAGCCCTGAGCAAGTGCTGAAAATTCCATCGGACAATCACGACCGACTTTGTTTAAAAAAACCCGCTGCAGTTGCACAGCCGTACACTCAACTACCACAAAGGCGGATCGGGTGGGGGGGGGGCACGGGGATAAGGAGGGCACAATGAAAATCTGGATAAGGCCGTGGACACGGTGCCCCCTGCAGAGAGAAAATTGGGGTTAGGAGAGATATCCTGGCGTGCGCGCCATGCGCTTAATCACTGCCGGCCTGTCCCTCGCACCTGTGCACTGGGATTAGGGCCCCTGCAAGTGCCCCTCTCTGGTATCTTCCCCCCCACCCCAAGTTGAATTCATCAGACTTAATTAGTACCCAAATCCATTTCCATCCCATCAAAAGAGACCCCCGGGGGAATAGAGGAGCCACCCCTGTTAAGTCCTCTGCTAAATGCTACACTTTGCCCATGCGGGTTTCTTGATATTCTCTTTCCGCTCAGGTTACGTGTGGAAAAAGAAAAATTACTGCGGTTAATCACCTATATGTACAAATTAGGCGTGTAGTTATGCCACCACCTCAGCCCCTCCGCCCCCCAGCCAAATTGCCCAAAGGTTATTTGATGAATTTTCACGATTGACAACCGCGTTCGACTCAAGAATCTGTTCTTTTCATCTAGATTTTCCAGTCTCGTCCATATTATCTCTTGATTTAAAAACTGAGCCTTTCTGTTCTAATACAAATGATGCTGCCGAAGAGGTTGGAGGTCACAAGAATGATAGAGGTCGGTTTAATCCTCCTGGAAAATAGGCACGACGCACTCATCGATGTCGCTTGGCATGAACATGTAAAATGATACAAAATCCTGCGTGTTAAACATACAAATCAACTGTCCTTGTGTACAGTCAATTGTTCAATGAGGAGAATAACGCCATGCAATGATATTTCAAATTATGGATTTAAACTGCCGATGCTGCGGATTTATTTGTATTATGATTATTGTTTTGGACAAAGGTGGTCAGTTTTAAGCTGCTTCTACACAACCAGCCTCCTCTTGGCTGGCCAAGGATAATTGCTCCAGGGCGCACCATTCATGACAAAATTAATGGAGCACGTTTTGTTATTCCCCCCCCTTCCCCCCTTTTATACCATGGCTATGACCTACGGCAAAGAAATTATTCAGCGCATTAAGAGCGTTAAAATTACTATTCAGGTCAAAATTGGTCATTTTGACAAAGGTGGTTGCGGGGTGGGACAAAGGGGATTTCATGCTTAGAATTACATTGAGAGACAGAAAGAGGACCGGGTGTATGTATTATTTGAGAACCGGTTAAGTACTTGAGTACTGAACGCTGGCTGTGAAGGGAAGTTAAGCGGGGCTTGGGACAGGACGCGCCGCCAGAAGGCTTGGACAGGACGTGTGGCGAAGAAGGTGACGATGGCCGGTGGTCGAGACTCAGGACTGAGTGGCAGCCCAAGGAGAGGAAGGCACCCGAGAGGACGCTGACCGTGGGGTGTTACGGTGGCGAGATAACTACCTCGCCTGATATAGAGGAGATCGTGAGTTTGATCCTGACCCTGACGCCCGTTGTATATTTGGTGACGTAGATTTTTTTTCCGGGTCCTCCCTCTACATTTAGAATGAACATGCGTTTAGATTATTTAGCTTTTTAATGAATTTCCAGATAAGCCACTTCATTGCGCTATCGTTTGTAGCCAAGTCTCTTCAAGTCTCTTCTGAAAAGGAGATTTCGAGCTCAGTGGACTGATTAAAACAAATTTTCATAGTTTGGTTAAGATGGAGGTGATGGAGACTCGCTCGTGTGAAGCTGTTCAGTGGATTATTAAATAGTTGGGCCGTGAGAGATGGCAGGCAGCTTGGGGAGACCCTCGGCAGCGGATTGATCGTGGCTGACGACGATCATGCCGACGGTGAGGCGGAGGGCCAGTGTGTCTCTTTTGGGGTGCGTGTCACAAACGTTAACACCCTCTCCACACACGCCAGTTTCACGTCAAATCTGCGTGCGGCTCACGCCCTTCCTAGCGCCACGCTCGCTCAACATCGTCAAGGGCAGGGCGAGGTCACAGATTTGGGGTTCGAACTCGCGCTCCTCGGGCCTGGAGGCGACGGACATTTTGGAACCCAGGCAGTCACAGCCACCACTGCCACACACACACAGCACTCTCGCCGTCCCCAACCCTGCCACGGATAATTCATCATTTCAAATGCATTTTTGTAAAAGCGTTCAGACGCCTGCCAACTATCCTATTAGATGATGGTAATCAGCTGAAAGCAAAACAGATTATTATTCCAAATGCGCACCGTAATGCCATTAATTACGCCATCGCTTTTCACCATCCCCGGCCGCAGAGCCCTTGCAGATTAATTCGGCTAACGAATGCAAATGAGGCGAGGGTCTGCAAAAAAACTAAAACAAATAATAAACTTGCGTGCCCGCCGCGAGTCTCCGCTGAGCTTTAGCCCAAGCCCGAGGATGAGACACTCATCCCGCATGCGCGCATCTCACGCATCGCCGGTGCCGATCGCCCAGGTCCATTAACCCACCCTATTTTGGCTGCCGTCCCCACTAAAAGAAGGGAAGATATCACAATCCCTAAGTGGGCTAAACTTTGTTTTCTGCAGCAGAATCTCAATACAAGCAACACACCCCTCCCCCCCCCCCCTTTGGGAGCAGGTGCAAGTGTGGTTATAATCAGAAGTTACCCTTTGCTCTGAACCCACCAGTGTACCGTTAGCTTATGTTGCTTACCAAGTGTGTTTATGTAAGGTGTGCTTATATCCAGCGTCCACTTTATTTGGCGAGGATGTGATATTGGCAAAGCAGAATGGGCGACAGCAGAAGGGTTGAAGCATGAGGTGAGAGCACAGAAGCATGCGCTATGAAGATGTGGGGGGGGGGGGGGGGTAAAGTACAACAATTCCCACAACACAAACAGCCTACAGAACCTGTGATTTGCAAGGCTGGGGGGGGGGGGGTCACCCACCACCGAAACGAAAATCCAGGCAAGGCCCTGCTTGGATTGGGAGATCCGGATGAGAGCGGGCGCACTCCCAGGGTGGGTTGGTCATCGGCTCGCGGAACATAAAATAAAAATCTGGGCAACGTTTTCAAGGATCGGAGTACTTTGGGGAAGGGCACTGAACTCACGCAGGATAGCAAAATAAAACGTGAAAAAGACGACAGAGAACGATGTGCGAGTAACCGCGCACAAATTCGATGGCCGAGATCTGCTGAGAAAATCATGGCGGCCGATCGGCAAGCGAAGGACGGCCGACTCGGTTGGCCAACATCGAGTGGTATCTTCCAGTGATAAATGACGATGACAACGACGGTGGTGAGGATGATGATGATGGCGATGTTGACGATGATGACGATATATGCACTTATTTGTTTCCGCGGCGGATCGGTTAACGTGCGCAGCTGCATTGCCGGTGATCCCCGAGGGAGAGTGATCAATTAGGCAGCGTCTCCAGATTAATTTACTAAAGCTGTCAAACGCCATCGCAAACCAGCTAGCGTGTGCAGGGAGGGAGGGGAGGGGGAGGCTGGAGGGGGAGGCTGGGCGGGGGTGGAGGAGAGTGGAGGAGGGAGGTGTCGTTGGCGTGGCGGTTAAGTCTTCAGGTGCCGAGGATGAGAGTGGAGAAGCAGCGCTGCTAAATACCACCGCATGAATTATTCAGGCTGCCCTTTCCTTTAACGGTGACAAAGCGCTGATGAATTTAACCCATGCCAGTGTATCACGCCTGATCCCCCATGACCTCTCATCCACCCCTTTGTGCCGACCTCCGCTCCCTTTCCTGCCCCACCACTCAACCCACCCTTTCTTCCCCAGAGCAACGATGAACGGTCAGTGACACATGCAAAAGACAAGATCCGCCGTATAGACTGTTGGGACAAGTGCTGTTAACGAGCACCTAATGAAGGACGGCACAGCACCCGAGGTGGTGGAGTGGCCAGCACCATGCCCGACCACGTCTGTCTCCCTGTTGGCGATGTTACACACTGCACCAGGTACTCATTTTAGGACGAGTCGACCTAGGGGAGGCCCAGAACCAGTTGAGATAATCTCCACTGGTGTTGGCCGTGAGCAGGAATCCAACTCGAGTAACCGGGTTCGTAGTGCAGCGCACAAACTGTTGCACTACCGCTCCCCGCAAACACAATCCTGCTGCTTTAGCACCGAGTTACAAAGCGCAGTGTATGCACTCAAACGCGCCAATCTCATTTACGAATCTCAAGAGCCGGACGGTTGCACTCCGATGTAAGCTGAACAGGCATGGGGACTCGGACACCGCGGGGAAATTGCACACGGACAGAAACAAAGCAGCAGCACCCGTGGACAAAAGCAGTCGACAAGACTGCGGGAACGAAGAATGTAGCAGTCGACAAGACTGCGGGAACGAAGAATACAAAGATGAAGAGGCCTTCTCTGGCCACCCTTCTCTGTTTACTAAAGCACAAGTGGGTCGTCTTTGTTAAACAATTACCCAGGTGAAGGACACGGGGATGGGTCAGGCTAAATTTGAGCTCAAGTGGATCTTTGCGCGGGACACCGATGCCGCGTTGCTGCTGTTTAAACAAAAAGGAGAAGCCACTTAAAATGCCACGCAAAAGAAAGCCAGCACCTGAGTTTAATTATATCGTTTTCATCATCATCACAGTTGCCATAGACAGCCATGATCAATCAACTATTGGATGAAAGCCTACCCCGCGCGATGTCAGCAATGGGGGTTATTTTGATCGCATTTCGCAATGCTGATCAACGCAGACTGGCCTGGCCCGGAGCTGGTTCAGATAACACTCGCCACCGACGCTAGCCATGCGCCTGGCAATCAAACCGCACGTCGCCAAGTCCACAGTGGACGAAAACCTCTACGCCACCACTAAAACGGTACGGTGCGCCGGCAATTATTTTTTGCCGAGATGCTTACTATTGCATGCACGGCCACGCACGCTCGGTAAATTGTATTTGGTGCTGCCTGAATGGGAACAAAATCAAATACGACCTCGCGAGGTCACCATGTGGATGCAAAGACACAGCAGATTTAGACATGCAATCTCTGTAGGAGTGAAATGTTTGTAGTCTGCCACTGCCAGCCCTGTCCGTGAAATGAATGCAGGATTGAACACAGCAATTAACCTCGTAGTTAAGTGACTCATTGGCTAACGAATGCGTTCATGAAACGGGAGAAAAACACGTCAACAAGGTTACCGTTCGACAGCAGTAGGGCAAGTAGGTTGCTGGCCTATCTGTACTAATGTTTAACACCATTAGTCCTGAGTATACATTTGTTTCGTCCGATTACAGACAATAATAAAAATGCCTTTTATTTATCCAAAAAAACCTAAATAATAAATTTGAGGCAGGTCCTGCATTGCGATGTTTGGCCAATTCCATTTTGAAGGAGTTTTTTTCACACGAGAGTGAACTGGAGTACTAGGAGAAATCCAATGTCCACTTACACAGATGGGTTGACAAAGCCACTTCATATACTGCCACCTCATGGCCACTTTGTAAACTGGCAGGTTTGGGAGTTTCATAATGTATAGTCGCAAGTGTTGGCCAAAACACCGTCTAGGAGGCGCTCACGAGAACTCTGTAACTCCCTCGAGTGAAGGCTCTTCTGCCAACACTGCCGTGAGTGGGCAATTGCAGGGTTGCACCTTTACCTTTCTACACCCGAGCAACCATCCAACCGGTGCGCGTCGAGAGCACTTCAATCAGAGTTAAACGAAGCCGCCGGCGCCAAAAATTTCTCGGCAAGATTAAAACGCCATCACGGCGATCGGCGATTCCGCGCACGTGCGTGGTTTCTCGTTCAATTCCGCAGCGGGAAGAGGGGGTTAAAGGCGGCAGCGCTGGGCCGGCTGGCCCTCCTCATCACTCTCGCCGTCGCCGGGACAGAAAAGGTCCACCCATTTACCAGGGCGACGGGCGAGCGAGCAGCCTAACCGCTCTGCATGCGCGCTCAATTTCCACCGAAAGCAGCCTCCGTCCGCTCGCCGAGCCACGCGGGCCGTTACTCACCATCACCGTCCCCCACCCCCCCCCCCCCACAGGAGCCGTCACACGCCACGCAGCTCGCGCCCGCGGCCAAGGCCGCCTCGCTAAAGAGCGCCGCTATTGATGACCATCCGGTGTAACTTCTCCCCCTGCCGCCACCACCGAACAGCCCGCTTGAGTGAAGGGGTCTCCTCGTGGCAAATGAGCTCTGCGCGGCTCAAAGGGGCCCACCCGGTGTGGAAAGCAGGAAGTGGGAAATCTACGGCTTCCCCTGACTTCATTTCACACCGTCCGTGGTCACACGAGGCCGCCCCGTTTGAAATAGCCCACAAAGAATATGTATCCATCAATGCGCGGATCTTAGCCGTTTGTCTACTCCCTAACCGTGAGTCACCATGGACGTGTTGGTGAGAAGGGGGGGGGGACTGGGTTAGGCCAGGGGGCACGGAACCTTCAGCCGTGTGCTAGATACGACCCGGAGATTTCATTGCAAATGGTCTGCGGCTACACGAGGCCTACCAATTCTAACGGCTGGCGAACAATATTTTGTCACTGCAAGCCAAGCATCTAAAAGCTGCAATTTTTTAATATTGGATCAGGTTCATGAGAATTATCGTGGGCCCCACCGCTACACAGAGTCGTATGGACAGACGAGACAGAGGAAATGCATGACCACTTTCAAGGGCGCATTGAAAAAGGTAGAAAAAGTCACCTTCAAGCATTAGTGTGCAAGGTTAGGAAACGCTTATGGAATACGCATTCCACGTGCGTTCGCCCGTAGGTGTACCATGATGGGGTGCAGGGAACTAGCAGCCCCTTTGCATTATTCACTGGCAGGGAATGACCCAAGACCATTTATGTCACCCTGCCCAGTGACACCAAACTCACACGAAGGCCTGGAGCGCTGATCTTCACAGGCCCAGCGAGCCAATCACAGGCCCAACAAGCAGCAGGGGTGACCGGAGGGTCGACAGCCATTGGTTGATTTGATTCTCAAGGGGAAGAAGTTTATCGATTGAGTTATGATGGGGGTCAGAGCACAGGACTTACCCATGGGGTGAGGTGTTGCATGAAGGAGACCCTCAGACTTGGGTTTGCATTAAGTAGGAGAAATAATTAAGCTTATAAAAATCTAAAAGTGTTCATAAGTTGAGAACAGATTTCCCTCCTGTTTTCAGGTTCAGTTTGTGTGATTTCACGATATATATACGGATAACCAAATTCTACAAAAAATCTGTAAGATACGGTTTGAATTCACTATGTATGTCACTGTGGTCGGACATGGGACAAAACAGTGTATGCTATTCCTTGTGCGGTTTCGCTTTGTGCGCCCTGTGTTTGGAACGTAACATTTTAACAGCATATCCCTGCGCTTAACGGTCCAGTGTTTATCTTGACTATCTAAATAGCTGCTTCACAAATGCATTTGTTGGACAAGAAGTAAAGGGCGTACTCGTTTTTGTTCTGTTCATGAGTAAAGAGGCCCTATAGATATTACAAATGGCATTCAACTGCATCAAGGGTCACTTTACGTGTTCCAAAAAGAAAAAATGTATTGAAAACTGAGTAACGGTGGCTGCTGCTGAGAGAACTTCGCCAAATTTGAACTCGGTACATCGACATCTGGCGCAGCTTTTTCGCTGGACCTGGGGAATGAGTGGGACTTCAAAACTCATCAGTGGTGAAATTTGCTTCGGTGGGGGATTGGTTGGTGGGGCGGGGGGGTTCAGAGAGGGTGATGTTCATTTTAGGCCACTCAGCCGGCACCTCTCAAATCCTGGGTTCAAGTCCCATGGGGCGGGAGGGGAGGGGGGAGGAGAGTGAAAAATGGAAGCTGTCTCCTCCTTAGCCTTGCAGGGGGGGGGGGACAAAGAAAGGAGAATTCTCAAGGCCTTCTTGGCCCAGTCACCGATGGCCACACGAGCAAAACACTTCTGAAAATAGCAACGTACATTTGGCGGGGGGCGAGTCATGGGCGAGAGAGGTCAAGCCATCGGAATCTGCAAATCCGTTTCATCGCTGGCCCCGGAGAGAGAGGCTTAGGAGGAGTTAGGGAGGTCTCGGAGCAGGGAGACACACGGCCTGTTCCGATCTAAAAACAGGAAATGAGTCGCGTAGCGTAAGCGTAATGTCAGAAATGTGACAACACCTCAAATATATTTGGGTGAACTGAAAAAAAATCACAAAAAGATGAAATGAAGATGGGTAGGACTCAGATGTCAAGAGCGCTGCACAGGCACCGCTGAGATCCTGGGTTTGATTCTGCGTTTCGGCCACTGCCTGTGATTGAACCCGCAAGTTGGTCATCATTTTACTACACCAGAATACACCGTATAAAAATGCATCCTTCACTTTATTTGGTTATATTTCTGTTCTAAGAATTAAAATAAATTCCCATAGCAGAACATGTGGGTGAGTGCACCCCCTAGTATGTGGATTCAAAGGCTTGAAGTTCCTCAGGTAGTTCGGTAATAGTCACTTCCGTGGGCCGTTTTGTAACTCAGTCTCTGCGAGAATTTCAAATGGCTTCTCCATATCGCGTCACGACACCGACAGCACGATTTTGAAACAAACTTGGGAGAGAAAAAAACCCCCCACTAAATTATTTAAAACCAAAAGTGAAATAACACGGATATCAATCGCACTTCGCTCAAGCTCCTCATGTGACCACTTGTTGCCACCACCGCTGAGAAGCCGAACAACCATTTCACGTTGCAAGGCTGGTTTCGGGTTGGGGGGGGGGGTGGCCGACACTTGGCAGCGCTGTGCCAGAGAAACACTGGAAGCGAATGCTACGGGATCAATACGCGATTTACAGTCGTGATCGACCCGGTCCCGCCGTCGATAGGGAGGGGGAGGGGAAAGGAAAAATAAATAAATCGCTCCTCGCAAGCGCGGCCTTAATTACGGAACCGTTTAACTCCGAATCGTACGGGTGCCACGTCACGCCGGTAAGTAAAAAAAAAGGGGGGGGGCAGCAAAGTTAACACATCCAGCACTTTACGCTATCTTCCGCTAGGCCTGCTATCGTTTTAGCAAAACAGGTTAGTGTTTATTTTTTTTTTTAACGGGCGCGTCCGATCGCCTGAAGCAATTGCGTAAAAAACGGGTAGAGGAGCGGCCCTGAAACCGCTCGCTCACGCCACTGCTGGCGGACGGGGACCTCCAATCGGCGGAGCTCTCCAGTGCATCTCTAGAAGATAATGAAGCTACCCCCTCCACGCTGGCCAGACATTTTGGAAGAGGTGGGAGTACCCACACTTTACCCCACCACACGCGAACAACAACCTGATAAGACTAGCCGCAGTAGTGGTGAACTTAATTATACTGCTGATGGACAGTGTGGAGGGGGGGGTATGAAACCTGCCCATTTACTTTAAACAACGTGCTGCGCCAGGGGGTCAAGTCGAACCGGAGACCTCGCGATGTCGGGGTCCAGGGGCGCTATCTGTTCCACCGGGGTGAAAGTCCCCCCGGCTGCTTGCGTGCATTATCTCTTGGACGTACAATTAGGCGATACTTTTTATATAGTTTGTTTTATGAGCCAATCAGTTTCTTTAAAAACCCAAATATGAAAACCTGCATTACGAACATTTTTATACACTCCCCCTCCCTCCCCCCCCAGACACTTTAATGGGCCTATTAAACAGATGATTCATGTGTATTTCGGCACCCGGCTGGGATTTTGCATACCTTTCTTGATTTCCACGAAATGTGTGACTGGCGGTACCTTTTTTTCTCTCTCTCTCTCTCCAGATTAGCTCTAAAAAAAAAAATTTGGGCCGGAGCGGAGAGCAGAATAATTGATTCAACACGCATTCTTCAGCGCTGGCGTGGGATGCCACTTGTCACGACGAGATTTATGAGCGCTCGAGTAAACACAGGGAGGGGGGGGGAAGCATTAATATAGAAGGTGAACTAAAAGGGAGCGGTCACATATGCGAAGGCGCATTCGCATTCTGCGTGCATGACAGCATGGGAGAGAGATAGACACTCTTGGGCGGCGCAGGGCATGCAAGAGACAGACGAGGGCAGGCAGCATGGGAGGGGACAGAAACACGAGCAGAGAGCATGGGGGAATAGCGAGAGAGACATGAGCAGAGAGCATGAAAGAGATATAAAGATACGTGCAGAGCACGGGAGAGACAGACATGGGCAGACAGCGTGGGGAGACAGAATATGGGAGAGACGAGGGCAGAGAGCATGGGAGAAAGAGAGCTTTGGAGAGACAAAGACAAGGGCAGACTATGACTGAGAGGAGGGGCCTTGATAAGACACTAGCGGCGGGGATTGGAGGTACGTTGAAGAGATGTTTCGTACACGTACAGCCATTTTTGTCAATCCCTTGCTGCATGAAAGCCTCCAGATGTCTTGCGCTCTGTGGGAGTCGTTTGACGCTACTTCTCAATGCTAATCAGTGTGGGTTGGCAGCAGAGGTGAGGAGCACAATACAGTGCAACAATGTTCTTTTTCTGTACTGCCCTCTGCTGCCAAGGCAGCTTCACCATACCCGTTTTATGCACCCAAGTCATCCAAACACCACCCTGGCTCGGACCTGCTTAGCTTGCGAGATCTGATCAGATAAGGTGAATTTCGATTGATCTAGTCCACAGCGGAAGGGTTTTACAATATAATACAATTTGGACTTGACTACAGCATCTGACCGTGACCACATCTCAACATGCAGCACATGTGACCACAGTGGGGGGGGAGAGGTTCATGCCCATATAGAAATTGATTTTCTTATTTTTATACAATTGTTTGCAAAAAAGAGATGGGATTGTAACGACATTAGGGTAGAGAAGGGACTATGCAGACCTTTCGTAGCCACTGTCGGGACATGCAGAAGAGATGGTGCAATTCTCGAACCTGGACTGGTGGCAGGGGGACTGAAGTAAACAACGTTTTCAAACAACAACAGCAGCAGCAGCAGACCATCTGTCAATCGAGGTGGTGGACAGCAAGTTAACTCCACGCCTGCTCGAGCGGAGATGACGAAAAGGGGCATAGAACGCGCGACGGGCGAGACGGAAAGTAAGAAGGATAAAACGGGGAGAAGGTACTAGGGGAAAGAAGGGGAGATAAGTAGAGAGATCGGGCTGCAGAGCGATCGACAGAGGGATAAGGAGGGGAAAATGAGAAATGTAAGAGGTTGTGTGGGGTCCTCCACTGGGGATGGGCGTCCGGGACAGCGACAGCAAACAGCCACCGGTCCTCACTGTTTGGTCATGAAATTGCGGCGGGCTGCAGCGAGTCGATAAACAGGAGAGAGGGGGCAGCCGAAGGGAGCGCGCGGGCTGAATTCGGAATGCGGCAGCTCGCTGGTGTGTGTGTGTGCGCGCATCCGAGTTCGTGAGCAAGCGCGTCTCTGGGCGTGCGTGCGCACACCGTGCAAAAAGGGCTGGGTAAGCTGGATCGAGGATGAGTGCAGGGGTGGTAGAAATCGCCCGCATACCACAGCAGCGGCCTTATCATAATGATTCACCATCAGCCATGATCTATCCACCGCTTGATGAAGGCCTCCCCCCCCCCCCCCCCAAAGCCGTCGCCATCTCTCGCAGTCTTGCCACGCAACAATCCGGTCTTGCTCCAGCACGTGAGCTCATTTCACCGCTCCATCCCCTAGCGCGGCGGGCACCCGCACTCGGCTGCCACACCTTTCTTCATCTCGATCACCGGCATCGCGAGAACACGAGAGGGTGGGCAACGGCCTTATCCAGCATTGGACAGATCATTGCTGATAATGGTGAAGACTATGATCTCAGGGTCCGTTGCCTTCGAGCAAGTGAAAATTGTGCGCGTGACAAATTAGCACATACTCTTTTTTTTTTCGGTAAAGTCACGTAGGTAAAAAAGAAAAGAAAAATAAATTAAATCACGACGTTTCGGAGGCAACACAAGCTTCCGTCTTCAGGTGGAACCGTCACAGCAAAATTACTCACTTGATACAGTAACCTGAAGACGGAAGCTTGTGTTGCCTCCGAAACGTCGTGATTTTATTTATTTCTATTTTACTTTTTACCTACGTGACTTTACAGAAAAAAAGAGTATGGACCCTTGCAGTCACGAAAATCAAAAATTAGCACTTATTATCTACATGACATGTTATTTACTGGACATCTGTGAAAAAGAGCTTCATACCTCATTGGATTCCTCCAGTATAAATATTCTGATGTCACTCATCAAGTGAAATGCCAGTGTCCCTAATTTGTTGTCAGGAGAGCTCATATTCCCAAATGCCACACGCGCCATTCAAGAAGAAAACTGCGATGGCGGCAATGGTTAAAGTTCGACGGAGCAATCTAGTTAGCTTTTTTTTTACGACCGTAATTTATTCATCACCTCGTCGGCTTGACGAACATTCCGAACGGGGGTGGGGGGGGGCGCTTTTCGAAAGCAATAAATCAAATCAGGCGAAGAGCAAATGACATGGGGCGGAGGTGTGGCGCATCAAGACGCAAGTCCATCACAGCAACGCCGCTCCGCGCGAGTCCGCTTGTGAATTAAACAGCCCCCACCCCCTGCTCGCGCTCGCTCGCTCGCTCGTACAAATCAGGGCCCTTTTGTAAGCGGAGTCTCTCGCTTTCGACGAACGCTAACGAGTCGCGCTGACCTTATTTATCCCTTTTAGATTTCCGACCGGGCATTAAAGAGCCGTGCGCTTTTCATCGCCCCCCCCCCCACCCCGCCGTGCCCACGCAGATCGATTCTCGCTCGGAATTTACAGAGTCTCTTATTGCTCGGAGGCTCCGAGGCAACAGGTCAAGAGGCAATATCCACTGGAGAAGTAATAAAGGAATAGTAAAGGCTGCTGTTAACATTAACGATGTTTTGAACGATATACAATACTGGATAATAATACTTCGCATGTACAGCCCTTTTTGTTCAATATTCTGCGGGACAACGAGAGCCTCTCCACGTTGCGTAAATTGTGGGGACTTTCGACCGTACTTCAGTGCTGCTTGAAGGTGGGCAGCGTAGATGTGGCAGCACAGTACAGTACAACAACGGAGCTTGCCCCGCTGTCCTGTGCCGCCCTGCGACCGCCTAAGACAATCGTGTGCGGTGGTCACCCATCCAAGAGCTATCCAGGCCCAAATTCTGCTTAGCTTCAGGAGGACAGCGGGAGCATTCCGGGTTGGGTTTGGTCATTGGCGACAATAATAGAAATGACATTTATTTTTTCGGACAGTTTTTCTGGCAGATCCCGCATTGTGATGTTCGACCAAATTGGTTTCGAATAATCACTTTGTGGGAGGAATCCGGAGTACGCCGAGAAAACCCTACGAGCAGACTGCACGCAAAACATCCCGTTGGATGGGTTTGCAACCCCGCTTGCTCCGCTGCCATCTTCTGGCCACCTTGCAGATTTATTAGTGGGTTTGGGATTTCACAAATCTACGCAATGCATCAACCCTCACCCTCAAAGCCCCGGATTAGTCATACATCACCGAAGCAGTGGCTATGAAGTCAAGGAAGGGATTTTGAAACTATGCAGCCTCAGACTCGTGGAATTATATCTCAACGTAGCAATGTTCAACATCAAAGCGGGTATGAAGGTTGAGCCCCATAAAAATAAAGCCTAAAGTTTTGGCCGATGGGATGACCTTCACTGATGTTCCACTGCCAAACCTTCTTAGCCGCCCACAGCGCGAAAACGGTGATTGCAACAATTATATTTACACAATTCTGTTGCTATTCACAGACTAATCAGAGCCATTGGGAGAAATTGAATGACTTTGAATATTAGACGCCAGCGTGAAGCGGAGAACGGGGGGGGGGGGGGGGGGGTGTTATCGGCACAACCCTAAGGGGGCAAGGCGCGGGAATAAGAAAACAGGTACGCCCGCTGACAAACGCACCTCGCGCAGCTATGGTTCGCAATCAGGGGACACTTGAGCTCACAGACTGACCCTTGCGTTTAGAGCACAATTCACAAAACTCACGTTCGTCAACCACGCGTGTTCGTGCGCCGGTCTTCCGCAAAGACGTCGACCGAACAAGCCAAGTCAACGGACGCACAAGAGGAGGGGGAGGGCGTGTTTTGTTTTCTTACCGTGCCTGATGACAACGAGAGCTTGAGAGAAGAATCACGACCGACCTCCTGCAAAAACACACACAAGGGACCACAGAATGCATGGCATTAAGAAACACAAAAGGGATTGCAGAAGAAGAGAGTCGATATTATAAAGCAGCCTCGGTGCCAGACGCCGATGGTGCTGAGAAAAAAGGCGATCGAGAAAGGGACCAGGGCGGCCATCGACACAAAAGCAGAGACCGAGCACGAGATTGTAAGCGAGATGACGTTGTCCCGACGACGACACACACACAAAAAGAAAGTCATCATGTTAAGTAAGATATTTCAATTAATTTTCCCGCATAATCCAGTACTATTTCAACTGTTGCTTTGTATTGGAATGCAAGCGCTGCAATCTGCAGGGCGTGTAACAGATGCCATAGATCGAGGCCCGCTGAAGGGAATTAAGAGAGGTTATTTTAATGGAGCTATCTTCTGATAGCCTGTTTGCCGGGCACAGGGTAATGCACTGCTAGCTGCAAGAATTTTCACACCTAATTTGTTTTCGTCTCATCAGATGCCCGGCGGGCACAAGTGCAGTATAGCTGGGAGGTGGAGGATGGGAAGCAATGCGGTTTTTTTTTCCTTCTTCTTAAAAGCAGCAAATTAAGTAACTTTTTGTACTTATTTATTTATTAAGCCTCACAAAAGGAGGGCGTACACTCTACTGTTCAAACTAATGGCGAGACGTCTTGCCAACAAAAACGCAAACGCTCATTTATTTATGATTTACTATGCGAGCGTGGGCAGCGTTCCAACACAAGCAGCTTAGCCGTATAAAGCCGCTTCGACCGGCGTTTGATTTCTTGGCCGGTCGAAAAATTATGGACGTGCCGCGCAACGATAAAACAATAATAACAGTACAGTAGGTCATTTACAAAACGGGGTTAACGGCCGATTAGTGTGACTGGAAATGAAATGCATGGGAAAATAAAGCCCACACCAACTTATACGGCAAAGTAGAAAAAATGTTGCCACTCGGCGTTGACATTGGCTGGGAGATTCGATGCAGTGAATCTAACAGTCTCAATCCCAGCATGGAAGGTGGCAGGGGCAGAAACTCAAAAAAAAAACTAGATTCCGTGACCTGAAAGGGAAGTGATAATTGTTCAGATTAACCGAGTGACCAGTGGACTGCAGCATGGACACCAAGGAAGAACACTTTTTTTGGGGTCGACTGTACAGCTTCAGAAATGGTACACATCACAAGTGGATCGATTCATTCCACTTATAATAAATAATAATGCCTTTTATGTTTTACCCAGCAATGCCGTTTTTCTTTTATATTTCAGGAAGGTGCTCCTGGCATCAGGACGTTTTTGACCAACTGCATCTAATGAGTGTTTGGGGCTTGAGAGAGGATATCGGAGAACTCGGAGATGAGGGGGTGACACGCGCAAAGCTCCGCTCGGGTAGATTCAACATTCCAGTACTGTATTCCCACATCTCCTGGGGCTCAATCCTATAAAAAAAACTGATATTCCCAGACAGTCGCCCGTCCAATTGCTCACCAGGCTCAACCCCACTTAGCTTCGGAGATGTGATGGAGCTTGGACGCATTCAGGGCGGTTTGATCGTATGCAAAAGAATATGTCACGGGGGTATTTCATATGCACTCTGCAGCAGATGGTATGCGTTTGCCAACTCCCTGGAGAAATTTAAACGGGTGCCTGCGAAAATCGAACAAATCGACTCTGTGCAAAACCGGCTTAGCGCAAAAGGAGTGCCGTGTGTTTAGTTACCCAGATGGGGGGGGGGGACTGTGCACGTACCAGCTCGAGAAATCCTTAAAATATTAAGAGAGGAGGGGGGGGGGAACTTCCTTTGCTTTCCAATCGTTTGGTTTTTTGCGTCGTCTCGGAAGAACTGCGCGGGGGGACTCCGGTAGTTTTTTTTTTGGTGACCGATGGCAAAAAAAAAACTTTTTCGGAGCTTCAACTTTGCCTGGAAATGTTTACATACTTGGCGAGAATATTTGACAAACTCAATCCCTGCTGCCACAAGAACCCTCCCCAACCCTTTTCATTGTTGCAATTGACACATTTTAGGAACACCTTTTTTTTCCCTCCCCCTCTCTTTCTTTCTCTCTCTGTCCACCAACTCCCTCCCTCCCCCAACCAATTTTTTTTCACAAATTCCAGACCCGTATGACCATCACAAGCAGTTTTTGTTTGTTTTGACTTACAGCTCCACGGTAAAGAAATGGGGAGGGGAAAAATAATAATATAACAAAAAACTCAAAGCCCGCGTCGCATCCCTAGAAATCCAAAATGCAAGGGGCCTTTGTGAGCACCTCGCAAACACGTTGAAAGCCTCGGCATCTACAACGCCGCCGCCGTTGAAATAGTAGATGTTTCACAAGGTTTTTTTTTGCGTGTGCAAACGCTCTCCTCCACCACCCCTCCCCCCTCCTCATTCCCTCACTCCTAGGTGGGGGGGGGTTCAAGCTCTCTAGAGTTCATCAAATTACTTCCTACCCAAGAGGAGGAGATATGGATTCAGATTTGAGTCCGTGTGTAATTCCACCGCAGCCCCCCGCTGTGTTACGAAGCCAGGTTTTACCCTCCGTCTGCGACGACTTACTTCTGGACGGATTTCCTAAGTTCGCAACCAAGTTTCTTCCGCAGGGCACACGTGACATAAAATTCCAGCAGTCAAAACGTACAAATACGGTTATTCTGTGTGGAGTTATACAATTTCATTATCATAATTCACAACCCCTTTGGTTAACCAACTGCGGAGAACGAAGGCCTCACCGCTCCCGTGTCGGCCATTAGCGTTGCGTGACCATACTTCACCGTGCCGATAAGTGCCGGTTGGTGAAGGAGGCAGCAACCAGGACCGGTTCCACTTGCGACTGAAGTTTGCCGTAGCTCAGTCAATCTCGGTGTTCATAGCGCGGCGCGCTAACCACTGCACCACCGCTCCACCGCAGTGATAAATTGCACAACAAATGGACGCGTACGTTCTAGTCATGCGTACACATGCGCGCGCAGTCTATAATCCAAGGGCTCAATGCAGAAATTACGAACATGCCACGGGCGCCTTCACACCGAAACGTGCAGCGTGTCGCCGTTTACCTTTGGTGAACTCGGCAGAACCAAAACAACAAAAAAACCTTCCGTACGAATACTATAGCTGGGAGGGCAGTCATGGGCCTGGTCGTTAGCACACGCCGTGCTTGTCAGCGCCTAGCCTCAGCCAGAAAGCTCTCTGGGGTAAAGCCCGCTCCCCCCATTCCTCTGCGAATCACCGCTCACGCTCCCCGCATTAGCCCCTGCTCTCATCTCGCCCCACTCCCCTGTGCACTCTCCCACCTCGCTCCACTCCCCTGCACACATTCTCCCACCTCTGCCCTCTCATCTCACTTCACTCCCCTGCACACACTCCCACCTCTACCCTCTCTCATCTCACTCCACTCCCATGCATGCATTCTCCCACCTCTACCCTCTCATCTCACTACTCGCCTGCACGCATTATACCACCTATACCCTCTCATCTCACTCTACTCCCCTCCACTCTCCTTCGTCTCCCCCCCTCATCCCACTACAACCGTCTACGCTCCGCTGGCTCCAGCCACCAAATCTTTCTGTCGAAGCCCCCATTCAACCTTCGCTCAGCGGGATGTTGCTCATTTACCTCTGTTGCCTCCAGTCTGAAACTCCCTTCCACACAGCCGCCCGTGCTGTCGATTCCCTGCCTCCTCTTCTGGTCCAGGCTCAAGACTTTCCTCTTCCCCACAGCCGACGACGACCGTAACTGCATATTTAGACGCAGGTACATTAAGACTCTACATAAATACAAGTAGCACGGTAAATTGTGCCGTATATATTTGCTCTGTCCTGCTCTCACCTCGATGCCCACGGTCACCGACGGCAATCGCTCTCCGGTAACATCTTAAGGAAAAAAAATCGCACACCAATCGCTCCGTCTCCATTCAGCGCCTCCACTCCACGCGCATCGTGCGTGTCTCCTTTTAGGGGTTAATGTTTTAGCGCGATGAGTCGGCGTTCTCGGACGCCGTCGCGATGACATTTCGCAGCAGAGCTTGTGAAATGAAAACGTTTAAAATAAAAAAACGCGGCCGGTGCTGGTCAAACTCTCGCTCGCTCCCAAACGCCCGTTAGAACGAATCGACAAAGCGAGAGCCGCGACGTGCCGTCAACATAATCTCCCCCGGCACGATCGCGCATCGGATATCTCTTGGGTTCTGCTTCAGTCAGCCCGAGCCTTAGACGCACAACTGGTCATCGGCAGCAGACAAAGCATTTTTATCATTATCACCATCACAATCAGCCATGAGCGGGGTCCCACTGCCGAACGAAGGTGTCCCCAAGCCATCGGCATCATCGTCATCACTCACGCAATCCTGAGGATGCAACAATTTATCTGATAACCTGCTCACGAGTTTATTTTACTCCTATACTGAGCAGCACGGTGAAGTATGGCTTAAATAAACCTCCTGACGAACACGGCATGGGGACGCCTTCAAATCCAGCAGTGGATTAACAAAGGATTGTACATTATGATTCTTTTTAACACCATTATATATTATTAAACAGCACCTTACGTTTGTGACAACAACAAAAAACTGCGAGAACGAATTCCCTCGTTGCCTTTGCGGCTTGCAAACTCGGCGATCCGGCAACAGCGAGTTAGCGAGACTAGGCACCGCGATTATTCCACCGGGTGCCTCCCTCTTACACTCCACCCCCCCCCCTCCACGATTTACGCTACCCGTCCGTGCGCAAAAAAAAAAGCCGACAAAACCGCAAATGCGCATTTCATACCTCCGGGCCTTTTGACTCTCTCTCTCCGCTTTTATGGACGGACGCGGACGCGCGCGCGTGGGCGGTCAATAGTCGCTATTACCGTTCCTTTTAAAAAGGGGGAGCGCGAAAGGCGATCTCTCTCATCAGTTTCATTTTGTCAAACGCGCACTAAACGGCAGTCAGTGCGCCGGCCGGTCGATGCCGGTGTTTTTATTCGACGTGACGATTCGCCACCTGCTCGCCCCAGCCGGGCAATGCCTGTGGCTGGGCTAGGGCTGGGCTAGGGCTGGGCTAGGGCTGGGCTGTGACTGGCCTGGGGCTGTGGCAGCAGAGTTGGGCTAGGGGTGGATGAAGGCTGGGCTAGAGATGGGCCGTGGCTAGGCGAGGGCTGGGCTAGGGCTGGGCTAGAGATGGGCTGTGGCAGAGCTGGGTGAGGTCTGGGCGAGGGCAAGGCTAGAGATGGGCTGGGCTAGGACTGGGCTGTGACAGCAGAGCTGGGCTAGGGCTGGGCTAGGGCTGGGCTAGGGCTGGGCTAGGGCTGGGCTAGGGCTGGGCTAGGGCTGGGCTAGGGCTGCGGCTTGGGCAGCCCATGGGATTACGAGGCGTCCCCAACGGCGAATTATCAAATCCAGTTGTGGCGTGAGAAACGTCACCCTGGCAGCTTAACACTGCTAAAGCTCGCTCCCAATTATGTCCCATCACTTAATTTTTACACTTCCTCCAATATTATTACACACTTCACTTCTTCCCCCCCCACCCCCCCCGTTTAAAAAGCGAAAAATAAATAAGTCACGCCCGCTGCAGGGTTGGTTTATGCGAGCGGATGAACGGTTCCACCAGTGGCGCAGTGTAGCGTGGTTGATTTGGGCTCTGGTGCAAGGAATGAAATTATTAAATGGGGCAATCCCCGATCCACCTTATCTCCCCACGTCCCACCACTCCCCCTCTTTATAGCCCAGCACCTGCGCCCCCCCCCCCCCTGGCCGGTGAGCCCCTGGTGCAATTGCACCACCTGCACACTCGCCAGCTGCTACACCACCACGCTCAAGCAGGCAGGGAAGTTGTGTTGGGACATGAGGACGGACGGGGCATACAGGAAGATAGCGCTCTCAGCCACACGGCTTCGACGACGACAGACACGACCCCAACAAAAATCCATAAAACCCTCGTGGCGAGAGGCACGCCGGCCTTGGCAAATACACCGAGGGAGGTAATGGGCCCGTTGGAGGCATTGTGCGTCCGACGACGCTGAGCGTCCCCCAACAAGTGGGCCTGTATAAAGCAAGCCTGCAGGGGACAAGCAGCAAATGCCAAAGAAGAAGACGTGCACACAAAGAAAAAAAAAACTCCCAAAAGCATGCACAAGATAAAGTTTCAGTCGGGATGTAGGGGTTTTGTCAGTTGCTGGATTATTTTCGCCAACGATAAATGCATCCCATCACGTGCGTAAGATTAGATTATTTGCAATCTACGCAAATAACCGATTCAATTTACGCTAATGAAATAACAAATAGGCATGAAGGTAGAAAAAGACAAAATTCAATCAATTAAACCGTGACTGGATCATAATAATTCACCAAGTTGCCCACGGTAAGCAAGTCGCTACATGCCTAATCTTAAGAGAAATTACAAAAGCATTAACATTTTTTTACCCAATAAACTGTTCTTCAACAAATGTACTTTCCCTTCTTTCTAAACATGTTAAACTGCTCACCGTCCCAGATCGCCGGATTGCTTGGTTTGAGCGGAGGCTGCCAGAATTCCTCCTTTGCGCCGGGGGCTTTTAGGCTGGAATAACGGGGACTACACCGCTGTGTGTCTGGTCGCGCTGTCCTCAGAACGCTGACAAATTCCACGGTGCCACGCGCTGGCACAACTGAGGATGGGACGGAGATCAACCGTCTGTACCGCGGTGGGGGGGCAAGCCACGGGACAGTCTGACACGGGCGCGCGCAGACACCACAAACAGCCAGGGGCTCCTATAACACCCCTCTCCATCATCAATCTGATGCAGGATGTCGACATTTCTCCAGCCACGACTCAGTCTATCAGACTTTTCGGTCCCATCCGTGCCGTCCGTGATCAACCACCAAAACACCGCAGATCAAAAATACTCTTCCCTTTCTAATGTATTCCCTGGTGCTGCCCCACTTTGGCATTCTCTCCCATCCATTGCCCTTCCCACTTGTATTATCACCTTGCGCAATTCAAGACATTTATTAGCTCATCTATTATACCTTCAACAGCGCCGTTAGTCGCTGGCCACTTTCATTTGGGCTCTAGGACCTGTGCTCAGTGAATGCGAATTTAAAATTAAGTTCATACACAGCCCTCTTTAATTCCACAGCTTGATGCAGGCCTCCCACCCACACCATGCTATATTGGTCATGATGCTTGTTTAACTATACTTCACCACACTGGCCATTGTGGGTTGGTACTAGGCAGAGGAAGGGGGGGGGGGCGCAGGATGAGGACTGGTTTTGTTTTCCTTTTTCCAGTTTTTTTAGGTTAGATCGCGTAAATATATTTGTCATTAAACCCACCACCACCTGACAACCAACTAGTAAGGTTTGCATGGAAACAGAACATGCCAATTCGTTACTAGTACAGCACACCGGTGTGTTGGAGAGCCAAGCCACGTAACAAACCTACTAAATGGCTGTGTCGGGTGGTGGCGGTTTTAACGACACATTGATATATTTACACAATCTAACCTCAAAAAAACTCTTATGGATGATATTGGTCGCGAAAGCCTACGTGTTAAACTGCTTTTGTTTTGACTCGCCAGTGATGTTCGCAGTGGCTGGGATTTGAACTCGTGCAACTGGATTCATAGCACCGGCACGCTCAGAACACACGTGTCCACGTAGCTGTGCACCCAGTTACCAGGACACCGACTACAACTCAAGGTGGCCCATTAACACTGCTCCCTAAAAAGGAAGGAATATTCATTAAAACACTCTTTTCAAAGAAAACCACTACAATGAGAGGTACATTAGCACCTCTGTAAATGCACACGGCTAGCCAAGACCACTACAAAATGCACAGATGCATGAATAGAGATAAGCTAATGAAACACTCATCTGCATAAGAACACAGACTCGTACAAAAGATGTGTTTTTTTTCTCCCCTACCCTGGCTCGAAACGCAAAATCACGCGGCGCTTTAGACTACGATCACTAGGGGCAACCTGCGTGCCGTCCAAGTCTCCCGGCGCGCGCCCTTGCTCACGTCCGACTCTCCGGCTCCTTGGCCGTGGTTTTCACAACGCAGAGCACCGGCCCGAGCATCTCCCCACAGCACGGCACGAGCGCGCCCGCGCATCAGGCGGCTGTGCGGCGGAGAGGGCTGGCAGATCCCGCGGAGGTCCGCCAAACTCCCAAATGTCGCCGGGCTGCAAGGTGGCCGGGAGGTGTAAGCGGTGTAAATGGGTTACTGAACTACCCTGTTCTGAATGTTACCCCCCCCCCCCCTCGTACGTGCAGGCTTATTCTGGGAGTGCCACTTGTATGTATCTATTCATAATAAAGGTTTTTGGGTTATCTATGTTGAACTTCTTAAGCATCGTACGTAGCCCAACCGTGCTTTCCTCCCACACGAAGCCAAAGCCGTATTCGTGAAACTGGCCCAACGTTGAAAAGCAGCACCCTCCTGAAAATGAGCCTTGAGACGACTTTCATGGATAAATGACATTCAAATAATGAGTAGTTAATTACATGACAGTGACACGTGTGTGTGTGTGTGTCAGAAAATATCAATTTATTTTTGGTTACGTGCTCTTTTTAAAATGAATTTAACACTTCAATTACTTTTGACTTTAATCTACCAGCCCCGGGTTTAATTACAGCTACCGAATCACCGTGCAAAATTGCCTGCCTCTGCTTAGCGTTAATGGCCTTTTTTTTTAGACGATTAATTTTCGGGCTTTAACGGCGCGACAGCGATATCATCCTGGGAATGCGGCACGATCTGATTAGCCCCGTGACGCGGTCACAACCACCGCGTTTGGACAATGACATGCGCCGAAGATCGTCGTCTATTAAGAAAAACTAAAATTCCGCTCCCGTTTCTCCTCGAGCAAGTCGCGGCACGTGCATTAATCAGTGTGCCGATTCACAAATCACCGGGATGAAATATGGACGGGTGGGCTCAGGAGCGTGAAGCGTCGTTCCCAATTTCCGCCGTTACCGTGAGACATTTACTATTTTGACAACTTTGATTTGACCAGGTAAAGCCCACTGAGCTATATAGCTCTTTTTCACAAGCGATCTGGTGACAAATGATAGCTTAACGAAGTGGACTATCATCGCGTGGAAAATTATAGCAGCCAAATACTCTAAAAACGCATGTCGATTCTAAATGCGGAGGGGAAAAACCGGAGGACCCGGAGAAAATTCGATGTAACCACAGGGAGGACATGCAAACTCCAAATATGAAGGCGTCAGGATTGTGATCGAACCCGCAAACTCCTGTATACCAGGTGAGGTAGTTAACATTCCGCCACAGCTGCCACATCTAGAATTGTATTAGCATATCAGTTGTAATTCATTTGAATGTTGAGAATCGATAAAAAAAATCGATCATGATGCACATCATTATACCCAATGTTGTGTAATTTCAGAATGTAATGCAGCAATATTACAAGTACTCATTTTGATTCCCAGAATTAAATTTCATCCTTTAGATTATGTTCGGCTCTCAATCTGTATGATTAATTTTTTCCCCAGGTCTCCCTTACAACAGGGTCAAGCTGCCACCTACTGTATCCTTACACGGCTATCGATCACAATTTAAATCAATTAATTCACCTAAATGTACAGCGATAAACAAGACAACGGGAACACATCAAACCGTAGAGAATCACAATTTGTATTTATACTGGAGGAATCTGATGAGCTATGAAACTATTTTTCACAGATGTCCAATAGGGGCGGGTAAGAACGTTACAACAGCAAACAGTGCAAAAACATGATAGTGCAAAATACATGAAAGGTAAACAAATCACCGAAACACATACAAATAAAACTAAACCATCCCCATTCTAAAAGGCAAAGCCCACCGAGGTATTCACTTATTTTCAGAAGCAACCAGGCCACAAACAATATCTCAATAAAGTGGCCCATCATTTGGACATTTATAGCACCAAACTAATCGAAATAATCTCAACGCATGTTTATAAATGTTTAGAAATCGCACACGACTACAGCTGGCATTTAGAGAGATCCCCAATCTTGCTTGGCTTCCAGCACCCATAAATAAAATGCAACCTGGCAAAAAAAAACATACCTCGTGGGGGTCCATTCCGAGTCAGATATGTCCTCTGTGTGTAAGTTGGCTGATCTATAAGCACGTGTGTGTGTGAGACCACTAAAATAAGCACTTAGCTAGCACACCGCAATCCACGGGGAGAGATACCCCCTCCGTCTACTATCACAGTCCCCGCAAGTGGCTTCTTCTCGCCGTGTGTGCCCGACATCTCAAAAAACGGGAATATCTTACGCTAAAACACAATTTAACACGTAGGATTTCGCGACAATACCATACATGAGGGTTTTTTTGGGGTTAGATCTCGTTGATATAAATGTGTCGTTAAACCCGCCACCACCCGACACAGCCAACAAGCCACATAAACAGAATATGCCAATTCGTTATTAGTACAGCACACCAGTGTGTTGGGAGAGCCAAGCCACGTGACAAACTTTACTAATTGGCTGTGTCGGGTGGTGGCGTGTTTAACGACACATTTATATATTTACGCGATCTAACCTAAAAAAACTCTGTCATGGATGATATTGGTCGCGAAAGCCTACGTGTTAAACTGCTTTTCTTTTGACTCGCCAGTGATGTTCGCAGTGGCTGGGATTCGAACTCGTGCAACTGGATTCATAGCACAGGCACGCTCAGAACACACGTGTCCACGTAGCTGTGCACCCAGTTACCAGGACACCGACTACAACTCAAGGTGGCCCATTAACACTGCTCCCTAAAAAACAAGGAATAATCATTAAAACACTATTTTCAAAGAAAAGCACTACAATCAGAGGTACATTAGCACCTCTGTAAATGCACACGGCTAGCCAATACCGCCACAAAATGCACAGATGCATGAATAGAGAGTACAGCACACCAGTGTGTTGGAGAGTAAACCCAAATCATTTACAATTCGAGTATGACATTTTGCCAGTAATTACAACTAGCGTCATTAGGCGACACAATACGGCAAGCAATTGAATTTTATGTGCCAATAGGTCTACCCTTCACAACGTGATAGGACGTCCCCTTTTCAATGAACCCTCTTTCACAAGTTCGAGATAATCGTTGGAATAATTTAACTGTGGTTTTTCCAACAAGATAAATTTACCCTTAATTCTAGATTTGAAGCTTTCGTGACTGCAAGGATTCATATTCTTAGGTTTTTTCGGTAAAGTCACGTAGGTAAAATTTTTTTTTTATTAATAAAAGTAAAATAAATAAAAATCACGACGTTTCGGAGGCAACACAAGCTTCCGTCTTCAGGTGGAACCGTCACAGCCCGACAGCTGTATCAAGTTGTCGGGCTGTGACGGTTCCACCTGAAGACGGAAGCTTGTGTTGCCTCCGAAACGTCGTGATTTTTATTTTATTTTTATTAATTTTAATTTTTTTTACCTACGTGACTTTACCGAAAAAACCTAAGAGTATGAAACTTACCCTTGCAATGGAAATGTGGAATCTCCACCACTGGCCCAGATCCGCCATCAGAAATGAGCAATTGCACATTGTTCGTTTTATTCCTTGGCTTTCCTGTAGTTTGAATAGATTTTCACCTGTACCACGAGTAATTATGTTTGGCATTCATCATAGCTTGTCTGCAATATATCTATAGTATCGAATGTAGTTGTCATTATTGCTATTATTGTTATTGACTTTTATTGTATTTGGGATTTTATTTGTATTTGTGAGTGTTAGTTTTATTTTGTGCACAGCGCTTTCAGATATTTCAATATGAAAGGCACTTGATGGATTAAAGATAATTATCATTATTGGTACCCCAATTGGCTATGTTAGTCTTTCAACTGTGAACAATATTAGCATGCAGACAGTCCTAGGTTTGAGCCTGGTTGCCACAGTATTTGAATGGGAAACCACCAGCAGGGCTTGCCAGGTGTTGTAGGGGTGGGGCTGTGTTATGCATTGAGAACTTCTTTTGCACCGTAAGTAGCCAACCGTGCTACAAATCGGAGGTGTGGTATTACTGTATATTTAAAAAAAAAGGTTTGACCAGCTGGCGGGCTATCCGCCTGTCTACCCCGCCTGGACGGACGATCACGGACTGTGAGTTATTACCATGGTCGGAGTTTGGGAGGGGAGGGGGGGCAGAATGTGCGCTCGGTGAAGTGTTCATTCCTTCCGCATTGTAGACAGCAGCAGATTTTCCTCCCCCACTCGTATGAGAGCAGCGGTGGTGCTGGATTTTCTCCGGATTTTCTCCGGTTTCCTCCTCCCACACGAAGTCCAAAACTCTCATGAAAAAAGGCATCACAGCCACCACATCCCGACGGAGCAGAAAACCCTCTTTGCATAAAGAGAGGCCCCCCCCCCCACCTAGGGCATTCGGCGAGACTTTCCTCGGGATAAATAATTGGCATTATTACATTATGTCATTGTTATTTTAGTAAACTCACCCAGGCGCTGCGACTCCTTCCGACGGTTAATAACCATTTCACACTCGGCGGTTACTCGTGAAGGCAGTTTACACTGGCGGAGGAGGTCGAGGAGGAGGAGGAGGAAACGTTCCACTGGAATATTTCGCAAAATAATTTAACGGCTCAAGTCCCCGGAGAGCCCTTTGCTGCGGCGCAGCCGCGAGGAGCGAATATCTGCATAAGCGTGCCACACGCTGAGCCGTGACTTCGTAGGACGCAGCTTGCTCGCTCTAATGAAATTTCCTTGAAATAATGTTTCCCCAATTTGTGTACGGCTTAGCGCTGTTTGTCATACATGTGTCCTTTCCCCCCCCCGCCGGCACCCCCTTTCTCCTCCTGGGGTGGGGGTTTGGGTTGACTTGTGCCGACTCAACCCCTTCCCAACCCGACAGGACGCGCCTTGGTAAAACAAATCAACAACGGTAAAATGTGCGTGAATTATTGCCGCGGGCCCGTGGTTGGCACTCAGATGTTTAACCCTGCTTACCAGGCAGGAAGGCGTAATTTTAAAACAAAATGTCTCAGAGGGCATTAGGGGGAGAGAGGGCAGTTTTTGGGTGACGTGGGGGAAGGTGGGGGAAATAATTAGGGTTTTCAGTTTTAACCAATTAAGCGCCGATATAAAATAACACTGCCGGAAGAAAAGTTTGCGGAGCAGGTCCAATAATGCCGGGTGGATATCCTATTTCCAGAGAGCCGAGAGCCGTATATTGTTCAGGTCACGGCCACAAAACAGCAACCCCACTTACTCATGTATACATGTTCTGCCCCAAGCCCTCTCTCTCTGTGCTGATGTGCTCAATATTTAGGAGACGTATTTTGTGGGAACTGGAGAAACCCTTTTGTAAGCAAAAAATACTGCTGACTGTAGCCCGGTCTATACGGAGCTTGAGGGTTAGGGGGGTGGCTACGGTGGGGTTAGGGTGGAGCGGTGGCACAGTGCTTAGCACACTACGCCATGCATGTAGAGAGACCCGAGTTCGATTCCCGGCCACGGCTAACATCGGTTGCGGGCGACATCTGAACCGGTCGCCACCTTCGCCGACCCACTGTGACCAGCGTGGCGTGACTCCGGTCAAAGAGTCGCGCTCGCCTGGGTTAGTTACCGACAGCTGACAAAAGCGTGGAGAGGTCTTCATCCGGCAGTAGACCGACAAAGAGGTTGCCAATGAGTACAGCAATGCCCCGGTTTTACGTCGGGGACACGTTTTCTGAAAAGGTGCGAAGACGAACAATCGAAACGACGTAAATCGAAGCGATTTGCAGGGTCGGTCGGTTGCAGGCGAAGGCTGAGAGGCGACGGATAACGAGAGGGCGGATGATGACGTCAGCGACGTAACTGCGGGTCGAGGCAACGCAAAATCGGGCAGCGGTGTCAATAAAGCGACGACGTATTTGCAAAAAGACGTAAAAGGTGGAGACGTAAAATCTGCGTGTTATTAATATTAAAGTGGGGTTGGCCCACGTCCACGTCTGCCCATCGATGAAGACATTCGATCGTGTGGCGTAAAGGGAACAAAATGAGCTTGAGGAGGCTGCTCTGACCCCCCCCCCCCGCGTGCTTGTGTCGTCGCTACCACAGCGCCGCGCGCGAGCCCCTGGGTGAAACTCCCCATTTCCAGAAAATGCCAGAGTCAATAGAAATTGGCAGTAAATATTCCACAGTGGCATTTGGACGCTATATAAATCCACACGCTATTGTATTATATCCACCCTCTGGCGCCAATGCCTGGAGTCCCCCTCCTGGCAAACCCCCAAGTGACCCCCCCCCCATCATCGGGGTCCCTCCTGGTAAAGACCCCCACAAAAGCAGGCCCCCCTTTCCTATCCCCAAGTCTCGACAGCAACTGTCGGACCGTATGCAGCAACGAGACCCCGAGACCCCCCGTCCCCCGCCGCCTTGGCAGCCTCCCTCCACCCACGAGGTTCTCTCGTACAGAGAACCATCCAGGCAGGGTCAATTAGCCGAGTCCACTCTGCACCAGGCTCGAGGCTAATTACCCCCCTTCGACAACCACAGGCAGGCGTACGGGGGGGAAGGACAACGGCGGAGGCAAGCGGCGGCCGCCACAGCAAAAATTGTGCAGCGTCATCGATTTAAAAAGAAGAGAAACAACAGAGTTAGCGCTCCAGCTGACTGGTGTGAGCTTTCCTAATCGGCTTTACCTAGTGGGGGGGGAGGGGGGTAAAGCAAAGATGAAAAAACGTTGTCGTTTGTAGGGTCGCGTTCAACCGACCGAGACAATGCCTTTGCCGGGGCAGGCGAGCACGACTTGTTAGGACCCCCGCTGAAGCCTCCTCCCGGTTGTAGCCAACGGCACGTCTCCCGACCTTCTCCTCCCGCAGCCGCCCAGTGGCCACCGCCCGCCCGCCGCCCACTAATCCCTCGCAGGCCGCCGCCAACCCCCACCTGCGTGACTCGCCGCACCACTGCCCAGCAACCTCCTTCCCCGCCTTGGCACAGCAACGCCAACCCTGTCCCCCCCCCCCCTGCGATGGATCCCCATGTTCTTTTTCCCCCCTCTGCCGACAACCGACTGCCTATTTCTCTCCATAAAATAAATATGAATGCCTGCCGTTTCAGAACAGGGTCCCAAGATGTGAATTGTATTTATACGCAATACAAAGATCCCCCTTCCCCCTGTTAGTCCAGGCTCAAGACTACTTTTCTTCCCCCTCTTCCCATAAACTATTTTTATTTTACCAGGTAAGGCCCACCGAGAGCTCTTTTTCAGAAGCGACCTGGCCACAAATGATAGCTCAATGAAGCGAATTATCACGTGGACATTTCGATCAGCCAAATACTCTAAATACACGTCGATTCTAAATGTGGAGGGAGAAACCGGAGGACCCAAATAAAAATCCACGCAAACTCCAAATATACAGCAGGCATCAGGGTTGGTTGGGATTGAACCAATGACCTGTATACCAGGCCATCTCACAACCACCGTGGTGTCTCTATATAAACGAAACACAGTATATCTTCGAGGAAACGTGGTCGCATTTGGATGCCACGTACGCTCGCTTGACTCAGCCGAGACCTCGGTCCATCGCCGACGTCCGCAGGGAGAGAGACAAAGGCAGCTCTCGCTCGAACCTCATGGGGACCGAATGCTGTCACCGTGAAGGGTGGGCAGAGCGAGCGGGCAGACGAGCGAGAGGGCGGTTAAAGCAGAGAGGTAGGATTGTGCTTGGGGAGCGTGGTTAGGAGGGGGGGCTTTGGGTTGGTTGGTTGGGAGGTGGGAGTAAAAGCGCAAAAACAATGACAGCGGCTCCTCGCAGTCAGGATGAACCACCTCTTCTCGCTCGCCGGGGGAAGCTTTTCACTTCACCGGCTGACAAAGGCACGCTCCCCCCCCCCCGCGTCCAGCGCGTGTGCAGAATTAATTTCCATTTGTCACTCGAGGGCGTTAGGTTCATTCGGTCGAACGGTGCGCGGGCGGGGGGGGAGGAAGAAAAAGGCGCTCGCTTAATTTGTCGTTAAGACCTTTCAGCCCGTTAGCGCTCGCAAGCGCGCGTGCGCTTCGTTCATTTACTAAGAGCTTGGCCATTTCTGACGGCGCTTAATTCGATTACGGGCTGCTGTAATTAATGGCTTCGTAAAAACTAGAGCCCCCTCCCCCCCTCTCCCTCACGGGGCTGTATAGATTTACCTTTATTTGCATCGGTGACCAAGGCTATTACGTTTCCTTGCCAAAACCCAAAAAAAAAGAACACGCAAGCAAATTAAAGACGAGAATTGCTCTTACAGGTTAAGGTGGCCTCGTCCGAATTGCCAATTACTCACCCGGGCAATCCTCGCTTTAGTCTAAAAAAAGACACTCGTACAGGCCGCTAGACCTCCATTGGGACGTTCCGCCAAAATTAATCCGCGAGAATTTGGGCTTTGGTTTACTTGGCATAGTTTACGCGCCAATTTCCACCGCTTTATATACGCAATAGCCGATGACGAGATTACTTCGCTGCTTAATAGAGGATTATTCACAAAGACCGCACTGCTGTACAGAATCCGCCGTGGCAAGATAATGAGACATCGATTCTCCGGGAGAAAGCTAAAAAAAAAAAGGTGTACTAATCAGCGGAATGATTTATTCCCAGCGGCCATAGATGTATTTAACTCGTACTTTTGGCGAACATGAATAATTAAGAATCCTGAATAAAGGGGTCACACGTGGGACTGTGCTACAATGTCGGAACAATTACCGCTATCAGCAGAATGCGTTGGCATTCATGAGTTATCTGAACGTGCCCTCGGAAAGCCCAGGTAACAAGACATTAACAAGACATGCAATTCAATGCAATTAATATCGCCACAATTGCAAAATGAAACTGGCTACCCGAGTTAGATTCCTGACCACGGCTGACCAGTGACGAGTGATGTTTTGTACCAGTCCTGGGGGTCCCCTCTTAATCAACTTGCACCGGCCGGCGTGGTGAAGTATGGTCAAAATAACCCCGACGACCCACCCGGTGTGGGAAGGCGTTCATTCAGTACTGGATTGACCAAGGGGCTGCATTTTTTTTCACTCGATACATGAAACATTAATAATGTGCTATGAAGTAGGATCACTGCCCAAAACATTAACGAATGTGAGTGGGTTTTTTTTGGTTAATTGTGCACCACTGTCAACGCAGCAGCAGCGCCACCAAATAATTTGTGTAAATGATAATTAATCAAACGAAGAATTCATGACACACACACACAAAGTAAACCGTCACGTGTTTAAAAACACAGCACACAGGCGGAATAGCCGCGTAGGCATCATCAAATATCAAACGTACTGGTACTTTACAACATGCAATTCCAATTAATAAAAAAAACAAGCAAGCACTAACCTCACCGAGACCTAAACCATTCCGGCTTGCGGCGTCTCCGACCCAGCGTTTGAAGACCCGAGGAGCTAAAAATCACGTTCTCCTCTCGACAGAGAGAGCTGCGGCCGACGCCGCAATGTGGTTCTCAGTGCACGGGCACTGCAAGCGTGGCGCCGTGGTCAGCCCGAACCACAAATAAAGACGGAGGAGAGGCGCCGTCAAGGCGCTGCACACCCCTCCGACTCCCTACTCCTAGACACACATTGGCTCAACCATCTCAATGTAAAATGAGAGTTGTTGCTCGACATCAACGTCAACTATACGTTGCGTTTCTCTTTCTTGCAGAGGCATAATGCAGCCACCACCTGTGGGCACAGCAGACCATGACCTGATTCATAGCGCAGTGCCGCCACCTGAAGACGGCTGCTTGCGTTGTCGCCGAAACGTCGTGAGAATTATTTTATTATGTTTTATTTTTATTATTTTATTACTTCCCTTCTACGTGACTTTACCGAAAAAACCAAGAACATGACCTTCGTCGTTTAATCAACGAGTGGAGGCGGCGGCACTGCGCTATGAATCTGGCAAACAGGTATTGATGCAATGGCCAGAGCTGCCTTCAGTGGCGAATGACATCTGAACGGGTCCTGGGCACCCCCTTCACCAACCTTCTGCTCAAGCAGGTGCAGTGGGAAAGAAAAAAAACTGAAACGGACTTGTACCGAGTACAACTCCCGAACGGTATAGAATGGAAAAGCCAGAGAAACAGCAGCGCTTGGGCGTCAGGAGCCCAGAGGTCACCAATGCCCCCGCCACTGCGCCAGTTTGCACCGAGTGTGTGGCGTGATATTTGGCAAGTGTCTGGTAAATTCTGTGGCCAATTGCCAAAGCGCGCGTCCGTCTTCCAAGAAATTAACGGCTCTGATCCTGTGACGCCACTGGCAAGAGGAGGAAAATTGTTCGGTGTTTGACGCAGTTCAAATACCAGACGGTGAAAAACTCATCACTATGTAGCATACAAAATAACAATAATCATAACTTTAAACTTAACCACATTTTCCATTACAAGAGCTTATAAGCTCATTACGTTAGCACCGGTTTAAAGAACTGTGATGATTATATGACATTAAAAGTTAAATACATATTTAAAAGTATTCCTTTCCAAATTTTGTAACTGTTCTTCAACCATATGTACGAAATTAACATAAAAACCTACAGACAGCAGTGCATCACCCTGTGTCAGAGAACAACCCCAGCAGAAAACATCGTACTCCTGGTGAAGCCACTTCAATAGGAATATGTATCCACAGCAGGGCTGCACCGCGCATATAACCTGCAAAGAGTGTTTCATTACATGTTAAACAAAACCTTTTAAATTCTCCGGAGTGGGAATGAGCCAAATCGAATTTTAATAAAACCTGAACATTTTATTTATTTCTTCTTTATATATATGGTCACTGGTGACTGGGCCATTAAAAAAAACACGTAAAAAAAGTATAATCTGCTAGCCCGCTGTGATTCAGGACGATGGCTCTTTTTATCCATAAGAAGTTGTTTTTTGGGTTAGATCGCGTAATTATATAAATGCATCGTTAAATCCGCCACCCCCCCCCCCCCGACACAGCCAACTAGCAAGGTTTGTCACGTAAACAGAACGTGCCAATTCGTTACGAGTACAGCACACCGGTGTGTTGGAGAGCAGAGCCACAACAAATTACAATCTGACTACGACGCTCTTTTTAGTTTTTCCCCGGCACATGTAACCAATTGGAGGTGGTTAATTGGGCTAGAACCCCAGTGCGTTAGAGAAGTAGCAGTCCTAATAACTCCAACGCAAGGCAAAGCACGCTCCAACGCACCACCATCACCACCGATGCGAGCGCCTCGCACAGCAACGGCGAGGAGTGGCCGTAGCTCGGCAGCCGCGGACAAATGTCCCGATGAGCGCGCTCATCATTGTTTATTAACGTTGGTGGAGGGGTGGGGGGGGCAACATTCCCTTCCTAATGACGCTCATTACCACGACGTTGCGGGAACGCTCGGGTAACGAACGCGCTCGCCCGTGGCTTTTCGTAGACGGCTCTCGGGCCAGGACGTCGCCCGTGCGACAGGAAACGTCGTCTCGACGGCGCGGTTTTTGCCGCGCGCGCGTGCGTGTGGCAATGACAGGGTGGGAACGCCTTGTGCAAAAGAAACCGAATTGGCCGTGTTCGGCCGCGGGGATTGCATACGCGGGACCGCGCGGACGCGTGGCAGGAATCCGAGCGCCGGCGGGTCGTCCGAATCGGTCGGCGGGCAGCAGCGAGAAGCGGCGGCGGCGGCGGTTTTACAAGCCAAGTTGCGTTATTTCGGGCGAAAGTCTTGCACAGCAAGCACGGAGACGTGGTAGGCGAGTTGGGTTTCGTGAAGCGTGTTTTAAATAACGACGGCGTCGAGCCGGCACTTGGTTCGCACAAGGAGCTGTGTGTGTGTGCGGACGCGCAATTCAAATATGCCGATGACACGCTCGCGAAAAGAAAGGAGGGTCAAACGTGTGCGCGCAATCAGACTTAAAAGTAAACCTGTTAAAAAAAAAATAACCCTGTAAAAATAAACTTCACAAGGAGCGAGAGAGCCGTGGCAGAGACGTATTTACATTACGCGTATGCAAGTCCACGGTCGTGCAGAAAATCATCGACCCGGTGAAACATAAATCTGTTTTGGGATTTGACACGAGCACATAAGGCGCTGAAGACACAAAGGGAGAACGTAGCACCTAGTTCGACTCCTGCTCCAGGTTTTCTGTTGCGATGGCTTTCCTCGTCATTTTACAGATTTGAACTCCCACTCCGAACTGCATTAGGTGGGCAACGCAGTGCGCGTGCGCCCGCAACTGTTAACTCGTGCTAACGACGTTATCAAGTGCGAGATTGAAGCCACGGCAAAACGGCTGGAAATGCATCCCCTTGCCGGATTTTGCCGGACTGTCGGTGATGGGGAGGCATCGGCGGCGCCTTCGCCAAACGTCGGGCGAAAACAGAAACATTCGGTCAAGAAGCGCGCGCATCGAGGCCCGGCGGCATCTCTCAAAAGTGGACAAACACGCCAGAGCGTCGCGCAAACGGGGCGGCTAGCATCCCAGCGACGACACAAACACATGGGGGGAGGCGGTGGAGGGTTGGAGATCAAATTTCCGCACACACGCCACAAATACGGAATACAGCACCGCCAAGAGCACAGCGCGACGGGACGGTCGCCACTCTTCCATTTGGCGACGACGCCGTAAAGCGTAGGAGACAAACTGTTCGCGTGTATTCCCGCTTGTCTATATACGCACGCACACAGACAGAGATCCCCCATATAGCGCACACAGGCTGTTGGGGAAAGTGCTGTTAGCGAGCGCCTACGAAGGCTGGCATGGCACACGAGGCGACGGTGTGGACAGCCCAGCATGAAACCCGGCCACCTTTGTCTCCCCAGTGTTGATATTTTACAAGCTGCACTAAGTACTCATTTTAGGCAGTCAACTTAGCGGGAGGTCCAGGATCGGTACCGTTGTTGGCCACGGGTCGGGCATCGAACTCAGGTTTGCCGGGTTCATAGCAGAGTGCGCTAACCATCACTCTACCGCTCAACGCAAATACAATAGATCCCCCACACAGCCTACAATTGCTGTTGGTGAGCACCTATTAAGGCCGGCACGGCGCATGAGGTGGTCCGCGGCCGGCACCACTCCACACAAAAACAAACAGACGTACAAGCCGACGGACCAGCAACAACCGAGTAAACCTCAGCAGCTAAATCACTCACCGGGACACAGCGGCGGCGGCGGCGGCGGCTCCGAGAGCGGTTTCTCTGGGGGGTGCCGTCGGTTTGAGCGGAACGAAGCGGTCCGCGGGATCGGCGCTGCGTGGAGGCGTTTTAAGTCCGAGCGAGCGCCGCACACGGGAGCCGTGCGCACGACCGCTCGCGCTGCCGTTTCTTGGAGCGAGCCAGCAGCGTGTGAACAGCGTGAAGCCAACCTATCCCCTTTCCCCCCCACCACCACAACCCACCCCCCACCAACCAATTCCACACCCATTGCCTGCCCCGCCAACCCCCCCTCCCCCTGCTATCCCATCCATCCAGTCCACCCATCCATCCGACCCACCCCCCCCTCCATCGCTCAGCATCGCCACCACCACCACCACCACCCATCCCCCCTCCCCTCCACCCACCACCTCTTCCCAACCACAGATCGCTAGACCCACCCACCCTCCTACTATCGCCGCCACCACCTCCAGTAGCCCAAGCCCTCCCAGCAGTGCACTCCCCCTGGTGTGTGTGTGTGTGCATGCGCATTTGTGATGTATATGTGTGTGTGTGCATGCGCATTCGTGATGTGTGTGTGCGCACCACCCATGCGTGTGGGGCTGATCACAGTTAATGCGTTGCATTGTGCGCGTGCGCACGTGTGTGTGTGTGCGTTGTTTGTTCTTTTTTTGTGTGCGTGTGTCTGTTGGTGACTGGTACCAGCGGTGTCAAGATCGGCCTCTGTGGAGGAGGCTCGTGAAGGATGCTACTGGGCAGTTGGAGGCAGTCTCCCTCCAACAAAAATATGGAGGGCAGAGGATCGACGCTCAACAATGAGCGGAGCGCCGGGCGGATCTGTTAGCGAGCCAACTCTTCACTCGGCCTCAAAGTGCACCTAGCCTGGCACAAGTGCTGTGGTCATGTCACTGGTACTTAGTGGTGAATGGTGGCTGTTGTCCGTTTTTTGCACGTGTTGTATTTCTGCACGTCTGGTGCGAGTTTATAAAAAGTTTTTAAAGCCAATATTACGATTCGTAATCGTGTTTGTGTTGTGCCTCATTACGTAGCCGAAACACAAAATCTATAACGAAATCATATTCGTGCCTTTGTGTTGTATACTTGCGCGAGTCTTGGCATGGGTCTTTGTGTGCGTGTTTTGTCATGTGCGAGTTGTTTCTGTGTGTCTTTATGTAGGCGTGAGTGGTTTTTGTCCTAGTTTCTGTGTGTGCAACTGTGTGTTGTGTTTTCGTGCGAGTCATTGTGTCTGCATGCGTGTGTGTGTGTCTTTGTCTGTGGTGTGCAGTGTGTGTGTGTCCAGCAGTCTACATGGCTATAAGGAGGATCTTTGTTTTCTATGTGTGTGCGCCTGTGTGTGTGTGCGTGAGCGAGCGAGCGAGCGGGAGCGCATGCGGGGCGTTCACGCGTGCTTGACACACGGCAGGATTGATTGGCGTTAATCTTTTCACACCCGCGCTTTCTCCTGGCACAAGACAGCTCCAGTAGGGGGTGTGGGAGGGTGGGTGCGAGTCCACGCAAAAAAATATCTCTGCTCTCAAAAGTACACCTAGCCTGGCACAAAGCGCTGTGGTTACGTCACCTTCGCTTAGCGGCACACGGAGGCTTTTGTGTGTGGCATTCTAGAGCGGTGGGCACACAGTGGTTAGCGTGCTGCAAAACGAAACTGGCAAATTCCGTTCCCCGGCCTAAGCCAGCATTCTAGATTTGAAGCTTTCGTGACTGCAAGGATTCATATTCTTAGGTTTTTTCGGTAAAGTCACGTAGGTAAAAAATTAAAATTAATAAAAGTAAAATAAAAATCAAATAAAAATCACGATGTTTCGGAGGCAACACAAGCTTCCGTCTTCAGGTGGAACCGTCACAGCACGATAGCTGTATCAAGTGAGTTTTTAAAATTTATTTTACTTTATTCATTTTAATTTTTTACCTAAGCCAGCATCACTGGCGATATCTCAGCTCATCCTGGACCTACCCCTATGTGACCCGAGTGTGGCCCTGCCCCCGCCACCCATTGCGCAATGCCCGGCCCTAAACAAGTACTGGCTAACTGCTCCAGCAGTCTACGCGTTGGGCTATGGTTCTCAGATGCGTCAGTTTCCGGGGCACCGAAACCGTGAAAGCCCCCAGCAATCGTGGAGCGAAACGTCGGACATCGTGCGGAAACGACAACAGCACGCGGTACGACACGGCTATACAGCGCAACCACGGGGGGGGGGGGGGGTCAGGGGGGGGCATCTTTCTTTGTCTCGTTCGAGTGAAACAGCTTTAAGGGGTGGCGAGGCAGGCGGGGACCAGGAGATTGGGATGAGAGATGAGGGTGGTGGCAAGGGGATAGGAGGACGTGGGAGGAGGGAGGGGGGAGCAGAGGGGGGAGAGAGAGAGGGCAGTGAGGGCAGCCCAGGGGGGGGAGGGGGGGTCACAGCTGCATCGTTTAAAAGAGAGACACTGGGAAACCAGGAGGCACTTGTGTTTGCTCAGCGGCCTCCTCGGACCCAACAGCTATAATGTTACGGGGCCCTCCTTTGTCGGCACACAAACGTTTAGCTATTCTTTTCAGCTCTCTTCAAAGGATACAGTAATCGCAAACAAACTCCAGTGTCAACACCATCGGGTTCTTTTTTGGTTAACACGTCGGGTTGCGTTGCCCCAACGATTGTATTTCAAGGCACCTCGGCGGCCGTACCTTTTTTATTGGAAAAAAAATCATTATTTCAAAACAAGATTCGCGGTTCGTTTTTAAGTTTTACAACGGAAAAATACTCGGTCACGATGATTTTTTTTTCACCCCCACAAACTGACGATCCTGGGAGATGAATATGGGAGGTTAAAGTTGAATGAACATTAGGTTATTGTTGTTTACAGATTTGTGTTAATCCACCGCTGGATGAAGGTCCCTTTCCACGCCGTACCAGTCATGGGAGCTAGTTTGACTATACTTCACCACGCTGGTCAGTGCTGGTTGGTAAAGAACGGGGTGGAGACGACCTCAAGACCGGTTCCGATATCACTCACCACTCATGTTAACCGAACTCATGTTTCCGAATTCACGGCGCAGTGTGCTCACCGCTGCGCCACCACTCCTCTATTTTAAATTAACAACGCGCACACTCACCGCCTTGTTCATCGTGCGATTGTCATTCGCACGAATGCCAAACGGCCCTTGCTGGATGCATATTTCGGGCCGAGCCAACCTAGGGGTGGAGGATCAGCCTTCCCCGGGTGTGTTAGAGGCTACAAAGGAATGTGGGTCAATAGGTCACGAGTGCAGTTGTGCCAGGCCACACAACAAAAACAGCTTCACTCTTGGCTTTTTCAACCGATGACCCACTAAGCTGGGCTTTATAGGAAAATTAGTCACCCACTCATTGACATCTGGTTCCTGAGTAAAAATGGCCCAATCCGTCAAATGCCAATGCTTTATTATTCTGGTTGAACACAGCAGGAGTGAGAAGAACCCCCCCCCCCCCCCCTTTTCAAGGATGGCCCTGGGCTTCACGGTCGGAGTCTTTCTTTCCCCAACCATCATAGGCGATGATTAAAAGAAAAATGAGAACTTGGGGGATCAATGACGAAATGTACAATGGCTTATACCCTAACGAATGACAGTCAAAAAAAAGGTATTCAATGAAGAGGAAAGCCAGCTGATGGCGTTTGTAAACACTTCTCAGGGGGGTTCGGATACACTCAGCTCTGGCCACTGAGATCCTGGGTTTAAATCCAGATTTCAGCAGCCATGTAATTCAACTGGATAGGGGCAAGTGCAGCGGAGTTAGCAAGAGTCTCTTGGCCTGACCACCAACAACGAAAACCCATCGTGCAACGTTTGGTTTTCACTCTTTAAATGTGGCTACATTCCAGCTCCGGGGAATGAGACAAGGTCAGTGTTGACTGCCATATCATGAAAATGTCTTGGTACAACAAAGACACGTGGGATGTCAATGTGCCCCTGAGTATTTGGGGAAGAAAGATTTATTGAAAGGATCTCAGGCGTAGTTCTGTGACATGTGCTTCTGCAGGACATTCTTTTAACACACGGAGGTTAGCGCTGCTCTCTTAAAGAGTTCCAAACAAGTATAACCCGTAAAAACAAAGTTTTTCACTATAAATTCTCTATTTGCGTGGCGGCTAGAGTCCTCTCGTCCTCTGGCTTGAGATGGCTGCCACCTATGGGTCAGATGATTGCATTGCACCATTAAGCAATTGGTAATTAAATATAATATTTTTGTCCTAAAAAATGTACAATTTTGGAAAAAAAATGTTCACGAACATTAATTGTCACGCACAACGAGTCTGTGTGGAAAATGTCAGCTCGATTGGATCACGGGAAGTGGGTTAAAAAACGACCGAATGATTTGCATGGTCGTAATCAAGCAAGCGAACTTAATATAAAGGATTTAAAAACAAAATACAGCGCAATTGCAATAAACTTTGGAACTAAATAACGATTATTAAAATAGAAAAAACCCAAACGGGGTGGGGGGCTGCAGCGGGAATTGAACCATCACTTTTGGCACAACCTGGCTCTGGTGGACACGCCGATGACCACCGCTAGGCTATTGATGAGACGCGTGAATAACACCCTACACAAAGGCCATCAAGGTGAACAATCGCACACGCAACACATTCATCCAATCTAACATCTACCCTCTTTTGCTTAAAAAATGTCCTTTAATGATTTATCTCTCTCTCTCTCTCTTGGCAAGCGATGCGCTACGAGGCGCTGCTTGCTTTTGCTGTGGTGGGGTGGGGGTGTGACCTCATATCAATCTCTCCCCCCCACAACCCCAGCTTTCACTCCACCCCAACGCAGACCTCCCTCCACACCCCCCCCCACCCATCTCCTCCCCCTCACCTCCGAGCCGTTCTCTCTCCCCGACCGCCCCAGCATGGATCAGCACGTGTCCTGAGGCGCAGCAGAGAAATGAAATCGATTTTTTTTTTCGCCATTGCAGCGATCGGTAGCGTGCTGTCGATCTGCTGTCCCCTCGCAGCACTGGCCCAGAGACGTTTGAGCCGGTCTCTAGCCCGCCCGCCCGCCTGCCCCCACAACCACCCACCTGGGCTGCGAATGGAAATTTAACTAAAGTAGCCGGTTTCGCTCCCCAAAACCTCAAGCCAGACGCAAGCCACTGAAGCGAAATCTTATGATCTGCATCCAGTTGCTTTTATCCACTGCGCCACCAGCCCACTTTTGCGCGCGCGCACGCACATGAACACACATGCGCCCGGACCACCGGTGCCACCATGCAGTGCGCAATGCAAGCAGGCAAATGACAGGTTTCGCATCTCCCGCTGCCTTTGTCGGGATGACGATGAAAGGCGTTTGGATGAAGGGATGGTTTTTTTCCTTCCCCGCAGCCCCTTGGCAAATTAAGCTCGTGACTGTTTTGCTTTCAATCGTACAGAATTGTCATTAGTACTTTCTTAACACCAGTGTTGATTATTCGATATTGTACACGCCGCAATTATTACTGTGCTTATGTGCACAGAAAAATTTTACGGAGTCTCAATCCTCTTTTTCAGGAGGGTCCTGTCAAGTTATTTGCAGGAGGGGGGGGGGGTCAATGTTGCTACATGCATAATCCTAATTGCAAAATTTAGCAACCAAGTTTGTGCTGCTGGACGACAAAGGCCTCTCCGAGCCGTTGCCATCACTCACGATCCCGCGATGCAATCATCTATTCCAGCACCGGCACATTAGCCGATTAAAAAAAATATAAAAAGTCGCTCAATCTTTGCACAAAAAGCAACATCGTGGTGGAACGAGCAACTAAAACAAAAGGGACACGTACTTTTATGGCGTTCAACCAGTGTTTTCTTGGGATTTGTACGGTTATTAAAATCTATTATTCCAGTCAAATCAGCCAACACGGAGCTGAAGGGATGCCAGCAGAAGAACAGCTTCTGTGTTGGATCGGCCATCCCCCGCAGAATTCATTTATTAGGCTCTCGTTGGATCGGAAATAAAAACGCATTTTTTTTGGTTCAGACTTAATGACACAGCTCCAAAGTGTTATTAATTACTGGACAAAAGTCTCCCCAACTCCCCCAAGCCCTATCGGCCAATGGGGAACGTTTGACCACGCTTCCTGATGCTGATCAGAGCCGCTGGTTGGTGAACGGGGCAGACCACGAAGACCAGTTTGGGTATCGCTCGCCACTGAGGTCAGCTGCAGCCAGCGGTCACACCTCACGGTCACCGGGTCCACTACACTGCACGCGCGCTAATAACTTCTGCGGCCACTGCTACGTATTATGTAGAACTTCTTTCGCACTGGATGTAGCCAACTGTGCTCATCGGAGGTGCGGGGGAAGGACAACAAACTAAATACAAAAATCACTTCTAAACTGGTCCACCATAGATAACTGTGGTCGACCGGTATTTGTCCTTACTAGGACTCATCAGCACAGTATAGTCACCAATGCTCACCAATGCTCACTGGTGACTTTACCCCCACTTTCCAAAACGGTTAGTCGTGCAGCAGCAGCAGCATTACAACAAAGATCACACGAGCAAGCAGGACGACCGCCACTCGCCGAAAAGCACGGTCCAAAGCTCGCCGCCGTATTTTTGGCGGAACCCATCGGATTTTTCACGGTCGACCGCCCAGCAGATGAACGCAACCTTGTACACACACACATATATATAAACCGTCACGGAACTTTTCTCCTGGCCAGCGCGCGCAGCTGGCTGCCCGGTACCGAAAGCAAAAAAAAGAAAAATGGTAAAACGACGGCCCAGAAGTAACTTTCTCGCAGCCAATGGCATGTTTCAAAAGGGGATGTCAGTGTGTGTGCGAGCGTCCGCTGTTGTTTGCGCGAGAGGCGAGCGAGACAGATGGACAGAGAGAGACAGAAAATCTATTCCCCCCGACTTTACAATGGAGAGCAAAGAACAGAAATCTTTCTCACGGTCCGTAGAAAACCCAAACTTCTATGGCGGGTTGGAAAAAAAATGCACATTGACACTAAACCACAGAGAAGGCTTAAAGCTTAATACCTTCCCACAGCACAGGGGTGGGAACCTATGGCCTGCGACTTCATTTCACACATCCCGCGGACACACGGAGGGCCTACCACCACCTCGAGACAGCCTGCAAACAACGATATGTATACACCACTTCAAGCATCTTAGCCGCACTAATCAGCTATTAGAGGGGAGGTTAATTACCACAACGGACAGCAAAGCTGTAGTTCACATTTTAGCTCGCTCGGTCACTTTTGGTCACTGGCAATACGGGGAGCGGCAGTGCAGCGATTAGCGCACTGCGCTAACGAACCCGACCATCTGAGTTCGATTCCCACCCAGGGTCACACAAGTGACGATTATCTGAACCGGTCCTGGGCCTCCCCTAGGTCGACTCGGCCTCAAATGAGTACCCGGTGCTCTGTGCAAACATCACCACCAGGGAGACAAATGTGGTCAGGAGTGGTGCTGTTCACCCACCCCCTGGTGTACTGCGCCGGCCTTCATTAGGTGCTCTCGAACAAAAGTTGCCACAGAAGTGTGTTAAGGCTAAACGGGGGATCTTTGTCTATTGTGTGGCCCCCTGACAAAAAAGGTATTGAAAGTTCTACTTGGCCCTCGGTAATGCTTGAACCTGGCTGTTAACAATAATAATACTTCTGACTGCGTTGGTCAAACTGGTTGGTGACAGCTAATAAATTATACGATTTTGTGTGTTTTGCTATTGAGTAGTATGTTATTTTTCCACAGTATTTGGACTTCTGTGAAAAAAGAGCTTCATCGGCTCATCAGATTCTTCCAGGCTAAATAAAGATTACGATTCTGATTTGATCCACAGTCATTATATAGCAGAAATGCAATATCACTATAAATGTAGTGTTCAAGTCAACAAAAATAGGCCTTATTTCTCAATACCAGGCCTGTTTATGTATTTTTTTTACCTGCACCAATACATTTTAAGACGCAAACACACAGGCACATATAACGACGGCAAAGATTTCCGCGGTCGCGCCACACGGTTTCTTCGGTGCGATTTAGGCGTCATAGCACGCATCGTTCGGCACGAGGTCCGACGTTTTGCTGCACGTGCCGCCGGGAGGATCAACTCCCCTCCCCCCCCCCCCATGGAAGTGCCGACACTTGTCGGAGCAAACACTCCACAGCCAGCAAAAGACGCCCCCCCCCCCCCTTAGCTTCACGGCAACAAACATGCTCTACGGTATCATAGCTTTAAAATAACTCTGCGACGGAGTCACCCGTCAAGCAATTAGAGGGCAAACAGCGAGGGCAGGCACATCAAACAGGACGTATAAAAATACACAACCATCCATCGCTGCAACAAGGGCACGTGGAGGATACGGCTCCGAGTTGCCTATGAAAGAGGGGCCCGAAAAAAAAACAATTCGCGCTCGCAGAGTAAAATCTCTAGAGGGACGGTGGCGGCGGGCGGCTTCGACTTTCATGCTCGCGGAACAGATGTGAGCGAGCGAGCGAGCGATCGGCCGGGCGGGCGGGGAGTCGGAGAGGAAAGACATCGTCGCAGAGATCCACAGCTGTCATCTATTGCGCAGTCAAAGAATGAGATGCGGAGCGAGGGGGAGGCTAAGGGGGTTGGAAGGGGGGGTGGTGGGTGAACCGAGACGCACGCACGCGCACACACACACGCCCAACAGACCTTCTATTGTCTATCACAGCCTTCGCAGGGTCCCCAAGAGGCCACAAGCACACACAGTGTGCCACGTTTCTGTGGAGTGAACGGCGGGTGGTGGGGGGGGAATGAGAAAATAAAAAAAACTGACAACTGCAAAGAAAGAAGATGAAGAATTTTTTAAGAATGCGCGCAAAATACCCGGCACCTGGGAGCTGATGAACTTTGGGGGGTGGGGGCTGGGTGATAACGATCTGGAGATTATTTTAAACGCTTATCGGGTTTTTTCTCTGGCAAGCAAGTGGATTGGAGATTTTAAAAAAATTCACGTGTATCCCTCTTGACGTTTTAAGGAAATAAACAAAAACTAAATTAACTTGTGAAAAACGTACAGGGCGCGAAGATGAGCAGTTAGAGCAGCGAGTTATGAAATTGGATGGAAATCCACGTTGCGAGGTCTAGGATCAATTCAAGTATCAAAAGCCTTGAAAGTCACACATCCCGCGGCCCTGCGGGAACATAGGCTAAATGTCCTGGGAGGAATCAGATGAGCTATGAGGCTCTGATTCACAGATGTCCCGATCGGGGCGAGTCAGCAAGGTACAAATATACCAGATAAAAAAAGACCCCTACAGATGGCGGCAACGACGCAGAATAAATCAGGCATCGCTCGCCACTGATGTTCGCCACAGCGGGGGGAATCGCACTCAGGTCGGTCGGGTTTATCGTGCAGCGCGCTTAACCACGACATTGCACCTCGCTCACTCTCGTACAGACCCTGCCGACTTCACACGTCCTTGCCCCAACGTTCTCGAACGTCGTTGCAACATGTTACTGCGGGCTGCCCGGCTGCGTCGACGCAAACAATTCCTTCGCGGTTCAATCCAGGTGGCGGCACAGCTTCTCCGGGTGACATCGCGGGCAGCAAGAGAGGCGAGACAAAAACACGGCGGTCGAGGGTTGAGCGGCGATTTAACGGCGCGCAACTCCCCGTGCCGAACGCCACGTGGCCCGCACGCGGAGGAGCTCACTTTAAAAGCAAGCGAGGTCGTCACCACAAAGGAAGAGCGCACGTACACGCAGGCGCGCGTTCGTTATAAAAATGTCATAAAAAAACGCGACTTCACGCCACTCGAATGAAGGTCCGAGCGGTTACCCTAGGCACATCTTTTAAAAAACGAATATGAAAAACCGCAGCGTGAAACTTTGTGGTTTGTTATTTTTTTTACCAAATATTTTTTAGGCCATCGTGCTGTCAGTGTCACTTTTATTTAAACTGATTTTTATTTTATTTAACCAGGTGAAGTCCACATAGCGAAATAGCTCTTCTTCAAAGGTTACCTGGCCACAAATGATAGCTCATCGCGGTGACTTATTATAATCAAACGAGGGAATTTATAATAAATTATCAGTCAAATCATCTGAAAGAATGTTGTTTCTTAACGTGGAGGGGGGGAAAAACCACAGGAACCCAGGAGAAAAATATTGTGCACACGACCACCACGGGGAAATCGTGAACTCCAATTATACAGGCATCGTCAAGGTCAGGATCAAACCCACGACCTCCTACATACTTGGCAAGGGAGATATCTCGCCACCGTAGCACCCAGCCGCCTTTGTCTCCCAAGAAGCGATGTTTTCGTACCGCACCAAGTACCTGATTTGAAGCCAAGTCGACCTAGGGGAGGCCCAGGACCAGTTCAGATAATCGTCGCACATCTGTCTGCCCAATACAGGACATGCTCAACACAGAAGGGCAAGTGAACAATGACTGTGAACAAAAGAGGGCCATGCATGTCTGGCAAGTTGTAAGATGCCTATCTACTAGTGAGCGTCCCAATGTGAATTTAATTAATTGAATCAATCGCCACTGCTTAAACGGGTTGCGATGCTGGATTTTGACCTCGGGCTAAACCACCTTTGGCTAATCTGTCTTGTCAACTCCATTCATGGTGAGCGGAGTTGATGGTGAGCTGAGTTGATGCCTCGGCCCAGAAATCAATTAGGACACACAAAACACGGCACACCAAATTAGTTTTTCAAACTTAATTTTCGCTACATTCCAGCTTTCCCGAGTTCATAATATTCGTTTGCCCGCCACATTAACGACGTTGTTCTCTGCGACAGAGCTCATGGCAAAAGTAATAATGATTACAATTTATAAAGCAGCGTAGACAAACAAGGCCACTCGAAAGGAATCTCAGAAGCAGCCTTAAAACCGACGGATCCATCTTATTCTCATCGTGTGTGTGTGTGTGTGCGAATATCGATAAAACGCAAGAAATTTTTGTTAAACAACCCCGCATCGTCGGACGCCTCTCCCGAAAGCCAAACACGAGGCTCCGTGCAAGGACACGGGGGCCGCACGTGCAACGCGGGAGAGGTCACACGAGCCCAGCGGAGGCATCTCTCACACAGGCGGCCCCCTCTACGTGGTGCCGCACATGGCGAGATCGCATCATGCCCCCTTTAAAAAAAAAATTCGCTTCCACACTCGACGCCCCCCACGACAATTCTGCGAGTAGACCGATGAGTGCTGGTGGGGTGGGGTGAGTGGGGGGGGACATTTTCCAACAGATTGGCTGGCTGCTCACGGAGGCAAGAGGGGGGTGGGATGACAAAATCGCTGCCATGCCAAATAAGGTGGGGCCCTGTCCTCCCTCCGCCACAGACTCAAAGCAGCCAGCCACCACCTCCACAACCTTCACACACACACACTCAGCCAGAAACCATGCCACAACCTAAACCCTCCATACCATCCACCAATACACCAATAGACCCACAGTGCCTACTCACGCACCCAATCCACCTACATACCCCCAATTACCTACCTACTCACCCGCCCACTTCAACACGAACCCACCTACCCAAACCACCCACACAACCTACACCCACCCTCTCTCTCACCCACTAATAACACCCACGTACTGAAACCACCCACTAATAAACCCACCTACCTACTCACCTATCTACTCACCTACCGATAACCTCAGCCATAACCTCACCCACAACCTCCAAATGCAATGTCCACCCATTCATGCCAAACCGTCACCCTCACAGCACTCTGGACTTAGAGCATTACACGACCCGTTCCCCACCCATCCACACAAATTCATCCAGCCACAGCCTCCACCCACACGCAACCCACCCACCAGCCCGCCCGCACACCAAACCCATCGCCCTCACAGCACCCCGACTACAGCAGCCCGTGACCCGCTCCCCACGCACCCGTCACTCGCATACGAAAGCTGTTCCACATGTCAGAGAGCCCACATGGAGTTCTTTTTTTTTCACAGACACGGCAGTCGGTTTTGTGTTAAACAATCCGTATGTCCGTGCGTGCGCATTATTATGTACAAGCACAGGCAGGCGTGTGTGTTTTCTTTTTAATACAAATAGTTTATAAATAACTTATCCACATTCGCTGTTTTGCTTTGATAGTTGTAAGGCAGCCTACCTCCCCAATGTAATTTGGATGAGCAACTTGCTTCGCAATGTGAGGTTAAAGCGAGAACAGAAAATACTTGCGAAATTTCATGGTTGAGGTCCCGGCCTAAACACCCCATTTGTCCCACACATGTTAGCCGGATTTTTTCCTTGTTTTACAAAACTATTCCTAACTCAACTAATGCAATTTTTTTTTTTTAGACGAACAAAAAGAGAGTTTAGAAATTCCTAACACACCATACGATAAAAAAAGTAAAACATTCTTGGTGTCACAATCTTTTTAACCCGAGTCAAAGTTCAAAAGTTATACGTAGCTCATCATCAATACCACACAGATGCCATAGGTCCCAATGGTGCCGTCCAGTCAGAATGAGCCGTAAATAAGTGATACAATGGAAATGACTGCTATGTATGTTCGCACCGTACGTAGGCAACCGTGCTAATCGGAGGTGCTCGGTAAGGACAACAAACTAAACACGAAAAGCCGTTCTAAAGAAATTAGTTTTCAATCTTGATTTTAAAAGTGCATAGCTCCGGTGGCTTCCGAATATCGGAAGGAAGAGCGTTCCAGACGGCCGCAGAAGCGCATTTAAAAGCGCACGATGGCCAGCCAAAAGCCGCTGCGAGGATGACCAGACTTCGCGTGACGGTTTATTCTCCTTGACTCAAGTAAGAGTAACGAATGACACAATGACTCGCACGCGGACAAATTGGATTGCTTATGCTGCACCATGCTGTTCCGCAAGGGCAGAGTGGTGCAAGACAGCTGAGGGAGGCACAAAAGGCCAAGCACACATGGACTGTGAGGCTATGTATTTTACGCAGCAGGAGCTATAGGCGACTGCATGGAGATCCGTCTCGTTCAAGGGGCTGGGGCAACCTGCGGCTCTTCAAGGACTGCCTTGTGACGTTATTTATTAAGGACCACCATCTTTGAATTGTGGTTATTGAGGTTTTTTTTCTTACGAATTTTAGTTTCTGACCCCTGTTCCAGACGAACCCGGCATCCTGCGACTGCCGCACAACGCCCTCGCTTTGTCTCATTTCATAAACCCACCAACGGTGCGCGCGTGGCAAGGCAGTGTTGACCCGCACGATAACTACGAATTCGAAAAAAAAGGGCTGCTCTCTTGTCATTTTGGTTGCAGAACCCTGGGTGTAGTCGTATCTCCGAACACAGCGGGTCCCGGAAGGCATCAGTTCACTACAGCCTCCCCTCCACCGCCTCCCCCCAAAGCGATTTCATGAATTCCATTCTTGTTCCGGGTCACGATTTCATTAAACAGAGTTATTATCACTCTTCTTACTGCTATTATATTATTATTATTATGCTCGTGTAAACCAGGAAAACCTGCCCTCTCATGAAGGCTCTTGCTCAGGAGGTTCCCTGCGAGAACATGTGCAATCGTGAGGTGACGATTGCGTTGCGGTTTCCCCAAAATTTTCAGTGAAAAGAGGTGCCATTTTATATTCTTTGGTTCTTTCGGTAAAGTCACGTACGTAGGTGAAAAAATAAAATATATTTTCTCAGCTACGTGACTTTAAAATATTTTATTTTTTCACCTACGTACGTGACTTTACCAAAAGAACCAAAGAGATTAAAATCACGTAGGTGAAAAAATAAAATATTTGTATTAAAAAATATATATATATTTTCACCTACGTATTTATATATATTTTATTTTTTCACCTATTTGCCAAATTTTGACCACGACGCCGGCATACGTCTCTACTCGACCTCGGAATAACGTCACGGTAGTGGGGGGGGGGGTCATTTAACCCAGACGGCGTGCGGTAGGTTACGGCAAATACACCAACACTACAACACTTTTTGATGGTGATCGATTCTTGCTAAATCATCTGTATTACATATATAGTTTACTTTGTTTCATTGAGAAGAACTCCATCGTGCAGTGGCAAGATTGTGGCTAATGAGTATTATATTATAGCAAACAACAAAAATTATACGTTGCCAATCTTGATTTGAAGCTTTCGTGACTGCGGGAATCCATATTCTTTGGTTCTTTCGGTGAGACAATCACAGCAGGGAAACTGCTGTGATTGTCTCACCTGATGACGGCCGCTTGTGTTGCGATCGAAACGTCGTGATCTATTATTTTCTACCTACGTGACTTCTACATTGTCACGTGCCGACCAGAGAAATAAGCAAGCACTTTAAACACGAAACACACAACTACACAGCGATGAATCGTCGTGTAAACATGACGAGGAGGTTTCGATTTAAAGCTTTCGTAACTGCAGGGATTCATCTTCTTGGTTTTTAACCGAAAGAACCAAGAAGATGACGAGGAGGGTTTTGGGGGAACATTTTTTCTTCAACGACAGCGCGAAAGAATGCGAGCTTCTGTCACGGATGGGAGGGGGGGGACGAGCCGATAAAAAAAAATCGCTCACAATCCAGCAAGACAGGGAGCGCGTAACCGCGCGTTAAATCAGAATTAGAACATTTATTGATACTGGAGGAATCCGATGAGCTATAAAGCTCTCTTTCACAGATGTCCAATAGGAGTGAGTAAAAACGTTACAACAACAAACAACACAAAAAACACGATAGTCGTGCAAAGTACAAGAAAGGTAAACAAATCACCCAAAAGCATACAAATACAACTAAACCATCCCCATCCTACCTGGAAAACCTCACTGAAGTGTTAACTTACTTTTCAGAAGCGACCTGGCTACCCACAAATGACAGCTCAACAAAGTGGACCCATCATTTGGACACTGATAGCACCAAAATAATCTCAAGGCATGCTTCCAAATGTAGAGGGGGAAAAACCGGAGGAGCCTCCACCGCCCGCTGTGCCTTCCTCGCTAAAGCGCACACACCGGTCTCCGACGATGCACACACACGCGGCGCCCTTCTCAAAGCAAAGACGGCACACACGTTGCACCATGCAGAAGGAGCGCCACACACAACAAAATCGTTAAAATGACAGCCCTTCACCTTTAAAAGCTGGTATTTTTTTTTACGCCTGCACTAATCATCTCGTAATACCACCGCCCCCTGCAAATAATGTTTAAGTTTTCGTTTAAAAAAAAAAACAGGGCAGAACAGTTTGACTGCGGTTTGCAATTTACCACACTTTAGCCAAACATATGGATTACAGGCCGACGGACTATACAAAATATGTACTTTGTGCTTTATTAAAGCAATAACCTGTCAATCAGCTGACATACACCGCTGCTCTGCTTTGCCTTGGGCAAACAGCTTATGGAGTACAAGCATCTGTCTGCACTGATAAATCCATATCTATTTTTTTTCATAGCAGTGGCCAGGAAACCGGAGCTAAAACATAGATCAACGGTGGCTCGGCAGTAAATTTAACCCCTTCCGTGCCCGGCTCTCCCTCCACTCCACAGCACCCCCCCCCCCATCCCTGCCCGACTACCAAAGACAATTCTCCCACGGGAGACCCAGGGCCGGAGAACGGCATCAAATTTTCACACCACGAGGACGTCGTTTGGTGAGGAATGCGTGTCCTTCACGCTGCAGGTGCGAGACTGAAGCCGTCCCCCCCGTCATTGATCGTCGCTGAGTGAACGATGTTCCGAGCAAAGCGCTGGCTGGCTGGCGTCAAAAACTCTTATTTCGACTAAGGTGAAAGTCCGTCACACCTAATAAACTAATAGTTGTTTTTATCAATGGGACACCTTTTTGCCAGTATAAAAAATTTATGGAAAAATAAGAATAGGTTTTACACTTTATGGCAATAAAACAGGTGTTAAGACGTTCAAACACCAAACAGACGCCTTTTTTCCAATAGTTGTTTTGTTTCTTTTAAAAATGCATATTTTACATGTCAGCGATTGGAAACATTGTTGGTGATCCTGACTGTTTATAAAAGTAAAGTGGGCTTGGGGCTGGACACGTCGCCGGAAAGAACGATGGCCAACAGCCAAATGGAGGGAATTCTCCTAACTGCAGAGTTGGAACGATGAAAATCGGCTCGTGTGCGGGAGCTAGATGGTTTGTGGCGTCTTTGTTGCGATAGTCAGAAATGGCAATGGCTTAAGAGGGAGACCTTCATCCAGCAGTGGAGAGATCATGGCTGATCTTGAAGGATTATTCGATTGCATTTAAATGTTTATCAGTGTTCGTGCTGGAGCGGACGTATCGCGGGAGGCTCGTTTTTGCGACGCCGGACAAAAAGCAACCACAATCGCATCTCATTTTCATTCATCGTAATAATGCATTAATCCTCACGTGCGATTTGGCGCAACCATCACGAGCCTTGATAATCGCTCTTAAAATCGACGTCTCGGGACGCAGCGTTACCAGACCTTACTTCCCCACCGACAAACATTTTCATTTTTTATTAAGAAAAAAAACTAAGTGCAATCTGCTCTTCGGGGCAAGGCTATAAGTTGGGGGCAAAGCGTGAAAAGGGGGAAACTCCGGATGGTCCAGGAAAATCTGGGAGCCCTCGGCCGTAGCTGGAGGGTGCTCGCAGGGCCAGCAGCCACGCGCACGAGACACGGAACGAGCAAGCGTCCACAGGACGCCGTTAAAAAGATGCCTCCGCCCCTCCCCCCCCCCCGACTCGTTCGAGGTCGGGTCGGGAGGTGGAGGGGCTGGGAAGGTGGACGGGACGTGGTGCGGGAGAAAAAAAAAAAGAGAGAAATATAAATCGGATGCGCCGCGGCGCGCGGTGTGTTTACCGCGCCGGGCGGCCATATCGATTTCTGGAGCTGGACCGGCGCTGGGCCACGCAATCGATAGCGCCAACACCGACGGAATCCTTCGTAAATAGAGCGGAGGAGGCAATCCGGTCCGGGTTCACAGCCCGGGGTTTAGCCATCGCGAGCACGCGCGTGCAACTGCCCTCTCGTCCCAAACGATGCATGTACGTTGAACTTCTGTATGCACCATTCGTAGCCAAACCGTGCAGTCGGAAGGTGCGGCTGCAAACGCGTGTGTCCCAGAAGGGACGATAGCGTTACTAACAATGACAAAACTAAAATTGCAAACGATAAATTGAAGAAAACGTGCGAACCACAACACATACAACAGCAAGGGAATTGTTGAAAATTCAACTGTGATCCACGAGATAAGCATCGTTCTCCAGAATTGTACACGGACAGCCGTTTTTTGTCTATCCACTGAAGGATGAGGGTCCCCCCCCCACCCTCATGCCATGTAGGTCATCAGGGTTATTCGACTATACTTCACCATGCCGGTCGGTAGTACAGGTCGGCGAAGGTGGCATTGGTGTGGGGGCACAGAAGTAAGGAGCACAACAATAGATTTTTACAAGACGAGCAACAAAGAAACCGATTATTCTGGGGTTTAAAAAAAATAATGTGCGTGCGTGTGGCATGAGCAGGACAACGGGGCTAGGTTTTCATTTACTTTTAGCAAACCTACAGCATTTGCGAAATTCGGGTCAGGAAAACGTTTTTAAAGAATCCAGGAAGCATCAACGGGCTGGGCCATCCAGGCGGCGCGAAGATCAGCCAGCCACAGGACAGGGCCACGGGGCAAGAAAGCTGATGAAATGTACCTTTGGAAAATGTATTATTTATGGCAGGGTCACCCACACCCCAACCCCCCCCCCCCGTTTTGGATCCAGTTAACAGCCGTTTCCGTGGATACCATTAATCCAATCTCGTACAAATCCAAAGCGGCAACTCTCTCTTTCGCAAACACAACCGGACGGCGACGGTCGCCAGGATTTACGCAAAATGGGGAGCACACTTTCATTCCGTTATAAAATTGTGAACGTGCACAGATGCGCGACGCGGGTGCGGCTATGGTGTAAGGCGTATAAACCATGGCGAGCGTTTCTTGAGCTGTGTTTTGTCAAATTGCATTCGCGAAGATTCACGATGATGCTTTAACTCTGGTTGTCCCAACCACACCAAGGCTGTAAAACACCACTACACGTAAAAAAAAAATAACAGAAAACGTATTTCATTCACTAGCTGACAACCATTGTTTAAATTTATATTCTGCTTCTGAGCCAAAAGTTCCATTATTGCACTGGGTCAGCTGCCCAGATTTTCTGGCTCCGTGCGCTATTATTCTGTGCATCTTTTCTTGTCACATCCACTATCCTTACAAACAGGATCCGTAGACATGCATTGGAGAACCATAGACTTGCAATAGAGTCTAATGCCGTTACATGGACTTGCATGAGAGAGACAGCCAGACTTGGAGATACCCAGAGACTTGTATCTTTTTATAAGTCCCCGTTTCTTCATGGGGTCACCTGCTCGGATAATCTTTCTCCACGAGCTGCTTCTTCATCTCTGCCCCTCGTCTCTCGTCACACATTCACCGTCCTCAAATCTTGTTCCACCACATCTCCTCCCGTCTCACCAATCGGTCCCCCTCTACTCCAAGTGCCCCCTGCACCGATGGCATCTTCATTATGAAATGTGCAAAACGTACGTCGACTCGAAAGTCAGACCCTTTTGCCGGATAAGCGGAGGTTTGGCATGCTTTTGGAAAACCCGAGAGAGGAAATCAACATACTGATGCAAACTAAACAAAATAATCTTCATCAGCGAATAATACCGCGATGGCATATTAAAATCCGAAACATAAACGCTGACAAAGAAAAATGGATTCAAAGTTTAAACGCGGGCACCGAAGCACAAGGGAGGTAAATGTACGGGATTACCCTCAGGCAGGAAGCGAAATTGCACGGGTTAGAGAATCGGCAGAGGATAGATCGTGATTGACACCTAATGGGTTCCTGCTGCTGCTGCTAGAATCCACTAAATTTACTACACAATGTTAAAAATAACCAATAAGTCTTCCCAAATAGCGACAACAACACATTTTAAACATTGCTCGGATGGGAAGGGACAGAACTTAATACAGCACACAATATAAAAAAACAAGAAGACGAAATCAACAGCGTGGATGAAAGGTCTGTAGCATTCCCTTAAGTGTTTGCCCATATGGTTGAACACAACTTCCCAAGCAAAGCACTCATGATGATGATGGTGGGTTGCAGGGTAGGGGCGGCAGCGTTGAGAGAATCTCACCTCCAGCCAAGGCTGTGGCACTTCCTGGTGACAACGGCCACCCACTGCAGGCAGTAGCAGCAGCAGCAGCTGGAGCAGCAGGTTCTGGCTGAAGGCAGCAGCAGGAAGCGGAGGGGACAGGCAGGCGGTCGGGGAGAGACGCCCTGATCACCCGCCTCGCGCGCCAGCCGTCAGCGATGGCCTGCGCTGGACGCAGCCGCCGTAGAAAATGCTCCGGTGCCCGTCTCTGAAACCGTGGATTGAGGACGCTTCGGAAAATCCGCGGGGAATGCTGCGGTGGGGGGGGGGAGCGGGGGCGTGGGAGCAAACGATCGCGGTGCATTAGAAACCCGTTCGCGGGTGAATCGCGGTGTGGGCACAAAACGATGTCCGTGTGTCCAAAACGAAGGGAGAGTGTCGACGGTCGCCTCGTGAACAAAAATCAATCGCGGCAAAACGCAGCACCCGTGTTTAAGGCCGTGCCATGTCGTGGTGGAGGATCTCTGTGGGTGGCTGCAATCCACAAGGCATCCGTTGAGCCAACAGACATAATCGTGTGTATGTGTGTGTGTGAAAGACGCTACTGAGCAGCTGGAGGCAGCTGCCCTCCAGCAACAACGCAGAGCAGGGAGGGGAGGGGGTGACGCTCACAACGAGCAGAGTCAGGCGGCTAAAATGCAGCAAAAGCTGGCACAGTAGTGAGCACAGGTCGTGCACCTGCGAGTCATGTCAGTCGGCAAACTTAGACACAACAGAGTCGTCCCCTGACCTACTGCCAACAGCGGAGCCTTCCACACTTCACGCGATGGTCTCAAATTCCACCTGGCCTGGCACAAGCGCCATGGGTGATGTCGCCATCACTTATTGGCGAATGGTTGTCGTCAATACTCCCAACCTGCAGAACCGAGGTGGTTGTTTGTAAGATTGCAGTGCAGTAAGGTGAGTTGCCAAATTTATACGGATTTTCTTTTTGAAAAAAAAAACAATTAAAAAGGGTAACAGAGCACATGTGGATCAAGTACCACACATCCATTTTGAGTTTTATCCGACTGCCAGGGGAAACTGGGGAAGCGGCAAGGGATTAGTTTGTGCCAACATGTGTTGGAGACTGCAGTGTTAGCGGTTAGCGCGCTGCGCTTCGAACACGGCGACCCGAGTTCGATTCCCACTCACGGCCACCAACACCAGTGACAATTATCTCGAACCGGTCCTGGGCCTCCCCTAGGTTGACTCAGCCTCAAATGAGTACCTGCTGCAGTGTGTAAACATTTCTACCCGGGGAGACAAAAGCAGTCGGGCGTGGTTTTAGCCACCCACCCCCTCGTGTGCCGTGTCGGCCTTCATAGGTGCTACTTGCTCACAGCACTGGCCCCAACAGTCTGTTTAGGCTATACGGGGGGGTGGGCGGGGGGGAGGGGGAGATCTTTGTCTTTTGGGGACTGTGTGGACAAAATGAGAAGGCAGTGCGCTGGAGTGTGGTGTGCGACCAATGAGAGAGGCATGGGGGGTGGGGGGGGGGTGAATCTATGCGGATATTTGAGCCTCATCATCATCGCGCGCGACTTGTCTGCCCCCCCAACCGCTTTGGTTACAAACACAAAAAAACTCGTGAAGCTAGTGGCCAGACAGCTCACACGGGAGCCATCCTGAAATAAAACATTCAAGACTCAGTTGAGATTTTAAAATGAGTAAATAACAGATTTTTTTATTGACGTGAATGACACGTCCTTTTTCAGCCGTCTTCTATCGAGACCCGTCTTGCTTTTGGCAGGGTATCGATCACGCAGGGTTGGGGAGGGGGGGTTACGGTCGTGCAGTGGTTAGCGGATGCAGTGAGCTACGAACCCGACATCCAGAGTTCAATTCCTGGCTACAGCTGACATCAGTGGCAAGTGATATCTGAAACAGTCTTGGTCCCAGCCCTCCCACGCTTTTCACCCCCATCACCCACACTTTACAAACCCGAAGTGACCAGCGTGATGAAGTATTTTTTATTGGAGATTTAAATTAAGTGTTTCTTGAGAAATTAAGTGTTTTACCACTGGCACTATTTATGCCTAATCTTGCACTTTTTAATTCCTTCAATGGCTAAAACTTTTAAAAGATACATTTTACATTTGAAATAATATGATTTCTTACCTTTTTTTAATTCATTTGTAATATTCTTTTTTTTCTGATGCGTTTGTTATGTCTGTCACGGAAACAGTCTGTTGTTTTTAAATCCTTTATATTAAGTTCACTTGCTTGCTTGCTTGCGCGCTTACGACCGTGCAAATCTTTCGGTCGTTTTTTAACCCACTTCCCGTGATCCAATCGAGCTGACATTTTGCACACAGACTCGTTGTGCGTGACAATTTATTTTCGTGAAGATTTTTTTCAAAAATGTTACACTTTTTAGGAAAAAAATATATATATTTAATTACCAATTGCTTAATGGTGGCAGGCAATCATCTGACCCATAGGTGTAGCCATCTCAAGCCAGAGGACGAGAGGACTCTAGCCGCCACGCATATAAAGGATTTATAGTGAAAAACTTTGTTTTTACGGGTTAATTTTTTATTGTTGAAACCTGACGTAAGAGCAACTTAGCTCGCAGTGTACATCTAAATAAACTGAACCGAAACTGAACTGGTCACACACGACCCGACATTCTGTGAAGAGAGCGTCATCCAGCAGTGGATTGACAAATAACTGCCTGGAGCACTTGTTTACCGCATGGAGTATTCTCGCTAACTTGGCAGTCACTTTGTTCGCGCACCCATTTTGGAGGGCGGTCAACTAAACACACGACAATCAAAACACAGGCCACATGCACAAACAAACTGCTCTACACCTGGTTCACACCGACGACGATGCTGAAAATCCATCGCCTTTGTCCGCCGAACATTTGTTTTATCGTTTGAGCTCAGCGAACGACCACTAACACACACAAGGGGAGGCCGTGGGAGCGGGCGGGCGGGGGGGGGGTCAGGCAACAATCCAAAGAGTTATTGTATAACAAACAAATACATAAACGGTCGCGTTGTCCGGTAAAGTAATCAGACCCCCGCACCGAGCGACGCTGGCCTGCACGTCGAGCGATAGGGCATTTCACGGGGCGCACGACGAGTCCCGTCCGGAATTCTGGGACAAGAGACTTGGCAAAACTGTGACGCGGACTCGGAATGCCCACGGGGGGGGGGGGCGGAAGAGGCTGCACGGCACAAATCTGGCTGGCGCGCTTGGCCGTTCTGTCGGCGCTTGCCCACCTGCGTGCGGCAGATTGTTACGAGGGGCAGGGGGGGGGGAAACACATTCGCAGGTGCCAAGTGAGAGGATGCCAGGCCCGCTCCACCACCAACCGCGCGTTCAGACTCCGACCAACTCAACTATTCAACGTTGGGTAAATAAAAAATGAAAATTTAAAGGTTGCGTTGGCAGCGCTGCACAAAGGACAAATTGAAAAGGGAAAAAAATACGTTTCACTACATTTGTCATTTACAATGCCCCGCTGTAACAGGACAACTATACATCAGCCTGGTGTTTAAAGCGATAGAGGTTTGATTTGTGACTACAAATGATCCCGTTTAGCCAGTTTCCCGGCTATTTTTACAGGGGAGATCCCGTGGTGAGCAAGCGCAGCAGCAGGAACAACAACAACAGCAGCACAAGGAAAGACAGAAAAAACCGTGAATATTTGCAGAGAACGAGTACGGACCTCAAGGAACATTGCACAACTAACGAACGTCGTATTTGCTTCAGAGCAGAGGAAAGGCCACACTGCCTTTTGCTCCAAGCGTCAGCCGCGGATATATCCATCCATCATTCTCCCAAGACTGGGCTAGCAACGGCGAGGTCATTGGGAGCCCCGTGGTGGCAGCTCTGGCTGTCATCTCTCTCTAATATTGCCTCTGGGTCTTTCAACCTGGACGACCCGCTGGTTGTGGTTCAAGTCCGTCCCAGTCTGCGATGTTCCGAATCCAAAACGAGTCTTTTGTTCGGGTGCCCTGCTTTTCTGGTAAACAACATACTTCTGTATTCATATTCTTATGGTTTTTTTCGGTAAAGTCACGTAGGTAAAAAATTTAAATTAATAAAAGTAAAATAAAAAATAACATACTTCTGGTTGTAATTCAGTTCCCAAGTTCGTTTTGTTGCAACCAGCTGAGAACTCAAGAAGCCAGCATAGTGTCATTTGCCTGATTGACCTGGGTCACCAAAACACACCAAACCTAAACAAAGATTTATAAAGTACAGCGACGAAGCAAATAGAAACCAACATAAAAACAACTGTCACTTAGTTGCTGCGTCAGTGATAGAAACGAATGTGGTGATTATTTTTTTTATATATATGTCATTGGTACAGAATTACCTAATTGCATAGGTCACCTTCAATAGAGTAAGAGTCCTGCCCAGAATCAAGATCAACATTTGAATCCTTTCATGGCCAAAACCGTTGATGCCACCACGCTTCTGCAACGCTTTCTCCCCCTCTGGTAGATCCCACGGCCGTCGCATAGCGGACACGCGACCTCCAATCATTTCCCTCAAAGTAAGTACTCCCCTACCCTCTGGTCTCAGATCTCCCCCTTGGTTCTCCAGAACAACTTGCGCGACACTAAAATATATCTTCTTGGTTCTTTCGGTAAAGTCACGTAGAAGGGAAGTAATAAAATAATAAAAATAAAACATAATAAAATAATTCTCACGACGTTTCGGCCACAACGCAAGCAGCCGTCCTCAGGTGAAGACCAGGTCTGTCGGGGAGACAGCGTCTGAATGAACCGAAAGAACCAAGAAGATGAATCCCTGCAGTCACGAAAGCTTTAAATCGAAACTAAAAGATATATCGACGAGTCAAAGATCACAGGGAAGTTTTGAACTCCACGGGAATAACTGCAGGACTGCCGCCACAAACAAGACCACAGATGGACGGGCCTTCAACTGCTGACGCTGGGTAACTTGAGTTTCAAATGCTCCCCGAAAGAATAACACAACTTGCGCTGCGTGGTTATCCCAAGACAAACGATGCGCAAAAATACGATCCGCTTTCCTTCCCCGCTCGTCGCCCCCCCCCACCCTCCAACATTTCCTTTAAATGGGAAAATTGTGCTCATGATGTAATGCGACACATACGCAATTAGCTAGAACGCACACATTTTTAAACAACACAACTTCTATCCGAGGGACGTTCTCAGCTGCAAAAACATGACCGTGCGCGCGTGTGCGGCAGGCAGATGTCAGGCCTGAAGACGGGAAGGAAAAAAAAAGGCGAGAGGCAGATTAAATTTTCCCCGACACTCGACGGGGAGAGAGTAAAGCTGCCACCACAGCGGCCCACCCCCCCCCCCATTTAAAAAAGGCCCATCTTGACTTTTCTCTCCAATTACCAAGCTAGGTGGGTAGTGCACACACAATCAGCACGCTCCACAATTTTCATTACTGCAGGGAGAAGGCGTGCAAGATCGCAGCAAATGGAAAAATCTGAGCATTTAATAACCAATCGCCTTTTTTTCCCAAACCCCCCCCCCCCCTTCCACCCCCCCCCCCTCCTCCTGCTTCGACATCCTCTCCGGGCCATTATTGAGATTAGCGGGAGGCAAATGCGATGCGAGCGGTAATTATTCAGGAGACGCGGGACGCGTGGCTTGCGCCGATCGTTTGGGGACAGATCCCGCTCGCCGGGGACGCTGCCGGTTAACCCAAACGCGCCTCATCATTTTGGCAAATCCCGGAAGCCAAGCAGAGCCGAGCCTGGTCAGCGCAAACACACACATGCGCACACGCGCACGCACACACACGTATCGTTGTCCCGTGCAGCTTCCGAGGGCGCATCGAGTCTTCGTAGCAGTAAAACTAAAAACTAAACTTTTTTTTTTTTTACCAGGTAAGGCCCACTGAGCTGTATAGCTATTTTTCAGAAGCCAACTGGCCACAAATGAGACTTCAACTTCGTGGCTGATGACGTGGAAATTTATAGCAGCCAAACACTCTAAACGCGTGATGTTGATTCTAAATGCGATGGGAAAAACCGGAGGACCCGGAGACAAAATCAATGCTACCACAGGGAGGACATGCAAAACTCCAAATATACAGGCGTCAGAGTCAAAATCAAACCCACGACCTCCTGTATACCAGGTGAGGTAATTAACATCTCGCCACCGTGGAACCACCGTGCCATGAAATGCCGTATCGTTAGATATGCACGGCGCCATTGCGCCGTGTGGAATTTGACTATTAAACATACAACTTGGAAATACAGCATGAATCTACGCCGTGTAGGATGTGGTAATATCCAGGTTTGAAAGCACACGCACACCACACGTGGGTACGACGGTGGTGGAAACTCGTAATCCTAACGGGCAAGATATAAATCGCGCACGAAGAGCATCAGAGTTAAAGCTAGCTCCATTACGGTCTGGGCGATGTAAAAAACATAATTTGACGAGCAGAGCACCGCTAATCCACCGTTAATTTGATGCAAAGCAGCAACCGAGGAGACACGGATTTACACGCCAGGACCATAACACAACCACATCACCCTAAATGCACCCGATCTCATCAAATCTCAGAAGCTAAGCTGGCTTGACCCCGATTCGTACACGCATGGGAGACCGCCCTGGCAGTACCAGGTGCTATAGGTGTAGGCCTGCGAGCTGGCCAGAATGTTGTGGTACAACAATGGGTTCGCTCCACCATACAAATGCAAAGAGCTGCGTCTGTCTGTGGCCTCTACAGAGCTTTGAGTGCCATCTCCCTCCGATGCGTGGGTTTTCGCCGCATACCCCAGTTTCCTCCCGCACGCTAAAACCACGTGAAATGGGACTGGTCAAACAACCCAATGAAGGCAACCCCCCCCCCCTCCAGAAAATGAGTTGAGACTCAGTGCGGCTCTCCTGAGTAAAGGGCATTCCAGTGCATCCTCATAATAATACGGTGGTTCTGCATACAACCACAGGGAGGTGTTGGGAAGCCCTGAAAACTAAAAGGGGGGAGGGGGGAAATCGCACTCCCGAAGCTCAGAAAAGGAAAAGCGTGCAGTCCAGTTTAGTCCTGAACTGTGCAATAACCAACTACTCTCGCGTGCGATTGTGCGTTCCGGTGTTGGCTTGGGATTTTTGGCGGGGTGTTTTTGTTTAATATTATATACACACACACACACGTTCTTTTATAAATCAACATTACAATATGTAAATGACCTAAATCTCGGACGATCAAGAAAATACGGTGGCTTTGTTCTGGAGGAATTAATCTACCCGGGGGGAGGGGACGCCATTAGCTTGCGCGGCGCATCTCAACCCTCGGTGACGCTGCGCCTGCCCTGGCGCCCAGATTCACCCGACAAGCGAAAGCGTCGCTTGGCCTGCGTGCTCCGACCCATCCGCCGAGCATCATCCGCAAACCTCGGGGTCACAGGCGCTCTTGGCTCGGGCAACACGAAAGCACTTCGCCTCACTCTCTCTCTCTCATCGCGGCTTTGATTACGGATTTGGGTGAAGATAAAGAAGAGTTAATCACTGCTTAACGAGAGCCATCCGCTAGCGGTGCGCGGAGGCGGCGTGCGCGTTTTTGACGACGCGGCCAACTTGGAAGTGCCCTTCCCCGCGGTTCCACGTCGCGTCCAATTTCGTGGCAGCGGCGCGGGGAGCCAACCGGCCGGCCCGGTCTCAGCGGTGTCAGTCAACTGGGTTCGACTGCACCGGCAAAAATTATTTTGCAGAGGGCTCCCTCCCCCCCCCCCTCTTCGTTTCGCTGTTAATTTGACGGCAGCGGAAGGCTCGGGAGAAGAAGCGATGCGGTCACCTCCAAATTACGCACCGGTTTTTGACGAGCGACCGGGCATGGCAGCTGCGTTCACACGGCGCGCGTTACGATCGCGGCGCCGGGGAGGGTCCGTGCGCGCGTACGTACGTTTGTCTGTGTGCGTGTCACCGTCCTTCAGGAGGAGAAGGAGCATGTCGACGGCAGCCCCTTTCCCCCCCCCCCCCCCCCCATCTGCTTTGCGAACGCGGCGGATCCCAGGGCGCAGTTCGCCAGAGCCGTCAACGCTCGCCAGTGCCGCGGCAAAAATTAAGCACCATCTGCTGTTTAATAGTCCCCGATAATGCGGTACAATTTGGTGTCAAAATACGAGGAGGAGGAGGCTGCGGCATCTCTATAGACACCGTGGCTGTCACGACAAGGTTACACGCTTAAACAGGGCGAGCTGAGAGAGATGCTGATACCCACCCACAAAAGACAAAGATCCCCCCGGGGAAAGTGCTGTTAGCGAGCGCATATTAAGGGTGGCATAGCGCATGAGGAAATGGTGTGGCCAGCGCCCTACCTTCATGTTTCCTATGTCTCCCAGTGCTGATGTTAATCCTTTCTCTCATTCCGATAATATACGCGTACCTTACCAGTTTTTATTCCTATTCCGTTCCGATGACATAAGTGTACGTCATCGGAATGCCACCAGAAAGAAAACTAAAATAAAATGACTTTAATGGCACCGAGGCTCCGACAAGGCCATGCGAAAGGGCGTGTAGCAGTTTTGGCCCAGCTACCATAGAGTGCGGTCGTGTCGCTACAGTTTTCTGCGGTGAGTACAATGTCTTTAAAAACAACGGCACTACGCCTCTTCCCAATAAAAATTACGCGAACTGCTTGCGCGTTCCGAAATTCAGCGGTGAACGGGACCCACCCTGCAACTGGGACGTCTCGCACCAGGTCCTCATTTGAATGGAGGAAATCTAAGGGAGGCCCGGGGAGCAATTCAGATATTCGTCACCGCTGGCTGCAATCAGGATTCAAACCCAGGCGCTCAAAGCTATGCCTGCTCAGCGCTCTGACCTCTGAGCCACACCTGTTAATCTGTCAGATGTATTTAGTGAGACTCCTAATTAGAAAATGTATCAATTGCTCTACCGGTTAATTCCCCCACCTTTTGTACTGCAGAGATTTGATGCAAATAACAAACCAGCCGCTGGTGTATCGACGTAAAAACAAGCCGATAAGCCAGTCCATTAATGGAGCCCTCCAACTCTGTTAGGCACTCGCTCCCGCCCATGCGTTCCATAATTGCCCACGAACTGCACCCGGTATGGAGCATTCTATCGATTTCAAAATAAATAAAACCCACGAACTTGCACGTGTTTTGTTGTAAATCCTTCCCAAACAAGTAAACGAACTGCTAAGTTTCGTAGAGACTGGCTTTTCTTTTTTTAACGCAGGCTTCTACAGTTTGCTTGGACAACGTAGAGATCGACACAGGAATACAAGATCCCGCAAGCATCGCAATAAGTATCAGCAGCCTATTGGGGGGGGCCCCCTTAAAAAAAAAGTCACACAAGAGAGAGAGAGAGAAGCTCTGCGTAAACAAGCCGAATGAATTCAGCTGGAATGAGCAGCCTTATGTAGCAGGGTTCAATAAACACGCAATAATGCACGTAGCATATTCCGCGTGTAGCTTGTGATGGAAAAAAAATTAAACCCACCGAAGCGAAAACCTCATCTATCAAAAAAATCCTGGCTTATTTCTCTGCGTATGAAAAGGGCCCTTTGGCAAAGCCTGCGCCGACGTAAACAGTAGCTTTTGTGGAGCCGGGTTTTTCTTGCACACGGCTCGGAAAAGAAAAAGAAAACATTTCGATGCACAACGTTGGAAGGAGGAAAAAAAAATGAGGCATATCGTTTGTTTATTTACTTTTTGGCGGGCGGCTCCAAAAAAAAACTTGCCATTTCAAGTCGAGGTCGCACAACACTGGCAAATATGAGCGGCCATGTCTACTCCACTGGTGAAGGGGGTCACCGACGTCAAAGTTATTGTAATTTCAGAGCAGTCTCTCTGGTGGAAGGGGTCTTGCGGTCATTCACACGTGCGCACGCTTTCGCGATTATCATGCCGTCAAGCGCATTCGCACCTCACCGCAGCGACAGCCCTACCGCCTGCCTGCCACAGCCTCAACATTGGCTTCACGGTCTGCTCGCGGGTTCCAACGCGTTGTTAGCGAGCGTTCGATCGTGAGCGTGTTCACCGTCCATCGTCGTCGTCGCCGCTCTTCTCCCACTTAATTTCACAACGTTTGTGCTTCCCCGCCCCGCCTCTGCACCCGAAGTCGCAATCCCTACTCGCTCTGTTTACTCAAAGGAATACAGCAGGGGGTTGTGGAGGGAGGGCTTCTCATTAGGCTCTGTGCGCAGAGACCGGAGATTTTTCTTTTAATCCATTTTCCAAGTAGGACGCGACTGCCGTGGCTTAAAAATCAGAGACAACAATTCGCTTGGTCCTATGAAGAGACTGCCTCCTCCTGCCATGTGCATGTGGAATTTCCACCACTGGCTCGGCGCTGGTCCAATGCCATGACAATATAACGCTGCTCGCTGTGATGGGCTGCGCAGTGTTTAGACAGTGGCTCGCCTCCACAGCTGGGCATGCTGGGGGCTGCCCCACCTACTGGAGGAAATCGAGACCAAAGCATCAATGTCCTGAATTCACTCTGGGAAAAGCCTCACGGAGTCTCAAGTCTCTTTCTTAAGGAGGGGTTCTTCTGCATTGAAGATGAATGACCAAACACTTTGAGAAAAACTGGCATATACGAGGAGGGAGGGGGGGGGAATTAAAACCTCCACGCAGATGGAAAAAAACCCCTTCGCTGTACCGCCACCGTCTCTTGGCCGCCCCGCAATGCAAACCTACAATGTCATATTCTCAGGAAATAACCCACCCAAGAACAAGCTCGGCTCGACTCCCACTTAGCTGCCTTTACAGAAGTGTCTCTTAACCTGGGGTGCACGCACACCCTGGGGGTGTGAGGTGCCCTTTCTGGGGGTGCGAGACAGATTTTTTTTAGAAGGCAAACAATCGAAACGCAAATTAAGCATGGGCACATAAATACAACTACTTTGTTTCATCAAACCCTATGTATTTATAACATGATAAAAAAAAATTACGATTGAGAACCAAAGGGGTGCAAGGTTGCAGGAAAAGTGAAAAACCACTGGTTTACAGAAATACAGACACAGATAATGCACAAATACACTTTCAACACTAGTTTGAAAGCCTAATCAAAGATACGTCAGCGGCTTAAGGGAGGCCTTCAGCCCCAGTCTGGGACCCACTTCCCCCGAAGCGCCGAGCTGGATTGGCAGGAGACTGAGTTTCGCTCGAGGTCGATCTCCCCAAGCCTCGCGGTGAAGTGTTCCGCACACACCACCACCCTCTCTCTTCTTTGCAGCCGATCTCCTGCGACGGCAATCGAAACGTTTTCTTGGCGGCGTAACAAACGCGGCTGCACACACTGGTTGAGACAGCCGTCCGCACCTCCCCCCCCCCCTCTTCACCCCCCCCCCTTTTCTCTCCTTGTCCACACTCCAAAAGTTAAGGATTTACTCTTCGCGCCGGAAACACCTCCGTAAAAGAGTGTTTGTTTTGACAGCGAGGCAAACCGCCACGCGGGCGCTTGTGGGTATTTTGTTAGGACGAGCGCCGTTCGCACCGCGCCAGGTACTGCTCCAGTTCACCGGGTATTATTACCGTCTGGGTGCTGGAAGAAGAACAATGATAACATGGTTAACGTGCACCCTCCGCATTCGCATGCTCATTCCACTGCTGGCGGGGAAGATCACATCGAACCGGCCACCTCTAAATTACGAGTGCGGTGTACTGTTCATTACACCGCAGCCACTATCCCAAGATTTGACCTACCTCTTCCCACACTGGCTCGGCATTTTGAAAGGAGGTGGAAGTACACACACTTTTACCCCACCACACATACCCCATTTATACTGCTGGGTGGACAGACGCAAGGTGGTGGGGGGGGGGGATTTGGAGAAACTTTCCCCATCGTTTCGACTGCCACGGCAGGATATCAAATCAAACTGGCACCCTCTGGATTATGAGTGCAGTGTGCTATTCATTACACTGCAGCACTATCCCAATAATTTTATACAGACACACACTTTAGCCCTTTCTTTTTAGAAATGCCAAACGCCGTGACAAGTATTCGCTGAAAGGCAACCATTAAAAGCCATTTGGCGCCGTGACAGACCGCACGTTTTGCGAGATTTCAAACCGTGTCATCTTTGATTGCGCCAGTCGCGAACGACGGCGGTGCAGTCCCTCCTGAGGACCCGGCACAAAACGGGGCACAGCTGTGCCGCTGGGGGTGGACGCAAGCCCCCCCCCCCACTCCCCCCCCACCTCCGACTGCCCATGTCCCCCACCAAAACCACCAATACCAAATGCCAGGAGCTCAATTAGGGCTCAATTACCAAGGGAGAGGCCCTCGCTGGGGTTACAGAAGGCAATTAGTAGCCAATGGAAAAACGTAAAAAATTTGGGTCGGACAGATGGGATTTGAACCCTAAGGCCTCTAAAGCACTGGAGACTTATCGGGGGGACATTTGCCACTGGCTGAACCAAACCATTCACAGATCACAAGGCACGGGCACGCGCGGATTCCAACTTTGACAAAAACAGAAATTTGAAACATGCCCACCAGAAGTTACTCCCCGTTACGCTTTCTAAACCATCTCGTTTGCGTACAACTCACGTTCACGGTAAACAAAATAAATAGTTGCTACTCCCAATCTAAAAAAGTCGAGAGCATCGTTCAACGCATCAATTACCTTTGTTGGTCAGCCAGCCCACGGCTGGAAGAAAAGTTCAAAACTGCACGTCTCAGTCTTGGGGAGGCAGCTACACCTGAGCCGGAGAGGCTCAAAGGTTGCAACGTGGTCTCCTTCAGTTCAAGGTCCGCTCGCTTGAAACTGAAAAATCATTGAGTTTTTTTGTTTGTTTTGAAACTGCGGACCAAAGCGAGAACATTTTCTTTTTAACCAACCCTACGAACTTTGGCACGGCACCGCCAGATTAATGGGAAATACGGGGGCATTCGATAAGACAAAAGCACTGGTGTTAAGAGAGCCTCTTATTGACCAGCAGAGGACACGCGCCAATAACCAAAAGACGCCGTTGCCAAAAGTTTAGTATGTACGTAGAAGTTCTTTCGCACCGTACGTAGCCAACCCTGCTAAAATCAGAGGTGCGGGGGTGGGGGGACAAACTAAAACACAAAAAGCGGTTCTACCGAAATTCGTTTTCAATCCCAATTGACGACAAACTTACTTTTAAAATGTATCGTCTGCAATGCAGCGTTAATCGTCACAACTTGCAGAGGCGAGATGTCTTGTTGTCGCTATTTTATAACGTAATATACAATGGATGTGACCGGGTAGGGGTCAGGGGTCAGGGGTCAGAACACTGAGCTGCCACCGCAGAGAAACCTGGGTTCAAACTCTGTGGACGGCCACCAATGGTTAAACTGTTCTATGTAAAATGTAGCGGAGTTGATGGTCTCAACCCAGACACCGATGACTGCTTTCAATTCTGGGTTGTATTAAATATCACTTGGCACTTTATTTGGCTCATTGCAGCTTTGATAGTTAAAAAGTTGCTTGGGATTGGCATGTGATAAACAATCTTTGCAGGGCATATAAACGGAGTGCTGCTCGTGTTGATAACAGAGAGGTTTATGGCAGTGACTTCGCAAGTAGTTCAGTAACATCTTCTGGGGTCACACAGGGTGATATACTGCTAGCGCTTTAGGGTTTCTAATATAAATGTTATCATCTCACGCCATGCAGTCCATAGCAGCACAAAGGCAATATAATTCAGGTGGGGGATATAAAAACGAGAGTTCTATGACATCATAGTTCATGGCAATTCTCTGACACAAGGTGCTGCACTGCTCGCTGCAAGAGATCGGAACGGAAATTCAATCATCTCGTGGACATTAGTCCGATGGCAACACAATTTTACTGTATAATTGGGGACAAAAAAAGAAAATAAATTGGACAAGGCAGCAAGTTTAATGTGCCCTCCAGTAACCGTGAGCTTATTGATAATCTCTCTGCAGCAAATCATCCTGGGGCCAAGATGGGCCATCGATCTTGCAGACCCTTGTCCTCACCGAGCTACAGCACAGCCTAGGTCGGCTCCGGTAAATAAATGGTAAAGGCTGGAAGCTATTTACCCAGGTCATTAATCACCCGCCTCTCATCCTTTAAAGAAGAAGAAAAAAATCGGGGACAGCAACAACGGCGCGAGCTAGCACCACATTTCGGCCACAGTGGGGCCACACTTTTGCATTTCGCATTTTTTGGAGGGAAACTGGAACAAATGTATCGCGAACCAGCGCGACAAGTTGTGGGGGGGGGGGGTTTGCTTAAAATTCATGTTCCAAATAAGCCCCTTCCTCCCCCCCCTCCCAACTAATATTTTCTTCACACCCCCCCCCCACCACCACAGACTCGTTTGCTCAAATTTATTGGGAACAAAAACCGCCGACCTGGCAACCCGGCACGCACGTGGCCGCACATCTTGCGGAATTTGACCAGGGGCACATCTTAGTCGGATTAATATTTACACAGCAATGGGCTTTTTTTTTCCTTCTTCTTTTGGGACGGGATAATTTAATGAAACGCACGGCGGCTGAGGTGAACTCTCCTCTCTCCCCCTGCTTTCTTCCTCCCGGCTCACAAAGCGCAAATCCCTTTCGGAGCAGGCAGAGTGCTTTTGTACATCAGCCAAGTAAATTCTTAACAGGCAGTAAAAATTTGAACGTAACCCTTCATCCCTCAAAAAAAAAACCTTGACTTTCGTCACGCGATTTGACGATAAAATTGTCGTGAAACAACAACGGCAACACGATGAGGCGTGATACAAATTTATTAAAAATGATGCCGTTGCAAAATCGAATCTGTCAATGTTGAGAAAAACCCATCATCACAACAACAACAAATTGTGGAGACAAATAAACAAGCCAAAAACGAGTAAAAAGCCACACAGCCATGGGGGGTCTGCAAAAAACCATAATTTCCTCAAGTGCATTGTGGTCCTTCATAATATTGTCACAAAGGCACTGCAGAATAGTGCAATGGACAATGCCTACCATAACAACTTTTATCACCTAATAAGCACAAGGCAAGGTGTGCGACACCAAGACGGTTTGTGTTGGTCGCACATGTGCACGACCAAAGGACCAATCTTGATTTGAAGCTTTCGTGACTGCAGGGATCCATACTCTTTGGTTATTTCGGTAAAGTCACATAGGTATAAAATAAAATTAATCACGACGTTTCGGGCGCAACGCAAGCGTCCGTCATCAGGTGATTTATTTTATTTTATACCTACGTCACTTTACCGAAAGAACCAAAGAGCAAAGGACCAATCATACAACAAGGCACCATCAATCCTGGCAGGGCCCTGAAACGATCCAAATTAAATGTAACCGACCGCCGCCGCTTGTTGATTGGTTATCGCCGTCACAAGCAAGAACGGTGTCAGCTCACACAAAAGACAAATATCTCCCCCCCCCCATAGCCTTCACAGACTGTTGGGGCAAGTGCTGTTTGCTAGCACACACACACACCCACGTGTGTGTCTGGCCGCATGCCTCCCTCCTCCACTTCCTCCACCACGAGCCGGCTCTGCGTACATGGCCCATCGTCTGCTCCGCTCTCTCTCGCAGTCTGGAATGCTCTCGTCTTACACTCGAATGTGCGCGCGCGCTCTCCTGCGTCCCACCACGCGCAGTCAATTGCGGTGAGAGATTGATACAATGCAGACACAACATAACGTAATGTGTACACAAACAATCAAGCGGGTGGGCGGGCGGGCGAGCCTGCCCGCCTGCCTGCCATCCACCCAGCGTGGCAGTGTTGACGGATCTAGGGCACGGATGCGAAGCAATGCGTGCGTGCGTGGCGTTACGCAACCAGGGCGCTCACTCGGGTGGCGTGGTGGTAAAAAGGTATGAAAAATAAAACTCAGGAGAGCTGACTGGTTGAATCTCCACGCACAGCAGTGTCGACGGAATGGGAAAAGTTTCTGAAGTCATCCCTCACCTGTCCACTCAGCAGATCAAATGCCAACGTATAAAAAATAATATGGGTACACCACAATTAAGCCAATAGGCAGGTTGAGTGTGTGCGGTGGGGGTAAAGTGTGGGTAACTCCTACCTCTTCCAAGAGGTCTGGCCAGTGAGGCAAAGTAGAAGAGAAACCTTCTCTAGTGGAGGAGGCACTCTAGAACTCCCAATAATGGTGACCTTTGTATGGATGTCGAGCGTCTTTCACACCATACGTAGCCAACCGTGCTAAAATCGGAGGTGCGGAGAACAGGACTTGCCCATTCGAAAGAAATTACAGGACCGCATCTTTACCTTAAAGATGATAGCATTCCCCATCATCTTGTGGCCTGGCAATTGTACAACAACAACAAGAAACTTCCTGGAATTTTTCTCATTCATGTAGGGGGCTGCCTTCGTTGCTCCTCTTCCTCCACTCTCTCCTGCCCCGGGCCATTCTATCAAAGTCCACTCCAGTTCTTCACATCGCGGCTCACCACTCCAAACCACCTCTTTCTAGACCTGCCTCTCGGTCTCTCCGCCCTGGTGCTTCCACCTTCATGGGACTTTCCTCTCCGATGTGGACTGCCCCTCTCTCTCTCTTCTCGCGACAAGTCCTAACCGAGCCATCAGGAGTCGAATTTCCTCTCGGCTCCCACGCTCATCACCTTCCTCCTCCCTCTTCACTAGGAGGAAACCAATGGGAAGAGCAAAAACTACCGCCCCAATGCCGGATGTGGCGGCACATGCCTGTATTCCGGTGCCTTGGAGGCAAGGTTGGTGGATCACAGGGGTGCGACGGTCAGCACACCTAGCAATGCAATGAATGGTCCAGATTCAGCTTGAGAATAAAATGAATTGATCATTGGTTTTTTTACCCTTCTATCTGGCAACAAAACTGACACCTTTTTTACAAGGAGTCATGTTTGCATAGACCACAATACCTGCAGTCATAATGCAAACAAAAAACATAACTCTGATAATGTATGCACTGTCCTTGAAGTTGATTGGTCCACACCCGAGACAGCTTTCCTTAGAGCCTAGTCTCACATGGGTTGGACCAGATGACGCCAAAAGGGCAAGCATTTACACCATTGGAACCTCATTTGCCAGTAAAAAATATTTTGTTGCCAGATAGAAGGGTAAAAAAAACAATTATCATATTTTTTACTGGCAAATGAGGTTCCAATGGAATACAATTATTTATTTTACCACTGTGCCCAATGTAGCAGTCTCTGATGGTTGAATAATTCCCCACAGCCTGCGACGGCGTGGGGAGGGGCCCTCATCCAACAGTGGAGTGATAGCACCGGGCTGTACATGTGCATGACTCGACGGAACTGCCCTGCACAACAATAATGATTGTGAAATAAACATCTAATCATTCCAGCATTAGCTTACAGCTTTGGTTGGTGAATAATGTCAGATTTGAGATGACCCCCCCCCCCCCATCCATCACCCCCCCCCACCCTAACCCCAGAGATCGGCAAAGAGTTTTTTTTTTCTATATATAATCTCCCTCCACCAATCTTTTGGTCGACAGAAGTGCAGTAAATTATGCATTCGCCACACCTGGCATGGGAAATTGCAATCCACCTCTCGTCACAGATCCGTGCGTGGGGTGTCCGCGTGAAGCAGGCTGCAGCGTGGCTCGAAAAACAAGAAAACGCTGGCAGGTCGAGAGGTTACGAATGGAAGCACACGGGCGTACACGGACACCTCCCCCCCCCCACCATCACGTCTAGCGAGGCGTCAGTGCGTTGGAAATCGATGCTGGAACCGCTGAAGACCCAACTGGTACGCGTACAGCCCCCGCTTGTCAATCATGGATCAGGGGGGCTCCTCACATCGCGCGGTCCATGGAGGTTATTTCACCAAATTTCACCTCTCTGCTAGCAAGAAAGGCCATTCCCTGAAACGTTGACGACCATAATCGTTTCCTGTTGACGAATGTGTCGAGTTTCTGTTGTTCATACTTCACCGCGCTCATCAACGCAGCTTGGAGTAGGCGGGAGGCATAGACACAGGAAGACAGTACAGTACAACAATCAGTTTTGCTGCTCAAAACGTAGCCCCTGCAGTGACCTTGAAACAACGTGGCACGCGTGGTGGATCCACCATCCGGGCTCAACCCTGCTCAGCTTCTGAAGATATGACGAGAGAGAGTGCATTCCGGACAATTGGGTCGTTAGGCAAATTCAAAGCTAACAATCCTCATGCTCCAATGTACAAATACAGAGCTCCTATCTACACTGTGCAACACATGTCGGTACCCAGACTTCAAGGCACATGGGTATTAGAGGGTATGACAGCGATGGCAACCCATACCCTAATACGTAAGACAGAAATTGTGCATGAAGAGAATTAGGCTTAACGCTTCATACATTACAATCCGCGTGATTTTTTTTTTCTAAATACCGCCGAGCCAAATTAATTTCATGCAGGAGACACGGATTTGCACGTCTGGCTCATTCTACGACCAAGCCACCCAGAATTCACCCAATCTCATCCAGTCTCAGGGAGCCGTGCGGGCACGGGCTGCTTAAGTATTCGGATGGTGGTGGACCAGGGCTTACCAGGTGTTGTAGGCTTGGGCTATGGAGGGACTAGGGAGATGGCTGTACAGCAAATGGATTGCATAATCTGTCTGTTGTGGAATAACCGAGTGTTGCCCCTTTCCTTGTACGTGTCGTGGGTTCTCTCTGTGCGTACTTAGATCTCCTCTTTACAAGCCAAATGCTCATTTCGAGAACTTGCGAATCATCCGAACGCAGAAGCCTCCCAAAAAAGGGGGGGCTCTCCTGGGTAAACGGAGCGGCATCGCCATTTGTTACGTCCGAGTGCCAATTGAAAAAAGTTCCCGCCCATATGGAACCGCGGAAGACCTGGCCAGACGGTGGACCACATGGAGTCGCTGCGAACCCTCGGTTAGACTCGGCGAAGACATCCATTCAACTTTCTCCGAGACCGTGCGCTGCCTATAGGCCCCTTGCACACGGGGACATACGAGACGCTGCACAAAGCCACGCGCAACAAGAATTATTCAGCGTCCTGCTACGCCTCGGACGAGCCAGCTGCAACGAGAAGCTACCGCAACCCCGAGGCAGAGATAACGTGGGGGAAGTCCCGTGTGCATTACAAGGGGGGAGGGGGAGGGTGGGGGGGGTGTGGAGAAGAGCATCCCCCAAAACTTACACACAATTAGGTAGCCGATGGAGCTTCAAATATAAAAAGGCTCTGGGCACTTTGAAAATGGCTGTTGGTGTGCCGTGCGGGAGAAAGGCAGATGGCCTCGCATTATTTCACGGAGCGGGCAATGAGCCAGCGGGGAGGTTGAAATACAAATCTTACGAGGACACGGCGTAAATACCGTGCCAAGAGAGCCAATCGCGAACGATTCACGGGTAAAGCTGTGTCGCTGCGTAGGCTCCTTTGCGGTTGCGCTGCTGTGTATCTCTGGAGATGCGCATCGAATCCAGTGATTCGGGTTCGACTCCCGGCCGCAAAAGATGTCGGAACTGGTCCTTGTGGAAAGTGAAAAATCTTTACGTTGACGACAGCCCCAATGCACGAAGTTCAAGTTTATATTGTTGAATCGGGTGTGAACACAAGAAACCTTCCCGAGCCACCGAAATCGCAAAAGCAAAAAAGAAATCAAATAAATGTTACAGCAATGAGGAAATCAGAATTAACACGAGAAATCGATCATATTGAACGCACTTAAACTGATGTTAAATCCTCCGAAACGAAAGTTGACCCGGGCAGATTATTATTTGGCCGAGCAAAGTTGACACAAGGACACAGCTCACGCTCTGTGGCTCTGTGGCCCGGCTTGCCCAGCTTGTTGTCCCTGCAAGGCGAAGGAGGGGGCTGGCTTTAAGGGGTTCCGAGGGGGTATGGAACGCGGGACACCGCGGCGGCGACGGCGGGCAGAATGGGGCCCGGGGCTGGTGAGCCATAATTAACCCTCGCATCACCCCAATTATCAGGCGAGCGCCGTTTGATTTGTTAGCGCTTGGGTGTGCACGGAGGGGGGGGGGGGGCTTCATCTGCCCCCCCCCCCACCGCGCCCCCACTCCCGAATCCCATCCCATGTCACGATCGCACGTTGCTTGTGAAAGGAGGGGGGGGGGGGGCGGTGGTTTTGGGGGGGGGGGCACCCCAACTGCCACTTCCACTGAGCGTCACTCCACAAGCCACCGCCTCTCGCCTTCCAAAAAGAAAAGAAAATCAAGGCAATTATCCTTGTCCCCTTGCATTTTTTGTTCTTACATTTCGCACAACAGGTTCCTACGCTTCTCGGAATTACTAAACCGTGTCGGCTTTGTGTGTAGAGCGGTAGAGCGGGCGGGCCCCCCACTACCGTCGGTCGTCTCTGTTGGAGCGTGACGGGGACAGTGCCGTGAATTTTCAGGGAGCTTTGCCTTTTTTTTGGGGGGGGGGTAGGGGTGGAGGGCAACTTACCACCAATTTGGCATTGACACTCGAGGGCTGTTAGACAGATGTTGAGTGCTAACTTTTCAGAACGTAATACTTTTTTTTTTAACAGGCTGTCCTACCTTCTATAGTAGTGGTTCTTAACCTGGGTTGCACGCACCCCCTGCGTTTGCGAGATGCCCTTTCTGGAGGGTGCGAGACATGGCAAGATTTTTTTAGAAGGTAAATCATCAAAAACATTAATTAAGCACGGAAACGCAAGTACAACTGCTTTGTTTCATCAAACCCTATGTTGTTATTAACATTACACATTTTTTTTACGATTGAGAACAAAAGAGGTGCAGGTTTCAGTGAAGAACCGCTTGCTCTACAGTGACAATTCAGCCCATCGTACGAATTGCCACGAGTCAATGCAAGAATCGGTCACTAGTCTCGTTTATGGTTTTCGTTGCCTCGTTTGTCAAATGTTGGTCGCACCGTCACAGCCTGAACGTAACGTAAGCGTGTCACGTCAGCGCATCATTTTGCATGCGCCGCAAATAAATTTATTGCCACCGCCCGATTCGACGCGTGCATTGAGAGCGTACGGATCCACACCGCGCGAGTAGCCAACTTACCGTTACACCTTTTCAACTACCTCGATGGGTTCTCATTTGACGTTAGGCAACGGCGAACCCTGCCAATTGAGAGCGTTCGAGGCTCGCACGACCCAACGCTGAACTGCGACGTGAAATCTCCCCTTGCCCGTTTGCACCCTCACAAACCACCCCCCCCCCCCCGCGGGGTACGTTAGCCATGCGATGCCTTATTCCGGCTTCAGTTTGGGGTCACACCCACAACAGCTCCTCCCCCCACCACCCCACACCCCCATCCACCACGACAAAAAAAAACTACAAAAAGTAAAAAAAAAGTTAAAAAAAGTAAAGGTGGAGCACTGCAAATATTTGCTGCACGCCACTGCTGGGCAAATGATAAACAGGGTTTGTAGACACACGCATATTTCTCGAATCGGACACCACCCACGTTCGACTGACAACTCAGAAGGTGTAGGGCAAGAGCTCAAAGTCCCCTTGTACTTCGAGGGGAGCTCTTATAGGAGGGTGTACTGACCTCTTCTTCCACGCCGACCAGAAATCTTGGAATGAGATGGGAGTACCCACACTTTCCTCCACCACAAGCAACCTGACAATCGATTAATTATGAGTGAATCCAATTATACTGCTGGGTGGACAGATAAAGGCGGGGTGGTGGGGGGGGAGGTTTAGATTTAAACTTGTCATTTCAACTGCCACTCCGGGAGATCAAACTGAACTTGCGACCTCTGGATCGCAGGTCCGGTGCACTCACAGTCACAACCACGACAGCCTCCCGCAAAAAAAAAAAACGTTACCCTGCCCCAATCGCTTCCCGTAAGAAACCGTCGCCAAAAAAGAAGAATTGTTTCGCTGTATAACGGACGGCATTCCACAGGGTGAACGGGTTAGAGCAGCAGGACTTGCAAGCCTTCAGACCTGATTTGGATTACAAAGTGGCTGCATTGAATTCTGATCCGCCGCAAGCAGAAAATATCACCCGGGGAGAGAGGAGCGTGAGTAACTCTGTGGTACATTCAGAAAGCACGGCCCCCTCTCTAATCTGCCACTCATGAGCCCCTCTATAATTAGGGGAGAGTAGTTAGAAAGGGTTATTATTTTAAGGGAAGGCGGTTTACGACCACGGCTTTGGCGGGGGAAGCTTTGTTAAGTAAGTGGTTTTAATATGATGGACAGGGACTTTGTTTTCCCGCAATTGAGGAAAACACATTCGCAGCTCCGACGGCTACACACTTAACGGGCTGCCCTCAGCAGATTTCCCGTATGACCGCAAATCACAAACACAACGAATCAAATCGATGAACAAACGAGACAGATTATAGAAATTAACCAATTTAGGAACGCACCGCTAAAAGCGTTTTTTTTTTAGCAAAGTCAGCAGACGATGGACCTGTTTGTTTGTGGTGGCTTCCACAATTTCAAAAACAATCAATGGATTTGACCCATGGTCTCACCCACGTGGCTTTTTGTTAATTTTACAATTCAGAAGAAAATTGGAAATGGCAAAAAAAAAACAAGTAGAGGCAGTTGATTTTTTGCGTTCAATTTAGATGATTTTGCTGCTATAAGTGTCCAAATGATAAGACACTTTGTTGAGATATAATTTGTGGCCAGGTCGCTTTTGAACGATAAGTTAATACCCGAGTGGGCTTTGTGTCTGGTAGGATGGGGATGGTTTAGTTGTATTTTTATGTGTTTGGGTGATTTTTAACCTTTCTTCTACTTTGCACTCCTATCTGTGTTTTGTACAGTTTGTTGTAACATGCTGACCCGCCCCGATTGGACATCTGTGAGAAAGAGCTTCATAGCTCATCGGATTCCTCCAGTATAAATAAACATTCTGATTCTTAACTGCGGTTCGTTATCAATTTGAGACGTAAAAATAACGTTCCAAGCGGCATTTTTTGTTGATTGCTTCATATACATCCTAATGGGTTCAAGTGACAGCTGCAGCCACTAGTGGCCGCTATTTACGCCGCAATATGTATTTTTAAGAATCGAAACTTGAATAGAGTTGAGATTATAAATCATGCAAATAGATCGAATCTCCGGAGGATGCATGGGTGACAGCTGTACTTTAAAAAAAGAAAATCTGCTAAATATTCCAGGCACCCACATTCCAATTAAAGTTCTACCTCAAATAAAAATAATCGTGGCAAGAGGCAGATAAAATCCACAGCACAGCACCATAATGCCAGGCATACGTTAGCAATGTCCTTGATCAGTAATTAAAAAGTAAAATTGCCCTCATTGCGCGTCGATTTTCCCCGCATGCACGCATACGGGCGAACATACTTTAAACGCGTACACACTGCGCCATAACCACACGCCAGGGATGGCGTTAATCTTAATGGTCAATTCCCGCTGCCTTCCAATCGCCACTTTTAATTAAAGGGAGTAACACCTCCAGCAATATTAACCCGGGCATTTCTCGCCACCAGCAGAGGTTGCAAAACAGTTCAAAGCGACTGCAAGAAGCGACTCCAAGTTTTGACTAAGTTGAAACTACTCAAGGTAGTCGCTTTCAAAGATGCTGCCAGTGATGCAGAAGTCGGCGCAATCCAGAGGTCGCCGGTTCAAATTCCATCTTCCGGCAAAACAACCGAAACAATGAGGCCAATTTCTTACATCCCCACCCCGCTTCTGTCCAACCAGCAGTATAAAAAAAATAATCGGTTACACCAACGACAGTTAAGTCAATCGGTGCGTCGCATGTGGTGGGGTAAAGTGTGGGTGATCCCATCTCTTTCAAGACGTCCAGCCAGCGTGAACGAGTCGGACAAAAACCCGATCGGAAGGGGGCTGTCTAGAGCTCTCTCTAGTGGAGGTGCCTTCTGCTACCAGTGGCACGAGATAGGAATTGCAGGGCTGCTCCTTTACCAAGCCGTTCGCTCACGGCAGATGGCGTGCCACTACACCCTGCGAAAGCCACAAATGTTATGCATACAGGAGGTCATCTCAGGCCGGCTAAACCCCTATCAAAGAATAAACTAAAGGTTATCCCCTAGTGAAATCAAACAGGTTTTCACAGGGAATAATACATGTGAGAAAAGGAAGACCAAGATGAAATGGGACCTAAAATTGTCCAGGGTGGCACCAGTTACTGGATTTGTAATTCACATTTTTTTTATTTGAATAAGCTTCACTATTCGTCCACCGTCCACACGGACGATGGGGCTAGCGAGCGAGGCGGATCATGGAGGTCTCGCAACGTTGGCCTACAACCGCGATGCCTCCAATCGCGATGCTCAAATGTGACCTCGGGATTGGTATCCTTCAACCAGAAAAGGGAGCGTTAATGGTGACAAAGATAAAGTAAGGGAATTGGTTTTAAACAACGCACGGGGACCGCACACGCGCCTCTTTAATATGCATGCCACGGACGTATGGCGGGAGAGGTTTCCACCCCCCACCTCCCCCCCCCCAGTCGGTCCAACAACCCCGAACGGTTCTGGGACGCTGTCAAAGCGATGGCGCATAAAATTAAAGGCGCGCTTAAAAATCTAAATCACCACGCACGCCGACCGTGCGTAGGCATGAACTTGAGCGTTGGCGACACATCCGTCAGCTATCCATCCAGAAAAGCCTCGACGCCGTTTTGTCACAAGGGTTTACAAAGCTTTCCAAAGGGTTTCGACTCTCTGTTTTTACATTAACAGGTTAAATGTCTTCACATTAACAGGTTAAATGTCTCACTAACACAGCCACCGGTGCTCGTTTTCCTCGATGTGGCGATCTTACATTGACATGCTAATTTCTCACTTTAACATCACTAGCCCTGCCCACTTCGCTTTTGACCCTTGGGCTACACCCATTTAAAAACCTTTAAAACATCCTGCCTCAGCAGCTTTCACGCAATTTTTTTCTCCTGATGACGATTGCTTTTGTTGCGATCGAAACGTCGTAGTTTTTTGTCATTTTTTGTTATTTTCTTTGAACCTATCTATGCGACTTTACCGAAAAACCCAAGAATATGAATTCCTGCAGTCACGAAAGCATTAAGTCAAGATTTAAGTCAAGGTTTATAAAGCTGTCCCTGGGATGTCTGACCGATTGGCTTTATGGGATACATTTAATGGGACGGCGGTTGGCGCGCGCCGGTAATCCGGCACCGTGGTGGCGAGGCTTTGGTGGATCACGCCGAGCGCCATGAAACGGCCCTTCTCGTGGGGCCTTCTGGGCAGAGGTCGCAACCGGGTACCCGATACCCGTACCCTACCCGATACCCGTGGGGCCTTCTGGGCAGAGGTCGCAACCGGGTACCCGATACCCGTACCCGGGTACGGGTAGGGTACGGGTACGGCCGGGTATGAGTACGGGTACCCGTTTGTGACCCTGGTGCGGCCGAGGACGGGTACGGGTAAGGAATCAAAACCCGTTTGCGACCTCTGCTTCTGGGTGCCATGTCATCTTCCAGGGGTCCATTCTCATAGGTAATGTGGGGGGGCGGGTGACGTTACACTGATTTCAGTAAAAGTTCCATCTTCATCGCTTGACATGACATCCGACAGCACAATTGGAATATGAAAGGGTGCGCGCGTGTGTGTGTGTACGCGCGTGCGTGCGTGGTTGGCAAAACAGCCCAATGTCACAATGCAGCCGTGACAAAGCAGCTTGCCCGCGTGATAGACCAATCGTCAGCACTGGCTTGGGGGGGTCACGGGTCAAGGAGCTGAGCCCCCCCCCCCCCCCACAGTGACAGATGTCTCGCACGATTTACATTCTCAGCCCTTCACCTCCCCCCCCCCCCCATGACTGCCCCCCACCTCTGAGCCATTTCTTTGCAATCTCTCCTCCCATCCGTGTCCTCCCCAGCTACGTGCCCCCTTCTGTCGCACACCGAAGAGTCTTATTTGCTGCGTCAGGCACTTTGGCCACAGTGTTAATCCGCCAGAATTTGCTTTGGATCTATCGACAAGTCGATCGTGTTAAGATTACATTTGCGATTCGTCCCATCTATTCGGCCGCCACTCCCATCATTAGTCTTGAGGACTAGCGATCATCCCAAAGTATCCCCCGCCGTAGCATACTTACTTTATCTCGACAAATGTGCTGCTCCGTCGGCAGTGGTGCACAAACATAACTAACAATAAACTCATCTTCTTGGTTCTTTTGGTAAAGTCACGTAGAAGGAAAATAATAAAATAATAAAAATAAAACATAATAAAATAATTATTATGTTATTTATTTATGTTATTTTATTATGTTTTATTATTTTATTATTTTCCTTCTACGTGACTTTACCGAAAGAAAGAACCAAGAAGATGAATCCCTGCAGTCACGAAAGCTTTAAATCGAAACAATAAACTCAGCACATTCGTCAACAATACTTTGGCGTCAAACGTAAAAAGGCAGGTGACGTTTGTGCCAATGGGCCTTCTTTACAGGACACGTATGAATTATAGATTTTTGTTACTTTCCCAAGCACCCAATATGATGCAACTCACTTGCATACACAATGTCCATTTTTCTGATGCCTATGCCATAACAAGTCATATTCCCTTGCTAAAAAAATACCCTTCTTTTCGGCACAATGACATGTATATTGCACCTCTATCAAATGTAAATTATATTTTCCTGTCCAAAGATCTTTCAGTGTTAATCTTAAATTCTTCGTCTAATACGAGGGTGAGTAATGCACATTCATAGGAGGCAAATGTACAACATTTAAACCAACTTGCAGGGTGTGGTGACGAAACATGCCTGTAATTCAGCACTTTGGAAGTGGGGTTGGCGGATCATGCCGAGATGGGAGTCATAAAGTGCATGAGTAGCTGCACAGCAAGTAGGATTCACTCACCTGTATCGGAGGGGTTTCGTTATCTATGAACGTGACGAAGCATCGATTCGGACTTCAAAATCAATTAATACGCTCACGGTACATGCACAGATTTATGCATGTCACAATTGCGTGTTTAGGTGGCATGCAAATGACATGTTGACAGTCTAGCCAATGGAGCAAACAATATTGAGGGAGACAAAAACTTACATTTTTTTATTGAGACTGCAAAAATAAAGACCCCCAAAAAAAACTATTCCAGAATCGAATCATGACAGTTGAAATCAAAGGGATGTTAATCATTACATACATAGTTTTCTCCCACTCCAGTTTCCTACCATGAACAAAAACCTCCGGATTCCAACCCATTTCCTACCGTACACAAAAAAATAATCGCCCCAAAATACCAACGTGGTAGAACCCTGACGGGCAGCAAGCAGAGTGAGACTCGGTGAGGCTTTGCGAGGTAAAAAGAAAATGTTATTACACGAGTGGCAGCACATGATGGGGGGGACAGAGTGTGCCATCGGGATGATCTAAAGAAGTGGGCTTCCAAGGCAGTCAAATCCGTCAATCTTCACAGCTGGGAAGCCACTAACGACGACAAAAAATAAAAACGCAAGAGCCCATCTCGCATCTCCGCACGGTCCCTGGAACCATCCGAGATCACCGGCACGTTCAGAAAAAAACAATCGACCGAGCAAAGGAGGCAAGGGGACGTCGTGGAAATCCGGGGGGTGGGGGGGGCCCATTCGGAAGAAGAATTCTGCAGCCCGAAAAAATAAAAAATATCTCTCCTGGCCGTGCAAATGTTTGCGCACCGCATACGCCGGCGCGCAATCTTTCACCAGGGTTGGCACCAAGGAGAGCTTGCGCTGAGAGTGCAGGTGCTTCCGTCGAATTCGAGGGCACGAGCACTCTCTCGTAGCCCGAGCACTCTCTCGTAGCCCGTCCTCCCTTGCAGAGTCTTCCGTTGTTAAGCCGTGTCGGCAACCGGCTCCCACCACAAAAAACTTACGCGGCCACCTCTTCCAGACGACGGCCGCGCACAAGACCCACAGCTGCAAGTCAAACGCTCGCTCTAACCAACAAAAATTAAACAACAACAAAACTTGGGATGGACCGTCCTCTGAAATAGAACGCGCGGCTGCCGCGGGACGGGTTACGTTACGGCAGCTCACAGAGAGGAGTTTGTGAAGCCCAATGGTGGGGGAGGCGGGGAGGGGGCAAGGGGGGGGGGGGCTCACTCACTTAATCTCACGGCCGGCTCTATATATCTCGGGACTACACAGGGGTTAATGGCAGCGAGGCCAGTCGCCGAATGGAAGGAATTGAAATTCTGCGGCTGCGATCGCATTAATTTGCACAAAAAGCCATTTGTAACAAGCCACCATGGCCGGCCGCTATTTATCACGACGGCGAGGGGCAAGCCTTCCTCGCATACGGACCTGTCATTCATCCGAATTGCATCGTAAGTCATGGCAAATCGAGGCTTTTCCCCCCATTCACTTTTAACAACAATGATTAGGATTCCACAGATTCTCCGTTCACGAAAAAAAACACTCTGGAGAAAGTGCTCCGATCGCCTGGAGAGTCTACAAAGCCCCCCCCACCTAATAATGGGCACCGATGGCAAGGCTTTGTGGCAGCGAGCGAGAGACAGAACCGCGGATGTAAAACGCTTTACACAGAGGAATGAGCACCTGATACAATTTTCCATTCGTAAAGGTTTACGTGGATTTGTATGAAAAACACGAGCAAAGAGAAGGCAAGCACGCCTCAAACTATCTTGGAGATTGAAAACGTACACTTTTGTGAGGGGTGGTGGGGGAACTGACAGCCAGCAGCTTTGCACGTGGCCCGTGGCCACACAAGATCTCCAGAGTCAAAACAGTCCCAAGAACAACAATTTGTCACTGCAAGCATCTTAGCCACACACAAAATCGGGTACTCGAGCGAGGGAATATCTTTGTGACAACAGGCGACAATGCTGCCGTTTCTAATTTTAAAACACGCTGAATTACTTATGTCACTGCAAGAGGGCCCTTCTGACCGAGGTGTACGTGCCATTGTGTGGCCCTACCATAGGTATTTTAAACACACAGGGAGCCATTCGGGCCCTCTGCAAGCAACCACAACAAAGAATTCCTCACCCCCCTGAATTCAAAAAGGACAGACGGAGCCACGAGTCTTAAGCGCCACGGACCTGCGGTGTCGACGCATTGTCCCCGAGTGACAATGCCCCTTACGGATGGGACCGGCCTTCGCGCGCCCGCAACAATCGCTGCACGTTTCGACTTGAGTGGCCACTTCCATGAGCCCCATTCAAGCGGGGCGGGGAGGGGCGGCACAAAAACTGGGGAAGGACAACGCAGCTGGACTGCCCGCGCACAATAACAACAGCTCGTGACAAAGACCGGCAGCCTCGCCGATTCATAGTGCCAAGCGAGCGAAAACTGCGCAGACCCGAGCCTCCATCCCTACCGCCGCGTTTAAAACCGGGTGCAATGAGGTTGCTTTTTGCTACCTTTTCCCCTCCACAATCCCCCGCACCTCCACCCCCTGCCGCCTGACCCAGTCATTGTTTGCCGGGTAATTGGCCAATGAAGCAGCTTGGCCAGCATGGGTGCCACACTCAATGGGGGGGGGGGGGGGTCTTTAATTAGACCTCCGCATTGAGTGTGGCAGTAGCGCCGCCAGGAATTGGCAGCAGCCACAGCCTTCTATTGTGCTTTTCTAACCCTTTTTTGTGTAACCCTCGAACTCACGGAAAAAAAGATATCAAAGACAAAGTATTTGCCAACAGCGGTCAAGCATGACCATAAAAGCGAGGTTTTGTAGCACTGGCAAGCAACAATGCATCCATCCGTCCATTAAAATCCATTCTTATGCTCAAGACAAATTCTTAGAAATGTGCAGCGGAGAACTGAATATATATCGATGCAAATCATCTGAATATGAGATGACAATGGCAAGTAACAATCACCATCTCTCACGGTCACACGACGCAACAATCTGTCCAGTTCCCGCAAAAGAGTCAAATTTCATGGCTCCATCTCTGCGGCGTCTACTCCTGGGTACGATCCCAACCCTGACGCCAGCTGTATATTTGGAGTTTGCATATTCTCCCCGTGGTCACGTGGATTTTTTTTTTCTCCGGGTCCTCCGGTTTTTCCCCCTCCACATTTAGAAACATGCATGAAGATTATTCAGATTATTTTGGTGCTATAAATGTCCAAATGATTGGCAAGTTTGTTGAGCCATCGTTTGTGGCCAGGTTGCTTCTGAAAAACAAGTTAATACCTCAGTGGGCTTTGCCTGGTAGGATGGGGATGGTTTAGTTTTATTTGTGTGTGTTTGGGTGATTTGTTCCTTGTACTTTGCACTGCTATCGTGTTTTTGTCCTGTTTGTTGTTGTAATGTTCTTACCTGCTTCTACTGGGCATCTGTGAAAAAGACCTTTAAAGCGCATCGGATAGCGCCAGTGTAAATAAATATTATGATTCTGATTCTGACGTTCCCCACCTTTGGCTGCCACTCTATTCTTAGTCTCGACCGCCGGCCAAGGTGCCTTCTAGAGACACGTCCCTCGTCAAGCCCCCCAAACTTTTTATTTTTTGTATTTAACAAGAGCCCAGGACACAAAGAACAAACAGTCGCAATGGGAAAGGGGGAGGGGGCACAACATCCACGGACAAAAGCCACAACTCGGTGACTGCTGGGTTTAGGCGAAGGGAGAAAATTGGGCGCACTGCCCCATCCAGGTAGGGACTGCGAGCGACAGGGTAGGTATTATATGGGGGGGGGGAATAACCCACCAATCCACCAACCTTTCTGAGAAATCAATACCACGTCCCTAAACTTTGTGCGTTCTACAATCTACGCGTTCCTCCGTCTCTGCAATTCCTAGCATGCAACCTCTGCACGTCACTTTGCACACTTTTCGGCTTTTGTTCGATATTCTTAGTCAGCGTCCGTGTACACGCTTCCTCCGCCTCTCAACTGGTTATAATTAAAGGATTTTAATCCGTCGATTTGACGCCAAACATGATCGCAGGCGGGGCGCAGAATGAAAACAGCGGCACAACGCATGCAGGACCCCTCGTTGAAGGGGTGGCTGCGGGTGACCAGAGATCTGAGCGCAGTGCCCTTTTCAATAAAAACTTCCCCACGCCAACTCCATAAAGACTATAAACTATTTATTTTACCAGGTAAAGCCCACTCAACTATACAGCGCTTTTCAGAAGCGACCTAGCCACAAATGATAGCTCACCCAAGTGGCTTATCATGTGGAAATTGAAATCAGCTGTAAAATTCTCTAAACGCATATTGATTCTAAATGCGGAGGGAAAACCGGAGGACCCGGAGTAAAATACACGTGACCATTGAGAGAACATGCAAACTCCAAATGTACAGGCCTCAGGGTTGGTATTGAACCCACGAACTCCTGCATACCAGGCGAGGTACTTAACATCCCACCACCACAGCACCCCAACTCATTACGGGGACCAACTCGCAAATGCAGCAGGACAACACAGGCACCTACACCGCCACGAAAACAAAAACAGCACAACTTTACACGCGCGTTATCCGACAACTCGTCGGCACGCGTTCTTAGTCAGCCTTCACGCCCGTCAGGCCGGCCGCCCTCCCGCCCACGCTGGGCCACCATGTGTGTCCGGCCCCACCGCTAACGAACGAGCGTGACGAATCGGCACCCAGATGGCGCAGCGGGCGTGCAGACGCGCGCACGCACGCGCACGCCCCACCACCATCCTCATCCCAATCATCTCCCAAATGAAGCAATAAGCCGCTCGCACCTGGTACCGCTCGGGGATTAGCGCCCGCAGAGGCTTCCGCGTTGGTGGTGATCGCGGTATCAGTGCGGCGGTACGAGGGGGGTGGGGGGGAGGGGGGGCGGAGCAGGATTTCTCGCGAGCGGCACATCTGGGGTCTCCGCTCGGGGGCAAAGAGAGCGGGAGGAGAGGCGTCGCGAACGCTCGAACATCGTCGAAAGGATAAGACGCAAACCGGGCAGAACAGACGGCCCCCTTGCACGTTGACAACGACGCTGTCTTGTGGGAGCGGAGCCAGGGGAGAGGCACAACGCTTGAGACACAGGATGGAGGAGAGGGAGCACAACACAGAAAGATTTTTGGGGGTAAAAAAATTGACAAGGAGTTTTGAATTTGTGTTTGATAAACACGCAAATGTACATACCGACGTGCGTCAAGAAAAGTTCTCACCAGCGCCCATTACCGGCTATGACCGTAACTATTAGGAACAAACAACATGAGATAATGTAACAAACAACTGAAAAAAGCGCGCAAAGAAGCACGTGGAGGTGTGTGTGCAAGGTTTTGCATTCGGAGATGGGTGCAGGACGGCACGGATCGTAGACGAAGTCAAGACGTCGCACCGAAGGCGAGGGAGAGAAGATGGGCGGGGGGGCGGGACGTGCCGTTAGAAGAAGCGATGTTGGCCGGTTTGTCGGGAGTGGCGGCCGAAGAAAGAAATGTGCCTGGGAGGACGTTCACCATTGAGACGTGGGGGAGTGAAATTGGCCGAGCTGCATCGTGAGGCCATGAGTGATTGCAACAGATTTCGAGTGGCCTTCATCCAGCATGGCTGATGATCAAGTTATACCGATGTCACGTTTAGACAAAGGACGCCAATGAAACGTCACAAATGAGAAGCCCTAAAGAAACAATACACAAAGGGGACGGCAAAAACCGAGACAAATAGATTATTGGATCGCAGAATGCCTACTTTTACGCATCTACTGTTTTTTCCCATCAATTCCTGTCGAAGATCCCGAGACAGCGGAAAACAAGAGGCCGTTGTGGTTCACGCGCCGCACCTTTGTCGACGGGATTTTTTTTCTGTACCACTTCGCCAGCCCGCACGGCACAATCTTTTACACGCAAAGTGCTTAGTCAAGAGAGGGGGGGGAGGCGTTGTTAGCAATCGTTGTGATTTTACATTTAGCCCCCCATCAATTAAGATGCAAAGCGGTGCCCATCAATGTTTAAAATGGAGTGATAATTCTCTTTGCCAATAAGCTGGTACACCCGCGATGCCGACACCACTAAATATTGCATGTTCCGTAATGATCTGGCCCAAAGTACAAGAGCGCGGAGAGAATTGCCCAGCAGATACAATTAGCAAACAGTACTCATTACTAGAAACAAAACGTACAACCAGCGCAAACTATAAAGGATGTTGTATTATGATAAAAATAATAATTTATAATGTATGTTGAACTTCTTTTGCACCTGATGTAGCCAACCGTGATAAGTCAGTGGTGTGGGGGAAGGACAAACTAAAACACAACAATTACTTCTAAAGGAATTAGCTTTCAATCGAGAAAATGTGAAAGTGAATAGCTGCAGAGCGCGTTCCAAACGGCAACAAAAAGCACGCGATGCAGTGACCATCTTAGTCAATTCACCGTTGACGGTAACATTTATTCCAAACTGGATAAAATTACCCGCAAATTACTCAGCGGCCATTGCTCTCTGCACTTCGAAAACTTGGCAGGGCCCTCCTGAAAAAAATAGGATTGTTGTTTGACCGTACTTCACCACGCTGGTCTGTGTCGGGTGGTGTTAGGTGGCGTGCCCGCGACCAGTTCCGATATCACTCACCAATGATGTCATCAGCTGTGGCTTGGAATGGTACTTAGGTCCCTGGGTTCATAGGGCAGTGCGCCAACCACTATGTGGCTGATGCACCCCCCTACAAACCTATACATTACATTTCAATTTAAAGCTTTCGTGACTGCAGGGATTCATATTCTTGGTTCTTTCAGTAAAGTCACGTAGAAGGGAAAAATAAAACAATAAAATTCTCACGACGTTTTTTTAAAATTTTCTTGCTGTGGTTTTCACACCTGATGTTGATTGCTTGTGTTGCAATCGAAACGTCGTGAGAATTGTATTGTTTTATTTTTTATTATTTCCCTTCTACGTGACTATACATTACAATTACCGTATGCAATCTTCACATTACAACTCTAAAATAAAATATAAAAATACCATTTATTTTACCCAGACAAATAAAAAAACCTATTTAGAATTTTCGTGCTACATTGGGAAGTTTTGGCCAATGCCATTAATGAGAGTTTAGACTCTCGTGGGATGAAACCGGAGAACACTAACCACGCACGCTAAAACAATGCCAAAGAAAAAAACCGCTAAAACTACAACAACAACAAAAATACGCGAGTTTGGAGGAGTCTTTCGCGAAACGTGACGACCCACATGTGCTGGACCACACGCATTTAAGAAATAAAAAATAAAATATCGCGGAGGCAAAACAAGCACAGGCGGAGCGAGCACACACACACGCACGCACGGAGACGCAAGAGCTCGCGAAAAAGCTGCCTGGGTCAGAACTGATCTGGACCGTTGCGGCGTGGCAGCACAAGGTCAGCCCCTCATAGCGAATTGTGATCGGTGGGCTGACCCGAACACACTGCCGCCGCGACCCCTGCAGACACTAACATTCCTCCACGTTCCCCGCCGCCCCCCCCCAGGAAGGAACCGTGAAGGACCGCACGGCTTTATGAGCGTCAGTGACGTTAAACGCCCCCTGGAAAGAAAAAAAAACCGCTAACGGGCTTTGGCCTTTTGCGGAACGATCAGAGGGGGAAGGAATAAAAAAGACTTTGGACGCAAACGGACAAAAAGGGAGCCATTGTCTCGTTACACCAGGTGAGAGCCCTCTGGAGATTACGGCTATTTTGAAAAGGACAGTTGCGATAATAAAGATAGTGCCAAGTAAACGTGTGTATGTATATATACACACTGCAAGGGCCTGTAAACTATAAAAACGCTGTAGACCGCACCTCTCGGCAAGCTTGATTTGCTCGAAAAGCCGACACATTTTCAGTGAATACGGGGCAACATAACAAAGCTCCGATTCATTAACTATAATCTATTTTACACCATCGGATATATGCATCCAATTGCACGTGTGGGATCCAATTACTTACAATATATGCAATCATAATAAAATGTGTTAATATGTTCAATGTAGGTAGATGCGGTGCAAAGACTCGTGAAATTTTGACTTAAATTCTTACTTTACATTTCGTTGTTTTTAGTTACTCGCTTACCTATGTCTCTATGTCGCACTCATTCTCACCTTAACTTAAAAGTTTTCGTGACTGCCTGAATACATATTCTATGGGTCTTTCGGAAAATCCACGTAGATAGAAAAATAATAAAAATATCACGACGTTTCGATCGCAACACAAGCAATCGTCTTCAGGTGAGGACGATTGCTTGTGTTGCGATCGAAACGTCGTGATATTTTTATTATTTTGATATCTACGTGGCTTTACCGAAAGACCCATAGAATACTCATTCTAATGTTTTGTGTATTAGTTGTTGCTGGACATCTGTGAACAAGAGCTTCGCAGCTCATCGGATTCCCCCAGGATAAATTAAGATTCTGATTCTAAACAAATAAAATACCGTACAAACGATAGAAAAAAACAGAAATAATAAGAAACGATGATTGTGACAATAATCTATTCCTGAACTGAATCACTGCTGTCAATCATGCCTATCCAAAACTTAGGGAGGGAGGGAGGGAATGGAGTAAAATCGAAAGAGCAATTTTTTAAAAAACACGACCTTAAATTAACTTTTATCTCTTATTAATTATCTCTCTTATCAACGTTCGCGAAATTCCAAAAGGCAAGTAACGATGAAGGTTTGTATTCATCTTCAGCCGCGTCGAGGGCAGGGTGGCGCCGTGGTAACCGTCTTGTCTCTTAGGACCAAGGGCCCGAGGTTCGATTCCTGACCAGCGCGACTTTCTTGGTGGCGTTTGTATGTTGTTCCCCTGTTCTGCATGGGGTTTTGCTCCAGGTTCTCTGGTTTTCTTCCCATAGCTCAGGGGTCGGCAACCTGCGGCTCCGGAGCCGCATGCGGCTCTTTTGAACCTTGACCGCGGCTCCGGGGCGGATGCTAGCGACGGGAGGAGGCGCACTGTGACACCTGCTCTGGCGTTGCCGCTGCTGACAGGTCGCCGCTCCGCTCCACACTGCCCGCCCGGTGACAGGCAATAACGTTGCCGTTGCTTTGTCACATGTTTGGAAGAAGTAAAAACCTTCCTGGGCAGCAAAGAGCTCACCTTTGCTGAGCTGGAACAGCCAGAGTGGCTGGAAAAATTACATTTTATGGTAGACATGACAGCACATCTAAACACGCTAAATACAACCCTTCAGGGGAAAGGAGGCACAGCCCTGCACATGCTGGAGGAGGTTTTGGCATTCGAGCGCAAGTTGACAGTGTTTGTCAAAGATTTACAGAGAGGTACACTGTCTCACTTTCCCTCTTTGAGAGAGTTCAAACAAAGTCATGATACGATAAATTTGGAATATTTCAAGTCTGCAATCACCACAATGCAAAGTTCGTTTGGGAAACGATTCTGTGAGTTCAGAGAGGAAAAAACGACATTATCCTTCCCTGTCACTCCCCTGGCGATCGATCCATCCCTATTGAATATGACTGCATTTGCAGGTGTAAGTCAACCTGATCTTGAGATGGAACTGGCCGATATAGCCGACAAAGATATATGGGTGTCCAAGTTCAAATGCTTGACCGCTACTCTTGAGGATGTTGCCCGTCAGAAGGCCATTCTGGCTCAGAATCATAAATGGAGTGATATTGAAAACCTTCCCAAACAGGACAAACTTGTATTCGAAACATGGAATGCCATCCCCAACACTTATATAAACATGAAAAAGTATGCATTTGGAGTCCTGTCGATCTTCGGCTCCACATATGTATGTGAGCAGGTCTTCTCCAACATGAACTATATTAAAAACAAACATCGATCACGCCTCACAGATGACAGCTTGCAAGCCTGTGTGAAAATGAAGGTGACGTCTTACAGCCCTGATGTGCAGACACTGTGCACTGAGGTTCAGGAGCAAAAATCCCATTAACCAGGTAATTTAGCTATTAATTTGCAAAAATATATTTTACATTGTTAAGTGAAAAAGTCCTTTTTTTATTCAGATTGACAGCTGACTGCACGATCCTGTATATAGCAATAAGGTAAGAAACAATATATGCAGTGTTATATTTGTGTAGTACCGTCGAATACAGGTCGACACCCGGGGTTGAGGCACACTGAGGTTTATTACAACAACCGTCGTGACATACACACTTGAGGGGGTATCGGCCCCCTCACCCGTCTTTCTGAGGACACACCTCCTAGCTAACCCTAGCCTGCCTCAGAGTCCTCCTCTCGTGGACTAGGGGAGGCTATCTTGGCCCGACACTGGTCAGTCGGGCCCGGTACTCAGAGTCCAGACCAACACTGGCTCTGGCTCTGGCACCACACCACTGGCTCGAGCCTGCGCGGTCCTGACAAGGACGGCGTAGCAGGGGGAGACCAGGGCTCTATCTCGGACGTCTTCCGTCTTCTCTTCTTAGCTAACCCAACTCTCCCTAGCCCCCCGATACATTCCCCTTTTATACATCCCCCTCCCTGAGGGGTGGGGCCCCGGGGGATCGTAACGTCCGAAGCGCGGACGTCGTAGAGGGCACCTGCCCGTGCACTGACGTAGCCCCGCCCACTGTGCTAGTTTCCCGTTGGATCCCATACATATCAGCTCGACACATATTTCCTCCGTAAGACCCCTACATCTGTTTTAAATGTTGCAATGGTTTTGCGGCTCCCAGTTTATTTTTTCCTTCGGAAACGGGTCCAAGTGGCTCTTTATGTCTTAAAGGTTGCAGACCCCTGCCATAGCTCAAAGAAAACCAAGTTAACTGCTCCTGGGGGAAAACATCCCAATGCTGAAATATTACCTGGAAAATAATGAATTGCGATCTCACACACAGCAGCAGCTGCTGCGAAAACTTGGTAGGACCCTCCTGAAAAAAAAGTCATAAGACTCGGCAAGGCATTCCTGGATAAACAAGTGCAATGAATAAACAACGATGCTTCGGTCTGGTCACAGCGGACACAATCAGACAGCGTTCCATGCTGCATGGTAACTGCCAGGCGCACCATCCCTCACCAACGCACCGCTGCAGCCGCCGCCTTACCCTAGCTCGCGCGAAAGCTTCCCGCACGGAGCCTGACTGGCAGCAGCAGTCGTCTCAACTTCACCGCCGCCGCGCACGCTAGATGTCTCGCGGAGCTGACTTCGTCGAACAAAGTATCGAAACAGCGATTTAAGAACGGGAAAGAGTCTTGTGTTTTTTTTTTACACACACACTAAGGATCGGGAGAACAGACAGCGCTGTGGTATGGGCATGTAAAGAAGAAGAACGGCATTTAACAGACGTCTAGAAGAAAAGCAGCGACAACGATAATTGAAGATAACAGAGGCCGAAGACACCCGTGGTGAAACAGATGCAAGTGCTGTGCTGGAAGAATTGTAAAGGAGAGGAACGATGTGGACACGACACCAACGGAAATACACAAAAGACTCTACAGTTCGTGGATAAATACAGCCTCCATACAGAGGCTGGAAGAGAGAGTAGCAAAATAGCAAACAAAATAAAATCACGGCCCAAAAACACCCCCCCACCCCCCAATCCACCCACTGGCTCACGGTATTCCCAACCAACGGAGCAGAATGAGTGTCAATCGATCCGATCGCCTTTGGGGGGGGGCCCCTATGATCTGCTCCACTCCCTCCTCCCAGGAGGTGCCAAGCGCGGCGTTGAGATAATTACCTGAGGGGGGGGGGGGGCGCGGAGGGCTCAGCGAACCGAGAGGGCCCGGCAAACTTGCGCATCCCCAACTCCAACCTTGCGGCCAGAGCACGCACCACTTTGGTCACAGAGCACCCCCCCCCCCCTTGAAAACAGCTCTCCAGTTATTCCTGCCGCCCTTGTAAACACGCTGGCACAGTCGCACGCCGAGAGCGCCGACGGCCAAAATGAAACGCACGCTAAATTTATACCGAGCTTTATTCCGTGTGACTAATCTGGCTCGTGAGAGCAATCATTCAAAAACGGGGGTTTGTTTATTATTTTCCCTATTAATGCCCTCCGCAGTAAACGGAGCCGCCTGCACACGGTTCAACGTATACCCACGTAGCACATACTTCATGTAAAATAATAATAACATTGAACACAGCTAAATGCTTTGGGGGAAAAAAATACAGAGAATAGTGAGCAATTTAGTTAAAAATATGTTTTAAAGTCAATGACCAGCCAGAGAAACTGGTAGACCTGAAATCCGATGACACAATTTAAATTTACACTGGTGTGAGGATTCTGGGTGGCTCAGGGTGGCTAACACTGTCAGATACACTGAGCCGGCACACCACTGAGATCACCAGCAACCAGAGATTGAAAAATAATTGGGTTCTCAAGGTGAGATTTTGTCTCAGCCCTGGTCACCAATGCCTGGACACGAACGTTTAATTTGTTTGTGCATTTAAGCCCTCAACAAAAAAATCAGTTTGACTATAAATGTGACAATAATTACCCTCGGTGACAGGGCGGGTGGGAAATTGCTGCTCGGAAGCAATTCTGTGACATCCCCTCCGTGGGCCATGGTCTAAACATGAACGTTTGTGCGCACTGCTCTACGGAAAAAAACATGACCGGACGCGATGCCAATGGCACATTCTGGATAAAACTGAGAATATGTTTTTTTGTTCAATGCACAGGCAGCATCTTCTGACGTACACGTACATCATCAGAACAGAATCTGAAGAAAAACTAAAATAAAATAAAAGGCCATGCGGGAGGGCGTGTGGCATCGTTTGCCGCCATCTATCATTGTGTGTGGTGGTCGTGTCGCAACAGTTCTCTGCGGCGAGTACAACGTCTACTGCTACGACTCTCTAAATAAAATTTATGCCAAGCAGCTTGCGCGTTTCCAAGATTAAGCGGTGAACGGGGGGGGAGGGACCCACACACTGAACTTGCACACGTCTCTGAACGAGAACAAGGGGTTAAGGAAGTATACAAAGCCACGATAGGGCACCACTCCCGCCCCCCAATCCTACACAGGCAGCGCCTTGGACTGCTGCCAGTGGCACCGATGGTGCTTTTTCTTCGAGCTTCATTGAAATGCAAACAAATGTTTACAAAACACGACGAACAAAAACCCAGGCTCGAGCATCAGCTGCTCATCGCAAATAGCATGCTAATTTGTCCAAACAAAATGCTCTCCCGGCAAACATGGCAACACAAACAAACACACGTCTATTTGTTGCCTAAAACTGAAACAAGTAGAGTCGGTGCAACAGTTGTAGAATGGGAAAAAAAAGGAGGGGCAGTAGAAAGCTTTTGAAATGTCACTCATCATCATCATCACCACAGCCAAGGTCTATCCACTGCCTGCTAAAGACGACCCCCATCATCCCCAACGTCGTTGCAATCCCTCGATCGCACGTGGTCCTGCGATGTCAATAATGCATCTCTCGCTCCTGCTCATAAACCGACCTCATTGCCCCACCTCGGGCAGTGGCCACCCTCCCAGGTGCATTCTCTCCTTTGCTGCCAAACGGTCATTGGTTTAGTCCAGAGGCCATCGTACATTTCTTTCGACGTTACCGGCCAAACCCAATTACTTTCCTTGACAGTCATTGTGGTATCCTCACTCATGCACGCCTAGTTGTGTGTGCAGCAACTGGATAGTAGTCCATTAATTACGAATTGTAATTTTAAGTTGATTTTGTTGAACCAGGTGAGAAGTCAAGACACCAAGATGTACGTACGTATGATGAACTTATTTCGTACCATACGTAGCCAACCGTGCTAATCGGAGGTGTGGGGGAAAGACAACAAACTAAACACAAAAAGCAGCTCTCAAGAAATTAGTTTTCAATCTAGATGATTTCAAAGTGCATAGCTCCAGTGGCTTCCTAATATCAGAATGAAGAACGTTCCAGACGGCCGCAGAAGTGCATCTGAAAGTGTGCGATGACCAGCCAAAGGCCGCTGCGAGGATGACCGGAGTTTGCGTGATGGTTTATGCTCCTTGACGAAACCAGCAAGGTATTGTGGTTCATTTGTGGCAAGCACTTTGGGTGGTAATGAATGTGACCTGATAATGTAATCGTTCGGCAACTGGAAGCCAATGCAGCTCGGTGAGTACTGGACGGACATGGTTGGATCTTGCAGTACCCGTCGAGATGTATAATTTTCAAGAGTGACCTGGGGAATTCATCTGCCAGTAGGGAGCAACGATTGGCTATGCACGATTTTCCAAGGAATGATTTGCAGGTAATTTTTGGAAATGTATCATTTGGATCCTGATGTGCAACAATGCATCAATGAATGAATTCAAGTAGATCCTTCTGCTCCAGATGTGAGCATCAAATCACGTGTGTATTTAACAATTATTTATGGTTTACGTAAATCACATGAATATAATATTTTCGAATGTAACATTTAGGTTCAGAGAAAACAAAACTGCACAGTAGACTTAGAAAAACGTGGAACAATACAAAGGAGACCACAAAAAACTACAAAAATAACCGACTAGTGAAACAAATCACACAAACAAACAAATCATACAGTTCATATAATAGCTGGTACGAGCCAAGCCTGATCATTAGTAATCCTCAAAGTTATGAAATCGTGATTCACAGCTCGTTGTCAATTTTACTGCTGGATGACTCATCGCGCCGTGTCAATTACGAGGGTTGTTTGACGACTTCACCACGCTGGTTTCGTGCGATTTGCTAAAAGTTGGGGGGGGGGGCAGATTTCGCTCAGATATCATCTCACAAATATTGTTTGCCGTGCGGTCGGTAACAGAACTCTGGCAACCAAGTTCAGAGCTAAAAAAAAACGTACAAACCGTTCTGCGTGCCACCACTCCCCACCTCTGATCATTAACGCGCAGATAAATAAAATTAACATTGGCTCGCCAAAATCCGTTTTTATCGACTTTGTTTCTTAAAAGCTCAAATCCCAAGCAGGGAGATCCGCCACCGTGAACACAAACAGGCCGTGTGTTATTGAAGTTTTCCTCCTGCCACCAAACCACATTCCCCCCCCTCGCCCCGACCAATGCTCCCACAACTTTTTTCCGACCAACATTCGCAGCAAGCTCGCGCACAATGAACAAATGCGGCCATACACAGCCCTTCAAAAAATGTTACTTCACGCGGGCCGAGGGCACTTGCTGCGAGTCGGCGCAAGAAATAGAACGTTTAGCCTGGCACACTTTCTCTCATTTCGCGGGGAGACATTCCAGATTTTAAAAAAATAGCACCTCGCACCCGACTCGAATATTTTTTTTCTTAAATGTAAATACTGTGGCCCCTTTGTTGAAAACCTAGACACGCTACGAACGCTAGAGCAAAGGGGCTCCTTTTTCAGTTCAATCTCATGCAGCTCGGCTACCTGGGCCAGACAAATAAAAAAAATGTCAAGTGCCAGTGTCAACATGGCTGGAGCGGGCGGAGAGGGTCCAAGCAACTTACTTTTTAATGAGTTTCTTTTTTTTTACCTCTATTCGCAAGAGTAACATAACACAGTTGCAATTTGTAAACGGTGTTATTGCACGACAACGACACACGCGGATCGCATGGGAGCGCGGAGAATTGACAACGAAAACGTGCACAAAGTGGAAGCACAGAGAGGAGATGCGTACGTGGGAACTGAACGGAGAGACGGGAAGAGGAGTGGACCGACGTGGAGGGTTCGAGACCAAACACGAGTTGGTGCCATCCTATGGACTGCTGAGAATACAAGTTGATGGCCGGTGGGCAAGATCGAAAATGAATGTCAGCCAGAAAAGGGGGGGGCGGGGCGTGGGTGGGTGGAAGACAAACCGCAAAACGACGTCAACCAGAAGAGACGGAGCAACTTTTTTCACCGCAAGTCTGCGAAAGATGGCGATGCTTTGGGGAGCCCCCCCTTCATCTAGCAACGCCCTCACGCAGAGGCCAGGGCCGATGAAATATTTTTTGTCATTATAAATGCTTTACTGGCAGGTCGTCCTGGGTGCGACGTTGTTAAGACTGCAGCCGGGGATTGTGTCACACCTAAAAAAAAAACACGCAGTGGAGCGAGGGAGGGAGGGAACCCGAGCCGTGGACCTGCTCGTGCAATTCTGCAGATGCACTTTTCAGCTATGATCAATCTACCGCTCAGCGAAGGCCTCTCCCAAGTTGTCGCCAAGGGTTCGGCGATGCAAAGGTCCATCCAGAACCTACCCACACTCGCACGAGCCAACTTCGTCTCTGAGTCTCCGCGTTTGGGCGTACTCTCTCGGGTGCGTTCCCCTCCTTTGGCTAGCAATCCATCGCTGGTCTCGTCCATAGACCGTCATCCCTCCCTTCCAGCGCGGAGTCCTACCTGAGCCCAGACTTTTCTTAACTGTACATACGATCATCATCATCATGGGACCTCCTTTGCCAGTACCAAAATAAGAGAATAGGTTGTACATACGATGCTTGTACATACGATGTCTCTAAGTTGTGTATGCTCCCTTATCCACGTGTCTCCTCTTTCCATCAAGGTAAGAACACATCTATGTATGCTTCTTAGAGTACGCAACAAATAAATACAAAATATGTACAGTGTCGGATTTGCACATGCCATATTTTGCAAAATACAGTTAAGGTGCGGGTAATACCTAGAAAAAAAATTCTGATGCACCAGGCGGAAGGGCCGTTGCGCGAAACGTTGTCTCATATAATTTGTTTTACGGCGGCATTATTGACAAACGTGGTCGGGGTTTTCTTTGTTGCCCTTGTGCACTGCTGCCAACACAGTATCACCAGATAATTTGTCTAACACCGACTTAAGAAAAACTTACAACAGCAGCAGGGCACATAAACAACACCATTCTGCGGGATGTCTCAACAGAAACCACATGCCAATAAGTGGCACCGACATGAAAAAGTAGTTAAACCAACAGCGCTGCATGCTTAAATGTCATGTTTTTATAATTACACAATATAACCGGAGGGTGATCAAAACAGGAGGCTTATTACAAGGGAATTATTTAAAAAAATTAAAGTTTGCACATACATACGCTTGCATATGCATACACACACACGCAGGCAATTACATACCTCATTCAAATGTTTTCAGAGTCGCAGTCGAGCGGCAGCTCAAGCATACGCAGCCGCGGCTAAAGCATGGGGCCGGCGCACTGGTACCTGCTTCTGCTTCGGAGTCACCTGCGCGCGCAAGCGGCCTTCCTCCCAAACGCGGGAGCCGTCGCACAACCCGTGGCCGGCAGCGCTGCGTTAAGGCAGTCCCGACGGTTTTTACAGCTGCCCCCGATTTCTTAGATGTTTTTTTTCCCGCCCCCCCCCCTCTCTCTCTCTTTTCTCGGGAGGCACCGACGACCGCTTACGCACTCTGGCCGACGCGAAACCGCGGCAAAAACAAACCACCGCCCCCCCGCGGCCCACACCCACAAAACCCCTAACCGCATGCCGCAGAAATGCATCGCGACGTGACGCAGCAGAGTAAGGCTCCGTTTGAGAAAGTGGGACGTGTGGGGGGTGTATTGAAAAAAATGGTTGCAGCGGTCAGCGTTTAAGTTTGTCGCGGTGTGACCCATTGCATGTGCAGATTGGCATTAAAAAAACAATGTACAGAACTTACTCTCCGTCTCCTCCATTTATAATGAACATTCTATATAATATAGATTCCCGCACCTCCGAATTAGCGCGGTTGGCTATGTACGGTGCGAAAGAAGTTCATACGTAATTAAGTGAAAAATGTACCTTTTACGCAAGCCTTATTCACATTGTACTTTTTTTACTGTATTGTTCAACTGTAGCCTACATTTGTTCAATTTGAATGCTTTTAAAATGTCTTTCGCTCTGGTCGTTTGAAATGTAACCCAGGTCGCCCTTGCAAAAGAGGCTTTGTTGAGGCATGTGTCACCTGGGCAAATAAAGGAAATAACAGAAGCAGCATAAACCATTGCTGGGACCCCAGGGAACACGAAGTTGTCCCACACTGATACGAGGACATTGTGACCACAGCAATACCAACAACACCTCCAAAAAATGTAATTATTCACTGTTTAACTTCATTTAAATCTAGATTTGAAGCTTTCGTGACTGCAAGGATTCATATTCTTAGGTTTTTTCGGTAAAGTCACGTAGGTAAAACATTTAAAATTAATAAAAGTAAAGACGGAAGCTTGTGTTGCCTCCGAAAAGTCGTGATTTTTATTTCATTTTTTTTACTTTTATTAATTTTAATTTTTTTACCTGCGTGACTTCACTTAAATCGTGCACACGTGAAAAATGTGCACGTCCCCAAAATTCAAATCACGTTGGATGTGCCCGACAGCTGTCAGATCGACAGCCAAGCAGGCTTTTAACCTGGTTAGCACTTGAATGTGGCGATTCTCGTGGCTTGCCAGGTGTTGTTAGGCGTGGTTGTAGGCGTGGGACTGGAATGGGTGGCCGGGAGATGACGGTGCCGAGAGTCACCCGTGTGTGCGAGGAGCTGGATTCTGTTTTCATCCCACAGCCAAACTCATTTATGGTATTGGCCAAACATCCACAGGTAAGCAGCACGCCCCTAAATAAAAGAATCTTGATACTCAATGAGCCTCTACTGGGTAAATAATTGAAATGTGATGATTATTATAATAAAGCTCACCGACACAGAGCATCGCTCTTTCAATGAAGACGACCTGTGGTCGAACAAAGCGATGGCAGTCAACGCGGCAAAACGAGATCGGGCACAACACCACAACGATGCTTCTGGGTTTGCGTCACGAGTGTCTGACCTCATGTGGGCCTCGCGTTTTCCTCGCGCACAGTCATCCAAACGCAAACAGATGGAGAGATTTGTTCGCAAGTATAAGTCGATTAAGAGAGTCTCCCAAAACATAATGGCACTTGCAGGACCACTGCGGCTTTTTTTTTAGTTCGAATTAAAATTTTTCTTACTTTTTCCTCGAAACCGAAGCCAATGAGCTTGGGCAACCGCAGGTTGAGTTAACAGCGCTTAAATCCGACCCTTGCACAGATGTCAAGGGATGAGCCGTGGCGTACTGATTTATCGCACAGCGCTACGAACCTGGTGACTCGAGGGTTTTTTTCCCGGCTACAACAAACGTCAGCGGACACCGACATCTGAACCGAACGCCAACACTCCATCACTTCATTAAGCCGCACTGACCAGCGTGGTGAAATATGGTCAAAACAAACCCCCTTAACCAACGCGTCTTTCTTGGGGAGGCCCTCATTACAAGTGGTTTGACGGTGCCATACGAAATACAAAGGTAAAAGTGAACCGTCTACTTTGGAGGCAAGCTGCATGTTCGCAAGCGCGGGTTAATTGCCGAATGATCGCAGACCCAACGTTGAATTGTCCAAAACACAGCAGCGTGCAATTTTTTTTCTACAAAAGAAAAAACACAGTTTCCTTGGCCTGTGTGTGTGTGCCGAGTGGCGCTCGCAAAAGGTGGTGGGGTGGGGGGAGGTTGGGGTTGGACGGCTGAACGAAAAAAAAACTTTTTTTAAAAACGCTCTTCTGCCACGCCACAAAGAAAGCCATTCAGAGGGTTCAGGCTGGCGTAATATCCCCCTCCCTTCTGCCCGCACTGCCCTAGTGCGCCAAACCCCTCCCCACACCCAGCACGCCACCCCCCGCCGCCCCTCCCATCTACACTCATTGAGCCCCAATTCCATTAAATTAGAATCTTAAATAATATCACTACGGGAGGCATCGGTGGAGTGTACTCATAACAAGATAAAGGTGCAGCCCTGTAATTCCTTGCTCGTGCCACTGCTGAGGCCTCCCTTGACTTAAGGGAGCTATAGAGAGCCTCGCCAGAAGGGGTTTTTGGCCTACTCGTCCACGCTGGCCACAGGTCGTGGAAAGAGATGGGAGGACCGACACTTTACCCCAATCATACGCGCCTCTGCCGATCGATCGGCTTGTGGTGCGCCCATTTAACAAAAACAACGAAGGGTGAACCGGAGCTACGTTTCCCCCATAAACAGCAAAGCGAAGAACTTGCAAGTGGAGCGAGATTTTTGTTACTTGACGATGTTTGTTTCTCAAAAACAAAAAATAAAAGGGCCGACAGCGCTCGGTAACAGTTCACAACTTTCACAAACAAAACCGTGCCAAATCGTCTCGCTGCTGCCTCGGCGGCGGATAAGGAAAAATATAATGACCGGTCAAACGTCAGCACGGCACGCCGCACGTAAAGATACATTCCCGAGCGAGACTTTGCATTTCGCCGTTTCGTTCAATGTTTGCCATTATTTTATTTCGTTTCCATTTCTTTTTCCTCTGCCCCCCCCCTCCCACCCTTCTTGAATATGACCGTACGGAATATAATATTCCTTCTGGCTTTATACGCACCTACCACTTCAGCCAACCTGTTTACTTAAGAAATTGATATTAATAGGTTTTACGCCGCTTTTTTTCCATTCTTCTTCAGCATTTAAAAATATAAAAAAAATATCAGGAGAACCATCGTGGGTCCGAGCGTTCCGTCCGGAACGAAACACACGAGCACGCGAGGCCAGAGCACGACGAAGAAAAAGAGGGGAAGAACTATTGACACATATTCTTGGTTCTTTCGGTAAAGTCACGTAGAAGGGAAATATTACAATATTAATATTGTTTTATATTATATTGTTTTATATCAATATTATTTTATTATTTCCCTTCTACGTGACTTTACCGAAAGAACCAAGAATATGAATCCCTGCAGTCACGAAAGTTTTAAATCAACTATTAACACGTTGACAAATATCTTATTTTATAACTCACCAGAGATGCGTTAGCTGGATGAGATGGTGAAGAATAGTCGATCTTGGACCGAGACGCTGTGGTTTCAAACGGAGCAGAGTCCGCGCAAAGTTCGCTTCTGCAAATGAAGAAAGAAAGAAGTTGTTTTAATGTTGAACAAATTAAAACGTACCTCTCGGCACAAAGCCAAACGTACACACACACACACCTTCGCCGTGTTTTTGTACAATTTAAAGCCAACGTCAAGAGAGCTGCATTTTGGCACACATTTTACAGCTGTGATCGAGGAGAAGGATGATTCTATAATAATTAAAGAAACCTGCTGCTCTACACCAATATATATTGCCTGGCGCAATTCTCAAAACGTTATCTTGTCCTTGACCAGGTTAACTCGTGAAAAAAAAAAATGGGCGTTATACATTTCAGCAGTCAGGAGCGGCGGCACGCGCCTGTACAGCCCCAGTGCTTCCGAGGAAAGAGTCAGCGGTTCACGTAGAGATTTGTGAAACGCCTGCACGCGCACACACACCCGCGTTGCGATGTGCCCCAGATGCAGCGCGCGAGAAAATTCATTATTGAACCCATCTGTGCGGAGCTTTGAGTGTTGTCATTCTCTCTCATTTGCTTTGCTTTTTCTGCAGGTGCTCTCCGGTTTTGCTCTCGCATCCCAATGTAGCGGGACCCTCCTCTTAAAATATAAAAGCCTTGAGACCGAGGCTTTCCCGAGTAAGTCATCATCATGACCATCGTCAGCTATGGTAAATCCACTGCCGCATTTAAGGCTTCCCCCCACCACGCCCGCCATCTCCCCACCTCGGGCACAACTCAAATAATCCACCTTTTTGCCGAATAAATGGAGCAATATTATTATTATTAGCTACGAGGAGAGACCGTACACATTCGAAGCGGTTTAAAAAAAAACCGGGGGGGGGGGGGTTGAATGCTTACATACTTACAAACCTCGTGCAGTTTATCTACACAATTAGAGCGAGAGACGCATTACGCACGCCGCCAGAAATCTCTCAAAAAAGCAAACGCCGGGACCAGCGCTCAAAACCACCCAACTGCAAGCAGCTGGCAGGCGCGTCAATAAAACATGACTCCGACTACAATCAGCCCAAAGCGGCACTGTACGGCGCACCACTAAAAAACACCAATCCCGCGCACACCGCAGTTATGACAGGGTGGTGCGTTACATAATTGCAGCCTAATAAGTGCTTTTTCATTGCCATGCTCTTTGAGTTAGCCGAGTGGGAGGCAAAGGAGGGGGGGCGGGTGATCGCCTGCATTTTTATTCTGACCGCCGCGGGCCACGACCGCCACCATGACCACGAAACAGCGTCCTCCCCACCACCCCATTCCTCCCCCTCCCTGTGGACCTACGGGCGCTGAACGCTCTCACTTTCCGCTAAATTCCTCGGGCGTCCCACGGAAAAATCTCGGTAGAGAGCGCCTCTGCGGGCACAGAAGTTATAAAAAATTAACCCATAAAAACAAAGTTTTTCACTATAAATCCTTTATATGCGTGGCGGCAAGAGTCCTCTCGTCCTCTGGCTTGAGATGGCTGCCACCTATGGGTCAGATGATTGTCTGCCACCATTAAGCAATTGGTAATTAAATATTTTTTAAAAATTCCCTAAACAGTGTAAAATTTTGGAACATTTTTTTCACGAAAATTAATTGTCACGCACAACGAGTCTGTGTACAAAATGTCAGCTCGATTGGATCACGGGAAGTGGGTTAAAAAACGACCGAAAGATTTGCACGGTCGTAAGCAAGCAAGCACGCAAGCAAGCGAACTTAATATAAAGGATTTAAAAAAAAAGAAACCGAGTTGCCCCCCCCCTCCTACCTACACCCCCCCTTTACTGCCTGCATACAACTCCTAGGGCATTGGCTACCACCCCCGGTTGCTGTGTATCAGCTTCATCATCAATTCATAATCGCATGGCTCATCGTCGTCGGCGGCGGCGTCGGCGGCAACGATCGATCCTCTGCTTCACGAAGGCAGGACCAGGCTGTCGGAATTGTCTAACAATCCCGCCACCTAGCAACCGCACAAGAGCCGATTCCATCCATCTCCGTGTTGGGTGTCCTCGCGGGCGAATTTCCTCCTTTTGGCCGCCACTCCGTCGTTCACTTTCTACCCCCCCCCCCTCGGTCATTGTCCCCTTCTCGCCATGCCGTGTCTCACCCCAGCCCACTTTACTTTTCTTAACAATCGGTGTGTTGCCTCTCATCCATGCAATCCTCTCGCCGCCCCCCCCCCCTTGAGTTTTATTCCCAGCCATGGCCTAACATCAGTGGCGAGTGATACCAGAATGGGTCCTGCACCACCCATCACCGACCCACACTAAGCAGCGGTGATGTATGGTCATACAACCCGCATGGACCGCCAACCATACATGGGGTGGGGTGGCGTGTTATTGGGAGGTCTTTATCCCAACCGTGGATTGACAAGAGGCCTGAAAACCAATCTACAATTATCTATCATTTTCTTAACATGTAAACAACCAACTCGTACACTCACCATTTCTGACGCATGCATCGCCAGCGAAGCAACGGATTTTAATCAACGATTCCATGCATCGTTGCCCGCCCGGTACACACCATGCAGTGAACAATCAATCACAGCAATCCCACAACGAATCACTGTGCCGAGATTTACAACATACGCCGGTTGGGTGCTTTTTCTTCTCTCTCTCGGTCTGTCTGTCCCACCACCACACTCTAATGCCATAACCGCCACTTACTGCCTTTGTAAAAAAAAAGGGGCCTGCGTGAATCCCGTGATTTATGAGGTGGGCTGCACGAATTCAATAACGCGACGATTGTACGAGGCAAGAGAGGTCAGGGAGGTCAGGGAGAGGGGCAGCCTCAGTCACCAACGTCCGTTGCCGTTTGACCTGCTGCTGCTACTGCTGCTGCTGCTACTGAATTTTACTGCTCCTGCTGTTGCCCATACTGCTGCTAGTGTTGCTGCTGCTGCTGCCTTTTTGTTCTTGTGCCTCGTCTGCACTACTCTTTTTTTCATGTTTTTTTTTTGGGTTAGATGGCATAAATATATAAATGTGTTGCTAAACCCGCAACCACCCGACACAGGCAATTTGTAAGGTTTGTCACGTAAACAGAACATGCCAATTATTTAGTATGTTCATAACACGTAAGCTTTTACAAAAGCGTACGTGTTATACTTTTTCTTTACGATGCTGCCTTTTTGCTCGGTGCAATGCCGTTGTTGGTGATGGTGCATTTATATTTTACAGATTTTTTTATTGGAGATTTTGATTTAGTATTTCTTGGGAAACGGCGCGTTTTACCACTGGCCCTTTTATGCCTACTCTTCCACTTCTTTTGATTCCTAACTTAGCTCAAAACTCTTAAAAGATACATTTGAAATTATATGACTTCTTACCTTTTTTTATTTGTATTAGTCGTTTCTTTTTCTCTGATGCGTGATGTCGGTCAGGGAAACAGTGCGTTGTTTTTATTGATGAAACCCGACTTAAAAGAGCTTCCTAGCACACAGGGTACTTCAAAATAAACTGAATTGAAACTGAAACTTCTACTATGTCGCCGATACTACTGCAGCGGTAGTATGCCGGTTACAAATGCACGCTCGTTTGACAGAGGTATGCGCTGCAGATATTTCCCCCCCCCCATCACGGTACACTCATAAAACTTGTTTTCAAAACCGCCAAACAATGTGCCGCATTTATTCTGCAACTCTTGTTCGGGATGCATACATTTACAGTGGACGTATTCACAGCAAAACTGAAAAAGTTGACCATCAAGATTTGCTGGCATCCCCGTCATTGTCATGTCCAATGGGAATGAACCGTAAGAAGTGAGAAGAATCACGAAAACAAAGGCAGTAAAAGTTGCCCTCGAGATAAATATGACCTAAACAAATATAACATATACAGCAGGTATGCAAAACGATTAGCGGTGTCAGTCTGAAGGAACAAAACTGGAAAGCCGTAATGATAAAATATTCAAATGACATTAAGTTTACGGGTGCCCGACACAGAGATGGAGTTTCAATAATGCCTTGAGCAGAGCGTGTCGGTGCCCACGCTTAGATTATTTGGCTGCGATAAATTTCCACGCGATGACAAGCCACTTCGTTGAGCTATCATTTGAGATAGCCAGGTCGCGTCTGAAAAATAACTCTATAGAGCTCTGTGAGCCTTACTTAGTAAATGAAAAAACACATTTGTTATGTATGTATGTATGTTGAACTTCTTTCGCACCGCACGTAGCCAACCATGCTAAAAGGAGGAGCCGGGGAAGGACAAGAAACCGAACACAAAAAGCAGTATATAAAATAGAAAACAGCAGAATGTGTACCTAGGTCAGTTATTTAAAGGTGTACCATGATCAAAATTATGCAGTATCTGTTTCCCGACTGACACGAACGCCAACGTATGATGACGATCTGCACCAACTGCTCCAGATTCTTCAGGTCGTGCACCCGTAAAAAAATCGAGTGGGCCGCATCCGCCGAAATCTTGAAACAAGACCTATTCTCAAATGGAATCTAGTCTCAGAATTGTGAGACTTCGTGCTTTACTGTTGAACAGAAAGACTACACACCACACACACGAGCAGGGAGTGGTGGTGCAGTGGTTATCACACTGTGCTGTTAACCACCCTCCCCGTCGTTCCAAGAGTTCAATTCCCGGTCACATGCAACCCTCAGTGGCGAGTGATATCCAAACCGGTCCTGGGCCTTGTCTTCACCCACCCGCACTGACCGGTACTGTACTCCGAGTTAAGTTGAAACAACCTTCAAGACCTTCACAACTTGGTAAACGCCGTCATCCAGCAGTACATTGACAAAGGGCTGAATATCGGTGTTATTATTATTGTGAAAATACCACACCGCGAGCAGAGTCATCGATTTACGGACGCCAGCTCAACACTTGCACAACAACTAAGTCAGGCAGATGTACAGCGCAACATTAAGATCTTAATTTACATCTCCACCGTCGCACTCGCTTGCCTAGAGGCCGCAGAACAGAAACGGTGTTGCATGAAACCGCGAGCTCCACATTTTTTTGTTGCGCGGCGGAAATCTCACGGGCAGATCTGCGCGGCGAGTGCCATTTGTGAGGGCCCACATGTCAACAGCGATGGGCTTTACTGGTCTCCCTCCACCCCCCTTCCACAGCACGACGTGCTAAGCACGCACTGCTGCAGGCCAAGATTAATCTTATCTTTATAACCCAATATAGCACCCTTCACTTGTTGACACGAGAAGTGAGATGATGCGGGAAGCAAGACGGGCACAGACACCAGTGCGGCACTTGGTTTTGTTTTCATTAGCTCTTTAACGCTTTTCAACCAGGGTTGAAAGCGTTTATGCATTTAGTTCTGCCGTCCATAACGAGATGTGGGGAGCACCGGCGCTCGTAAAGATTATTCGATATGAACAAAACTGTGGCACGGTAGGTAGCTTCGGAATGAGGGTGCACTCGTTTATTTGAAAAAGACATTTCCTTGTACGCATGGGCCAGCCATGGAACAAAGACGGTCTCCGCATCGCACGGCGCTTTCGGATGCGCTTCTGCGGCCGTCTGGAACGCCTCTTCCTTCCGATAATAGGAAGCCACTGGAGCTGTGCACTTTTCAATCATCTCGGTTGAAAATTCATTTATTTAAAACTGCTCTGTGTGTTTCGTTTGGTTGTCCTTCCCCCACACCCTCCGATGAGCACGGTTGACTGCGCACGGTGCGAAAGAGGTTCAGCGTACATACATTTAGATCCGTTTTAACGGGAAATAGTTTTCAACGCTTCCGTTGGAGGCATTGGCTCCGTCTGTCTTTCCGTAATGGAGGCGCAATAAATCTCGTAAAGATGATTCAATATTATTAAAACTGCAGGACAAAGTTGCATTGCTATTAGAGACTTACCCGATAGATACATTTAAAAAAACTGGTGAAATTCATAGATTGCTTAAACCTGGAGACATGCCAGGGCAATGAGGAGACTATTCGCTAAACAGGCAAACGAGTTTTGCTCTTGCAACATCAATCGGCTTCTGTACCTGCTAATTAAAACAGAGTCCTGTACTTACAAAGACAATATGCACGTTAAAAAGCAGTTACACAAACCATGCACGAACATTCATTTCTGTTGTTCCCCCAGCTTTGCAAAAATTCCCATCCCAACGCTAAAAGTTGCAGTCATTTCTCCACTTTACACACCTTGCACGTCGTCAAAACACTGCGGCCGTTTAGAAATACGACTGCCGTGTGAACACACGAGCGACGTTATCCAGCGAAGCACCTTGGGACGCAGGAACACACACACACACCTCTCACTGTATCCAATACATAAGAGCGACCCCATTAATAAATGAAAATATAAACCATTCTGGAATGGCTTTCCAATGTTATTACTCCGGCATTAATATGCTGTCATCCACGGACTGGATTTACGAGCGGATCCTCCGGATTCGGAGCACGCGCGGGGCTCAATCTAGCGTCTAACGTCTATCCCCCTGCCCCCCCCTCATAGATTTTAAAGGAAAAGGTGGCTCCCATCGGACTCCGGCGCAATCTTTGCAAAGATCCTCACCCCCCAACGCCGTCGCGTGGAAGCGGGCGACAACGCAACAACAACGCGTGCCGTTAAAATCGGCGCGGCGAAATAGAAATCTCGCAAAGGCGCAACCGCGAAAACGTCTTGAGCCGCAGAGCCCCCCACCCACACCTAACCTCTTTAGGGATGGCACCAAAATCGAAGTCTCATCGCGAGCGGACACTTCATAACGAAAGCACTGCATTACGCCACACCCATTGCGGGGATTTAATTTAAGGTTATCGTCACAATGAATCTGACATTGGGGGGGGGAAGAGGAGAGAACCACCCGTCGGAGGCCGTCGGACTGCGAGAAGGGCTGCGTGCAGAACGAGAGAGAGCGAGAGAGAGCGAGAGAGTGAGCGAGAGAGTGAGCAAAAGAGCGAGCGAGAGAGTGAGCGAGAGGTGGGGGTTTACATAAATCAACGTTTAAAATTTTAAAAAAATTACGAAATGATGAACGAAGCAAAGTGCCGAATACACCGAGCATCTTCTTGTTTCCACTGATCGTAAACAAAAAAAAGGAGAGAACCACCGACCGATTCTATTGCAAGTGGGACTTCATCGGGAAGAGGATGAAAGCCAATAATGCGATCACTGGGATAAAAGAAGAAAGGCTAAATTTGAAAATGAGACATTCGAGAGAGGGGTTAATTCTCGAGAGAGTGATTCAAGTGGCAGAGTGGTGGTTAGCATGCTGCGCTGTGAACCCGTCAACCCGAGTTCAATTCAGAAACTATTTGAAAGAGTCCTTAGGCACACGCCCGCCCTCCCCCCCCATCAGCCCCTTCACTAACCGGCACTAACCAGCTTGGTGAAGTATGGTCAAACAACCCCCCCCCCCCATGTCTAATGCCGAGACCTCGATGCCACAGTAGATTAGCTGTCAATTATTGCTGTTATCAGTGATCTACTCAAATCAAATACCGCTAACGGGATGAAACCACAAGTTCCAAATAAGTCCAAAAATAACCACCTTAAATTTTAAAAAATGCATAGTCTCTTTCTTAATCGAAAGCACGGTTTGATTATTGTCAAAGGCCCAAGTATCAGTTTCAACAATCAGCTTTGACATGCATTGAACACGATGCACATTTTAGTGTGGATGGTTAATTTTATTTTTAGTAAGCATCCGTCGTATAATTTGACACATTTTTCGTTGTAATTTCTCACCATCGCCCACGCCTCAATCTTTCACTCTCTATAGAAATGGTAACCAGTCATTTATAAAACAATCAAATGGTTGAGTACAATCTAAATATACTCAACTATGCATTAAATTGACACGTATCACCGAGCAAGTTTAAATATAAGTTATTTTCTCTTAACCTTCTAATGCGCGGGCAGGGTTATTTAAAGGTCATTGAAACTAATCTTATTAGAGCGAGCCATCAATAAAGAATGAGCAGAAAATATTTTAATTAATGTCGGCGATGATATGCAGAGCGATGCTCTCGGTACATAACCCCCAAGTCCATGTAAAAATTAAATTTTAAATGATTGGCAAGAAACAGGAGCCAAGCCTCTGTTGTGCCATAACGTTAATCTACATTCAAGATGAACCTTTTACAAACGCATGATCAACAGTTTGCTGTACCGCGATTTTTAGCGTAGCAAAATTCATTGTGGATCTTGCCAGAAATGTCCCCCTTGTCCACTTAAAGTTGGCACGGCTGGGCCTTCCCAGCCGCTTTAAACTTGGCAGTTCACGCGGCCCCTTATGCGGTGTTAATCCTGCCCACTGCTAGAAGGTTAAACGCACCCGGCGAACCAGAAATTTATCGCAAATGTTCCCCCGCAAGAAAAAAAAGCCCACTGCGATTGGGTGTCAGAGGGCGCGCGAACGCCTCGGGTTGCAAGCGTACCCTGGCTTGCACAACGTTTCACGCATTTATTTTTCCAACAATGCACAGGGAACTGCGTGTAAACACTTTCCATCAATATCCGATGCGTTTCGGGCTCAAAATGATGTCCGACATTTACTCTCCCACATGCCTAAACGAAACATTGGACATCACGCCGCCCAACAACCCCAAAAACACATCGGGAGGGCCATATAGCATGACTGAAAACCTACGCAGTGGTAATTCTGTTGATGAAAAACTCTGCAACAAGCATGTAACGTCGGGGCCAACGGTTCCGACCACGTGCCAACGTTGTACGTTCACTGGGTCATTATACAGAGAAACCCTTTTGAGTTGGTGGTCTGAAACAGGGCTGTGTGCGTTACAAACAAAGTATGCCAATTTCACGTGCCATGCCAGGCATGACTGGAGGCTCAGAATCAAATGCTCACAATTGTACATTTTTCTTGATAGAAAAGACTGTTGTCGCATATTATTACTCTTAAAGTACAGGGAGATAAAATTCTAGATAAAGTACGGCTTTGCCAAAACCACGCAATAATGTCACCTAACAAAAACTACTCTATAGATGATGACATTCTCGGGAGTAAAACAAAAGACAAATCAAACTGCGTCACCCGCAGAGACTGTTTGCAAGTGCCGTTGGTGAGCAACTATGAAGACCAGGCGAGCAGAGGTCGCAACCGGGTACCCGATACACGTACCCTACCCGATACCCGGCTACCCGTACCCGGCCGGGTACGGGTAGCCGTTTGCGACCCTGGTGCGGCCGGGTACGGGTACGGGTAGGCCGTGAGTCATTGGTGAGTAACCGTTTGTCACTCATTTCGGGTAGGGTACGGGTAAGGAACGGGAACCCGTACCCGGCCAGGTACGAGTAGCCGTTTGCGACCCTGGTGCGGCCGCGTACGGGTACGGGTAGACCGTGAGTCACTGGTGAGTAACCGTTTGTCACTCATTTCGGGTAGGGTACGGGTAGGGAACGGGAACCCGTACCCGCCCGGGTACGGGTACGGATACCCATTTGCGACCCTGGTGCGGCCGGGTACGGGTAAGGAATCAAAACCCGTTTGCGACCTCTGCCAGCGAGGCAAGAGAGCGGCCAGCACCAGCACCACGCCTGGCCACCCGTTTCGCCAATATTGCTGTTAATGCACCACCACACCAGGCATTCATTCAAGGGGCAGAGGATGGGCGTGCTGAACCCATTCAGGTATCGCTCGCCACCGATTTTACCCCTGGATGGAAAAAACTCAGGTACGCTGAGTTTGTAGCGCAGCAAAGACAAACACAAACCCACATGTGCAATGTGGACATAAAGTAAATTGCAGCAATAATCCTAAGGCATATAACAATTAATGTCTTCCCAGTTTGCCAATAAATTGTCCCAATTTGATTCAAGAACCAAATTATACTTTTGGTACGGGTTTTTACCGTCTTGTTTTTCTACAACTTGTTTATTCCTTCCATCTCATTTGCACTGTTTTGTTCCATCCATTAGCCTCAACGCAACATTAGCATGGCATTTGCACAAACTGCACAAACGACACAACAAAAGTCAATGCATAAAAATATGGACCGTAAGACATCTGGCCGAGCAGCTCGGTGGTAGAGCGGGCCGCTCGCAATCGTAAGGCTGCGAGTCCAAATCCTGGTTGGGTCTTGGAATCGGCTCATCATCCCTCCGGGGGGGTGGGGGGTCAATAAAATCAATACCGTTTTGTGGGGAAGTCAACAGTGGTTGTCCTATGGAAACTCACCCGCAGTCAGAACACAGTGGAATTTACACTGCTGACTCAGGGCCGTAAGACACCACGACACCCTCAACGTTCATTTTGAGTAGGAAAATCACAGCGACTTTGAACTCACATTTTTTTCTTAAAATAAGACATTTCATCGATGCATCATCCTTCCACGCAAAATATTCGACAACAGGCACGAGAAACATCCCCATGAACTTGCCGCAGTTTACACCATTGGAACCTCATTTGCCAGTAGCAAAATATAATTGGTTTTTTACCCTTTTATCTGGCAACAAAACTGACACCTTTTTGTGCCTTTTGGCGTCATCTGGCGCAACACTATGTGAGACTAGGCTCTAAGGAAAGCTGTCTCGGGTGTGGACCAATCAACTTCAAGGACAGGGCATACATTATCAGAGTTCTGTTTTTTGTTTGCATTCCGACTGCAGGTATTGTGGTCAATGCAAACATGACTCCTTGTAAAAAAGGTGTCAGTTTTGTTGCCAGATAAAAGGGTAAAAAACCAATTATCATGCCGCAGTTTGCCAGCCTGGTTTAACGAGAAAGAAGAATCTTTCCGCCTTACACTGTACGTCGTCAGCCCCTCTGCAATAAAACGAACTTGCGAGCGCTTGCTTGTCCGCTTTAATAAACTATATCCCGGCGTTTGGCTGCAAGGGCGCGCTGGAAATTTCAACAAAAGCACGTGTTAAGGGACGTGCTCTCTGGGCCGGTAACACGGTGGAGTAACGAGCCGCAGAGTGGCCAATTATTTGCAAGCCAAAAAAATGTTCTCAAATTTACGGCACAAAACTAACTACCGCAAAACACTCCAAGAGCTGAGTTAAAGAAAAACATTCAAACATTCACATTTTCGCAGACTGTATTTTGTCACTCGGTGCAAGATTCAAAGTCTGCCCCCTTTAGGCACGAGCAGTCTGAATGGGGCAAGGCATCTGTAGGTACAAAGACAAGGACACGCACGTGTCAATCCACTGCTGGATGAGGGCCTCCCCCATGACGTGTACAACTTGTTTGTGCGTGGCGATTACCCATGCATGCGTTGCCCAGGCCCAACCCTGCTAAGCTTCCGAAGATCTGACGAAAGAGGGTGCATTCCGGGTGATTTGCCCCGAAGCAACATTTTTTTTTTACAACGCTATCCATTATTTAACCACCCAAAGCGATGTGCAATTTGTTACGAAGAACAGAGAGCTGTTAACGCTTGCGCACACGCACAGAAGCCATGCACACAGTGCGCACTTGTACAATCAATCCGCAACAGAGTTGACACACAAACTACTGTATTGAGAAGGAATCGCAAAGCATCTGGTGCTGGAATTCTGAACCAACAGAGCCTGCTGGCAAAAGCTGCTTCGGGAGTCGATGTTTGCGGGAGGCCGAGTGGGGGAAGAAGGGGGAGAGAGGGTGATGCTGTTTTGAGAACGTCCCCGCGGGGAATCTGAACAATCCCAAGAATTCTCAGCGAAATATATCATGTTCCTCCAACAGGGCCCGAGGCCACATTAAACGCTTTCTTGTCATCGTCCAATTGGTTTCGCCAATTTTTTCTACGAGCTTTTGATAAAATGTTTGAGAACCCACTTCTACCCCCTCGCTCACACCCCCAGCACTCTCGTTGCGAGACTCACAAATGCTGCGCAGGGAAAAGTAAAGATTGCTCAGCCCGAATGAACGTGTAAGATACTCTTAGGTTTTTTCGGTAAAGTCAAGTAGGTAAAAATAAATAATAAAAATAAAAATTATAGAATAGAAATAAAATAATAAATATTTAAAAACTAAACGTTATAAATACGATTATTTCTATTATTTTCATTATTTATTTCATTACTTATTTTTACCTACGTGACTTTACCGAAAAAACCTAAGAGTATGAATCCTTGCAGTCACAAAATCTTCAAATCTATAACGTGTAGAGATGCCTACCTCTAAAGCTGGGCGTCCCAACTGTCTAACGCATTTTAAGCTGCGAATAATAAACAAAACTAAATAATATTATTATTATCCATGATCAATCCATTGTTGTATAAAGGACTCCCAAAGCCGTGTACCATCTCTCTTCGTCCTGTGATGCAACAATCCATTTAGCTTCTGCACACCGGCTGATTTCACTGCCCACGATGTCCTTGGCAAAACCGTCCTCGGTCGTGTTCCTTCCTTTGGCTGGCACCCTGTCGTTAGTTCTTGATGATTAGCTAACATTCCTTCTAGCAACGTGTCCTGCCCAAGGTAACATATATTAATAAAAACTAAAAAAAAATTAATTGCCAAAAAATGCCCAAGCTTTGTTCCGTGAAAATCTGTGTGGAAATTGAGAAGATAGCTCACGCCGTTCCAAAACGCCCATGTTCAGGCGCTTGGCCGATCGGTATTGGTATAATGTGCATGGCAAGGAAGGCAATTAATCATTCAATTAACTGCACAGGACAGGGCACGCCCAAACAAGGGCATTGCAGAGAAAAAAATACAACCTCGAAACATTCTTCTTCCCATTTTGGAGGCTTCTGTTAACCTAGTAACTTCTTAAAATATTTCCATTTCTGTTTTAAGTTTACAAGGAGCATCGATGACTCTTAAAAAACTCCAGGTCCTTGCAGGATCTGGATCCCATGTTTACCTACCAACATAACCGTGCGTCACTACTTGATTTACACCCGAATGAGAAATAGTGGCTAATGTGGAAAGACTGGCCTATGTGTACAGGCATGAGCCACCACGGAATGTAAGAGAGAGATGGTCCCCTGGCACCGGGCGATTTTTTCCGTGCACTTGTCACTTCAGGAAATAGGCCTCACCCCTCCTCACTCAGGGTTTGCTGGGAGCTCTCGATGTGGTCGGAGTACTTTTTATGTACGTTTTATGTGCGGAAAACCACCAGTTATTCAATTAAGTCAACTCGTTTGCAAAGCAACGCCCAGCCATTGGCATGTTTGGAAAACATGGTTTCATCATCCCCTTGAACATGCACATGTACATCCACTGCTGGATGAGGGGTGTAGCACAGTATAATAATGGATTCTGTTGTGTTGCCCTCTGCATAACACATTCCTGCGGAGGGAGCTGGTAGGAACGTTGGGTTGCTCGGTCAATGGCCAGGGTCAACGGCGGCGTGGTGTATTCCGCAAATATGCCCGACTGTGAGGGCGGGCACAAGCCGGTGTGAGTAGGTTAAACGCTGAGTTTTATAAGGGCACCACGGGGTGACCAGCCCCTCCCCACCCAGCCCCACCCCTCCCACCCCCCACCCAGCCCCACCCTCCACCCAGCCCCACCCTACCCAGCCCCTCCCCACTCTCCCCTCCTCACCCAGCCCCACCCTCCCCACCCAGCCCCACCCTACCCAGCCCCTCCCCACTCTCCCCTCCCCACCCAGCCCCACCCTCCCCACCCAGCCCCTCCCCACCCTCCCCTCCCTACCCAGCTCCTCCCTCCCCACCCAGCACCTCCCTGCACGACGGACGGACACAATAATCCCCTGTAGGCTGGTGTAACCAGGAGGTTCCTAACAGTATAAACAGATGTTATAGACCACTGTCGGGCCACCAGCGACGTGGCCACCCATCCAAGCACTATCCAGACTCGAACCTGCTTAGATTGCCAAATCTGGGTGACATCGTGGTTGCTTTGCTTGTTTGTTTTTCCCCCTGTGGTTTGGTCAAAGGGTACCTTTTCAACATGGCTATAAAATTATTGTACTCCTAAACAGAACCTGCATTAGGTTGCATTTTTCATTACTGTAAATGAATTTGTACAGCAACCTTTGTAATCCTGAACAATCCCATCATGGTTTAAAATCAAATTAGTAAGCATAATGCATGAAAACTGAATTAAACTTTAATTACCAATTTTTATAAATTATAATAAAAGAGTCCCGCTTCAATATGCAACCCCCCATCTGCCATTCATTATAAACAAAATGCACAATACGTTTATCTAATTTGCAATTCACTTAAATTGAGTTTTACGAGCATTGGGTTTAATTGTGAAATATTATCGCTGTAATGCACAGCACTTAGCAATTCATTTTACAATTTCAATAAAACAAATCAGAGCCCAAGCGTTGATCTTTTAAATACTCAGATGCACCAACAGAGCCCGACCTGATTTAATGCAGAAGCCAATTTATATAATTAATAACTTATTCGTTTGACACAATTATTTCACTTGAAGATTATTAATCGTTCATTTGGAGTAATTTCCCTGGTTAGACCTGACATGTTATCCCACTGCTAGATGAGGGCTACTCAATGCCATGCGGATCGTGGGGTTGATTTCCCATACTTTACCACGTTGGTCAGTCTGGGTTTGCAAATGTGGGGGAGCATAGAAATACAGTACAACAATAAATTGTGCTGCACCATCTTCTGCTAACGGATGCTGAACCTCTTTCGCACTATATGTAGCCAAGCGTGCTAATCGGAGGTGTGGGAAGACAACTAAACACAAAAAGCAGTTGTAAAGAAATGAAATAATCACGTAACCCTACAGACTACAACTCGTCATTCCAAGCACTATCCAGGCACAATCCTGCATAGAGCTAAGATTGGATGAGATCAGACACATTCTGGGTTAATTGGTCATAGGTCACCTGACATAAGCACTACAGGAAACTATGATTCAGCCCAGTGAACTTCAATACCAGAATCGGACGTTTAAAAAAATTCCCGAGTGTAATGTCAATACTACTCCAATACATTTGTTTGTGGAAATAATAATAATGATAACTCACTCTCTCAGGACAGTCCCAATGGAGATGTTTGGCCAATTCTACAAGCAAGTGGTGGGTTTCACGTCGAGCATCCACAGAAACCACAGGCATGCAAAGGGGGTAACTGAAAGATTGGCACATACGGATTTAATAATCCATTGCTCTACTGCCATTTCCAGCCATGTGGAAGTACAAGCCCACAATACATGGTATTCCGTGGCAGTTTCATCATACAAATATTAAGCAGCCTCAATCCCTGGCTTGGAAATGTGTAGAGATCAGGCACATTCAGGAGGATTTAGTTATAGACAAATAAAAATACATAGATTGAATATATAATCATCCTTCACCCAGCATTGGATAATGGCACAACAAATAACCATGCTATTCCATTTGAAGTTAAGATATGTCTATGCCGTAAACGTTAGTTTCACAATACACCAAACGTGTGTCTGCGATACAATACTGTTAAGGGAAAATGTCAGGTTAAATATTTCCCACCCATCTACGGTAAACAAAACGAAAACTGACATCCATTTCAAATGATGAAACAAACATTTTAAACAAACAGCCACTTCAATAGGAAAATAGCACCGCACTAAAAATCACGTGCCATAAATTGAACAAAAACTGTTATTATTAAATAATCTGGGAAATGTTTTCCTCTCATAAGTTATAATAATTTGGACAGATGTGCTTACAGCCAGCCACCATTTACAATGAATGCACTGTTTGTAGTTTACATAACGGCACGTTATCATGTAAACAGTTCTAAACTTTCAAGAGCCGTCTGCTTAGTATATGACCTCATTGTATGCGTTAGCTCAAGCAAGAAATACTGTAAGTTTCTGTAAGTGTTGAAAACGTAATCCTTCCAAACATGCTGAAGGAAAGCAGGCAATGCGATCGTGTCATGAAATAAATACTATTTACAACATAACTGCGCCTTCACATCATGATAATAGGTCCTGATCGTATCCACTGCTGGATAAAGGTCTCGAAACGTCAGTACAAAGAACATGAATGCAATCTGAGAATAGGTGTACCCCTTTTTTCTGGCAACAACACAGTTGTGTTAAGATGTTAAAACACCAAACTGCAACCTTTTACAAGGAATCATGTCTGCATTAACCACAATGCTTGTGGTCAGAATGCAAACAAAAACATACTCTGATAATATAAATCTGTTCTGGAAACATAACCTGGGTTTTCAAGAGTTCCAACACAAAAAAAGTAATATCAAAAACAGGTTCCAACTTCTGTACATTGTCTTTTTAAAACTATTATTCAAATTAAACTATCAGCAGGATGCCATGAGCTACTTAAAGACTTCCCGTTCAAAAACACTCATAAAAAGCAGCAAATCATTTTGAGGATGGCCTCTGAAAGAGACAGACATGACAGAACTAAATCGGAGGTCACTTCAAATTGTCTCATCCACAACAAAGCGTGCAACTTCTCATATGCCGTGTGATGAAGAAGTTTCGTCTCGTCTCAAAAGCAAATGTTGTCATTCTAGATTTGAAATGTTGTCAGTCTCCAGGGTTTGGAAAGGCCAAACTAAGCGAAAAATATCTTTAAAAACCCGGGGAATTTTCTCACTGTTGACCAGGCTGATGATACCTTCATGTAAGAACCCGGTCTAACCACCGGTGGTTGCCTGGATTTAAATCGAGGGTATCAGCTGCTCTGTATGAATGATCAGTGTCTGACATTGTAATAGCTTCAAATGCATTTTTACACCTCCATATCAGTGCTCGCCTCGTTATGTGTTGTCCGTCTGTCTGTGTGGCTGTCTGTCCTCACATCGTGTCCTTGTTTTGCTGATATCCGTCCGTCTTTATGTATCCGTCGTCTCTCCTTAACGCTTTCACGCAGTTTGTCTCCGTTTGTCCCAGTCTGTCCACACGTGTCTCTCTCTCTTTACATGCCTCGATATCCATCTGTCAATTCTGTGCATATCTATATCCGTGTCTCACTCTGCATCATTGTACGTCTCAGTGGACGTCTATTTATACGTATCTATCTCGATACCCATGTATTTCTGTGTAACTATTCACGGCACTGAGATGATGATGAGAGTGATGAGAGATGATAAACAACGACTTGTGACCATACGACTCCAACACACGCACGACACTCACACATTTACACAGCCCTTTGCATAGCAATACCACATGTAATCGCGACATTAATTAAGCAAAAAAACATTGCAAGTTCTTGTAAAAGTTACACTTTTGTGACTGAGGTGGGGGCTGGGGTACACGTGGAGACTTGGTAGGCCCCAGCGGTCTCGGCTAGTTTGTCATGCCGGAAAAATCGGCACCTGGGCGGCAGGGCAAGGACCCTCCGATACCCCCCTCCACCCACCAACACGTCCCTTCGCCGTCAAACCAATTAACAATTAAACTCACTGTCAGGCAACTTATCAACGTGGTCACGCATCACCTTTGATGGTATTTCATTTAAAGAAACACATTAAACAAATTCAACATTACGCGAAAGCACGTGTACAGTACAGTGTGTATATAGCAACGCTGCGCAGACCAGGCGAACACGTACAGTTTTGTTTGCTGAAGTCTTTAGTTTCCCACAACTTGCCTTTATTACATCTTAACAATTAGGAGCATAGCCGACTTTTAATCGCTATCGCTTAGCGTTACGTCTGTTTATAAACAACACGGCGAGCTGTGCACACACGTGCGTGCGATCGCTGCTACAGCGACGCACACAAAGCAATTCTGCGAAGCTATAAACCACAACACAGCCTTCACCGCGCATTCAAAAAACTCACTTTTCATTTAAAAAAATACGTTTACACGTGAAATATTAAAATAAACAACTAGCAACGTTAATTAGCCACGTGCACAGCTGTTTTAAAAAAATAGTATTTAAATTAGCAGAGTCCCCGACACGAATTTAACTTCACTACTCACCCGGGAGTGTTTTGCCAGAATTGCGCTCTCCCCTTACGTGTTCTAATTAATATTTACGCAACACTAGCGGGTGCAGGGGCCGCATTAATTATACGAATGATTGCTTGCCCAAGTCTTCTTGTTGTTGTTGGTGGTAGTGGTGAAACTTTCTAGTTTTTCCGAGCTAAATTGTGGGTTTTGGTTAGTAAAGTTGACAGCTTTCAGAGGTCCGGCTACGAATGACGCCGCTGCTGCTGCTGCCTCTCTCCTCCTCTCTCTCTCTGCTCGTTACGTTTCAAGGTTTTTTTTTGGTCTCCCTCCCCTCTCTCAACAAAGCAAAACATGGCCTCGGCCGCGATTCTTGGGTTTACATTTAATTGTAACATATTTTTATAACATCTTTACCAAAAAAAATTTAATTGGGTAAAAAAAACCCCAACAACATCATAGCTAACAACCCACGCGGTTTTTTTTTATCTCCATATTGTTGTACAGGGCAATTGAGTTTTCCATGCGGCGTAAAGCCGTTTCAATATATGGGCAACAACTTTTGTTTGTCTATTTGTTTGTGTTTATCCCTTGTGATGGGACGTTGTAGGATGAACGTTGATATGTATAAGGGCACGGGGTGACCAATACGATCTGAATTGGTCTGTCATAAGATAGGCACTGATAAGGGGTTGACAGGTATTTAGTGGTGAGTGTACTAGTGGTGAGTGTACTACTGATAAGGGGTTGACAGGTATGTAGTGGTGAGTGTACTAGTGGTGAGTGTGCTACTGATAAGGGGTTGACTGGTATGTAGCGGTGAGTGTACTAGTGGTGAGTGTGCTACTGATAAGGGGTTGACTGGTATTTAGTGGTGAGTGTACAAGTGGTGAGTGTACTAGTGGTGAGTGTGCTACTAATAAGGGGTTGACAGGTATGTAGTAGTGAGTGTACTAGTGGTGAGTGTACTACTGATAAGGGGTTGACAGGTATGTAGTGGTGAGTGTACTAGTGGTGAGTGTACTACTGATAAGGGGTTGACAGGTATGTAGCGGTGAGTGTACTAGTGGTGAGTGTGCTACTGATAAGGGGTTGACTGGTATTTAGTGGTGAGTGTACAAGTGGTGAGTGTACTAGTGGTGAGTGTGCTACTAATAAGGGGTTGACAGGTATGTAGTAGTGAGTGTACTAGTGGTGAGTGTACTACTGATAAGGGGTTGACAGGTATGTAGTGGTGAGTGTACTAGTGGTGAGTGTACTACTGATAAGGGGTTGACAGGTATGTAGCGGTGAGTGTACTAGTGGTGAGTGTGCTACTGATAAGGGGTTGACTGGTATTTAGTGGTGAGTGTACAAGTGGTGAGTGTACTAGTGGTGAGTGTGCTACTAATAAGGGGTTGACAGGTATGTAGTAGTGAGTGTACTAGTGGTGAGTGTACTACTGATAAGGGGTTGACAGGTATGTAGTGGTGAGTGTACTAGTGGTGAGTGTACTACTGATAAGGGGTTGACATGTATTTAGTGGTGAGTGTACAAGTGGTGAGTGTACTAGTGGTGAGTGTGCTACTAATAAGGGGTTGACAGGTATGTAGTAGTGAGTGTACTAGTGGTGAGTGTACTACTGATAAGGGGTTGACATATATTTAGTGGTGAGTGTACTACTGATAAGGGATTGACATGTATTTAGTGGTGAGTGTACTAGTGGTGAGTGTACTACTGATAAGGGATTGACATGTATTTAGTGGTGAGTGTACTAGTGGTGAGTGTGCTACTGATAAGGGGTTGACAGGTATTTAGTGGTGAGTGTACTAGTGGTGAGTGTGCTACTGATAAGGGGTTGACAGGTATTTAGTGGTGAGTGTACTAGTGGTGAGTGTACTACTGATAAGGGGTTGACATGTATTTAGTGGTGAGTGTACTAGTGGTGAGTGTGCTACTGATAAGGGGTTGACAGGTTTGTAGTGGTGAGTGTACTAGTGGTGAGTGTACTACTGATAAGGGTTTGAAAGGTATTTAGTGGTGAGTGTACTAGTGGTGAGTGTGCTACTGATAAGGGTTTAACATGTATTTCGTGGTGAGTGTACTAGTGGTGAGTTTACTACTGATAAGGGGTTGACAGGTATTTGGTGGTGAGTGTACTCGTGGTGAGTATACTACTGATAAGGGGTTGAAAGGTATGCTATACACTACACGATACAATACCAGTCAACCCATACGGTTTACCCCGTATTTTTGTACAGGGAAATTGAGTTTTCAGGTCCATACGGCGTACAGCCGTTTCAATACGGGAGACAAAACAATCTATTTGTTTGTTTGTCTCCCTTGTGGTGGAACTTTGTAGGATGAACGTTAAGATGTATAAGCGCACGGGGTGACCAATAAGGTCTGAATTGGTCTGCAATAAGGTAGGGCACTGATAAGGGGTTGACTGGTATAAAACAAACCCACAAGTGTTTCAATGCGCACACTTTTATTTGCACTCATAAAAGGTAGAAAATAAATTATCTAAATAAAAGTAGGTGGCTCGCGTAAATACATTTTAATATATCGAAAGGAAGCCACCCGCTTTTATTCAGCACGTCGAATTTGATTAATTCTGGGTTTGAAATAATTATTTTCTACTTTTGAGTGTGTGCGTTGACACAAATTAATTTCAATCTTGTAAAAATAATTAGTTTATGTACATATTCGTTCTAAGATCTCGATCTAGACAATAACAATAGTTCATTCTTGTCTGGATAATTCTAATATATTTTAAAAATTGTGCAATAGAAAAGTAAAAAAACACGAAGAGGGCCAGGATCAGCGGGACATGGACCGGTTCTTTAAATGAAATCTTGAATTGGCACGTGACACAACGAGTCTGTGTACACAGTTTCAGCTCGTTGGGCTTCGTAGATCAGAAGATATTAAGCGTCAAATATTTGAAAGAATATAAACAGACAACAGGGTAAGATAAGGAAAAGTGTGTAAGAAGAAACAATCTGGTCACCTCACAAGCTCAAAATTGGTTATTGGCTGTGATTAAGAATCACGATATTCTGACTATTTTAGGCTAATCTATTACTAGGCCCATCCATGGGTGGAGGGAATTTCCTGTACACCAGTTTCATCCTTGTTAGGTATCAATCATGATGATTGTTATCAGCCACCACCAGTGAAATATCGTACTCGAATTTGTAAATGCTGTTGTTTGTTTACTCTCCAACACTCCGGTGCGCTTAAGTAGTAACTGGCACATTTTGTTTACGTGACAAACCTTCCTAATTGTCTGTGTTGGGTGGTGGCGGTTTTAACGACACACATTTATATTTACGCAATCTAACCCAAAAATCATTTAATATTGTTAATCATCAATGCAATCTCGACAGAACTTAGATGGTAAAAGTGCAATGGTTTTTAGCGTTGTTATGAATCATTAGTATTACGGTTTAGACTTTGTTATGAATAATCAGTACACTGCCATTTGATCTAAACCCACTACATAAAATCTATGCATTGGTTTCGCCTTTATTTTGACTCCAAGGCAATGCCGTCCAGAAACCCTGCGCGAAAACTTTACTGTGTATCGGTTTCATCTCTTTTGGGAATCAGTGCGGCTCATCCTTACGGTTTTGCTGCCAAGTAAAAACTATAACATTCTGCTGCACAATCACAAACCCAATGTATTCATCGTCACTTATTTTATACAGAAGCAGAGCAACGATGCAAGTCTGTTATACTGGTGGGAACCTCCTGGTTACACCAGCCCACAGGGGATTATTGTGTCCGTCCGTCCGTCGTGCAGGGAGGGGCTGGGTGGGGAGGGTGGGGCTGGGTGGGGAGGGGAGGGTGGGGAGGGGCTGGGTGGGGAGGGTGGGGCTGGGTGGGGAGGGGCTGGGTGCGGAGGGTGGGGCTGGGTGGGGGGGTGGGAGCGGTGGGGAGGGTGGAGAGGGGCTGGGTGGGGAGTTTGGGGAGGGTGGGGAGGGGCTGGGTGGGGAGAGTGGGGCTGGGTGGGGGGTGGGAGGGGCTGGTCACCCCGTGGTGCCCTTATAAAACTCAACGTTTAACCTACTCACGCCGGCTTGTGCCCGCCCTCACAGTCGGGCATATTTGCGGAATACACCACGCCGCCGTTGACCCTGGCCATTGACCGAGCAACCCAACGTTCCTACCAGCTCCCTCCGCAGGAATGTGTTCTAGGATTCATCGTTGTTAGAAATCGTCAGCACAGGATAGCCGTCATTGCGTAGATAAGCCATCTCTGATCACTGCAGGTACACTTTAGCACTGCCTAAGGGTGGTAATATAACAATTCATATTTTTTTTACTCATGAGGAAATCAGACAGAAGTGAAAATACAAGTACTGCAATAATACAGTACACAACATGCAATTTCTCGACAGAAAAAACATATATGGTTTCTGATGCCCTAATGATTCATAATAAAAGTGAACCCAATACATTATTTTAATATATTGCATTTTAGGCTAACACGTAATGCGTTCCCTCACGCAGGTGGAACGTGTACAATTTTATTGTCTATGATTGTAAATCTGTGCTGCACTTATGACCTCTAATAGAGTCAAAATCAATCGTGTTTTATGATCATAAATAAGGGTCATGTAGGGGTCACAGATCGATGGTGGCATTGCAAGACTTGAGAAAAAGGTGACGGCAAGGGGAGGCCTTCATCTGGCAGTGGAGAGATAGTGGCTTCCGATGGTGATGTTGATGATAGTGAAAGGCCAGCCAGCAGTAAACATGGCTTGGCGATATAACTAATCCTAAGACGCCCACTGCACCATAGCTACGACATTATGAGACGGATTGTATGTCCAAGTGTTGTAATGAATCTAAAATAGTGTAAGCTTTAAACGTTGCGAATCGGAGGTCAGCAATACACCAGAGTGGATTGTCCACTGCGAAGACGGAGTAATGAGATCCACTGATCGTGCCTCGGGGCTTAGCAGGGGCAGATCCAGGGAGGGAGGGAGGCAGAGTGAGGGGTAATCGCCCAGACCCACAGATTCAGATCTCAAAAATGATTGCTATTTTATTGATATTTACCATAGAAAACACCTTTTTTATTATGAACGTAGGGCCTTATTTAGTAAAAAAAAATTCAAAGTGGGACTTATGAAGGCTGAGGATGACGACGATGATTACATTAAACATTTTGCGCTGTCATTTTACTCTTAATTTAAAAATTTTTCTGAAAAACCAAGCTACTGTAAAAAGCGCGGTCTCATTCCAGTGAAAAAGCCTTTTTTTCTGAAAAACCTGCTATCAAAAATACAATTGGTCCTAAAGCCTTTTCGTGATCCTATTACAGCACATAGGATATCTTGGCACGAGGCGACCGCATATCAGGGCATCACCATTCCGTGTGGTGGTAAATCAAGCGCCGAGGGTAATAATATTAATAACTTTTCGATTTAAAGCTTTCGTGACTGCAGGGATTCATTAATCTTCTTGGTTCTTTCGGTAAAGTCACGTAGAAGGGAAATAATAAAATAAGAAAAATAAAACATATAAAATAATTCTCAATAAATTGTGAGAATTATTTTATTATTTTTATTTTTATTATTTCTCAATAAATTGTGAGAATTATTTGTATTTTATTAAGTTATATTTTTATTATTTTATTATTTCCCTTCTACGTGACTTTACGTAGAAGGGAAATAATAAAATAATACAAATAAAACATAATAAAATAAAATAATTCTCAATAAATTGTGAGAATCATTTTATTTTATAATGTTTTATTTTTATTATTTCCCTTCTACGTGACTTTACCGAAAGAACCAAGAAGAATATTAATAATATGAAAACCAATGGAATCTCCAACAATACACGGCCAGGGCAAGCCTCAGCCGGAGCTCGTCACCAGCACGAGAATGTGTAAATCTCAGCGATGGCTTATAGGCTGCGGGCGTCATTTCATTCTTATTCAGAAGGTCGAGGGTTCGATCCCGACCCTGACGCCGGCTGTATATTTGGAGTTTGCGTGTCTCTCTCCTCATGGTCGCGTGGATCTTTGTTTTCCTCGGGATCCTTCGGTTTTTTTCCCTACACTTTTAGAAACGTGCATTTAGATGTTTTTCAGTTGCTATAAATGTCCACACAAGCCACTTCGTTGAGTTATCGTTTGTGGCCAGGTTGTTTGTGAAAAAGAAGCGAATAGTTGTGCGCTTTACCTGACAAAATAACAAAAATATAGCTTAGTTTTATTTGGAAATATTTTAAGTGATTTGTTTACCTTTCCGATACTTTGCACTCCAATCGTGCTTTTTGTATTGTTTGTTGTTGCGTTTACCCGCCCCCACTCGACAGCTGTGATATTAAAACAAGAGCTTTATAGCTCATCGGATTCCTCCAGTATAAATCAATATTCCGATTCTGATTGCTGCCCTGCTTGGTAATGCCCAGCCTGGGCTCGACAGCCCAGAGAGAGAGCGAGCAGAGGTCGCAAACGGGTTTTGATTCCTTACCCGTACCCGGCCGCACCAGGGTCGCAAACGGGTACCCGTACCCGGCCGTACCAGTACCCTACCCGTACCCGGCCGGGTACGGGTAGGGTACAGGTACGGCCGGTACGGGTAGGGTACGGGTACGGCCGGGTATGGGTAGGGTACGGGTATCGGGTACCCGGTTGCGACCTCTGAGAGAGAGGCACCGTGGGCGAGGCCTTTTGAGTTTGCAGGCGGTGGAAAGACGCCAGGCTACAAAGAAAAATTGGACGGGGGGGGGGGCCTCGCAGTAAACAAGCAACGTTGGGACAACGTTGGCATGCGGTTGGAACCATTGGACCAACGTTGTCTCAACGTTCCATATTTACTGGTCCAACACGGCCGATGCCAACCACACTACGTCACCAAGAGCAATAGACATATCTGGTAACCCACAGACACGCAAATTCTATTCCTGCTAATGTCAATATGTTCTGGAGCTCAATGCATAGACCAACCTATAGAATAACAGAGATCGACTGCCATAGGACCCGTATACAACCTCTACGGTACACAGTTCTTTTAATATTTACGACGATATATTACAGCGCTCTGAGATATTTGCTTAAAGGTGATATATAAGCTCAAGTATTATTATACGAGCATAGGACCCATAGACAAACATGGCACCCCATGGTAATGACGCCGAATGTGCCTGCAGCGCACCGCTCTATGAAGAGCGGGGGGAAGAGATCGGACAGACTAAAGACTCTTTGAAGAGGGTCCGTGCCAGGTGTTCACAGTAGGGAGCGAGGATGCTGCCATGTGGAATGCAAAATGAGAAATGTGCAGATACATCTTAGTAGTTTGGCAATTACCAGTCTTGCTGCCACTGCACCGCCACCTTTAACCGCCCCTTAGATACCGGTCCGCTCGACATGGTACGTGGCACAGCATAAGATGCAGAGAGACACTATTTAGGTGGCGGTGGTGGTGGTGGTGGTGGAAAAGAGAATACTAAAAAAAACCCATTGAGGCGGGCAGCCGGTCGGTCTGCTCTTCCGCCGTCCTCCCGCAAATGAATAATTGAGGGCCACGGATTCCCCCAGTGATCCACAAACCATTAGCTCGTTTGTGCAGAGATTAGATGCGGAGCTCAGAGCTCTCGCATCAAACTTTAAAGGGGTCACGCACGGCGAGGGCGCTGGGTCCTCGGAGAAGGGTGTGAAAGGATTTAAGGGAAATATAAAACTACAAAATATATATATTATATGTGAATATTTAATCGGTTGCGTTCTACCTGCTACAATATTGCGGTGCGGGAGCGTGATCGCCAATAAAACATGCGTGTGTGTATATATCTGGAAGAAAAAAGTGAAAAGTGCGTAAAGAAAGATGAAGAGATGCATTCTTGGAATTACAGAATAGTAAATTGAGAGAGGCACTCGAGGTGTAGGGAAACGCACGCAGGTTAAAAGCCGTCAAGCTGTTTACGGAGAGAGTTAAGTATGCTTGGGCAGGGCCGCATCACGGCTTAGAGGGGGGTGACGCCCACGTTTGAGAGTCACGACACATTGGAAGCCGAGGAATGGGAAAACACAAAAACAATCTGAGAGGACGGTAACCGTGGAGAAGGAGCGGTGAAATCGGCTCGCGGGCATTATTACATCGCAAGATCTGCAGTTACTCTACAGGTTCAGATGTCTTGTGACCCCCAATTAATTGACCCCTAACATTTTTTTCCAATTGCCATATTAATTTTTGTTTTAAGTACATCTTACTTTCATAATATTACGTTTTGGAGAATTAAATGGGGGTTATAAGACAACTGACATACCCTGTACAGTACATGGGGAGGAGACCTTAATTCAATAATGAATTGATCTTGGCTTATGATGATGATCATTATACTTCGACAGCCCTGTTCTTCGCCTGAGGACGGCTGCTTGCATTGTGGCCGAAACGTCGTGAGAATTGTATTTTATTATGTTTTATTTTTATTATTTTATTATTTCCCTTCTACGTGACTTTACCGAAAGAACCAAGACGATGATGATTATGCGTAACAACCAGTGGCCCTCCTGAGGGCACTTGCCGAAGAATACGTCAGCCGGGGAGATGGAGCGACAAAATAAGCTCGTGTGCAGGCGTTCGGTGGATTGTTGCATTACACGCTGAGAAACGTCGACTGCCTGTGGAGGCCTTCATCCAGCAGTGGATTGACCAATGCCAGACGATGTAAAATAAAAAACTAATTGTCCTAGGCGGCCTCCTGCCTTCAAAGCCGCTTGCAGGCTATGGGGTAATCATAATGAATACATTGCATCGGTCCCACCAGGTGATGGGAGCGATGATTGCCTTTTCATCTCAGTCTTTTATGGCTGCCCCGGTGATTCAGGTTTCGAGGAACAATCTCGGGTAGGAGATGCGGGGCCCCCGTGTTTGTCTCGTGCGCCACGGAGCTGTGACGGTGCCGATTTTTGTGGAACTTGTTTTTTTGCACCGTCCGTAGCCAAATGTGCTGATGACGCAGGATTTAATTGTTCCCGTAAAGATTACTACGAGTGGAATAATTGGCTTCCCTTTCACCACCCGCAGGGATTCGATACATTATCTCGATTGCAGCAGGGTCACAAGCCGATTCAATTCAATATTATTTTTTAATTGTGAATGGTAGCGCCTTTAGTTAGCTAAATTTAGTAAGGGCCCCTGTACGCCCGTATGGGTTAGAGTTATGTTTAATCACACTTCCGCCCACGCTGGTCAGTATAGGTTGATGAAGGCGATTTAAAATAGAAGTATTGTAGAAGCATAGAGATACAGTACAAGCATGGATTTTGCTGCTCTGCCCTCTGCTGTACACATCATGCATAGTGGTCAACCATCCAAAACATTAGCCAGGTTCAACATTGCTTAGCTTCCGATATCTGACGCGCTCAAGTGAGGTTAACGCGTAGGTTTTCACGACCAATATTATCCACAAATCTGGCTGTCGCCTGATGATGCTAGTTGCAATTACTAGCGAAACGTCGTACTCGAATTGCAAATGTTGTGGGTTTACTCTCCAACAAACCGGTGTGCTGAACTAGTAACGAATTGGCATGTTTTGTTTACGTGACAAACCTTACTAATTGGCTGTGTCGGGTAGTGGCGGGTTTAACGGCACATTTATATTCATATTTTTAGGTTTTTTCGGTAAAGTCACACATTTATGTTTACGCAATCTAACCCCAAAAAGCACTCATGTGATTTGATCACAGGCTGAGTTCACAGGTTTCACGAGTACCCACCACATCACCAGGGACAAAGGCAGATTGGATTTATTTACTGCAATTGTTTACAGTAGTCTACAGCATTGGTCACATACATGGCGTTGTATAATGTTCTGTTTGAAGCTTGCCTGTTCTCATGAATTCCATATACCTCTCCGCACTCACTCGATGCCATTGGGGTGAACAGGGGACAGAGAATCGATGACAAAAAAATATGATGCTTTGATGTTGAAATGTTAAAATGACATCTGTATGGCAGAGAGGCACATTGAGAATAACCCGAATAGACAGGTGAAGAAACAGGAGATCAGGGAACAAACTGGGAGCTGAAATATCCCAGTCGCCGTCAAAGAAAAGTGGATTTTGGGCAGAAAAACGCCACGAGGAAGAGTGGGAGGGGGGAGAAACTGCCAGGGGCGATAATGCGTCGCTATCCAGGGGCACATATTTATACAATGTGCGTCTTACACGTAAATACAGGAAAACCCCCCTCATCCAAGGCCCTACGACACCTATTATCCACGGGAGCTGTCGGGTCCACACCAACTCCCATCTACCAATTACATCCTGTTGTCTACAAATTCATCCTGTTTTCTGCGGGGTTATCTGCGAATTTGGCTCCACCCAGATCACAATGGATTACAGGAGGAGTTCCGAATCCAATGCTGAATGAGGGCCTTTTGCCCACACCACGTAGGTCTTGGGGGTTATGTGACCATAATTCACCACTCTGGTCAGTGTTGGTTGACGACGTTGGGGACATATCATTATTATACTTATTTACCCAAGTAAGCCTCACTGGGAGTCTTAGGGTCCTGACGATTGTCATGCATATTCCAACTGAGTCATTTTTTACAGGCATGTTTTCGAATTTGGACCGTAATGTCGGCACACAATGGCCTACTCTTGCGAATTAAGTCAGGTGATCTTTTTAATATCCACTAAGAGTGACGAAGACAGCACGTATCATACTGTGACAATCAGGGCGACCGCTGGATTTTTAATTAACCTCCACGACAAGTGGCAAAATTTAGCACCACTAGACCAAGTCACCATCCCAAATGCAATGCCTGCGCATTGACCGTACGCTCAGAACTACTTGAAAGTAGTGAACTCTAGCACCCGATTAGTGCAATTGCGATGTTGAAATTGACCGAAAATGACACTGCACAGGCTTTTCGCGATTGTGCCGTACGGTTTCTCTGGGTGCGTTTTCAGGCGTTGCACCGCGTGTTGTTTCGGCATAATGCCCCCGACGTTTTGTGCCACGCGGTGGGAACCTTCTTCAGGAACTGCACGTAGAGTGAAAGCATCAGAAATCAGGAAATTACGAAGCTGAATAATCTCCCCAGCAGGTGGAGCGAAACGTCGGACAATCCAAAACACTCTGTATAACCTGAAAAAACACCCATCGGAGATGGACGAATCTCATTTGAGGGACATTTTAAAGTGGTAGGCCTCAAGTGGCAGCAGGCTGTAGGTCCCCCGCCCGTGGCTTAAGGCCCCATCAACCATGACAACACTGCCAAGGACAGGACCTTGGTGGCCTAATGGCAGGGGTGAAATTAGAGGTAAGATTGGCAGCTGTGCCACAATCCTCTATAACCCCCCACCCACCAATGAAAGTAGTCCCTTATCGATCGCACTTGCCCCACTAGCGGAGATTGTCGGCGATGGTGATTGCCATCCTGTGATCAAGTCACCCGGAATGTGCCAAGATCGAGCCAGATGTCACGTATTAAGCAGGCTTGAGCCTTGGTAGTGTTTGGATGGGCAACCGCGACCACGTGTAACAGGTGTTATAGACTCCTGTGGGGCAACGTTGTCAGCAGACGGCCGTGGACAAAAATCCATTATTTAGACTCTTACGTATGCTCCCAAGTGTTCACATGCGTGGCCCATTTTTGATTGGGAAACGATCAATAGCGTATATCAAATAGAATAAGCACATTAAACTGCACGACTGAAACGTAACCAAATGTACTTCAAGCATCAGGCTTTGTAGACTCCACGGAGACACATAAATGTTCGTCTCCACCGTTAAAAAAAAAAACCTACGAATATCAGGGGAGATGTGCGAGAACAAAAAGAATGTAAAATACATCAATCATACTGCCTATAAACTCCGGTTGCCACGATATCATTTTTCACAATTCCAACAGCATTCCATCTTGCACTCACTGTTCTCTGCATACCATTAGGATCCCAGTCCATCTTCAATAATGTCCTACATTTGCATACTCCGTTGTATTTTTCCATTTGGGCTACTTCAGATGTGTCTTGTTTTTTTGTTCGCTATTGCGTGTGAATTTGATTGTGCTTACGTTTATCTTTAGCCCAATTTTTACAGCCTTCTTTTTTTTTTTATAAATTCAATGGTCATTCCCATTGGCTGCAATAGGCTCCTTTGTCAGTGAATCAGAGGTGGCTAATACACCTCCGATTTCGCACGGTTGGCTACGTACGGTGCGAAAGAAGTTCAACGTCCATAGGTGCTCACCCATTCACTCACCCACTCACGGTTGGCTACGTACGGTGCGAAAGAAGATTAACGTACATACATGCAGAGTGGCATCCGTCTCACCGTTCACTCTGTGTCTGTTCCGTTTCTGCACCGTTAAACGCGTTTGCTCTTCATGCTGGAACTATTTTTGGTAGCAATTACAATGAGTGTTTGATAATTACACTCAACACGTAGATTTTCGCGAACAATGTTGTGGTTCGTAATTAATGGTTGGGTTAGACCACGTGCTTACATTTCCAATGCGTCGTTGTGCACAGTGCCATTTGATTGTAATCTTTACAAATACGAATGCATGCAGACCCCAGTTAAATCTGCCTTTATACTGGTAGGAACCTCTGGTTACACCAGCCCACAGGAGATTATTGTGTCCATCCGTCCATCGTGCAGGGTGGGGCTGGGTGGGGAGGGTGGGGAGGGGCTGGGTGGGGAGAGTAGGGCTGGGTGGGGGGTGGGAGGGGTGGGGCTGGGTGGGGAGGGGCTGGTCATCCCGTGGTGCCCTTATAAAACTCAACGTTTAACCTACTCACGCCGGCTTGTGCCCGCCCTCACAGTCGGGCATATTTGCGGAATACACCACGCCGCCGTTGACCCTGGCCATTGACCGAGCAACCCAACGTTCCTACCAGCTCCCTCCGCAGGAATGTGTTATCTCGAATTCCTGTACAACAAATCTTAGGAGTCTCAATGTTAATAACCTAGCCCGACTCCACTTCTGATACATTCTGTTCTATTAATGAAAGTTCAGGACTCGCGATTTTTCAAAATAATTTTGATAACTTCCATTTTTTTAGACCTTTCTCTTTGCACCGAATTAAAATCCCTCGTTCATGGTTTACAAAAGCCTGGCGCAGTCCCCGGGTAAGCATGGAATGTTGGCCTGATGGTTTCCAACAGAAATACAACTTTCACATTTTTACAGGGATGGTATTTGAAATGTATAAGTACATTTCTAGAATTCGCAGACATGGGGGGGGGTGGGGGGTGACGAATGTGTGATAAGAGCCCCATGACTAAGGGGCTTGCATAGATGTGTTTTATAATCGGTCCATCCCCAAGATTAGATCTCCTAAAGTGGCTTCTGGAAGGGAAAAAAAAGTATTCGTAATCTTAAGGGGGACTGACAATGGAATGGTGTGGGGGAATTTTGTTGATGTTTATGTACATATCTAGCAGTCTCTCGCACACGAAAGAAATATTCCTCACGGAACAAAGTGCGATATTAACGGAGCAATTTAGCAGCTTTAAAAAAAACCGCACGCAGTGACTTTTAATGAATGGCTATTTACACAACGAGCCGGGCACACTTTCTAAATCATCGCCGCTGTTTCAATTTTTGATGTGTTATTGATTTCTAAGAATCTTTTTTTTCTCTGTCTCCCTCCTCCGAGGCGATATGGGTTCTTGCCTGCAAAGATCAGTAAAGGTCACCCTAATGTGCCACGGGATGGGGGTCGCCTTGGCAACGGACTCATCCATTAGCGACACCGTCGGTCAGGGGGTGGGGGATGACAAGCGATGGTCGGTGGTTTGTAGGAGTGATTGGACTATACCAACGAGAATTAATGTCCAGATAAATGTCGGGATTTTTACAACAAAAAATTTATAGAATGAAAAAAACTAACTAACCGAATTACTATGCGTCAAGAGATTCCGCGCGAAAGGCACATCCATTATTTTTCTGCGCTTTGCCACTTATGACTAAGAACATACATTTTAGTTTTAATTCTGCAAATTGGTGATACTGCTTTGGCAGTGTTGTGGCAACGTAGTCAACAGCTACGTAAACCGTTGCCGGGGTCACGATATCGTTTTTCTTAGCCAAGGGGTCAATAGCACTCGAATGGGTGGGATAAGGGGCCGTCCATAAATGACGTCACGCGATTTTGGACGATTTTTGACCCCCCTCCCTCATCGTCACACGGCGTCACAAAAGTCAGACCCTCCCTCAAATATGACGTCACAAAGCTCTGCCCCCCCCCCCCCCCCCCCCAATATAAAACATGCTTCAAATCGCTTTAAACTATTGTCATTGTAGCGCGTATTTAATGTGCCGCTGCACTCTTATGTTGTAGGAGAAAACATTTATAAAAAAGTTTATTTAATTAAGTAGAACGTGTTGTCTATATTTATTTAAAGTTGCGCATTTTAATGTTTTTGTCACATTTTAACCCCCCTCCCCTCGTCACACATCGTCACAAATGTCTGACTCGCCCCCCCCCCCTAGGTGCGTGACGTCATTTATGGACGGCCCCTATCCGACGCAGTGTCGAGCGCAATGCCGCGATGTTTAACCGCGCTCTCCGCTCGTCTTTAGGTCTTTGGGTGTTGAGACCCCCCCCCAAACCCAACCCCCCCAACCCCCCCCAACCACCCCCATCCCCCCCCCAACCCACCCCCAACCCCCCCCCAACCCCCCCCCAACCCCCCCCATCCCCCCCCCCCTCAACCCCTCAACCCCCCCCCAACCCCCCCTCGGGGCAGGAGTCGGCAATCTGGGGCTCCGAAGCCACGTGCGGCTCTTTAAGGGCCCGGTTCGTGACGTTATTCATGAAGGGCCACCACCGTCTCGTATTCGCATGCATTGCGGCTCTTTAAATATTGAGTGTTTTTGTTGTTGTTACCGAATTCGGAAAAAAGGTTGTTGTTTTGGAAGCCCTAGGGTCTATGGCTTCCAACACTCCCTTTTAGCACAGTATTCCCATCGGGTGCTTCAGTGACCTTACTAGCCACCCCTGGCACTCTAGTAGATGGCACCCCCTCGCCATCACCAAACTCGATGTGGCCTCGCTACGGTATTTCAATGGAGCCATTCGCAGTACTGGTTGGAGAGGTGGCGCAATAATTAGCGCACTGCGCAGAGGTCGCAAACGGGTGTTGATTCCTTACCCGTACCCGGCCGCACCAGGGTCGCAAACGTGTACCCGTACCCGGCCGTACCCGTACCCTACCCGTACCCGACCGGGTATCGGGTAGGGTACGGGAATCGGGTACCTGATTGCGACCTCTGGGATGAAGCCATGTTGCAGGCGCGGGTGGGTTGATTCTAGGAACTTGAATTTTGAGAAGAGACAAGACGTTGGGAAATGAGTGATAGTTACTCACCAGTGACTCACGGTCTACCCGTACCCGTACCCGGCCGCACCAGGGTCGCAAACGGGTACCCGTACCCAGTAGCCGGGTATCGGGTAGGGTACGGGTATCGGGTACCCGGTTGCGACCTCTGGCCCTGCGTCATGAACCCGATCACCTGGCTTTGATTTTCGGTCACGACTAACATCAGTGGCCAGTGAAATCTGAACCGGTGCTGAGTCCCATCCACCTTCACCCATCGATGCACACCAATGTGGTGACGTTTGGTGAAACGTTGCCATTGGCCGACATGGCAGGCCTTCATCCAACAGTGTATTGACACAGATCTGTTAAGGGGCCGTCCATAAATGACGTCACGCGATTTTGGACGATTTTTGACCCCCCCGCCCCCACGTCACACGGCGTCACAAAAAGTCAGACCCCCCCTCAAATATGACGTCACAAAGCTCTGCCCCCCCCCCCCCCCCCCCAAAATAAAACATGCTTCAAATCGCTTTAAACTATTGTCATTGTAGTGCGTATTTAATGTGGCGCTGCACTCTGATGTTGTAGGAGTGTTGTTATAACAATTCCATATTTGTTTAAAGTTGCGCATTTTGATGCGATGTCACATTTCTCAACCCCCCCCCCCCTCGTCACACATCGTCACAAATGTCTGACGCCCCCCCCCCCCTAGGTGCGTGACGTCATTTATGGACGGCCCCCAAGGTAGGCAGCGTGAGGGGGTCGAGCCGACGGCGACGGACCTTGAGGACGTGCGAACGGCGATCTTGACGCGAATCTTGCCGCGTGCGAAGCGCCAATGTGGAAGGGGGCCTCGTTTGGACCAAATACAAAAGATGCCACTGCCACCACCAATTCGGGAGACGTCATCCATTTATCACCGGGTGGCAATCACCGCTGGGCCATTGAGTTGTGTCGACAGGAAAACAATCTTTTATAGGGCCCTTGTCACCAACGAAGACCCACACACACACACATCCCAGCACGGAGACGTCACGGCGCGCAAACTCTTTTTTTTTACTTTGCCAGCGGCGGGCGCATCTGGTGACAAATGTGCCGTCAGGGTGAGTTACGGACGATGCAAAATTAACTGGCGCAACAGAGGGAGACAAAAAAAAAATCAGTTTTCCATGCACCCAACCCCCCCTCCCTCTCTTTCTCGCTCTCTTCTTCACTGGCAATGCAAAGCGTGTGTGTAGCAGTGGGGGGGGGGGGCTTCTGGAGGTTTTACTGGTAGGAACCTCCTGGTTACACCAGCCCACAAGGGATTATTGTGTCCGTCCGTCCGTCGTGCAGGGAGGGGCTGGGTGGGGGGGGGAGAGGGGTGGGGCTGGGTGGGGTGGGGCTTGGTGGGGAGGGGAGGGTGGGGAGGGGCTGGGTGGGGAGGGGCTGGGTGGGGAGGGGTGGGGCTGGATGGGGATGGGCTGGTCACCCCGTGGTGCCCTTATAAAACTCAACGTTTAACCTACTCACGCCGGCTTGTGCCCGCCCTCACAATTGGGCATTTTTGCGGAATACACCACGCCGCCGTTAACCCTGCAGGCCATTGACCGAGCAACCCAACGTTCCTACCAGCTCCCTCCGCAGGAACGTGTTGTTTTGGAGGGGGGGGGGGGTTTGCTGTGAGATTATTGCGCACCGAGAGTGTTTTAAGACCGTTTTGCCTGTGCACTTGTTGCAGTGTAGCGGTCAGTGCGCTGCGCTACGAACCCGGCGGCCAGAGTTGTTGTTGTTTGACTTGCATCCCACGGGGATTTTTGCGCACAGCGTTGGTGCTTTTTCTGGAAGATTTTGCTGTTTTTTCCTGGATTTTTCTGTTTGCGCATAGCCACTTTAAGATGTTTTCTTGTTCATGTTTTTTGTTTGTTGCGGTTGCACCCGATTCAAGAGCCGAATGGCCACATACCAAATAAATGAAACTGAAAACTGAAACTGATTCCCGCTCACGGGACACCAACACCAGTGACGATTTATCCGAACGGGTCCTGGGCCTTCCCGCTAGGTCGACTCAGCCTCAAATGAGTGCCTGGTGCGGTGTGTAAATTTAGCCACTAGGAAAACAAAGGCGGTCAGGCTTGGTGCTAGCCACCCACCTCCTCGTGTGCCATTCCTGCCTACATAGACGCTCGCTGACAGCACTTGCCCCAACAGTGTGTTAAGGCTACACGGGGGATGTTTGTCATTGTTGTGACCTGCAGTGCGGTGGTGAGTGGATGAGTGAGTAGGTGGGTGAGTGTGTTGCTATGATTGATCTGCATGGAGTGGTTGAGTGGGTGAGTGTGTTGTTATGACCTGCAGTCTGGATGAAAAAAGAGCATCGATGAGACGAAGCCGTCTGGTATCCCGAGTTCTCAACATGGGTGGAGGAATTGAACGCGTGAAGTTCGTCGGAATAGTAACCATGGTCAGAGCCGTCCCCAGGATACGGCGAATCGGGGGGACCGCCCTGGGCCCCGCGCTTTGGGGGGAGGGGCGCGCTTAGACATTATTGTGAGATGTAATACGTCGGGAGGGGGTGGGCGGGGGGGGGGCACACTGTGGGGTTTGCCCCGGGCCCCGCACCCCACCTTTGGACGGCCCTGACCATTGGACGGTACTGTAGCCGTGTTGTATCAGCTGTTCAGTGGCTCAGTACGGTACTCGTAATCCAACGCGGGATCACGTGTTGTGAAGAAATATGTGGTGGTGGTGGGAGGGGTGTTGGAAAACGTGATTGTAATTGTCGAGTGAAGTCGTTGTGCTGGGAAAATTTGTCAGTCTTCCTGAACAACTAAAAATCCCAGTTTTTGTCAGTTTTGTAATTCTCAGAGCTCAAATTTAGGCAAATGTGATGCAAAACCACATTTAAGGATGTTTTTTTTGGTGCAGTCATTGGCGACTGGGCTGAGACGATTAACAATGTATTGAGAGTTCAATGTTAATGTACAATGTTTATCGAGGGACTGTATTTTGTCTCCGTGTGGTCCGGCACTGTTTTTGCTGTTGTTTTACTGCCTTTCAATAAGCTTGGGAATTCATGATGCGATTTAAACTTATATACTTAATTTATTTATTTAATTGGGCGCCATGGGGGTGTAATGTCATCTTCCTCGCCTGGTATGCAGGAGCTCGGGGGTTCGATCCCAACCCTGACACCTTTATATTTGGAGTTTGCATATTCTCCCCGTGGTCGCGTGGATTTTTTTCTCCAAGTGCTCCAGTTTTTCCCACCACACTTATAAACACGTATTGAGATTATTTACAATATTTTGATGCTATAATGTCCAAATGATTGGCCAGTTTGTTGAGCTATCATTTGTGGCCAGGTCGCTTCTGAAAATAAGTTAATACCTCAGTGGGCTTTGCCTGGTAGTATGGGGATGGTTTAGTTTCATTGTATGTGTTATTTGCGTCTTTCGGTAAAGTCACGTAGATAGGTTCAAATTAATACAAATAAAATAAACAAAAAACTACAACGTTTCGATCGCAACACAAGCGGTCGTCATCATGCCTACGTGTTAAATTGAATAATAATTTCTGCAGTTATGAAAGCTTTAAGTCAATATTGTATTTGTATGTGTATGGGTGATTTGTTTATAGTACTTTGCACTACTATGTTTTTGTATTCGTTGTTGCGTAACGTTCTTACCCACTCCGACTGGACATCTGTGAAAAAGGGCTTTACATATTCTTAGGTTTTTTCGGTAAAGTCACGTAGGTAAAACATCAAAATTAATGAAATAAAATAAAATAAAAACAAAAATCACGACGTTTCGGAGGCAACACAAGTCTCCGTCATCAGGTGGGACCGTCACAGCCAGATTAGCTGCATCAAGTGAGGCAATGATTCAAGAAGTAATCCCTTATAAGCAAGTTGAAGGGGGGAGGAGAGGGGGGGGGAGCTCATCATTGGCTACCACATTCTGATGAGCTCCCCCCCCCTCTCCTCCCCCCTTCAACTTGCTTATAAGGGATTACATCTTGAATCATTGCCTCACTTGATGCAGCTAATTCGGCTGTGACGGTCCCACCTGATGACGGAGACTTGTGTTGCCTCCGAAACGTCGTGATTTTTGTTTTTATTTTATTTTATTTTCATTAATTTTGATGTTTTACCTACGTGACTTTACCGAAAAAAACCTAAGAATATGATTCCTTGCAGTCACGAAAGCTTCAAATCTAGAATTAAGGGCTTTACAGCTCATCGGATTCCTCCGGTATAAATATTCTATAATGTGGCTGAAACCCAAATACTAACACTGAATCTCGGTGGTACTAGCTCAGCATCTCTGACCCTTTGAACCACAAAAGTACCTCTTCAAGAACCCGGTATGAACACATTCCTGCGGAGGAAGCTGGTAGGAACGTTGGGTTGCTCAGTCAATGGCCAGGGTCAACGGCGGCGTGGTGTATTCCGCAAATATGGCCAACTGTGAGGGCGGGCACAAGCCGGCCTGAGCAGGTTAAACGTTGAGTTTTATAAGGGCACCACGGGGTGAGCAGCCCCACCCCTCCCACCCCCCACCCAGCCCCACCCTCCCCTCCCCACCCTCCCCTCCCCACCCTCCCCTCTCCACTCAGCCCCATCACTCCCATTTTTGGATGCACGACGGACGGACGGACACAATAATCCCCTGTGGGCTGGTGTAACCAGGAGGTTCCTACCAGTATCACCGTTAGCTGTCCGAAACCCAAATACGAACCCAGAATTTGGGTGGCATTGGCTGAGCATCTTTGACCCTCTGAGAATCTCGACCACCTCCAGCCACTTGGGATGTTTTAAAAACTAAAAGTGAAAATCATCTTGGGATAGTTTTTTTTTTACAGGGACGCAGTGTGCTAATCACTTTCTCACCACTTCCCATGGCGTCAATTGGTCCTACAGCCATAATTGACTCCACGGTACATAATTGTCAACGGCATGGCCTGAAATTGCCACAGCTCCAGAGATGCATTATTTGTAACGAGCCGTCCTCCAGAATTAGCGGCTCGCAAATTAGGAGTTAAACAAATAACGCCAAATTGCAAAAAATTATGCAGTCAGTTTCGTGGCGTTAAATTAATATGTCAAGACTCATAACAAAACAAAGCTCGTAAAATTCTATTTATATGATAAGCAGATGGGAAGGCTGTCATCGTGGGAAGGCTGCCGTGTAGTTTGCGAGGATTAAACCTAAGGCGAAAAAGAAATTAATTACTTAGTAATAACCGCTGTCAGCATGGCCCGTTCAACGTGTAATTGTTATCGTGTGGGTCGACACTGCCTTGCCATGCGCACCGTCGCTGCGTTTATTCAATGAGACGAAGCGAGGGTGCAGGATACTGGGTTTCGCCTTGAACAGGGTTCCTCAGCAACCAAAATAACAAGAAATGGCAATTTTTTTCAAATTCGGTCCAAAAAAACCTAACCTCAATATTTCAAGAGCCGCAATGTACTGGTGGTCTCTTAATAAACAACGTCAGGAAGCAATCCTTAAAGATCCGCATGCGGCTCCACAAACGCAGGTGACCCACACCTGGTCTATAACGTACCCCGACGATTCCCATCCTTGGCCCGACAATGAAATTGTGGCAGCGTCAATAAATGAAAGCTTTTGCCCATTTCTTTCCCCCTCTTCGCTTAGAAAAGTTTGGCCTTAGCTGCGTCCGCTCTCCTGATGTGAATTGATCTGCTCGCTTTGCTCCCTCCATCATATCATCATCGGCCTCGCCACCATATCATCATCATCATCATCGAGGGACACGTAATTGAGTTCCCGAAGAATTGGCCACTCATCTCAATATTCCGAGCCTACCAATTTTATCTGCGTTGTAATCATTTGCTCTATTGCTACTTCTGCCGCTCTTGTCAATGCTGTTAGGAAGACAATTGGTGACTGCGACTTGAGAATGTCATTTATGGACGGACCGTGAATTCGACACAGGAAATTCAATTTTGATTTAAAGCTTTCGTGACTGCAGGGATTCATATTTTTGGTTCTTTCGGTAAAGTCACGTAGAAGGGAAATAAAATAATAATATAAATATAAAACAATAAAAATTCTCACGACGTTTCGACTGCAACACAAGCAATGATCATTGTTTTATATTTATATTATTTTATTATTTTCCTTCTACGTGACTTTACCGAAAGAACCAAGAATATAAAGGAAATTCAATTGTCATGCTTGCAGTTATAAATGCCATTTTAAGTGACATAGGTGAGTTCCTCTTAATACGATTTCATAACATGTAATTTCAGATCAGTCACTATTATTTCCATTGTAAATAGTTGTGGTTGTTTATTATTGTTATTTATTAGCCGTGTTTACGAGAGAAAAAAATATTGACTTTTGTTCAACGCAACTTCTGTAAACCCGCCCTTCCCATGAAACTTGCCGGTCATCTTTGACCGAGGTCGCCACAGGTAAAGAACGTCTCTCGCTCAATGGGCATCGCCCAAAATCAGCGGAGCGCATGATCGAACTCAACGGGATGCGGCACGAAGCGTCACGCGTCCTGTCCAACATGTTTTGACCCGAACACACGAATTGTCTTAAGCAATTGATTTACCTTTCCTGTACTTTTCACTCCTATCGCGTTTTTTTTTTTGCATCGTTTGTTGTTATAACGTTGTGACGCCGTGCCACTACTGGACATCTGTGGAAAAATTGCTTCATAGCTCATCGGATTCCTCCAGTATAAATAAATCACATGGGAGAGTTACACACAGCACAAGCAGTAGGAGTTGTGTCAAGTTAGTCGTGTCAAGTTAGTCGTGAACTACCGTGTCACGCAAGAAGGATGTTTCCATTAACATGTAAGCTCTAAGTGCATGAGCATTGAACTGATGAACATTCGAGCGTTATAGCAATTTTGCTTTTATGTTTTTTTGTAAGTTAAAGTCGATGACATTACTTGAAAGTTCAATACAAATGTTATCCAAATTTTTATTTTTTTGGCTCGTCCCGAGTAGGAAGGCAGGCAGGCAGCGGAGCGATGCGCGTGCGGTTGCTAGGCAACGTCGGTCCCTGTGTGTCGTTGCCTGGCGACGGTCCCGTGTCATTTATCAGACGAGGAATTGAAAAGGGCCTCCTTGTTACCTCCCACTCCGCGTCTCCCAGTGAATACATTAAGATGCGGCGGCGGCGGCGGCGGCGGTGGGCAGCTCTTATCAGCCAGAGGCAGGTGACTCGCGGCCAATATTCCATCTCTTTGGAGGTGTGGGAGCCGATGTTTAGATTGGCAGAGGCACCGCTGCGCCACGGCTTCACTCCCTGCCCCAGAAAATGGACGAATGTGGAAAATCATTTGAGACAAAGCAGGCGTCAAGATTTAAAAAAAAAAAAAATCGAGAGAAAATTTAATTAGCAAAATATTCCGCTCAAACTTGTTGAAGCCCCACAGACGTTCGTGATTGAATTCTATTCAAAGCCATAGGTGGAGATGAACTTGATGTAACTTGACGTTTGGTGTTTTCTTCATATGGAGCTGTGCATTTGTACTATGTTGAACTTCTTTCGCACCGTATGCAGCCAACCGTGCTAATCGGAGGTGTGTGGGGGGGGGGGACAACAAACTAAACTTTTTTTTAATCATGGCTTGTGAAAATGTTCATTGTGGCTATATGGCAACCAGCATCGTTCACAATGATGTCCCCCCCACACTTGTATGTGTTATGTAGAGAGACGGATATATGAAGGAGACAATTTGTCTGCTTATTTATTTTGTTATGCATCTTCTCTACAACATCGCTAATTATGGTTTTCTGTAAATTATGATAATACGTGGTTTACATCCCTTTGTAAACATTAACGTTCATTCAGCCGACTGGATAGAAAATATAACTGATGGGTTCCTATACAATCTTGATATCAACAGAAAAAAGTATCATTTGTTAAAAAAAAACATGTTTTAAGCATAGCGGTGCAGTGATTAACACACTGGACTATGAAACCGTCGATCTGAGTTCGATTCCTGGCCATGGTTAACATCATTGGTAAGTAATACCGGAACCGGCTATGAGTCCCACCTTCATCAACCCACACTGACCGACATGGTGAAGTATGATCAAGCAATCTCCTATGACCAACATGGCATGGGAGCAACCTTCACCACCAGTGGGTGGACAAAGGCGAGTAAATTGTTTATTCAAATTGATACAAAATCTGAAAAGCACCATTGTTGCTTTTCATCACGACAATTACTGGCAACGCCTTGTAACGTATTATAAAAGATGAAAACGAAACACATTCATCAATAACGCTGCCTTAAAAGGACGACAGATGTAGGTGACACTTTTGGCCAATGTCTCTTCTTCATGGCAACAGAAAGGCAGCCGTATCATTTGGCCAAAACGGTCACCTTACCGCACGTAATTTTCCTTTTCCAGGGCTGGTGTTATTGATGAATGTGTGGACTGTGTTGCTTATCGTGTGAATCCAATTTCATATTTATTTGCACAAAAGACGATGATGCACTCTTCTTTTGATTACTGTTGCTGGAAACTACCGTATTGCTGCCGGCAATACCCCCTCCCCAACCCTCCCGTGTTGGGGCTCACGCGGCCAGATGCAAATAGAGCCCTCTCGATCAAAAGAAATAAAAATAAAATGTGTTGCGCTCAAACATGCCGTGACAAACAAAAGACTCTGCCACGTCTCCCGTATCGTAGCTTTACTCCCATTAATATCTTTGTTATATGCATGAGGTGGCTTATGAATGTTATAAATACATTAGCGCTCCCCATGAATATTCCATCGGGGGGCCTCAATTCACCGACGATTCGCGCCAGTCGCCGTTAACCTGTTGCCTGCCAGCTCCGCGTTGCTCAATATCACGTTGCTCTGCCGCACTTCTCAGCCAATTGAAGCACATTTCCCGCCGCGTAGATTTTTTTTTTGCGGTTGCTCCGTGCGTGTGTTGTTCGGCACGATGTCTGACGTTTTGCTCCGCGTGTCGGGAGCTTCTTTCAGGAAATTAAAACAAAATTAAGAAACTTCCGGACACGTCGTGGCGGGGAAACGTCGTGAAGCGAGACATCGGCGGAGTGAGACGTGATGCCGAACGACACGCGCCACAACCAGAAAGCACGTCGGTAACATTTTATTTCGTTTATTCATCAAGGTAAGGGCTCGTTTAGAAACTTGCCGTCCGCACGACTTTGTCATGCAGCAGTCCAATTTAATAATAGTCCAAATTTTATGTGACGGTTTTTTTTTGTGCAGTCATTGGTGACCAGCTGAGGCGATCAAATCACCCCACTTGAGAATACGGTTTGATAAAACTAAACTTTTTTCTTTGCCAGGCAAGGCCACTGAGCTATTAGCTTCTTTTTCAAAAGCGACCTGGCCACAAATGATAGCTCGATGAAGTGGCTTGTTATCATGTGGAAATTCATAGCAGCCCAATACTCTAAACGCATGTTTCTAAATGTGGAGGGAAAACCCGGAGGACCAGGAGAAAACTCCACGTGACCACGGAGAGAGAGAGACACGTAAATTCCAAATATACAGGAGGCGTCAGAGTTAGGATCGAACCCACGAGCCTCCTGCATACCAAGCGTGGGAGATGCCATCTCGGCACCGTGGCGCCCACCAGCTCCTGAACCTGCTATAACAATCCAGGCCCTCAATAGTGCCAGATCATCTCTCTGACCTCTGGGCCACCTGACCGCCTCGCCTATCCCAGTATTATTATTTAATGCAGCATAAAACCACGATCATTATTTTTCATAACAGCCAACGAGACGGGCATAGTAAATTTCACCCGCCAGCCTAAATGTTTCGCTAAGACCGACACGCTCGCTCCTGGCACACTTCATTACCGGGGCGAGACAGCCAGAAATTACCGCACGGCTCGCCTCACCTGGGGGAGGAGGTCTCTGAAGCCAAGCAAAATAAATTTTGGTTTCCATCGCATTCATATTGCTGCGGCTCGGCTCACCTACATAACGATCAAAACTCGATTTGTGGGGCGTTGCGGCATCGTGCGATCGGCACACAGTTGCAGGATCGTTCATCCTTGGCTCGCGTTAAGGTCCTCCTAGGCTACGCGGTGACAGGGTGACTCAGAGGTCACAGAGCTGAGTTGCCACCACTGAGATTCTGGGTTCGAATCTAGGCTTAGGGCGCCACGTTGGCAAGATGTTAACTACCTCGCCAGGTATACAGGAGGCCGTGATCCCACAAGAGGTTTTTGGGTTAGATCGCGTAAATATATAAATGTGAGTTTGATCATGAGCGTGGCAGCGTCGTCTCGCGTGCCCGTTCAGGATGCGATTTGTTGTCGTGGCGTGTGGGTTACACGAAGCATTGACTTTACTTTGCCCTGTGGGTGAGTAAACTACTTAACATGTGAACTACACGCGTGCATGCCGGTAATACGTGTCTTGTAATTTTAAACAATTGCTGGGACGCACCGTCGCTCTACCCAGCCAGGCACTGTTGTGTCACGGAATTATTCATTTTGTTACTGATGTATGTACGTTTTGTTGCTGATGTATGCACCACACATAGCCAACCGTGTAAATCGGAGGTGCGGGAGGAAAACAAATTAAACGCAAAAAACAGTTCTTAATAAATACGTTTTCGATCTATATGATTTAAACGCGCAGAGCTCCAGTGGCTTCCTAATATCGGAAGGAATAGAGTTCCAGATGTCCGCAGAAGCTCATCTGAAAGCGTGTGATGCAGTCGCCGTCTTTGTTCAAAGGCCAGCCAAACGCCGCTGCGAGGACGACCGGAGTTCCCGTGATGGTTTATGCTTTTTGACGAGAGATCGGCAAGGTATGATGGTCAGTGTGCTGCACTTGCAATCCAGATGCCGCAGGCTCGATTCTCCCTTCCGGCGCGGCAGTTCCACAAAACAGGTGCACATTTCTTACATCCCACCCTCACCGGTCGCCATTTCGCGGCTTAAAGTGTGGGTACTCATGGCAAGACGGCTGGCCAGCGTGGAAGAGGTGGCCAAAATAGCCTCTCAAAGAGGCGTTCTCTACGAGAGATTCCTCTAACGGAGGCCCTTTATGCCAACAGCGGCGGCTGCTGCGTGCGAGCATTCTGCGAGGCAGCGCGTTTACCCCCTTGAAACGAGATCGCGCTGCGGGGATTGCGCTTCCGGAGTGTGTTACAGCCTCGCTGAGGGGATCTCTCTCCGACCCTGGGCGATTAAGAAAATTTTACGGCGCAAAATCCGGCGCTCGGCTTCCCGGTAAAGCCCGCCCAAACCCCCCGCGGGGACTCGGCACGAGCGATGGAGGGCACCGCGGTGAGCGGTAAATGTCATCAATTCTCACCGCGGCAAAGTGACGCTGCCGCCAACGCAAGGCTTCCTGCGCAACTTCTCCCCGTGTGGCCCGGGGTCGCGCCGTGCAACCGCGACACCCGCGAGCCTGAAAACTCCCCGCGCTCGTTATCCGCAGCTGATTAAAAAAAATTCTAAAAGGTCGATGGGTGGCCTCCAGTGTCAAGATAGCGCCAGGTGAAATTAGAAATAATAACAATAAAAAAAATCTCAACGCAAAGGATGTGTCACATCACGACTGCAATCTGCTGCTGCTTGCTGCTGCTACTACTAACCCATGAGCCAAGGGTTGTTCACCAGAACCACCTGTAATGAAAAATTAGCAAATGGGAAGTTGTCCACTGTGGTCACAACCCACCATGGGCACTGCCCACCGTGGACAGGTGATTTAGCATACAGACGGTCTGCTTTATAGGCACAATTAATAATTAGTTTCAAAAACTAAGTTCTCCATAAAACGTACTATGATACCCTTTAAATTGCATTATTCTCAGAGGGCTACCACGGAGACCTTGCTATCATACATAGTTGTAATAGGGAGAAAAAATCTTTTAAACTAATCATTGATAGCATTTGCCACCCCGGATGGTACCGATAAGCCATTTTCGGAGCAATGGCTTTCAAGGACCAATTCCCACCGCTACTGCTGCTCCGGCGCTTTCCTGCCCAAGGTGTTCCCAAATCTGGAGCGGATATTGACTGGGCAATGACGGGGAAAACGATGATGAAGCTGCAGCCAATACTATCGCAGCGAAGCCGTCAATACTCGCAGAAGCGCCGTGAGATCTGCCAGGGGAAATCGTTACGGAAAAAATTACCACTACCTGCACGCTACGGAATTGTTTAATATCTAAATTGGACACGTCTTGGGAATGATGTACTAGACATGCACGCACGAACGCATATTTAGATGAAGAAAAAACTCATAAATAACGTCAGCTCGTAACGCGGTGCACAGTATCCGCTCGCTTTCGGAGAGGGAGAACGATTCGATAGCATGGGTAGGAAGCACAGGCAAGCGGGAAGGTGGGCACGCAGTAAGCCGGTGCCAACAATTGCCACACTGCATGTCACAACAACACACTCACTCGCTCAACTGCCACACTGAAGGTCACAACAACACACTCACTCGCTCAACTGTCAGACTGCAGGTCACAACAACACACTCACTCGCTCAACTGTCAGACTGCAGGTCACAACAACACACTCACTCGCTCAACTGCCACACTGCAGGTCACAACAACACACTCACTCGCTCAACTGCCACACTGCAGGTCACAACAACACACTCACTCGCTCAACTGCCACACTGCAGGTCACAACAACACACTCACTCGCTCAACTGCCACACTGCAGGTCACAACAACACACTCACTCGCCCAACTGCTACACTGCAGGTCACAACACACTCACTCGCTCAACTGCCACACTGCAGGTCACAACCACACACTCACTCGCTCAACTGCCACACTGCAGGTCACAACAACACACTCGCTCAACTGCCACACTGCAGGTCACAACAACACACTCACTCAACTGCCACAAGTGCAGGTCACAACAAAATACTCACTCGCTCAACTGCCACACCGCAGGTCACAACAACACACTCACTCGCTCAACTGCCACACTGCAGTTCACAACAACACACTCACTCGCTCAACTGCCACACTGCAGTTCACAACAACACACTCACTCGCTCAACTGCCACACTGCAGGTCACAACAACACACTCACTCGCTCAACTGCCACACTGCAGGTCACAACAACACACTCACTCGCTCAACTGCCACACTGCAGGTCACAACAACACACTCACTCGCTCAACTGCCACACTGCAGGTCACAGCAACACACTCACTCGCTCAACTGCCACACTGCAGTTCACAACAACACACTCACTCGCTCAACTGCCACACTGCAGTTCACAACAACACACTCACTCGCTCAACTGCCACACTGCAGGTCACAGCAACATACTCACTCGCTCAACTGCCACACTGCAGGTCACAACAACACACTCACTCGCTCAACTGCCACACTGCAGGTCACAGCAACACACTCACTCGCTCAACTGCCACACTGCAGGTCACAGCAACACACTCACTCGCTCAACTGCCACACCGCAGGTCACAACAACACACTCACTCGCTCAACTGCCACACTGCAGTTCACAACAACACACTCACTCGCTCAACTGCCACACTGCAGGTCACAACAACACACTCACTCGCTCAACTGCCACACTGCAGGTCACAACAACACACTCACTCGCTCAACTGCTACACTGCATGTCACAACGCTTCTCTTGTCTGCTTCTTCCCCTCTCACTGCTTCACCTTGGCAAATTCCCTCCCGTCATCTCTATTTCACAAGCTCTTATACAACGATAATCTTGCGCCAGTCCAAAAAAAAACCCGTGAATGACTTTTATCTATGACAAGTTTGGCGATGCTGCGTGTCGCTTGACATTTTGGGCCTTTGGGCCTGTGCTCGACAAACTAGATGTTAAAAAAGCGCAATTATATAAATAAGAGACACACCTCGCGGTTCGTCTCTCCGTGTTTTGTTACGGAAATATACGAAAATCATTATTTGCAAATGCTGGCACGGCGTGGCTGTGCGCACCACTGGGCACAGCGGTGGATTGGACGTGGCACGAAGATAATCCTTGCTTGCGCGGCGAGATTGAAAAATGCAGACAATTATCGCCACGCCAGCCTTCATTTGTGTCAACTTGCGGAGAGCTGTAGCAAAAATAAAGATTAATATGATACTATTCTGGATGGCAGTATCCTTATTACAAAACCGCCCGCCTCCGGATCTGGGATATCAATCACGGTGCACGGCGATACGATGCCCGGCACGTATCTTTTTCAACCGCACATTTATGTATTTATCTATCATTTTCCATCATCGTCAGTCACTTTTCGATTGATGAACACTTCAGGCCACTTGCCAGACGTTTGTGTCAAGGGGGTCAAGTGGCAGCCACCACTGCAGACGACGAACCCCCCCCCCCCCTCACCCCCACCCGCAAGTTTCGTAATTGAATAAAGTTTATAATTTGCTTGTGGCTAATTCACAGTGTAGGCTGTGTGGCCTGCAAGGAAAAGGCTTTGCGCTTCTTGAACCAAAGATGCCACGTCCTTTGCAGTATGAGCGTCACATCCTTTTACAACCGTTTTGCATGAATTATCACGTGGCGAGATTCGTATTGTCGCGAAGAAAATTTAAGCGGGCTTGGGTAAGGCAAGTGGCGACAACGCGAGAAGGGACGATGTGTCGGTGGTCAAAACTAACGACAGAGCGGCACAGCTTACGGAGGCTCCGACGGTCTCATCACCACCACTTGATGACAGTGGCGATGGGATTCATGACGACGGGCCTCGAAGGATGTTCCGTGCAATAACGATAAGAGTTACGTGGTGGTGGTGATTATCGGGCGAGTTAAAATCTTGCATGTTGGGTGCTGAAGACTTTGCGGCACCTCCTGGATCGAGTGGATGGAGCATCACTATTATTATTATTTATACTTGGTGTAAATTGACCGGCGGGCGAGAATGGAACTAGGGTCAACGCGTCCGTAGTGCAGTGCCCCAAACCATTGCGTTACCGCACCCGTGAAAAAAAAAACACACAAAACTGTAGAGAACACTGGCAACATTTCCCCACCACCACCACCACCACCCGTTCGCCCCCCTCCCAATGTTTTTCCTGCGCGTAATCGCAAGTTGGTGCCAATGCACGGCGAGCCAGCAGGGGTCAAACCCAGACCACGCTTTGTTGCCTCCAACAAAAGCGTTAACGAACCTTTGGGTGCCATGCCCCCGTGATTAGCGCCGAAAGCGTGGCAACTGAAGTTCATTATTTTCTCGCGGTAACAAAAAAAACCCTTCACTGTCCCCATAGCACACCCCCATCGACCGCCTCGCCCCCCCCACCCACCCGCTTGCCCGGCTACCGGCACTGGCGGCGCCAAACGGGGCCCCAAGAACCCGACCTTCGACCCCAACCTTTCAGGAGGTGAAATAGGGGCCACGTTTTGGGAATGAAATCAAGCATTCATTAATGCTGCTATTTTTTTTTGCACACGCACAGACAGACAGACTGACACACACGCCAACGCTCGCTACAACTCTGCCTGGTACTGATGTTGGTGGCGGTGTGTGTGAGTCGGTGTGTATTCGGTGGGGAAGGTGTGTTTTAAAATGTGTATGATTCCTTTGTTGAAAGGGGAACTGTTACACTATTGTTGAATGCTATGTTTGGGGGTTCTTTGTTGTTGTTGCGGCTGCCATCCGACTTCAGTGCAAGGGATGGAGAGGAGAGAGAAAGAGAGGCTGCCGTGAGGTTTGCCTTGAGAGAGCAAAACAACAACGTAACGCAGTTTAACACGTAGGCTTTCGCGACCAATATTCATGACAAAAGTTTTGTTGGGCTAGATTAGACCCGACACAATTTGAGTACGACGTTTTGCTGGTGATTACAACCAGCTTCATCAGGCGATTTGCCAGAATTGAGAAGTCTTCCGGTTTCCAGTCGCAAAAGTTCCTGCTTCGGTGAACGTATACATCGGCGGTTCTCAACGCCACCGCGGGTCGCTTTTAACAGGCTGCGGCATGGTTACCGTGCAGGAGAACAGCACCACGCTGTGACCGCAGGACTTGGGGATGGGAACTCGAGCAGAATTCGCGCTGGATTAATTATTACTTAGAATTTTCTCCGGATCCTCTGTGTTTTTCCTCCGTATTTAGAATCGACGTGCGTTTAGACTTTAGAGTATTCGGCTGCTCTAAATTTCCACATCATAAGCCACTTCGTCGGGCTATCATTTGTAGCCAGGTCGCTTCTGAAAAACAAACCAATAGCTCCGTGGGCTTTACCTGGAAAAATTAAAATAGTTTAGTTTTACTTGTATATTTTTCTAGGAATTTTCTTACCTTTCCTATACTTTGCACTTAAATCGTGTTTTTGTAATGTTTATTGTTGTAACGTTCTTACCAGCCCCTCCTGGACATCGGTGAAATAGAGCTTCATAGCCTCATCGGATTCCTCCAGTATCTATAAATATTCTGATTCTGAGGAAAGCAGATCAAGCAGCACACGATGTGTATAGCGCTTAACATTTGTTTCGACTTTGTTTCACATTGTGTCGTGCCCTCGCCTGAGTTTTCGTATCACCTCCCTTTTAAACAAGGTCAGGCTACAGGATTTCATAAAGCACAAATAATAATACAAAACTACAGCCCTGAATTATCAATACACTATTGGATGAAGGCCTCTCCATGCCATATTGGCTATCGGGGGGTTTGTTTGACCATACTTACCCACGCTGGTCAATGTGGGTTGGTGAAGTGCGGTGACCGGTTCAAAACATCACTGACGTTCGCCAAGGGTGGGGCAATAAAAAATACCACCCAGGTCACCGGATTCGTAGCACGGTGCGGTAACCGCTGCCACCAGTGCAGACCTCGGGATTTGCCCACCACGCAGCAGAGGTCGCAACCGGGTACCCGATACCCGTACCCTACCCGATACCCGGCTACCCGTACCCGGCCGGGTACGGGTACCTGTTTGCGACCCTGGTGCGGCCGGGTACGAGTACGGGTAGGCCGTGAGTCACTGGTGAGTCACCGTTTGTCACTCATTTCCCAACGTCTTGTCTCTTCTCACAATTCAAGTTCCTTGAATCAACCCACCCGCGCCTGCAACATGGCTTCATCCCAGAGGTCGCAATCGGGTACCCATACCCGTACCCTACCCGATACCCGGCCGGGTACAGGTAGCCGGGTATCGGGTAGGGTACGGGTACGGGTACCCGTTTGCGACCCTGGTGCGGCCGGTTACGGGTAAGGGTAAGGAATCAAAACCCGTTTGCGACCTCTGCCACGCAGTCGCAGAGTTCACGGTGGAAGATTGCCTGCTACTTCCGTTTGTCGATCGGACAGAGGACCCATAAATATTGGCGTAACTTAAGAGACCGGTTTTGCCCCACACACGCACACAACACTGAGATACAGAGATAGAGAGACACAAGAGGGGTTGTGGAAAAATTTCCGCTGCGGGAGAGAGGCTCTCAAGTTGGTGTTGAGGACCGCTTTGGTGTTAACGTCTCTGGCGAGAATCGTCAGGCGCGAATGCAGTCGATATTGTGAAGTGGCTTTTAGATGATGAATAAACTCCCTTAAAAGTTTTTTTTAAAACAACGGCTTTATTAACAACTTAGTTTAACTCACGGTCGAGAAGTACGTCAATGATACGGCGCCTGCTCCCACATCAACGCTTACTTGACTTAATTGATAACTTTATCAATGAATCTTCAATGTACAACTTTTGCTTGTGTGGAGTGAGGGTGCCTGTAACTCGTTCACATGGAGCAAGCGTGTGGTGCCTGCTTCTTGTGCGAGGCGATTCGAGAGTTTAGTGACCTCGGCGTTTTTGACCGACACAAATATACATAAATAATAAGGCGTCCATAGAAAATGTCAATTGCTTTAAAGTAGCGAATTAATTGATAAATTGATGCCGATTTTGATACAGGCATGCATTGTCACCGGATCTGAGTACGTGTGCAAAATGTGGTTGATTGGACAACAGGAAGCAGACAAAATTTTGATTACAAGATTTGACCACGACAAACAGAGGAATCACGTTAAGTAAAACCGTTGAAAAAAGAAGAGCAGGCTTTACCCTTATTGGCAATAAAACAGGCTGTGTTAAGATGTTCAAACACCAAACAGATACCTCTATTGCAAGGCATCAAGTCTGCATTAGCCACACACACGTGTGGCAAAACATGCAAACAAAACATGCTCTGGTAATGTGCATAATTTTTTAAACTGATTGATCTACACTAGAGACAACCTTCTCTCACCACAAGTGTTTGAAAATTCCGACAAAAAAAGCCGGAGACGCGAATTCCCATACAAGTGAAGTATTGGAAAATGACGGCAGGAAACTCCTTGACGGGAACACACTTCTTTTATTAAATCTTGACTTGTAACAATACAACGCGTGGCCTCTCTTCTTCACACCGCACTTCTCTTGACTCAGGATTCTGTGCTGCCGGCTCTCTGTGCCTCGTGTAGACTCCGCGCCTCGGCTACACTCCTCTCTCGCCTCGTGTAGACTCTGCGCCTCTGCTACACTCTCCTCTCTCGCCTCGTGTAGACTTTGCCTCTCTCTCGCTGGCTACACCGTATGCATACTCGGCTCGTGCAGACCGTTCTCTCTCGCTGGCTACACACTACACATTACTCAGCTCGTGTAGACCGTTCTATCTCGCTGGCTACACACTATACATTACTCAGCTCGTGTAGACCGTTCTATCTCGCTGGCTACACACTATACATTACTCAGCTCGTGTAGACCGTTCTATCTCGCTGGCTACACACTATACCTTACTCAGCTCGTGTAGACCTTTCTCTCTCGCTGGCTACACACTATACCTTACTCTCTTCTACTCTCCATTACTCTCCTCTCCGGGCTCTATCTCTACACCTTCGTCTTCATTCTTAGATGGTTCCACTTCCGCCCCTTGCTCCTCTGTGCATCACCTTATATACCCCTTCTTCCCGGGAGACGGAGCGGATGCGGACCTCAACGTCGGCACCGCTCCTCCGTTACCCAATCCCCACGCGCTATCCCCACGATCCGGTTCCGCTCAGCGCGTGTTTCCACTCTCCGACCAATCACACCGCGCTGCTACCCGATCACTCCCTCTGGGCGCGTCACCGGCACACAGCCAATCAGCAGCACTACCCCCACCCGCGCACTGACGCCTGCTCCTCCCCGTCAGCGCGCGTCACCACACACACACCCGTACATACGCGCTGGCACACGACATATACACCCAGCGCGTATCACCACTACATCACCCCCTCCCACATAGCTCGCAGCCGGCCCGGCTGCTAACAACAACCAACCACGACGATAAAACGACAACCAACAAAAAAAAACCCCATAACCCCCCGAGTGTGCCCCGTAACATAACACAACAACAACAACAACAAGAATAACTATGTACAGATTGACAATGAACGCGAAAAGTCAACAATAACACGATACGAGCAAATTCGAAACGAACGCGCCCCACGTCCCTGCGACTACACGCAGTGACGAGGCGCTCCAACTGCCCCGACTCCTCACGAGGCAGGTCATGCAAAGTAGCACGACCTGGCGCGAGTCCGTCTGGCTGGTCCATCGTATGGGGCGGGACACTGACGACCGTCCGGCGGTTCCGGCCGCTCCAGACGGCGCGGAACGGGCCTGAAAGGGCCGGCCCCGCCGCGGAGATCCGGCCGCCGGTGATCGGCAGCTGTCAGTTCCGAGACACCTGGGAGCAGATCAGGCGACAATACGTGTGGATCAGGCAGAGACATTTCCCCCTCTGGGTCGCCGGTCACGTCACACGCCCGGCCATCACGACACAAGGGGAGGCCATATGGAGGCGAGAACGGTTTCAGTCGGGAGGGGTGAACGTACCACCGGCGCCTTCCCCACTTTATCTGAACGCACTGGGGCCGTGCAACGCGCACGACCTCCACGGGTCCCCTCCACGGTCTCAACAATTTAGGCGACGTAGCCAAGGGTGCCTGAGGGCAATGCAGCCAGGCCCTGTCACCTGGTTTCCATTCGTGCATGGACACCTTCCGTGCCCGCAACCGTTCATTAGCAATTTGGCGAGCCCGCGAATTAAGCCGTGCGGCCTCCCTCGCCTCTGTCAGCTTATGAATATTAAACTTAATATGTTCTGCCAAATTAGAATTAGTTCGTGGAGCGGACAGGCCAAGTTGCGTTTCTATTGGCGGGTCAGCTTCCCGACCGTACATCAAATAGAATGGGGAAAACCCCGTAGCTGCATGGGGGGCCATTCTATACGCGGCAAGGACTCCCGGGACCTGCAGGTCCTAATCTACATGTGCCTCGCACACCTGCTGGCACAGCATGGAAGTCCAGGTTTTGTGGAGTCTCTCCACCATCCCGTCAGTCTGCGGGTGGTACGGGGAGGTACGCACCTTCTTGGTACCCAACAGATCGCACACCTCTTGCAACAATTTACTCGAAAAATTTTTACCTTGGTCGGTCAGCAGGCGTTCGGGAGCCCCCTTGTCCAGGACATAGCCCTGGACGAAGGCATCCGTCACAGCCGCTGCCGACTGGTTAGCGAGAGGCCACGCCATAGGCCATCGGGTAAAGTATTCGACCCCCACTAACAAATATTTATTCCCTCTCGGCGTGACTGGGAAGGGCCCCAAAATATCGAGTGCAACGAGCTCGTTGGTACGCGAGACCTGAATAGATTGCAGCGGTGGATTAGCTGCCACGGCCGGTGGATTACGCCTGGCGCACTCAACGCACCCCTTCAGAATATGCACCACATCACTTCCCATTCCCGGCCAGTAATAGTCACGCTGAAGCAGGGCAAGCGTCTTGTTAACTCCCAAGTGCAAGAGGCGTTCGTGTGCCGCCAAGACAACGCTCCCCCTCACAGCGGAAGGCACCACGAGTGCGTTCCGCCGGGACAAACTGTCCCATTTCAATAACACGCCCCGCTCAAGTACATAGGAGCCGGTACGCTCCTGGTCCCCCTCGGGACCCCCAACCTTGCGGCGCAATGCAAGCAGCGAGCTGTCCGCCATCTGGAGGCGGCCCCATTCGCTGAGCGACAGCGAGAGCAGCGAGTCCCGACCCTGAGAGGCAGCGGAATCATCCCCACTCGGTGCGCCCGCTGTCGCAGCCAGTGCCCCCATCTCCCCCGCAAGCGTCGGTTTACAGCGCGCCGATCCCGACAAACACGCGCATTCATCACAAGGCAACAACCGCGACAAGCAATCGGCATTCGTGTGTCGCAACCCCTTACGGTACGTAGTCGTAAACTGATAGTCCTGGAGGACTTCCAACCAACGCGACAACTGGCCCGAGGGCTGGGCGACCCTCAATGAATACTGTAGCGCCGCGCGGTCCGTTCGGACTGTAAAGTGACGACCATACAGATATGGCCTAAACTGCTGCACAAAAAAAACAATGGCAAGCAGCTCGCGACGGGTGACACAGTAGCGCTGCTCCGCCGGAGACAACACCCTACTACCGTAGGCGACAACTCTTTCGACACCCCCAACGACTTGGGATAGCACCCCCCCAATGCCCGTGTTGCTAGCATCCGTGTCCAGCAAAAAGGGACTGGCAAAATCGGGATAACACAAGGGTGGGGCACCCACCAAGGCGTCCCGGAGGGAGCGAAACGCGGCCTCCTCCTCCGGTCCCCATTTGAACTTCACTCCCTTCGCCGTTAGAGCGTGCAAGGGTTTTGCAATAGTGGCGAAGTGCTCAACGAACCGCCGATAATAAGAAGCAAACCCGATGAAACTACGCACGTCGGAAACGGACGTAGGTGTCGGCCACGAACCGACACAATCCGTCTTCGCGGGATCGGTGGAGATCCCCGAAGAATCGACAATGTGACCCAAGTATCTAACCGACTTCCGAAGGAGGTGACATTTGGCCGGTTTAAATTTCAGCTTAGCCGATCGCATTCGCAAGAACACCCCTCTCAATCGCTGGAGGTGTTCTTCAAACGTTTTACTGAAAACAATGACATCGTCCATATAAATCAAGCATGTATCCCACTGCAAGCCCGACAAAACCAACTCCATAAGTCGCTGAAACGTCGCTGGAGAGGAGTGAAGTCCCCTGGGTAACCGGTTAAACTGGAACAGCCCCCCTGGAGTCCGAAATGCTGTCTTAGGTTTCGACTCTTCGTCGAGCGGCAACTGCCAAAACCCCGATAACAAATCAAGAGTCGAAAAATATCGCGCACCAGACAATGCATCGAGGGACTCATCCATCCTGGGGAGCGGATACGCGTCAGCCACAGAGATCTTATTCAGGCGACGGAAATCAACGCAGAATCGCAGGGACCCGTCCTGCTTCTTAACCAGCACAATAGGCGCTCCCCACGGGCTAGAGGAGGGCGAAATAATATCGGCTTCTAGCATTTCGTTAACAGCCGACTGAACATGTTCCTTCTCCACGGGACTCAGTCGGAAGGGATTTAGCTTGACCGGCGCCGCATCGCCCGTTTCAATGTGGTGGTGCAACAAATCTGTGCACCCAATGTCATACTCATGTTTACTGAACACATCAGAGAATTCTATGAGCAACTCGCGCAGCGCACCCAACTGCGCCGCCGACAAATCGTCCGAGGCGGCACATAACGAATGGACCCACTCAAGGTCTTCCCTTGGCTCAACGTTCCGCGCGGGGCTCGAGCCCACCTGCGCAACCAACCCATCATCCCCAGGAACCTGCGCCGCGTGAGCCAGCACGGTGCCCTGCGGGATGACAGCTGGTCGCGACCCCGCGTTCAAAACCATCACAAACGGATCCCTGTCAGCCCGCACCAAAGTGTGAGCCACCGATAAATCAAGACCCCCGACAGCCTTGTTAGAAGGACCCAAAAGCATACTCTGTCCCGAAGCCTCCCTCACCCATGGTTTTCGCAACCGGAGGGGAATCAACATCTGTGAACCCGGGGGCACTTGCACTGTCTGCGTCGCCACCGCTTGTATCGTAGCGCACGCCGTCCGAATGTCAGTAGGGCCCGTCAAAAATGAAATCCGGCGACCCGATGGCAGTTCAATGCATCGTTGATCGATAAGAATTTTAATGGGCATTTTAGCCAAAAAGTCAGTGCCCAAAAGACACGGAACTGCCAAAGAAGACGAAACGAAAACGGGTCCCGATAATTTGATATCTCCAATGCAAATGGACGCCCTAACCTGACCGATAATGCCCAACGATCCCCCATTAGCGGCGTAAAATGGCACATCCACTGGAAGCAGCGGGCGACATTGGACTGGGAGAATATCATAAATGAGGTCCGATATAATAGTTGCCGATGCCCCCGTGTCCACTAACACCTTAATCTCGACCCCATCAATAGATCCCGTAACAACGGACGAACCCGCCGAAGCAGCCACAATTCTATGCCCCAATTCCGCCCATTCGATGTCTCCCTGGTCCCGGCCGAACCCCCCTCGCCGAACCGAATCCCCGAACCTTAACCGGCCCTCCTCCGCCGCAACGCGGCGTCCCATGTGTGCCGAATAAACAGGCCGAGCGTGTGAGGTGCCGCGACTTGCCGGGGATTGTAGAGATGACTTGGGCTCTCGGTCGTCGTCCAGCCGAGCTCCCATGGCGCGCTGCCGCGGAGCGCGGCACCCGGACGCCACGTGGCCCCGGAGGCCGCAGTTATAGCACGTGACGAGGGTCGGAGTAGATCTTGGTTGCTCCGACTTTCGGCCCGATCGCAGAGGCGACCGGGCCCCCGGCCTCCAGTCCCCTGGTCGTCCCGTGGCGAACGCCTCCTCTCGTGGGCTGACGACTTGGGGTTCGGCGACCACCAACCCCGGGGCTGCGACGACAGCAGCGTTGCAACCAACGCCTTGCTTCCGTTGTAGGGCCTCGTACGCTTGAATACTCGTGGCGACTCTCAAAGAAGAAATATCAATGTCGTCAGCTGTGTTGATAGGGACCCCCAGGTCCTGCGCCAACTTGAGCAGCTGCTCCAAAACCATCGCGTCTTGGCCCTCCTCGTCCATCCGAGGGAACGCAGCATCAGCAAGAGCCAGCAACGCCGTGCGATAGGCCAGCGCGGTCTCCGTGGCCGCTTTCCGTCTTGCGTAGAAATGATGGCGGCACGCCGAGGGAGGTCCGTAGACCCTGGCCAACAAACCCAGCGCATCCTTTAGCGTGGAGCGGTCCGACTTCCGTGCAGACCTGAAGGCCGCGAGCGCGTCGTCGTCCAGCAGGGCAGGCAACGCCCGCAGCGCCGTAGCATCGGACCACGCTGACATCTCTTGATGCGCCAAAAACCTTCGCTGAAATTTGCCCCAGTCTCCGCCTTCCGCCTTGAAGGCTGACAACGTGGGCAGACGCTGCTGAAAAATGAAGTCATCCCCCTCGTGGTTCCTCTCCGCCTGTCCGTCGGTGTCTAAGATGGCGGCTCCAGCAGCAGACGTAAGATGGCGGACCCCCTCGCGCGCTGATGACGTCGATGCGCGCGCTTGGGAACCCACCACCACGTGGCGCTCGCCGTTCCCGCCAAAAGTAGGCCCAGGCGCAATGGCGGGAATCCCCCATTCGTTTTGGCGGGAATCTGCGGGGCGACCTTGTAAAATGTCCCCCACCGTCCCCGCTCCTCCCGACGAGCTGATCTCCGCCAAGATGGACGCGGCGGCGAGCAGCAGCTCCGCCAGTCGGGAGTGCGCCTCACGAAGCCCGGCGTCTGTCCCCGGTCGCTCGGCCGGCGCCGTCGACGGACCCTGCAGCGTGGGCAAGTCCTCTTCCTCACCCCCCGCCACCAGCGGCCCCGAGTCGTCCAGGTCTTCCTCGCGGTCAATCCCGTGGGTCCTACGGGTCTTCCTCGTCTCCATACTTGGAAGCCCGTTTCACTTCTGACGCCAGATGAAGTATTGGAAAATGACGGCAGGAAACTCCTTGACGGGAACACACTTCTTTTATTAAATCTTGACTTGTAACAATACAACGCGTGGCCTCTCTTCTTCACACCGCACTTCTCTTGACTCAGGATTCTGTGCTGCCGGCTCTCTGTGCCTCGTGTAGACTCCGCGCCTCGGCTACACTCCTCTCTCGCCTCGTGTAGACTCTGCGCCTCTGCTACACTCTCCTCTCTCGCCTCGTGTAGACTTTGCCTCTCTCTCGCTGGCTACACCGTATGCATACTCGGCTCGTGCAGACCGTTCTCTCTCGCTGGCTACACACTACACATTACTCAGCTCGTGTAGACCGTTCTATCTCGCTGGCTACACACTATACATTACTCAGCTCGTGTAGACCGTTCTATCTCGCTGGCTACACACTATACATTACTCAGCTCGTGTAGACCGTTCTATCTCGCTGGCTACACACTATACCTTACTCAGCTCGTGTAGACCTTTCTCTCTCGCTGGCTACACACTATACCTTACTCTCTTCTACTCTCCATTACTCTCCTCTCCGGGCTCTATCTCTACACCTTCGTCTTCATTCTTAGATGGTTCCACTTCCGCCCCTTGCTCCTCTGTGCATCACCTTATATACCCCTTCTTCCCGGGAGACGGAGCGGATGCGGACCTCAACGTCGGCACCGCTCCTCCGTTACCCAATCCCCACGCGCTATCCCCACGATCCGGTTCCGCTCAGCGCGTGTTTCCACTCTCCGACCAATCACACCGCGCTGCTACCCGATCACTCCCTCTGGGCGCGTCACCGGCACACAGCCAATCAGCAGCACTACCCCCACCCGCGCACTGACGCCTGCTCCTCCCCGTCAGCGCGCGTCACCACACACACACCCGTACATACGCGCTGGCACACGACATATACACCCAGCGCGTATCACCACTACACAAGCATTGCAAAAGAACCGTCTGTGCGCGGGCGTGCCTGCGTGTGTGTGTTTAAACTACATGGGGAGCGGTGGTGTAGTGGTTAGCGCGCTGCACTACGAACCCAGCGACCCCGGTGCGATTCCCGCTCACGGCCAACACCAGTGACGATTATCTGAAGCGGTCATGGGCCTCTCCTAGGTCGACTCAGCCTCAAATGAGTACCTGGTGCGAAGTGTGAACACCACCACTGGGGAGACAAAGGCGGCCGAGCGTGGTGCTGCCACCCACCCCCTCGTGCGCCGTGCCGACCTTCATAGGTGCTCGCTAACAACACTTGCCCCTACAGTCTGTTAATGCGATACAGAGAGGATCTTTGTCCGTGTTGTGACCTGCAGTGTGGTGAGTGGGTGAGCGAGTAGGTGGGTAGGTGAGTGTGATATTAAGAAAACACCCCCTTGCGTTGTATCTTCTCTTCTTCTACAACAACAAAAAACGTCCCATATCTAGCATCACCATCCCAGAATAGAGCAAGGAAGAAGAATCACGCGCATGCATGGATCCTGTACACAAGCTTCAGTCATCGGAAGGCGTTTTAATTCGCGATTGTACCGTGACGTTGAGGGGATGCCACGTGCAATCACGCTGTCGCCTTGGTCGGAAAAAGAGAAATCCTTTTTTGGCGCTGGTTTATTTTGATCTATTTGTCATCACTAAAGTATTGGGGCGATCCTTTTCACGAATTTCCCCGGATTTTTTCATCTTATTCTCTTAGGGCAAAAAACAAATCGATGATAGGGGATCGCAACTTTAAACTAAAGTTTAATTCATCTTGCATCATTATCATGACCCCCGCCCCCTCCATCGCGACCCGCCCGCTGTTACAGGTCGAACGCACAGAACTAACGCATTAATACAAGCCGTCAACCTTTTAGTTGGGTGGCGTTAACGACAAACAAACAACCTCAAGAAATCGCTAAATTTCAAGGTTCAGAGGAGCCTCTTGTGTGCCCCATTGTGGCACGGCGCTTTGCCCACTTGAGGCTCGCAGCTTTTGTGTGTTGCCCTGTCGTGCCCAATCGGCCCTCGCATCGTCGACCGCTTTATTTTCTGCCTCGCTTAATGGCTCAACCACCCACTTCCACCCCCACCCACCCACCCACCACCCACCCCGATGTTAACCCAAACTTCAACTTTGGCTGAACTTTTCCGGTTGCTGGTTTTGGGGGATTATTGCTCCAGCCCCGATGTGTTTTAAAAGCCACGAGCTTTGGCGCTTGCCATGTTCACGGGGGAGGTGGATGGGGGTGGTGGTGAAACAAAGAAAAAAAAAGACCGAGAGAATGAGAAAGGGTCACGTACGCTTGCTGCCTTTGAGTGGCGAGATGTTAACTACCTCGCCTGGTATACAGGAGGTCGTCAGTTCAATCCCAACACCTACACCTGTTGTATATTTGAAGTTTGCGTGTTCTCCCCCGTGGTTTGGGTGGATTTTTCTCCGGGTCCTTCGGGGTTTTCCCTCCACATTTATAAAACACGCGTTTAGAGAAAGTTGGCCGCTACAAATCGCCACGCGATGATAAGCCACTTCGTTGAGCCAGGTCGCTTCTGTAAAAGAGCTATATAGCTCAGTGGGCCTTAGCTGGTAAGAAAAAGAGAGTTGTTACGTACATACGTTGAACTTCTTTCGCTCCATACATAGCCAAACGTGCTAATCCGAGGTGCTGGGGTGGGGGAGGACAGCAAACTAACACACAAAAAGCAGTTCTAAAGAAATTAGTTTTCAATTTAGTATAGTAGTGGTGTGTATAGTAGCATATAGTGTATCGTCGTGTATAGTTTAGTGTATAGCGTAGTAGATATGTTTTTAAGAAATTCGCACCGTACATAGCCAATTGTGCTAACGAGCGGTGCAGGATGGGAGTGGGAACAGCAAACTACAAAACACAAAAAGCAGTTCTAAAGAAATGAATTGTTAGGCAGAGACAAACAAAAACAACAAAACCCTCCACTTGAAATGCTCTCGAATTGTAAAAAAAAAATAACATTCGCAAATGCCGAGAGCGAAAGCGTAGGGCGGAACATCGGGATACCAAACCGTCGGGATATAGGCGCCACGTCAGAGCATTTCCATTCAGGAAGAAAACTAATTGCAAGGGAATGTTGCAAAGTTCGAGCAATGTCTCGTCTAGCATCCCATAAACATTCCTGCGGAGGGACGTTGGGTTGCTCGGTCAATGGCCTGCAGGGTCAACGGCGGCGTGGTGTATTCCGCAAATATGCCCGACTGTGAGGGCGGGCACAAGCCGGCGTGAGTAGGTTAAACGTTGAGTTTTATAAGGGCACCACGGGGTGACCAGCCCCTCCCTACCCAGCCCCACCTAGCCCCACCCTCCCCACCCAGCCCCTCCTCACCCTCCCCACCCAGCCTCTCCCCACCCTCCCCTCCCCACCAAGACCCACCCTCCCCACCCAGCCCCTCCCCACCCTCCCCTTCCCACCCAGCCCCTCCCTCCCCACCCAGCCCCTCCCTGCACGACGGACTGACACAATAATCCCCTGTGGGCTGGTGTAACCAGGAGGTTCCTACCAGTATGCGCATGCACTCCAGTTTTGGAAGCAATGTGTGTATGTATGTTGAGCTTCTTTCGCACCATTCGTAGCCAACTGTGGTAATCGGAGTTGCGATTAATCGGAGGCGCATACGCTGATGTTCTAAAACATCTGACTTAAACACACACAAACACACAGCTGAGATGACTGTAGTAGAACTGACAACAAAACCGCTGTTCACTTTCAACGATGCCAGTGGTGGCACGCGCGCAAAGAATTTGTCTGAACACAGACTGACAGGGCCACGGCTGTAATTGGCTTTGATGGGCTTACAACCCTCGCACTGATCAAATCTGTAAATGATGAGAAAACCCCGTCGTAACGGGAGAATGGTGCAGGCCGGAAAACCCCGTAGGGTTCAAACAAACACACAAAAACGTGTAAAATATCAGATGATCACATTTTCTCAAATTTCAATGAACAAATATTCCACTTCAAGTTGAAGCCCGCGTGTAATTTCTCGTAACCGCTCCAGAGTTTTGCTTGTACTGAATCAATGCTGCTGACATTATTTACCCCCGCAAGGCCGCGAGACAGATGGGTTTTGTAAAGAATACTTTTATTATTTACGTGGAAAAACGGATATATATTCTCCGTTCACCGATGTTGGTTATTAATATTCTCCACAATGACGCGAATGATACTTATATTGAGTTATACACCCACGGTTCAGTTTAATTTAATCCATACGGGGATAATGAAAGTAAACTTGATCCTTACTAGCACCTGTGCATGCGTTGTTTTGTTGTGGCCTATTAACAACGTTGCAAGTATTTTAAGCATATCCCAGCCATCCTTATCACTACTGTACTAATAATACTGTAAATCACAAGCATTTCTCATTCCACTGCTGGATGAAGGCCTCCGCACGCCGTGCGGCTTGATTGCAATGCCTCCTCATTCGCGACCTGGGCGAGTTCTTGTTCCACCTCTGGACCAGAGGTCGCAAACGGGTTTTGATTCCTTACCCGTACCCGTACCCGGCCGCACCAGGGTCGCAAATGGGTACTCGTACCCTACCCGATACCCGGCTACCCGTACCCGGCCGGGTATCGGGTAGGGTACGGGTACCCGATTGCGACCTCTGGGATGAAGCCATGTTGCAGGCGCGGGTGGGTTGATTCTAGGAACTTGAATTGTGAGAAGAGACAAGACGTTGGGAAATGAGTGACAAACGGTTACTCACCAGTGACTCACGGCCTACCCGTACCCGTACCCGGCCGCACCAGGGTCGCAAACGGGTACCCGTACCTGGCCGGGTACGGGTAGCCGGGTATCGGGTAGGGTACGGGTATCGGGTACCCGGTTGCGACCTCTGCTCTGGACACATCTTCTGACGCCGTCCAATATCGCGAGTGTCAAAATTTCTCCCACGTCCGCTGCCGCGCGCACACACATCCCAAAGTTAATAAACACATCGGCGGAGAGGCTTCGGGCGGCGGAGAGCAACACCGCGTCGTCAGGTGACATTTCCCAACTCACGCTTGGGGAAATGTTTGGGTAACACTCGCTTCGCGTGGGTTCATTGTCGTCCGTGTCGTTGTTTTAAAGCCGCCGCAAAAGAGATTTCAGGTGTGTGTGTGTGGCCGACGTGTGGAAGCGAACGTCGCCTTGACCTTGAACTTCAATGAAAACAATTCAACGCATCCTTCAATAACACTGTGGCTTTAAAATAAAAAATAAATATTAACGGTGACGTTTCCGAGCAACGGCCCTTCTTCATAACGCACGTTGAATTTTCGTATTATTTGTTGCGCTTGTGCACCACTGTCAACGCGGCATCACGAAAGGCATTCTTAAACCTCAATGACACCGTTCTGATGCATCTAAAAGACATTATGGGGACCCCCCCCTTTCGATTGGAACCGACGCAGTCATGATGTAACCGATCAGCTCGCCGAACTTTTAACCCGGTGGTCGCCGATTCCAATGAATTTCTCGACGCAGCAGTTGAAACGATTACGCGAGTCTCTTAAAATTCTCCGCACCGCCTCCGTCCACCCCGCCGGTGCGAACTGTTACGCCTCAAGCCACCGTCAGGTCGTGTGTGATGGAGTAAAGTGTGAGCACTCCCAACTCGTCCGTGAAGTCTGGCCAGAGTGGAAGAGTAGGCCAAATACCCCATAGATGGGGGATCTAGAGCTCCCTCCCTCTCGTAGAAATCCGTCTGCCAGCAGTGGCATGAGCAATCAGCTACACGGTTTCCGATTTTCATATTGATTTAAATATATCTTGTGGCAACCGAATAAACTAAACAATATTTTGAATCTTCTTGGATCTTTCGGTAAAGTCACGTAGAAGGGAAATAATAAAATAATAAAAATAAAACATAATAAAATACAATTCTCACAACGTTTCGGCCACAACGCAAGCAGCCGTCCGAAACGTCGTGAGAATTGTATTTCATTATGTTTAATTTTTATTATTTTATTATTTCCCTTCTACGTGACTTTACCGAAAGAACCGAGAAGATGAATCCCTGCAGTCACGAAAGCTTTAAATCGAAATATTTTGTATTTCACCAGGTAAGGCTCACTGAGCCGTGTAGCTCTTTTTCAGAAGCGACCTGGCCACAAATGATAGCTCAAAAAAGTGGCTTATCATGTGGACATGTATAGCAGCCAAATGGATATCTGGCATAGTAAAACTCTACTCTTAGGTTTTTTTCGGTAAAGTCACGTAGGTTAAAAAAAACCCCTAAGAGTATGAATCCTTGAAGTCATGAAAGCTTCAAATCTAGTTAATCTTTTATTTCTAGATTTGAAGCTTTCGTGACTGCAAGGAATCATCCTCTTAGGTTTTTTCGGTAAAGTCACGTAGAAAGTAAAATAAAATAAAAACAAAAATCACGACGTTTCGGAGGCAACACAAGTCTCCGTCATCAGGTGGGACCGTCACAGCCAGATTAATCTTTCTCACTCGATGCCCCACGGCCCCAATCCTCTACACATGGACATGCCGCACCGTGGGCCCCCCTTTGGCCCCCCAATGGGTACGCATGCCGTTCGTGACAAACTGCACGGTGCTCAAGTCGGTGTCGCGTTCGCCTGCGTCTCGGTCGTCACGCGTGTCGCTTGGCACCGTGCCGCACGTCTCCTGTGTCGCACGCGCCACCGTCTGACCCAACGCATCGTCTGTGTTTGTGCCCCCAGCAGAGGTCGCACACTGGTTTTGATTCCTTACCCGTACCCGGCCGCACCAGGGTCGCAAATGGGTACCCGTACCGGGTACGGGTACCCGTTCCCTACCCGTACCCGTACCCTACCCGAAATGAGTGACAAACGGTGACTCACCAGTGACTCACGGCCTACCCGTACCCGGCCGCACCAGGGTCGCAAACGGGTACCCGTACCTGACCGGGTACGGGTAGCCGGGTATCGGGTAGGGTACGGGTATCGGGTACCCGGTTGCGACCTCTGGCCCCCAGGCCCCACTCCTACAAACATGAGAGCCCCCCCCCACCACCACATGCCGCCCATGCGATTCGGGCACCCCCCCCCCCCCTCGCCACGGCCGCCTCCCTTCGGCGTCCCTCGTGGGCCCCCACCGCCTCCCCCACGCGGGATATGGGCCCCCTCCTCCGCAAGTCCAGATGCGGGGGCCCCCTCTCCCCCCGCAGTCTCCCCGCCAAACAGTTTCTCATGCCCCCTTTGTTGCGCCGTCACATCTGGGCCATGCCGACGAGGGGCCCGCACAGTATGGGTGGTTTTCCACTGGCTGTTTGCCGACCAGAGCTGGACCAAACTCAGAAAACTCTGGCGTCTGGGGCCAAGCAGGGCCAGAGGCGGGGTTTAAAGTGCACGCTTCAGGAAATGCGAAATGTTTAGTCACGCATTGGCATGCACGCGCGACTCGGCTGATTCGTTATGTGACGTCGTCGGCATGGGTCGACTTCTGCAGTGGAGAAACAATCTCGCGCTAGGCTGGATCGCATGTGCGGTGGAAAAAAAAAAGAGGAATTAGATTACAACTGCTGCACATCCACAGAGCTAGAGAATCTTGATGTAGTTCTCCACTCTGTGAAGTAAAGTCGGGGGCTGCACAGTTTCTGTTTTCTGTCGTCATAGCCGAAGATCGCGTCTTGGGAGTTTTAAGAAAATAACGCAACACAAGCGGTCGTCCTTCAGAACGACCGCTTGTGTTGCGATCGAAACGTGGGAGTTTTTTTGTTATTTTCTTTGAACCTATCTACGTGACTTTACCGAAAGATCCAAGAATATAGCACTATAAAAGTTTGCAATAGATAATAATAGTGGGCACGTTTCTTTCGTTGAACGTGGTGATACAAGCGTGGGAAGAGAGGCGGTGGGAGGCAATCCTCGAGTCTGGCAGCGTGAGGAAAGTCGCCTACAAAGGGAGAAGTTAGTTGTGTGACCTGCAAGTGTGGTGGATGAAGTGTGGATGAGACGAAGCGGTTTGTCTGATAGACAAGACGGAGTCTGCAGCACGGGTGGAAAAATCAATGAGTGAAGTTCCCGAGAAGAGTAACCATGGTAGTAGTAGTCAGAATCAGAATGTGTATTTATATTGGTGGAATCCGATGAGCTATAAAGCTTTTTTTCCATAGATGTCCAGTAGCGGCGGAAAATAACGTTAGAACAAACAATACAAAAACAGTAGTGCAGACTACAAAAACAAATCACCCAAACACATACAAATAAAACTAAACCATCCCCATCCCACTGAGATATTCACTTATTTTTCAAAAGCGACCAAGCCACAAACGATAGTTCAACAAAGTGGCCTATCATTTAGACATAATCTAAGTAATCTGAATGCATCTTTCTTAGTAGTAGTAGCGATAGAAGAGTGATAATTGGGTGACTGCAGTGAATCGGTGAGTGCAGAATTAACGTTTAACCTACTCACGCCGGCTTGTGCCCGCCCTCACAGTCGGGCATATTTGCGGAATACACCACGCCGCCGTTGACCCTGGCCATTGACCGAGCAACTCAACGTTCCTACCAGCTCCCTCCGCAGCAGGAATGTGTTAATTATTCGGAGTTACAGAGGCTGTGGCAGAGAAGAGAAAACCTAGCTTTCATCGATGTCTCCTGAGCCAGGTTTGGTGATACAGCCATTCCACGACTGGAGGATGAGATTATTGTAGTAAGCATATGCACAGTTTAATTACAAGTCAGGGGGAAATATATTGAATGCCTCCATATTTAGTAGCTATCTTTAAATGTTTACTCCAAATATGTTTGGAGTGTAAATTAAATATTTAAAAAAAATGCTTTACCCATACCGAAATATGCAACAAATTATACATCAAATTACATTGACTACTTAAATTATGTAAAAATGCATGTTATAATTGGAACATTAATGAAATATGTAATGTTCCCATACAATATTAACATGTTTTTGTATGCGTTATTTTAAAATGGAAAATGTATGTTTGCATCCCAACGGTATATATACATTATGAATATTCAAAAATACCATCTATTATTGGTGCGATATATATTTTTTTAAAGTTGCAGTGAATGTCGTGGCCTCTCGTGGATGCAGGCGTCATAGGAAACTTTTACTTTGCCACCAAAGACAAAAAATCCCCCCTCTGTATAAGGGGCCGTCCATAAATGACGTCACGCGATTTTGGACGATTTTTGACCCCCCCCCCCCCTTGTCACACGGTGTCACAAAAAGTCAGACCCCCCCCCTCAAATATGACGTCACAAAGCTGTGCCCCCCACCCCTCACAAAAAAATAAAACATGCTTCAAATCATACTCGTTTGTGTTTTCGGTAAAGTCACGTAGGTAAAAAATAGAAATTTATTTTAAAAAATTAAAATTAATTTAACTTTTTTTACATACGACAAAACCAAAGAGTATGAATTATTGTAGTCACGAAAACTTCAAATCTAGAATTAATGCTTCAAATCGCTTTAAACTATTGTCATTGTAGTGCGTATTTAATGTGGCGCTGCACTTTGATGTTGTAGGAGAAAACATTTATTAAAAAGTCTATTTAATTAAGTAGAACGTGTTGTCTATATTCATTTAAAGTTGCGCATTTTGATGTGACGTCACATTTCTCACCCCCCCCCCCGCCCCTTGTCACAAATCGTCACAAATGTCTGACCCCCCCCCTAGATGAGTGACGTCATTTATGGACGGCCCCAAACCTTCACAGACTGTTGGGGCAAGTGCCGTTAGCGAGGAGCAAACCTATGAAGGCCGGCACGGCACACGAGGCCGTGAGCTGGCCAGCGCCACGCCCGACCGCCTTTGTCTCCCCACAGTGGCGATGTTTACACACACCACACCAGATACTCATTTAAAGACTCAGTCGACCTAGGGTGAGAGGCCTAGGACTGGTCATATAGTCGTCACTGCTGTTGGTCCGTGAGTGGGAATCGAGTCCCTTAAACACCAAAAATATCATCAGCTATGATCTATCCACTGCTGGGTGAAGACTTCCACAAGCCATCGCCACCTCGGTCTCGCAATGCGAACAAGCCGTCTAGAAACTGCACACGCTCCGAATCCATCGCTCCATCTCCTCCGCTGACGTCGTCCCTGGGGCGTTTGCCTCCGTTGGCTGTCACTCCGTCGTTAGTCTCGACCACCGAATACAAACAACAAATCGAAAACAGTTCTTGCGCATGCAATTCGATGCATGTACCGTGATGTTAAAACAAAAAACTAAATCCCATATGAACATTTTAATGGATGCATTCTTAATCACCCCTGCCACCCAGAAATTTTGGCAACGTTGGGCCAACGTTGGCTACTTAACCTTGGCATGTTTCGTCAGGTATGCGCGTGTAAAAATGTTTAAATAACAATTCGGTAGTGAAGTTCAAAAAGGTGTCCAACAGCGCCACCACGTGCCCTGTGTTTCTTCACATGCAAATGAGACTCGTCCTAAAACTAAACTTTTTAATGTACCCAGTGAGCTCATTATTAGCTTCTTTTTCAGAAGCGTCCTGGCTAAGACAAATGATATCACAACAAGAAGTGGCTTAGGGGCCGTCCATAAATGACGTCACGCGATTTTGGACGGTTTTTTTACCCCCCCTCGGTCACACGGCGTCACAAAAAGACAGACCCCACCTCAAATATGACGTCACAAAGCTCTGCCGCCCCCCCCCCAAAATAAAACATGCTTCGAATCGCTTTAAACTATTGTCATTGTAGTGCATATTTAATGTGGCGCTGCACTCTGATGTTGTAGGAGAAAACATTTATCAAAAAGTCTATTTAATTAAGTAGAACGTGTTGTCTATATTTATCGAAAGTTGCGCATTTTGATGTGGCACCATTTATTAAAAAAAACCCTCCCCCTTGTCACACAGGGATTAATAAAGTACAACCATAACCACAATCATTTAAACAGAAACCTACGTATTGATTTATATGAAGACAAGTCCAGATATTGTGGCCAAGGTTCAGCAAATTGTTGTTTTTATTTACATAGCATAGCAATTATTAGTTTTATAATATATTTTGGGGGGGATGTGTCCCCCCCAATATATATTTTAATTACGGCCTTGGTACAAAGACAATGTACGGATCAAAGCATTTATATCTCGGGGTGAGCAGCTGTATCACGGGATATTAACTTTTTTTGGTCAGTCTCAAAGTATGAAAAAGAAATAAGGTTAGCTTTTACCCTTTTTTAATGACTTAATTTATATTTCTTATTTTTTTCTATCTATGTGACTTTACCCAAATAACCATAGAATATAGCTTTAACCCTTTTATATTTAACGCGATCTTAGATCGATATGAACGATAATCGGAGGCGCGTGGAGGGGGGGCGGGGCTACTCTGAGCACGAACCACCCAATCAACGCGCGCTTTCAACTTCACCTCCAACCAATCACAGAGCTCCTTGCTTACACACCCCCCCCTACCCCCACCCCCACCCCGGCTTTGCCTATTCGCGCTACGAAATCCAATCGGGGTCTAAGCGTCCGCGAAGCCTCGTGGTGGTGGTGGTGATATTCTCTCTCTGCTCGTTACCTTCTTGTAAACAACTCACATTATAAAAAAAAATAAACACCGCTGTTTACCCTCGCCGCCAACATGGGGAAGCTGAACGCGGCGATGCTAAGATACCTGTCCAGGGACGACTTTCGGGTTCTGATTGCGGTGAGTTGATGCGTGCGCGTCTCGCAAGACGATGATAATCGCCCGCGCCCATGAGCAACATTACTCCGGGATTATTCTCTTTAGCAGAGGGTTTAATTTATACAGAGTGAGGGGGGGAGGGGTTTAATCGCTCTATCTCCACGGCGGCTGAGCCACCCTCGGGTTTTCCCGACTTTGACTGCGGCTCCGTAGTTCATCTTGACCTGCCGGCCGTGACCACCTCTTTCTTGCCCGTGGCTTGCCCTGCCACAGCAACAACGGGTCCACATCGGCACTGTAACACATTCCTGCTGCGGAGGGAGCTGGTAGGAACGTTGGGTTGCTCGGTCAATGGCCAGGGTCAACGGCGGCGTGGTGTATTCCGCAAATATGGCCGACTGTGAGGGCGGGCACAAGCCGGCGTGAGTAGGTTAAACGTTGAGTTTTATAAGGGCACCACGGGGTGACCAGCCCCTCCCCACCCAGCCCCCACCCAGCCCCACCCCTCCCAGCCCCCACCCAGCCCCACCTCTCCCACCCCCCACCCATCCCCACCCCTCCTACCCCCACCCTGCCCCACCCCTCCCACCAGATGAGGTATCAAGAATCACGGATGTGCTGTGTTCACCAGGTTGAGATGGGCATGAAGAACCACGAGATCGTGCCCAACTGCCTCATCACCTCCATTGCCAACCTCAAGCACGGCGGCACCAACAAGATCCTGCGGGAGCTCGTCAAGCACCGCCTGCTCGCCTACGAACGCGCCAAAAGTACGTGGCACGCTCTCACATTTTTCCCACTGGCCGAGCCGAGCCAGCGTAGGACCCTTGGGTATACAGGTGCCGTTTGCCGTGCTGAGCCGGAACCAAACCGTGATACGCTAACCTCACAGGACACCTGAATCTGGCTCGGGGCAAAGCAGGGCCAGGGGTGGGGCTAGTGATTTGGTTGCGCGTGACATCGGCGGCACGCTTGCGTTTCCGTGGAGAAAATAAGTCATATTTTGAAAAAGCTTTTTAAAAAACACGCTTTAATGAAATGTACCGTACGAGTAAAGGCAGAACTCCAAGACTCCAGGAAGTGGCCCGAAGCTTGCCATAACGTAAGGGACTGTGGTGATTTGCAGCCAACGTGAGTTGAGCGTGGACAATTAGACCCAAGCCAGCGAAACATAAAATATAAAAAAGATTGCTTCAAAATGTTTTTTTTTTATGATAGAATATAGTATTGTCATCAGTATGACATAAGTATACAAAGTTTGCAGTCGATACGACATTGGGAAGTGGGTAAAAATTGAGTTACAAGATTTGAGGATACGACAACAACAACGACAACAACAGACAGAGTGAGTTAAATAAAAGCGTGGCGCCACGCTGGGCTGGCTCAGCGCGGCCCTTGCGCAGCGATGAAGAATCACGGATGTACGTTGCAATCAAGCTATTGAGAGGGCTGCATTGCCCGGGGGTGGGCGGGGTCTGATGCTCTGTCAGATTCCAAAGTCTAGTAAGTGGATGGTCTCAAGCCTTCTGCTGCACCTATGAATGCAGGGTTCTTCAACGTAGTCAGGGCTCTTCAACTATAGTTCAAAACGGGCCGGAGTAGCACTAGCGTATGCTGGTGAACCACGTGACATCGTGTCACTCATTTGTATCTCCATAGCTCAGCAAGACACGAAGAAGAGCCTTTGCGAGTCACTTCTGGCCCGTGGCCTGACCATTTGATAAAACATAATAAAACCAGTTAACCACGACTGTAACTTATTCGTCCCCCTATTTGTATGCATGTATGTTGAACTTCTTTCTCACCGTATGTAGCCAACTGCTAATCGGAGGTGCGGGGAAATTGGAGGTGTAAGGGGACCCTGACCCTCGCTCATAACCCAACCAGTGACACCTCAACAGGGGGGGGGGGGGGGCCCCTTTTCACCTTGTTTTCCTTTGACTTTTGGTGTTCACAGTGCCACACCACCGCAATCGGTTGTACACATCGATCGCATTCCTTTACGTAATTAGGTGGGAGCCCATTGCCAAAAATCGGAATGATTTTGACGGCGCGATGTCTCCCCCCGCCTCGCACGTGCCCCGTCAGCTGTGCAGGGCTACCGGCTGACCTTCTCGGGCTACGACTACCTGTCGCTGAAAACGCTGGCGGCGCGGGACACCGTGGCCTCCATCGGCAACCAGATCGGAGTCGGCAAGGAATCCGGTACGGACGCCGCACCCCTCGGAATAAAATTGACCAGGCGCACAGTGGAGCTGGACTAATCTTCATATCTGGAATATAATCACCGATGCTATAAACGTACGAATTGAGAAGCATTGGTTATCATGCACACGATTCAGGGCAAGTATGGTTAATTGTTGAAGTCTACGTATCGTGAGCTTAAGAATAGCAACGTGGGGTGAGGGGTGAAACAATGGATGGATTCTATAATGGGCATTTTGTCGTAATCGTCATGTAGCAATGATCTATCTGCTGCTGGATGAAGGCCTCGCCAAGCTATCGCCCAGTTCGCACGGTCTCGTCACACAACAATCCACCTAAAGCACCCGCGCGTGGCCTGACCCCCGTAAACTCGATCTCGATCGTTACAATCGCCAGACATTTACATCGTGGCGAATGAGGAGCAGAAGCAGATGGCCATGAAGCTGCACCGGCTGGGCCGCACGTCCTTCCGCAACCTCAAGATCAAGCGAGACTACCACAAGCACCGGCAGCGCGTCTCCTGGCTCTACCTGTCCCGCCTCGCCGCCATGAAGGAGTACGCCTACATGAAGGTAGCGGTGGCGACGCGGCGGCACGCGGCGAGCACCGGGCAGCGAAACCGAGGCTGTCACTCAGCGCCCTTCTTGTGGGCTGTCGTCTTAACCCTTTTGCCGTTCCGATGATGTAATTTTTTTCTTCCAATTCCATTCCGATGACGTGCGCGTACATCGGCAAAACGAAAACCGGAAGTAAAACTGTAGTAAAATAACACTGGTCAACACACTTTTTCTGGCATAAGATATTCCAACGGTTTTAAGGTAATTTTGGGGTGCTGATTCCAAATCTGGCATCAGTTTTTGTCTATCACATCAGGTTTTTAAGATATCAAATATTGCATTTTCAATAAAAACTGCAGAAGAAAATTATTAAGTAAATGTGGATATCTACATAAAATGATATTATAAACACACTATCGTAAAAATACAACACCATATTTTAACACTAAAGCAGTCACTGACTCACAACAACTTGCAATCATAAGTGACAGAGTTAATTTCGGGTAAAATCAATGAAAATGGGGCATGCCGATACCATAAAAATGAGATGTGATAGAGCAAATCTGAGATCAGATTTGGAATCAGCACCCTGAAATTAGTCTAAAACAGCTACAAAAGTCCAGGCCAGAATTTTTTTTTTTTGTTGACCAGTGTTATTGTATTGGTTCCGGGGTTCCCACAAGGCCATGCGGGAGGGCGTGTGGCACAGTTTTTTAGCGCCAGCTATTGTAGAGTGCGGCGGTTGTGTCGCTGCTGTTCTCTGCGACGAGTACAATGTCTTTACAAACAACGGCGCTAAGCCTCTCTAGCGATGAGCCGCTTGCACTTTCCGAGATTCAGACGTGAACGGGACCCAACCTGCAACTTGCATCCTTCTCGCAACGGGAAAGGGTTAACCTACATTAATAAATAGGCTTTTTTTTTATTACTTTTTTGTAATTTATCTCTCCTAATTTTATACCCGATTGTACAATCGGAGTCATTTAATGCGACGAAGTATTCATCCGAATCTTTCGCAGAGCAGTGCGACCCTCAGTGTTAGAGAAAGACCAATGGAAGCAGATGTCACAGCTACTTCTGTGAGATCGGTTGTATTTTGGATGATTTGGTCAAAGGTACCGGTTATGAGTTGAATATATTTAATTTAGCAAATTTACATTTTGGGCTGTGGCCCGTCAGAATTAAAGAAGTATCGTCGTCGAAAATGTTTGTCCATGTCTATATTTTTTTATTTCCTGTTCTAAGTCAGTGGTTATGACGAAGGGGATGAGTGGTGTTTGATTGTTCAGTACAGTATTCCCTCGATATTCGCGAGGGATACGTTCCGGAGATACTCGTGAATAGCTAATTTCGTGGATAATGATATTGGCATAGGGAAAAATTTTCTTTTTAATGAATTGCGTCTAATATGTACTTAAATAAGCTTCATGTCATCACTTTATTTCTCATCACTTCATCTTATCACTTTATCACTTTATCTCATCATTTTCTCGCATCACGTTATCTCTCATCACTGTATCTTATCTATTTTCTCTCAGTGCAGTCGTGTAGAGTTCCAGATGCGATTTACGAATGGCTAAAATCAACGATAGCAAGTTCGTGAATAGCGAGGGGATGCCGTAGTAGACTTAGTCGATGGACATGCCGTGCCGCTGAGAGTGATATAACGGACTGCCGTGATGTCTCCCCACGATCATATGTCGCTGCAGGCGTTGTACGAACGTGGTTTCCCCGTTCCCAAGCCCGTCGACTTTTCCCGACACGCGGTCATCATGGAGCTCCTCAGCGGTTACCCTCTGTAAGTCAACGCTCACACGCTCGCGCGCACCAACACGGAGGTCGGCCCATGCTGTGTGAATGACGGAGTCGCTTTCTACCAAACGCCTACATCAACACAATGCTCTGTTGAATGGCTGTGTAAAGATTTGCCTGTGACCAAGCCGCCTGAGATGCATCCAGTCTCGTCGGATCTCGGAGGCTGAGCCCGGCTGAGCCTGGATGGTGCTTGGATGGGTGACGCTAGGCGTAGAAACAAGTGTTGTAGACGGCTGCCGGGCTACATTATCGGCAGTGTGGCAAAGTCTGTTCGATTTATATTGTGCTCCAATGTCTACGGTCTACGATTCACCAACCCGCACTGACCGCTGTGATGCATTACGATGACAAAACCTCCGTGGCTGGAATGGCGTGGGAAAGCCGTTGTCTCGGGGTGTATTGATAAAAGGGCCGTACATGTACACGTTTAAAGTTTCACTTCGACGATTTCATGTTTTCTTATGATCCCTGGTCACGATCCGGTTTCATTGTTCCACAATGGGTTCCATCCACAAATCATTTGTTTGGTTTACGTCGTGGTACAAGTATTATACCCCCTATGAATCGAAAATACAGTGCAAATCATTCTTCCCGGGCCCGTGCAATGACAAGCGCTCAGCGACAGCGCTTGCTGCAGTGATGGATAATTATCGTTTGCGTGCCATTTCGAAGTGGGAGGAACGCCCTCATGTCGCCACATGGGCCACAAGTTCCCCACGCCTGGCTTCGAGCGATACCACATCTACATTTCCGAGCGGCGGTGCTCGGTGGTGGTATCTTCGCAGAGGTTCGTGGTTCAAGCCCAGCAGCACGTCCTGGTCAATATCGCGGGGTGTTTTGACAACACACGAAAAACGGTGTCACGGTTATATTTTGCAAATTCATCGCAAATTACTTAAGTGGGTGAAGCCCCACGTAGCAACGTCACCCCCTACTGTGGTAACAACTGCGGACGATGCTCGTCGTTCGTGCAAGATGGCACCTACGCGATAGCGAAAGCGCGTTCGCTATTTGATTTGTCCGCGCGAGCAGCTGCCAGATCCGCGAGCTGGCCGACCCGGCGGCGCTCTACAGCGACCTTATGGATTTGATCGTGCGGCTGGCGAACCACGGCCTCATCCACGGCGACTTCAACGAGTTCAACCTGATGCTGGACCAGCGGGACCGCGTCACCATGATCGACTTCCCGCAGATGGTGTCCACCTCGCACGCCAATGCCGAGTGGTGACTACCGCACGTCGGCATCCGTCGTCGGCGTCCGTCGGAAATCTGTCGGCAATTCATCGGTGTCCATCGGCGCCCGTCGGCAATTCCTCGGCGTCTGTCGGAAATCCGTTGGCAATCCGTCGACAATCCGTCGGAAATCTGTCAGCGTCCGTCGGAAATCCGTTGGCAATCCGTCGGAAAACCGTCGGCGGCATTGGGTTTAGTTCTGGCCCCAGAATCTTGTTACTCGCTTACCACATTCCTCTGTGGCTTCCACAACATACCCTCACGACTGGTGAGGGAATGGGGGAGAGCCTTCGTCGAGCAGTGCATTGACTCATGGCTGTATATGAAAATATAATAGGCAACGTTTTGAGCAATGGCCATTTTTCAGCAACCATCCTGGTCAAATACTTGGGGCGTATTTTACCACGGAAAATTGTGTCATGGTCAAAATTGTTTGTTTCATTCATTTCTCAATCCGCTTGTCCTGGCAAGGGTCGCGGCAACAGCATGTTGAATAGGGCGGTCCAGACCTCCCTTTCCCTAGCAGCAGACTCTCGCTGTACATTACTATACACTACTATACACTACACTACTATACATTACTATACACTACTATACACTACACTACGATACATTATCATACACTACTATACACTACACTACTATACATTACACTACTATACATTACTATACACTACTATACACTACTACACACCACTATACTACTCTCCATGATACACTACTATACACAGACTCTAGCTCTTTCTGGGGAGTTCCCAAGCGTTCCCAGGCCAGCCGAGCGACATAGTCCCACCAGTGTGTCCTGGGCCGGCCCCGGGGTCTTCACCCAGTGGGACGTTGCTGCTGCCCGGTAGAGTTCCAAGGGGAGTCTACCGGGGGGCATCCTTACCAGGTGCCCGAACCACCTCAACTGGCTGAGCCGGAGGAGCAGCGGCTCGACTCTTGAGGCTCTCCGTGATTACCGAGCTCCTCACCCGGTCACGGAGAGTGAGCCCGGCAACCCTGCGGAGAAACCGAATGTCGGCCCTTTGTACCCTCAACCTCATCCTTTCGGTCATTACCCAAAGCTCATGACCATATAGGCGAGGGTGGGAACGTAGATCGACTTGTAAACCGCGAGCTTTGTTCGAGAACTCAGCTCCCGCTTCACTACCACGGAACGGTACAGCGCCCGCAACACTGCGGACGTGCACCGATTCATCGGCCGATCTCCCACTTATCATCCCAAGGTACTTAAACTCCTCCACTAAAGGAAAATGACCTCTCTTTGGTTCTTTCGGTAAAGTGACGTAGAAAGAAAATAAATTAAATAATAGAATACGACGTTTCGATTGCAACACAAGCAGTCGTCATCAGGTAGAACTAAATTTGAGAGAGAGACAAAACATAGACACAGAGAGACACACAGAGACCCAATGCCTCTGTGTCGAGGCCTTAAATATTTAAGACCTCGTCACAGAGGCACAGAGGCATTGGGTGTCTGTGTGTCTATGTTGTGTATCTCTCACTATGTGTCTGTTTTGTCTCTCTCTGCTTGTGTGTCTGTCTGTGTGTCTCCATGTCTGTGTTTTGTCTCTGTCTCAAATTTAGTTCTACCTGATGACGGTTACTTGTATTGCAATCGAAACGTCGTACTCTATTATTTAATTTATTTTCTTTCTACGTGACTTTACCGAAAGAACCAAAGAGTAATTCCTGCAGTCACGAAAGCTTCAAATCAAGCTTGTAAATGACCTCATCGGGTAAAGCCACGTGGCAACGTCGCCCCACTTGTTCACCTACCGCAGACGATAATCAGCTGTGAGACAATGCGCCTTCGTGATAGCCTTGCACTCCAGGAGCGGCAAAAAAGAATTGAAGAATGGTTATTGCCCAAAGCGTCGCTTAGTGTGTATATTTTCTCCTTTTAAGGCCACACCATCATTGACGGCTGTGCTGAGTTGTATTGCTATTTTTGCCCTTTGCACCACAGGCACAATTTGTCAGACAGCATCAACAAATTTCTTTAATAGCTGTTAAACGCTCTTTTTTATAATTGCATGAAGTTAACAGTGCTTGGTCGTGATTTAATGTCGCCGTCCGTCACAGTTGCCTGCTGCGTGTGCCTGATTAGCGCTTTTCTCTTCCCCCCTCCTCACCGCACCTCACCCCTCCGCAGGTACTTTGACCGTGACGTCAAGTGCATCAGAGACTTCTTCGCGAAACGCTTCGCCTACGAAAGCGAGCTCTTCCCGACCTTCAGAGATGTGAAGTGCGTATCACTTGCCACTACCGTCAGATGTCACTCGGGGCTCGTTGTGTATAGATGAATGTCCTTAGCCCCACACCTCCGATTTAGCACGGTTGGCTACGTACGGTGCGAAAGATGTTTTACATGCATAGATGCAGAGCGGCACGAGTCTCACGTTCACTCTGTGTCTCTGTTCCCTTCCTGCACCGTTCAACGTGTCTTTGTTTTTCATGCTGGAACAGTATTTTTGACAGCTCTTACAATGAATGTTTGCTAATTACACTTAACATGTCGACTTTTGCGACCCAAAGTTACGATGAATAATTCATTTTTGGGTTTGATCGTGTGCGTACATTTACAATGCGTTGTTGTACACATTGCCATTTTATTGTAATTTTAACAATACGAATTTATTTTTTTCTATGCTTGTTTTGTCGAAAGTCTTCTAGGCACGCTTCAGGAGAGCGTTTGTGTAGTTTTGCTGTTTCCCCCTTGAAGGAGCGCAGACTCTAGTGTCTTACTACTCCTGTGCATTAACCTCACTGCATCACTTCCGGCTACTTCCTGTTTACTTGTTGGGGGGTACGTTGATGACCTCACATCGCTTCATTATGATTGTGCTGGTTTGCAGCTACCAGCGACACGCCGTATCAAATTGTTAAATGTTGCGGATTGCTCTCCAACATACCGGTGTGCTGAAGTAATCGTGAAATGCTTGTCACTTGCTTACGGGAAACTTTTGAGATGCTTGTCGCCGACGCGTGACGCAATTCCGTCGCGCGTGCCCGGGCAGGCGCGAGATCAACCTGGACATTGAGATCTCGGCGAGCGGCTACACCAAGGACCTGCAGGAGGATGATGAGCTCCTCCACCCGGCCGGGCCCGAGGGAGACGACGACACAGCCTCGTCCGACTCGGAAACGGAGCCACCCAACGCCGAGTCGCGGATCTCGCCGGCGGAAGAAAATCCGGAGGATGATCGCGACCTTTCAGACGACGAGAAGGGCCCGACGACACAGTTTGACCTCGACCACGGCCGCCACGAAGCTGACTTGGGCCATGAAGTTGACCTAGATGAAGACCACGATGACAAACTGGCTGAACGGGTGGACAGGCTGGCAGTAAAAGACGAAACTTCCGGGGAACTGTGCCAGGAGGTCGGTCGAGTGGGGCCGCCACAGGAAGGTGGCACACTCGGCTCTGATTGCGGTGAGCTTTGCCGGGAGGTTCTGAGTAAGGAGGAGGATTGTGCTGCATTACCCGGAGAGAAGGCGGACGAGGAGGAAGAACGCGTGGAACAAGACCTTGTCAAACTTTCGGAGTTGAATAAGGAGTTCAGGCCGTACAGGTGAGAGTGCAGTGATGATTTTTATTTTATTTTTTTGCAGTGATGTACTGTAAACTCATGCTCCAATAATTATTTGATTTATGTTAGGCAATTAATGCTGCATCGAATGCAATTGATTGCTAGGCTCACACATGTTAGGTTTGGGCAAATGGAAAAATACGAAACTGACTAACAAGACAATCACAAGCTGAATCATGACAATTCATTAGTAATTGTTTAGCACAATAGAAGAGCTCGTATCTAGGCTGTGTTCCCTGCCGAGTTTAGATGGAGCGTGATGATGAATTTGGCGTGCGTGCATGGTTTCTGGTCCCCTATTATTAACGCTTGTTTTACCCAGGAAAGCATTTGCCGAGTTTCATAAATACGTGATGTACCCCATCACCGGACAGAATGAGGAGGCCTTCCAGCAGCTAATTGACACAAAGGGTTGAAAATTCTTTAATTTGATTTAAATTTACCACTTCTTGACTCTGTGTAAAGCAAATTCACGTTTACATGCTAAGCAATTTCAGCACGTGGAATTTTCACAGCCACTCAATCCCAGTGTGCTGATCCAAGTTGGAGCCCGTGGTTTAAGCGTTGATTCATTCGCACACGCTCTCGCTGCTGTGCACTGCTGCGGGCATCTTCGCGAATGGGAAGATGCCCGCGGTAGTGCGTGGCAAGAGCTTGAGAGAAGAAATTCTCATCTAACCCAGAAGGTGCCACGTGAATGCTTAAGCCACTTTTAACAAATTGCTTAACTTTGTAATGGTGACTGGAGAGCCTACACACTTGTATCTGTGTGTGGGGAGCAGTAGCCCAACGGTTAGCACGCTGCGCTGTACGAACCTGGCGAACCGAGTTTTATTCCCGCTCACATCCGACAACAGTGACAATTATCTGAACCAGTCCTGGGCCTCCCCTAGGTCGACTCAGCCTCAAATGAGTACCTAGTGCGGTGTGTAAACATCACCACTGGGGAGACAAAGGCGGTCGGGCGTGGTATTGGCTACCCACCCCCTCGTGTACCGTGCCGACCGTTCATAGGTGCTCGCTAACAGATCTTTTCCCAACAGTCTGTTAAGGTGATACGGGAGTTATTTGTTTGTTTGTGTGCAGAGATGAGGAAAGCCTGCAGCACCTGAACGAGCATCTCGCCTCCAGCCGTCGGCACCGGACAGACAGCGAGTGCTCTGGGACATCCTTCCTTAGCAGCCACTCCACCATCGCTCCTGTGAGTCATGCAAAGGCGAAAGATCAAATATCCCACTCACAGCCTGTAACAGACTGTCGGAGCAAGTGCTGTTAGCGAGCACCTATGAAGGCCGGCACGGCACACGAGGTGGTGGGTGGCCAGCACCATGCCCCCGCCGCCTTTGTCTTCAAAGCGGCGATGTTTACACACTGCACCAGGTACTTATTTGAGGCTGAGTCGATCTAGCGGGAAGGTTCGGGACCGGTTCAGATATTTGTCACCGGTGTTGGCCGTGAGTGCCAATCGAATTCGGGGAGCTGGGTTCGTGTCCATATCAGGTCCCTGAAGCACAATACAGCTGTAGGCAATGTTGGCTAATGTTTATTGATGATTCCTAACAAGGATACACTTATTCATATTATTGGTTCTTTCGGTAAAGTCACGTAGAAGGGAAACAATATTTTAATGTGGAAGAAAAAACCGGAAGACGCAGAGAAAAATCAACGCGACCACGTGGATAACATGCAAACTCCAAATAGACAGCAGGCTTCAGGGTCGGGATGGAACTCACGAGCTCCTGTGTATACCACGTGAGGTCGTTAACATCTCGCCATCCTGGCTCTTAACCAACACTCGTGACATCCCCTCCCCCACCCTACCGCCCCCCCTCATTTAATTATTCCCCGATCGCAGGACGTGATCCGCATGAAGGTGAAGCGCCAGTTGACGAAGCAGCAGAAGGCCGCCGCACGGCGCCGGCTGCAGAAAGGCGAGGCCAACGTCTACACGACGATACGCCGCGAGAATATGGACACCATACGCTCCTCTGTGGACTCCAACGACTTCTGGGGGTGACCTCTTCCCCCCCAACGGTGGCGGCCGGTGGCAAACGCAGTCAGCCCCTTTGCGTGTTGTTGCGGAAGTCGTCGGGTGGCCATGGGGAAACGTCTCTCTTTCCCAGCATGCAGAGGTCGCAAACGGGTTTTGATTCCTTACCCGTACCCGTACCCGGCCGCACCCGTTCCCTACCCGTACCCGTACCCTACCCGAAATGAGTGACAAACGGTTACTCACCAGTGACTCACGGCCTATCCGTACCCGTACCCGGCCACACCAGGGTCGCAAACGGCTACCCGTACCCGGCCGGGTAAGGGTAGCCGGGTATCGGGTAGGGTACGGGTATCGGGTACCCGGTTGCGACCTCTGCCAGCATGGTTCGTCCAATGTATTTCTTTTGCGGGTTGTTGCCCTTGCGCTGTTCGCCACGATGTCCGATGTTTTTCTCCAGGGAACGCAGAAAATGGAGCAGAACAACGTTGGACAACTTTACATAGTAGTGTCCACGTTTTGGTTTTCATGCAGTTTAAAAAATACGAATGATTTTACGATAGCACATGTAAAATAACAACTCTCGGTATGTTTAGAAAACATTTTAAATCTATATTTTTTCGATGTAAAAGTGTAAATTATGTTTTGACTGTACTATCGTCATCATCGCCCATGATCTATCCACTGCTGGGTGAAGGCCGAGCCAAGTCGATTACATCTCTCACTTCTGCGATGTAGTGTCCCGGGAAAATAAATGTGCCTGTGTGTTTTTTATCTTCTTCCTCAAGTTTTATTGCGCTATTGGCATCACGAGACGAATCCATCCGGAGCTGTCGCAGAGTGTTGCATCGACCCTTGTCACGGAACAGTCCGCAGAAGGAGATGTCGCAGAACTAATTCTGCGATCGATTTAACGGACCTCTCTAAAGGCTGTAACCAGTCCAGCGATCGGCACCATGCGCGTGACAAAAAAGTAGCACATTATACACTACGTACAATTTAATGAAGATACTGAACGTACATACATCGCCCCATGCAGAGTCTTCGAGATTGGAGTGATAAGTATGGTACAGTAAATACAGTAACTTTTTAAAGTAGGATATACATTTTTCTCTTTTTGTATGTTCATGCCTATTTCATATCGTAAACATTTAAAAGACCAAACAACTGCGGAAAAATAAGCTATTTTAAATAATGATTTGTGATTATCCGGCGTTTTTGATAATACAGTATCCACCCCCCCCCCGCCCCCCCGAAGCCGCTGGATAATTATCGATCCGTAATTCTCTCAACTGGAATTTAACCAAAGTTGAGTGAGTTTACCACATCTGAAATGGTCTTTTTGTGCAGTTATTGGTGACACAGCCGAGACCATCGACTACACTTGAGAACACAGTTGAATGACGGGCGGCAGCCTGGACTCAAACCCAGGCAATCGTCGATGCCAGCTTGGCACATTGACAACTTGAGGTCACCTGGCTTAGCAGTTTTGTTTGTTTCTCTGGATATGGCTTAAATGTTGATGAGCGTTAATGATGCCGTGTCTACACTTTGGCTGTGACGAGCAAATAGGAATTATTGTTAAACTAATGAGCGCTCAAAATGTTAAGTTAGCCACTTCTGGATGAAGACCTGAAAGCTTTCACAATTCCGTCGCTATTCTTGACGATCAGCCAAGCAGTGCATGGGTTAAACTGCAGTCATTGCACTAAACTGGTGAAGTTTCGCCTGTCATTTACACCCTTACGGTATGGCCTGATGAAAATTAACAGGTTTTAGCCTTCCTGGCAAGAAAGCTCGGCGTGTTAAAATGTTCAAACACCAAATAGAACATCTTAACACCCGTTTCATTGCCAGAAAGGATGTAAGACTCATTCTTATTTTTCATCATTTTGGATATTGGCAAGGGTGGCCCAGGCGATGGCAGTACAACAACGGGACCCACATGCGTTGAATTTGAAACGTTATTTGGTAATACGGCAAGTGGCTCACAAACGTAATTAACAGCAACAAAAACACGAATTTGTCAACACCCGTGGCCTTAAAAGGTCAAAAGAATCGGTGATTTTTTGGGAAATGGCCATACTTTAAAGCACATTGCTAAGAAGAAATGAAATGGCCAAAGTGTTACTTCTTATTCATAATAAAGGTTATTTTGGGGGGAGTTAGATCGCGTAAATATAAATGTGTCGTTTAACCCGCCACCATCCCACACAGCCAATTAGTAAGGGGCCGTCCATAAATGACGTCACGCGATTTGGGACGATTTTTGACCCCCCCATCACACGGCGTCACAAAAAGTCAGGCCGGCCCCCTTAAATGACGTCACAAAGCTCTGCCCCCCCCCCCCAAAAAGAAAACATGCTTCAAATCGCTTTAAACTATTGTCATTGTAGTGCGTATTTAATGTGGCGCTGCACTCTGATGTAGGAGAAAACATTTATTAAAAAGTCTATTTAATTAAGTAGAACGTGTTGTCTATATTTGAAATTGCGCATTTTGATGTGACGTCACATTTCTCCCCCCCCCCCCCTCGTCACACATCGTCACACATCGTCACAAATGTCTGCGTGACGTCATTTATGGACGGCCCCTAAGGTTTGTCACGTCAACAGAACACGTACCGATTCCTTACTGCTGCAGCACACACCGTGTGTTGGAGAGTAAACCCACAACGCGTTTCCTTTGCGAGGCGCAGCTATTGTTGACACTCCGACTGATGCTCCTGCTGTTGTGGAGTGACTCATGCAGCCAGCTATGGCTGCAGGGTTTGGTGGTACATGTTGTTTACGTCGTTTATTGTGAAATTTCGGTCACAGTTCCTATGATCACTGTTTCATTGCTTTTATGGCTTTATTTTGGTGATTTTCGAAAAGTTTTTTGGTTTGCCCATTGTTTGTTGGAGTACGGAGTTAGACTGATGGCCTTAATCTAAGTTGTCTTGTGGTTGTTGTTGTTTGACTTGCATCCCACTGGGATTTTTGCACACAGTGTTGGTGTACGGTGCTTTTTAAATCCTTTATAATAAGTTCACTTGCTTGCTTGCGCGCTTACGACCGTGCAAATCTTTCGGTCGTTTTTTAACCCACTTCCCGTGATCCAATCGAGCTTACGTTTTCCACACAGACTCGTTGTGCGTGACAATAAATGTTCGTGAAAATTTTTTTCCAAAATTTTACACTTTTTAGGAAAAAATAAATTATATTAAATTACCAATTGCTTAATGGTGGCAGGCAATCATCTGACCCATAGGTGGCAGCCATCTCAAGCCAGAGGACGAGAGGACTCTAGCCGCCACGCATATAAAGGATTTATAGTGAAAAACTTTGTTTTTACGGGTTAATTTTTCTGCAATATTTTGCTGTCTTTTCTTGGATTTTCTGTTTGCACTTAGTCACATAGTCACTTTAAGATGTTTTCTTGTTCGTGTTTTTGTTTTTTGTTTGTTGCAGTTGCACCCGATTCAAGAGCCGAATGGCTCACAGGACTATACCTAATCAATGAACTTGACAAATGCGTTAGGCGCGCATGCGCAGTGAGCGGCAAAAGCTGCAGTCGCGGTGCGCCGCGGATTTGAGGGTCCGCGAATAACGAGGGCCCCCCTCACTTCCCTCGGTGACCGCGGATTTCAACTCGGGGTGTTGAAACCCAAGAACCGCGCGAAGCCCCTCAGAACCGCGCCGGGCGCTGTTGGTCTCCAGCCGAAATCCCTTCGCCCAAGAGGCTTCGAATCGCGGCCCGGATGGCTCTCTTTAAAGCGGCGAAGTAAGTGGAGGCTGCCGATAGGCGTAGCGGCGCCTTTTAAAACATCGTTGCAACATTTCGAGGGTAACCTTGAGTGGAGAACTTGACATTCAGATGACACCTTGACGGCTGACCGAGTAGGCCCACTGCGGTGCCTATGGGCTTGTCTAGATTTTATACCGTCGCCAGGCTGCGCTCGCCCAGGGGGACCGCAAGGCCGAGCCGCCTCCCTCCTTACGGTGTCTCATAATATTAAAGTTTACCGTTATTTATATAATTTGAGTTTATTGTTACGTTTGTAAAATGTTACTTTGTCCGTGGGTATTGTTTGTGACGTTTTGCTGGCGCTGATGTGAGACGAATGTTAAGCGAGGCATATGTCAAGGCTTTTACTGTGTGCTCTAACCATGAATACAATACGTACATTTTAACACGTAGCAGGCTTTCGCAAACAATAAACACAATATAGGTTTTTTTGGGGGTTAGATCGCGTAAATATAAATGTGTCGTTAAACTCGCCACCACCCGACACAGCCAATTAGTAAGGTTTGTCACAAACACATAACATGTCAATTCGTTACTCGTACAGCACACCGGTGTGTTGGAGAGCAAAGCCACAACATTTCCAATCTAAGTACGACGTTTCGCTAGTAATTACAACTGGCTTCATCAGGCGGACAGCCATCTGGCTGGATTTGCTCTCCAACACACTCGTAACGGAGTGGCATTTTCTGTTTACATGATAAACCTTACTAATTGGGTGTGCCGGGTGGTGGCGGGTTTTAACGACACATTTAAATGTATGCGATCTAACCTAAAAAAAAACTATTATCAATACGTACATTATTTCAACGTTGCAAGATGCCGAATATCGCTTGAAAGTATGCGTCTTCCACGTGTTCAATACGTTTTTAATTCGCTAATCTGCTGTACGTAGACGGTTACTGTTGTACAATTAGTTTGTGATTATCGTGTAGCAATAGTAATCGGTAGAATCACAATTTTGTATTACTGGGCAGTATAGATTATTAGACATTGTCTATGACCAATTAACCTGGAATGGTGCCTGATGCAGGCAGTGATGAGAAGGAAACTGGCACTATTTGGACACATATGTAGGGTGAACACCATACCGTTTCAACCCATACGGTTTACCCCGTATTCATGTACAGGGAAATTGAGTTTTCAGGTCCATACAGTGTACAGCCGTTTCAATGCGGGCAAAAATGCTTTTTGTCTTTGTGTTTCTCCCTTGTGATGAGACTTTGTAGGATGAACGTTGAGATTTATAAGGGCACGGGGTGACCAATAAGGTCTGCATTGGTCTGTAATAAAGTAGGGCACTGACAAGGGGTTGACAGGTATGGAACAACAACAGGAACATGTCAAGTGCGTTGTTCGGCATAATGGAAGGAACCGGACAGATGGGAAGACTTCACAGAGAATGGCGACGACAAGAGATCGGTGCCAGAAAGATGTGGCCAGTAAATTTCGATTGAAAGCTTTCGTGACTACAGGGATTCATATTCTTGGTTCTTTCGGTAAAGTCACTTAGAAGGGAACTAATAAAATATTTGTATTAAAGTCACGTAGAAGGGAAATAACATATTTTATTATTTCCCTTTTACGTGTCTTTACCGAAAGAACCAAGAATATGTGGCCAGTACTTGAGCATATTGGCACCAGACAGAGGCAAGTGGAAACAAATGACGACATGTGCAGTGGACACGTCACGGGCTATCTGCCCATGGCTCGTGATGTGTGCGGCCTGATCTCGAAAGCTAAGCGGGGATTGCGCCCTCGATACTGGTTTTGGATGGGCCACCACCATATATTAAACAGGTCGTGATTATTGGCTGCTCTGCTGCTACGTTTTGACCAACAGATGGCAGCCGGGAATCAAGCTCAATGATTATACCGAATTGTACAACTAGACTTTCGCCAACGCTTGGTGAAGTACTGTTGGTCATATAACTCCCACGACCTTCATGGCTTTGTGAGGCCCTCCTCCAGCAGTAGATCGGCAAAACGGCAGTGCATAAACAATAACCCCCTTTACTACTGTCATCTTCTTGGTTCTTTCGGTAAAGTCACGTAGAAGGGAAATAATAAAATTATTAAAATAAAACATAATGAAATACAATTCTCACGACGTTTCGGCCACAACGCAAGCAGCCGTCCTCAGGTGAAGAACAGGTCTGTCGGAAAGACAGCATCTGAATGAACACCACCAAGCTTGGCAGCGTATATTTAAGCTGGGTTAGGGGAGGAAGGGTGCATTGACAAAAGAATTTGCATATACTGTCATCTCTTAGCAATAGCGGTGGTGAAGGAGGTGATGGTAATATAGGTTCCAATAATAATGGTAACAATGGATATGATAATCGTGGTCATCGTGATAACGTCTCTTGTGATGGTCATTTCGGTGATGATAAATACTATGGTGTTGACGGCAGTGATGTTAATAATATATGTTATGAGTTATTCTGGTGGTACTGCACAATGTGCATGTGGCTGTGGTTCTAACGGCAATGTGACTTTTCCCATTAGGCTGAGCATCAAGCTGGGGTTGGCTGGAGGCGCCGTGTACGTTGCGAGCTCGCAAGGCGTGTTTCGTGATGGCGAGGATGGGGAGGGAGCCCTCTCTCGCCTCGGGGACACAGTCAGCCCCGTGCTGAATAAATACTTGGGACCGTACGTGGGCCCATACCTGCCAAAGGTGGGAACATCGCACTTGGAACACAGGCATCCAATACTCTTATGGCCATGACATAGCAGTGCAATTTTATAGGCAGTCAACACCAACAGTAATTGATCTTCCACAAAGCTCATGGTCCACCCTAAATCGCATCCCTCGCACAAACCATGGCAGATGCGAATACCTGATGCACAAGTGGAAAATGTAAAACTCTCCAGTGTGAAACTGTGGTCATCCAGAACAGACCGCACAACACATAACGACGCAATGCCCGATGCACAAATACAAAGGAGACATTACAGCGACACACTCTGCTGCTCCTGATGCGGTTGTCTGGCTTGACCGCCTGAATGTGAAATTGTAGTTGTTGCTCTACATCTACATCAGCCGTATGACAGAATAAGAAGAAGACCAACAGTAATTGCCGCAGTTCTTTATTGTATCAGAAATGTATCGACCCAAATCCCAACAAATCTGATTGCCATTTTACCAAGTGCGCAACTCCGATGACAGCTTACAATGAGATCGCAGGGGTCATGTGACAGCCCGAGGTTGTGTACTGGACATCTGTGAAAAAGAGCTTTATAGCTCATGGGTTTCCTCCAGTTTAAATGTTCCGATTCCGTGAAGTACACGTTTACAGATCAAACCTCCGTCACTCTTTGCCATTACCGTACCATGGTGTCATAGTTGCCCATAGTAAATACATTGCAGGTGACAACTGCAAGCAACATTTGCTATGAAGTTTGCCCTTGAAAATTATGGCGATCATCACCCTAACACCACACTCACTGTGCTCTCCATATGTCAACACCCACCCACGGAATCCTTGAAACTTGGATGATTTTCCTCTGCCACTCTTGTGAGGCGAGATTACACCCACTTCGTCATCAGCACCCACTCAGATGCCCACAGCAACCCATGGTGGCTCGTAGGCACGTAACGGATGGTTGATTGTACGTATGTATGGGTATTCTGTATGGATGATTCACCTTCCCCCCCTCCACTTCCCCGCCAGCCATTCTATGAATTGTTACAATTCTGAGTTGTAATTTTAAGCATGAATTGGTACTTTTAAAAATATATACTATTTTTACTGCCTCTATTGCTTCTCTTCATTCGCTATGCGTCAACATTTACTTCAGGTTAGTATGCACCATTCTAGATTTGAAGTTTTCGGTAAAGTCACGTAGGTGAAAATAATAGTAAAATAAAAGAAAAATAAAGTGAAAACAACTAAATTAAATCACGACGTTTCGGGCGCAACACAAGCGTCCTTCATCAGGTGGGGACCACCACAGCGAAAACAGTTGCTTAGGTACGCCGAAGAGATGGCTTTGACAAGGGTTTATATAGCTGCGGAGGATGGGGGGGGAAACGATAGCAGGGTGAGTGTGGGGGCCGGGCGTGGGCTGGAGAGGCTAATCCTAAGGGTGGACCAGAGGTCGCAACCGGGTACCCAATACCCTTACCCTACCCGATACCCGGCTACCCGTACCCAGCCGGGTACGGGTACCCGTTTGCGACCCTGGTGCGGCCGGGTACGGGTAAGGAATCAAAACCCGTTTGCGACCTCTGGGGTGGACGCAAGCGCTCCAGGGCATACTGCTCATACTGCTCCTGTACATCGGATGGGGGGGGGGGGGAGAGTCGGATGGGGGTACAAATTTGCACGATTGAAACACTGCACGTCAAATGTTTTATGTGTAAAGAAATGTATCTATTGTGGAAGGTCACCTGCTGTCCCTTCTAATCAATGTGTAATCAGACTTGAGTGGAGCTGTCTCGATTGGCCGATTATGATGCGTTGTTTCGTGCAGCCTTGAGATCCCATCTTTCACACTGCAATACCCTAAAGTATGCCACCAGGAGGTGCTCTGTTCATGCTGTTTACTGCTTGGCATGTGCATTTTCTGAGGCCAGCAAACGCAAACTGTTGTTGGAATGCGCTCAATGCCAAAATAGAAACAGATAGTTATACTTGCTGACAGTTCATCTTCCGTTGAGATATGAACGTGGATATATCGAAGTCATTGATTCTGGAAATATCATCCAAGTCAATGCTAGGACGCTCATGCGATAACTTTGCAGACTGGCGTGGTTACTTATCTGTCTGCTTGTTTAAAAACCTCAATATATGGCACTAGCATGAATATAAACAGGGATTATTGTATATATTGCCACATTGTCACAGGACATTATAGCGTGTAAAGAACACAATGTGTTTGTGAATGTTAAATAGAAGGCTTTGCGTTCTGTTCTGAATGTAACGCGCACACATTCTAGCAAAATAAAACACGCACGACTTTGTACAATGTTTATCCCGTATTTATTTTAGTCCTATTGCACAACCCGCTCCGTCAAAGATTTGTTGTTTCATTTGGTTAGTCGTTGCTCAGTTTAGCTCCATGACCCGTGGGGAATTTTCGCTGAATATTTGTGCGCAACATAAATAAAGTAACGTTTTTTATTTCACAAGGAATCTTAAACCTCCGCAAACTTTTTTGGTTTTTACGTTCGTGCCAAAACGTGTTGGAATCCATCTTGTTACGGCTCACTTTGCTCACGCGTCCCCCGGTGTTTATGAAGCTTGTGCCGTAACTCACCGTGTGACAATTTGCAGGTTCCCAGTGGTGTGGGCGTCTGCGAAACAGTGAAATCTGCCTGGAACTCAGGTATTTAAAGAACAAACAACGTGACCACTGCAGGTTTTAAACACATATAGGCGCGCCCTGCTGGAGTTTCGGCACGTGGACTTCCGTGCTGCCGCTAAGGCATCAAAACACTGTGGTTGCTTCACAGGCAGCTTGCTGCGCGTGGCTTGAGACAGTACCGAAACACGTTTTGAGAGAAATGAAATTGGAACCGAACGTTATCTTGGAATGCTCATGTGTGTTCTCAACTGCAGGCGTTCACACCTCCATATTGGCGCTGTCGAATCTGCCCCAGCGATCGGGAGAGTGGGCGGGCCAGGGCTGGACCTACGTGCGGGACCTCGTCAAGTGACCGCCAGAGTCCGACCCACCTCGTCGCACCTCTCGCTCACAGTCGACTAAGTTGTTATTTTTTTTGTTATTATCAGGCAAAGCTTTATTTGGTTTTTGCACGACCTGTGGTGAAACATCAACTGACATGCGACGGTGCCAATACTGCGGCACGTGGCTGGGTGACCGGTTAGATTTAAACTACGTGCGAGAGGTGCTTTGTTTCTGAATGTTGGTGGATGTTATAACTGAGCCACTGCTTGGCAGTGGTCATCACTATGTAGGTTTCACTTAACTACACATACACATTCGAAAGACCTTAATAACATATCAGGAGACATAGTGTGTCACCAGTGGCGTGCCGTGGCGTGGTTGGCATGAGCTCTGGTGCAGGGAATGAAATTGGATCCCCCCTCCCCACTGCCATTGTTACATTTTTCCCTCCCACTCCCATTGTAGCCCCGTGCCTGGGCAAGTCTGGCTCAGTTTGCTCTAACGCAATTGCCCAGCCTACACACCCGATATCTACGCCCATGAGCATGACATTAATCACCACATTTTTATCCATTCTTAGTGTTAATTGATGAAGCTAGGGTATCCGTACACACACACACACGTGGGTGCTGCGCAGGTTGCGTTCGTATTCCCAATTGAAAAGTAATGAAATCGAGGCTGATACGAGTTGGCAACTTTCCCGCAAGAGGTGCAATCGGCAGGCGTAATTGAAGAGGGCACAATTTCTACGTCGTTACATAAGTCTGCGCCATCTTCGGTTGCCTGCTGTGGCCACACCTGCTAAGAGGGAACAATTCAGATCCAACGTGAGATATTTTTCGAAGCACCACCCATCCCCTACCAACCTTAATCTCCACGCACGCCACACAGCAACCGTTGCCGTCCACGTTTGCGTCTGGAGAGACGAAGCCTACGCTATTTATAATGATAATAGATTTTTATTTTTAGAAGCTCAGCAAATGGGCACAAAACTATCAGGCTCGTGTGACGGGTTTCCGTTTTTGCGTTGAGCACGTGGGAGTGTGCAAAACGCGACTTGCACTGCAATCCGAGTGGGGAGCACTAGCGATTCCAGAGATGTGACTGCGCAGTTGGTCATGGCGTATCGACGCTACCTGTTGGCAAACCAATTCCAACACTTCCCCGTTTAATCTTTAACAGATGCTTTTCATTGAACGTAGGACATCGCCAACTGTAAATGATGAGAAGATCATCCAGCAGAAAAGTGTGTGCAGGCTGGATATAATGAGCAATATTACATGCATACGGTGATTGTTATCGTAGGCTAAGTCTTTCCATCTTGCCTTGCATGAGACATGGCATGACCACACTGCGCGTATAACGCACACGGCCTTGTTTAAAACCACCGAGTTACATTACTTTGGGCCGCAGTAGGACAATTAGACAACTCTATACCGGTTTCATCAATGTTAGGATTAATCACGACAGTATAGCCATGGTTGTCCTTGGTGTTTTATTTTTTGGATTGGTGGCATTGTTGAAAATCGCATTTTGGACGTTGCATACGGCCTCTGAATAAACTCTTAAGATGCAAGGTACAATGACACTGACTCGATACTTCTTGTGTGTAGCTGGGTGGATGAATAACAATATAAAAGGCTGTTTGTCCAGATTAGTTTAGCCAGGGATTGGCTTCTGGTGACACGATGGATTGCTTAGATGTGTACATAGAGTTCACGGTGGTTCGCGACTAATGTGGGCGATGGTCCGGTTGGATTTTCCACGATTGAATGCTGTTCTTTCTTTGGATTTGTACGGAAGGTCGTGGGGTGGATCTGCAGTGAGACGTGAGGATTCAATATAACACGGGCCAGCGTTTTTTTTAAGGTTAGATTACATCCCTTAGGTTTTTCAGTGGGATGTTGGTGTCCGCCAAAATCTCTCGCCATTTCTCCCAGGATGCTGAAGCCCGAATGTGTAAGAGGGTTCTCTGGCTTTGCTCAAGAACGACTTGCTCCATTTCAGGTGGTGATTGGGCGGGTCCCGTAGTCTTCATGGATGGGTTGGCCCTTGATGAGTCTGCATTCACGATTGGCTCGCGCAGAGAGAGTAGCATATTCTTGGGTCTTTCGGTAAAGTCACGTAGATAAGTTCAAAGAAAATATTTAAAAAACTACGACGTTTCGATTGCAACACAAGCGGTCGTCTTCAGGAAAAGGGTTAGCTTTCAAGGCAAACTGTTTATAAGGGTTTTAAATGGGCATAGCCCAGATGTCAGCAGCCAATGATAATGTGAGTGGTGGGCAGCCAACCCGACCGGTGGTTGGTTTTCCACCAATCAAAGGGCTGCCAGGTGAAAAATAGCATGTTAATGAGAGATTAGCATATTGATGGAAGTTCGCAGAGCCGCAACCAAGAGGTTGGCGCGTGAAGTGACTGAGTGTGAACCCTGTGAACGTGCAAGTTTGTAATGGGCGTAAAGCACAACTAACATCGGAAGGTGGTAGGATGGGAACATCACAGCGAATTATGACTTAAACTTGTTGATAACGTCCTTCCAATGATTGCTCAGGTTGTACCCATCTTCTCGGTTGAAATTGTGTCTGTCTAAAAATGGATGGCTTCATGAACGAATCTTTGTTGATAGCCAGTGGGCTTGCAAAGTACCTTCGTCTTAGAGAAATCAAGTTCGTGTGAGCTCACCGCATTCAAACAATGATCAGCCACGACCAAGGTATTGGTCCTATCGTGTTTCAGATCTGACATTTGGGCTATGCCCATTTCAAACCCTTATAAACAGTTTGCTTTAGAAGTTAACCTCCCTTTTCCTGAAGACGATCGCTTGTGTTGCGATAGAAACGTCGTAGTTTTTAGTTTTTATTATTTTTGTTATTTTCTTTGAACCTATCTACGTGACTTTACCGAAAGACCCAAGAATATGAATTCCTGCAGTCACGAAAGCTTCAAGTCAAGGTCGGTGACAAGGCCCGCAGTATAAACCACAGATACGCGGAATCTGCTTCACAGCGGACTTTAAAGATCAGGTGATGTTATTCCAAAGAACAAAAAAGCGTAGAGATTGTGTGCTGCCATCACGGTCCAAATCTGCCAAGTTCGAAAACTGGACTCGCAAATCACTCAAGTTCAAGTCCATTTATTAGGTATAGCCCTGTGAGCCATTCGGCTCTTGAATTGGGTGCAACCGCAACAAACAAAAAACAAAAACATGAACAAAAAACATCATAAAGTGAATATGTGACTGAGTACAAACAGAAAATCCAAGAAAAGACAGCAAAATATTGCAGAAGAAAACACTGTACACCAACGCTGTGCAAAAATCCCAGTGGGATGCAAGTCAAACAACCAACAACAACAACCACAAGACAACTTAGATTAAGGCCATCAGTCTAACTCCGTACTACAACAAACAAACATGGCTAAACCAATACACTTTTCGAAATCACCAAAATAAAGCCATGGAAGCAATGAAACAGTGATCATAGGAACTGTGACGGAATTTTCACAATAAATGGCATAAACAACATGTACTACCAAAACCCTGCAGCCATAGCTGGCTGCATGAGTCACTCCACAACAGCAGGAGCATCAATCGGAGTATTATAATTTTTCAAAGTTGGTAAAAAGCTACATGGGCATCATCGCACCCCGCTGGCAGACGGAGTGGCCGCTTGCAAAGCCGGTGGTGTTGCTGCGTTCTACCGGCACTGCCACTAGGACAGCTGCCGCTGGAGGTTGATCGTGGCTCGACTGCTGAAAGGGCACCTCGAGATGTCCTGCTTTGGAGTCGCGGTATAAATTCTAAGCGTTGATGGTGACGCTGACGAATTTACACGTCACTTTTTTGGTATTTCATAGCTCCGTGAAAGAAATGTGCCTTGAGTGAGTGTCCGGGTTGCTTTTAAACCATGGCTGTCTTTGTACATTGTGCCCGAGGGACGATTGGAACACTTGAGGATATTCAGTTCGACAAAGGAGCCTTTGTCAAAGAATTAAAAAAAAAATATTCTAAGCACTTCCCACCGATATAAACACTCTCTTTGTTTAATGGGCCGGGTTCGTCAAATTGGAATGACTCCAGCGTGCCACCTGGATTATTTCCTTCACGGTTGTTTTGTCCCGATGGAACCTTTCCCACAATTCGTTAAGCCCTATTTTTCAAAGTATTGCGTAAAGAAGTGGTTCTTAACCTTTACTGCAGCATTTGCACCCCTGTCATTCTCAATCGTTAAAACAACCTCAATAAAAAAAATTACCGAAATACATCAGTTTGATGAAACACAGTAGTTGTACTTATGTGCCCCTGCTCAATTTGTGTTTAGATAACACTGGTCAACACACTTTTTCTGGCATAAGGTATTCCAACGGTTTTAAGGTAATTTTGGGGTGCTGATTCCAAATCTGGCATCAGTTTTTGTCTATCACATCAGGTTTTTGAGATATCAAATATTGCATTTTCAATCAAAACTTCGGAAGAAAAATATTAAATAAATGTGGATATCTACATAAAATGATATTATAAACACACTATCCTAAAAATACAGCACCATATTTTAACACTAAAGCAGTCACTGACTCGCAACAACTTGAAATCATAAGTGCAAGAGTCAATTTCGGGTAAAATCAATGAAAATGGGGTATGCCGATAGCATAAACATGAGATGTGATAGAGCAAATCTGAGATCAGATTTGGAATCAGCACCCTGAAATTAGTCTATAACAGCTGCAAAAGTCCAGGCCAGAATTTTTTTTTTGTTTACCTTCTACAAAAAAACTGGCCACGTCTCTCATCTCCCAGAAAGGGCATCTCGCACCCCCAGGGAGTGCGTGCACCCCAGGTTAAGAACGACTGATGCAACGATCGCTCAAACACCCGCGTACAAACTGAATTAATAGCTCCGTCTCTGCTGTGGAGGTCCTCTTGGCTACGATCCCTCCTTTAGCTGCCACTCTGTCGTTAGTCTCGGCCATCGTCCGCTTCCAATCGTGGCGTGCCCTGTTTAAGATAAAAAAGCAGTTCTAAATAAATAAGTTTTTCAATCTAGATGATTTAAAAGTGAATAGCACCAGTGGCTTCCTAATATCGGAAGGAAGAGCGTTCCAGACGGCCGCAGAAACGCATCCAAAAGCGCGCGATGCGATGGCCTGCAGGCTTCGTGACGTCTCCAACTTGCATTCACGTTCTCGAATCCATGTGTTCCTCTTTCTGCCTCACAGTATAATTACTGAAATTAACCTCTCCACGCTTTGTTCTTGTTAGTTTGGTTAAAGTTACGCCGCTTTAGAGAGTCTACATTGGTTTGGACTACTGGTTTATATGATTGACACCGCGTTTTTTGTAGGTTGGTGTTGACAGGTCACGAGTTCATATCCTATACTTGATACAATTTGTTAAATTAAGCCGTAATATTGTACACTGGTTTCGATGCGTCTCTCTGGCGTGTCTGTAAGGGTGTATTGTTGCGTCTCTGTCTCTAAGTCTGTTGATCGATGTCTCTCCGTCCATCTCGATGTGTCTGGTTCTATCACTGTCTCTCTAACCACACCTTGTCTGCCTCTGTATGTCTCTCCGTCTCCCCGTATGTATCTCTCTCCATCTCTGTCTTTACGTGGATGACCCCTCCGTGTTGTCTGCGTCTTTGTTACTCCTGTTTTTCCCTGTCCATCTCTGTGCGTCTTTCTCCACCCATCTGTCTTTCTCCCTGTGTCCACGTTGCCTCCACTCTCTCGAATTTGCGTGTCATCCTTGCGCAGGGGGCCATGCTAATCTTCTCTGTATCGTTCCAATGTTAGTATATGTACTGCCGGAGCAAGTACCGTCTCTCTGTGTGTGTGTGGCTATCGTTCTCATTGTGTCCGCACGTGCGCCCCTCTCTCTCTCTCTACAGCATTTCAGACGGCTCTGAATATCGATGTACAAATGGACAAGGATGTGGGTTGGTTGACTTTTGTGTCCCTCGTTCAAGTGAGTTTGGCTCCGAGCCCGGCTCGCTCGCTCGCTCCTCTCCGCAAGCCGTGAAACCCAAGCAAGGCAGAAGGAGGAGGGGGGGGTGTGTGGGTGTCTGTGTGCGAGACGCCGACAACCCAACGTCCGCACTGCTCCGCTAATCATCCATGCGACACCAGGCAACGGTAGCCAGGGTGACAATTGATTGCAGACCGCCTGGAGCAGTTGAACCAACAAATAGTTTGCCAGCAAAACTCTTCGTATGCAACGCTCTGTGGGGAGCAACAGCAGCAGCAGCAGCGGCGGTGGTGGTGGTGGCAGCTTTCTTCGCGGATTTTTTTTGTTAAAAAATACAAATTGAACGCAAGACAGCGGTTTACGTTATAACAACAACAACAACCAAAAACACGACAAAAAGTCGGAGTTAAAAAATCGAGAGACCGAGACTCGAGAGGCATGGAAACAACGGAGAAGGATCGCCCCTTGATTTACGCAAAGTTCAGAGGTAAGAAGAAGATGAGTTTCGCGTCTGCCGCGATATAATTGAGCGACCGTTGTTATTTTTGTGATCGTTATCGGTTGTTCTCGATTGACGAGCTGCGAGTCTTAATCAGCGTCGGGATTTACGTCACCCACGTGTGTTTGTGTGCGTTGAAAGTCTTTCGTACCGTACGTAGCCAAGCGTGCTAATCGGAGGTTCGCGTGCGTGCGTGTGTGTACATTGCACAATTGGTGGTTGAGAGATTGTTGAGATTGCCCCAGCGGTGTCGCCGTGGTGAGAAAAAGCTGCACTGTGAACCCAGCAACGTGCACTCGATTCCTGCCTACGGAGCAATTCTAAATAAATGAGTTTTTCGATCTAGATGATTTTAAAGTGCGTAGCTCCAGTGGCTTCATAATATCGGAAGAGCGTTCCAGACGGACGTACATGGAGTGGTGGCACAGTGATTGGCGCACTGCGCTGTGAACCCAGCGAGCTTCGATTCCCACGGACCTGCGGTAGCCTAACTCATTCCGGGCTTCCCCTAGGTCGGCTCGGCATTAAACGACTACAAGGTGCGATGTGTAAACGTCAGGGTCTTGAGACGTGAGTGTGCTGCTACTGCTCTGCGACTTGCATCCCACTGGGATTTTTGCACCACAGCATTGATATACGGTGCTTTTTTCTTGAAGACTTTGCTGTTTTTTCCTGGATTTTTTTCTGTTTGCGCGTAGTCACTTTAAGATGTTTCTTGTTCATTTTGTTGTTTTGTTGCGGTTGCAACCCGATTCAATAGCCGCATGGCTCACAGGGCTATACACCTAATAACACACATTCCTGCGGAGGGAGCTGGTAGGAACGTTGGGTTGCTCGGTCAATGGCCAGGGTCAATGGCGGCGTGGTGTATTCCGCAAATATGCCCGACTGTGAGGGCGGGCACAAGCCGGCGTGAGTAGGTTAAACGTTGAGTTTTATAAGGGCACCATGGGGCGACCAGCCCCTCCCCACCCAGCCCCACCCATCCCCACCCTCCCCACCCAGCCCCTCCCTCCCCACCCAGCCCCTCCCTGCACGACGGACACAATAATCCCCTGTGGGCTGGTGTAACCAGGAGGTTCCTACCAGTATAAACTCAACTGAACGCACCGCGCTCACATTAACGCATCGCTAACGGCACGTGGCGCTCACCAACTGTGTCCATGGCCCACAACGTAGGTTGGGGGGGGGGGGGTCTTTTCCATTGTGAATAATACAACGCTCGTGGGTGACGCTTTTTCATTTGCCGGGATGCGTCAGCAAAATTGAAAACCCATTCGCAATGAATTATAAATCACGGGGCTGTGTGGGAGGGGTACGCGGATCAGCGCCACGCAACAAACGTCGCGAGAGAAATGTTTGTTTCGCTATTGAGCCTAAATTTTCCACTTTTGCCTTATGCAGTTTCACATAGCGCCTTCGTCCAAAGCGCTTTACAATAGTTAGTTTTTAACTGTACATAAGATATTCTTAGGTTTTTTCGGTAAAGTCACGTAGCTAAAAAAATTTAAATTAATAAAAGTAAAATTATATATACGGAGTGGTAGCTCTTGTAATCTCTCATTTACTTGATACAGCTGTCGTGGCTGTGACGGTTCCACCTGAAGACGGAAGCTTGTGTTGCCTCCGAAACGTCGTGATTTTTATTTTTATTTTATTTTACTTTTATTAATTTTAATTTTTTACCTACGTGACTTTACCGAAAAAACCTAAGAATATGAATCCTTGCAGTCACGAAAGCTTCAAATCTAGAATTGTACATAAGATGATAGTGGTTGAAATAAAGAGCGTTGTTGTTATTAAAAGTGCTGGCGTAGCTATGGTGACAATTGCACATCAGATATGGATTTGTACACGTGTGAATATAATTAACCTATCACCCAAAACGTGCAACCGATCTCGTCAAAATCTCGGAAGCTAAGCAGCTTTGAGCTTCTTCTTGGTTCTTTCGGTAAAGTCACGTAGAAGAGAAATAATAAAATAATAAAAATAAAACATAATAAAATAATTCTCACGACGTTTCGGCCACAACGCAAGCAGCCGTCCGTTGTGGCCGAAACGTCGTGAGAATTATTTTATTATGTTTTATTTTTATTATTTTATTATTTCCCTTCTACGTGACTTTACCGAAAGAACCAAGAAGATGAATCCCTGCAGTCACGAAAGCTTTAAATCGAAATTTAACTTTGAGCTTGCCACAAGCCCTTGGATGGGCGCGATAACAATGAACAATACATTCACAATAACAGGTGTTATAGGCTGCTTCGGAGACATGTTATTTTTGCCAGTAGTGGACCGTGCAGCCAAATCCACAGGTGTAGTTTAACACGTAGCAGGCCTTCGCGACCAATATTATTCATAATAAAGCTTTTTTTTTTATTACACGCTTTTATTTAACTCACTCTGTCTGTTGTTGTTGTTGTCGTATCCTCAAATCTTGTAACTCAATTTGAACCCACTTCCCAATGGGGTATTGACTGCAAACTTCGTATACTTATGTCTTACTAATAAAAAAATACTATAGTCTATCCTAAAAAATATTTTTCAACAATCTTTTTACACGCTTTCTTTTAACTCACTCTATTGTTGTTGTCGTATCCTCAAATCTTGTAATTCAATTTTAACCCACTTCCCAATGTGGTATCGACTGCAAACTTGGTATACTTATGTCATACTGATAACAATACTATATTCTATCATAAAAAAAATCGTCCAAAATCGCGTGACGTCATTTATGGACGGCCCCTAGGGGTCCACGGCCCACGGGTTGGGAATCGCTTCTCTCTGTCCAACCAAGCCACACCGGCCAGCGTGGTGCCGTCTGGTCAAATAAACACGACGACCCACACGGTGTGGCACAGCACGGTTCGCTTTCAACCAGTCGCGTGACTTTCGTTGGGGGGGGGGGCAGGAGGTGCCTTGCTCACCCCCACACCCCCCCCCCCCTCGATGACAAAAGCTATGAGTTGCCCCCCCCCTCCCCTTGACAGCTACCATTAGATTTGTTTTGAACAACAGTGTAAAAGAACAAAAAAAACGACGTTTTTAAAACGCCGTTTAACATTTTTTTTTAAAATAAAAATGCTTTCATTTGCGTTCCACGTTTTATTTTAATTTAATCAACGTAATATTGCAAAGGTGTAATTTAAATTTCGATGTAAAGCTTTCGTGACTGCAGGGATTCATCTTCTTGGTTCTTTCGGTAAAGTCACGTAGAATGGAAATAATAAAATAATAAAAATAAAACATAATAAAATAATTCTCACGACGTTTCGGCCACAACGCAAGTAGCCGTCCTCAGGTGGAGAACAGGTCTGTCGAGGAGACAGAGTCTTCAGACTCAATTTCTACGGAGCTGTAGTGACGGAGCGCTCCTACAGCGTTAAATGTTCTCGACCTGGAGCGGAACAACGATGTCATAGGCAATAGTAGCCTCGATATACAATAGTAACCTCGATATACAATAGTAGCCTCGATATACAATAGTAGCCTCGATATACAATAGTAGCCTCGAGGTGCGACCGTGCGAGACAAATTAAATATTGGGCCCCTACCTGACTGATTGCCGCACACATCTGAGCTGATAATGTCGTCACTACGCCACTGATAATGTAGTTACTACGCCACTGATAATGTAGTCACTACACCACTGATAATGTAGTTACTACACCACTGATAATGTAGTTACTACGCCACTGATGATGTATATAGTTACTACGCCACTGATAATGTAGTTACTACGCCACTGATAATGTAGTTACGACACCACTGATAATGTCGTGACTACGCCACTGCTCACAACGTGTGCGTCCGACTAAGAGACACCAAGACGATTTTGGGCAAAAGTCCTGGTATTGTTGAGTCTTGAGCATCTCCCTCTGCAATAAGGTAACGATGCCGGTCCTGCTGATTGACACAGCCTTTGAATGCGCGCAATCGAGCGCACTACAAAGCCGGCTCCAGTTTACTGACCGAGTCAGTTGCCAGGGGTAAGATCATCGATTGAATACGATCGTCGAGCAACATAATTTGCCATTCGCATCGCTGGTAGTTATTTCAAAGGTGTTGGTCCGTACGCACGCAGGAGGGAGACAGACACAGACACAGAGAGAGGGCGGCACCTACGTCAAAGAGTGGGGTTGACAAAGAGGGTTCTTACACTTGCATTGTGCAGCAGGACAGAGGAAGGAACGTGAGAAGGGGCGCGTTGCAACCGCTTGGAAAGCCCTCATCTTGAGTGGCGTTAAATTAAAACCTGAAACCATTATCCATCCAACTCCCCCCCCACCCACCTGCCCCAACACAACCCCCGTCATGCTATGATCAAGAGAGTCCCCACGCAGTGCGGAGGAAAGCGACTGTTGACTCTGAGAGCTTCACCAGAGGAGGAGTTTGAATTCTCTATTTGGGGGGGGGGGGCGGGGGCAAAAGGTTCGATTTGTCCCTCGCATTAGGAATGGCGGTGTATATTCAGGGTGCTTCAAACGTTTGTTGTTTACACTTCTGAGAATTGGCAACAATACCACGAGAAATGTGCCTCCGGGGACCACCTGGAGAAGATTCCAGACATGTGTTGACATTGATGGCGAACTAGTGACTTTTTGAAGCTATTAACATACATTTGTTATCATGTTACAGTTTATTATCCGTTCTTTTTCCATGGCAAATTATAATCCGATGTAAGTGTTAAAAAAATTTTGAAGCACCCTGGAATTATTCTTTAAGGTTTTAATCTTAATTGTAAACTACTGAAAATTAAATTTCGATTTAAAGCTTTCGTGACTGCAGGGATTCATCTTCTTGGTTCTTTCGGTAAAGTCACGTAGAAGGGAAGTAATAAAATAATAAAAATAAAACATAATAAAACAATTCTCACGACGTTTCGGCCACAACGCAAGCAGCCATCCTCAGGCGAGGCTGCTTGCGTTGTGGCCGAAACGTCGTGAGAATTGTTTTATTATGTTTTACTGAAAATTAATTATTAAAGGTGTCCAGTTTTGGGAGGCATTGCCCCCCCCCCAAACTTTCCCACGACCTTCACCTATGGTGGCTAGGAGATATTAACTTCCTCGCCTGGTATACAGGAGGTCGTGGGTTCGATCCCAAACCCCACGCCTGCTGCTGTATATTTGGAGTTTGCGTGTCTCTCTCTCATCATCATCATCATCACGGTGGCTAGGAGATGTTAACTACCTCGCCTGGTATACAGGAGGTCGTGGGTTCGATCTCGATCCTGACACCTGCTACTGTGTATTTGGAGTTTGCGTGTCTCCCTCCCTGTGGTCGCACGGGAGTTTCTCCGGGTCCTCCCGTTTTTTCTACCCCACATTTTAGAATCAACATCACGCGTTTCGAGTATTTGGCTGTTATACATTCGCACGTGATAATCCATTTGGTTGAGCTAACATTTGTGATAGCCAGGTCGCGTCTGAAAAAAAGAGCTATGCAGCTCAGTCGGCCTGGCCTGGTCAAATAAAATATACCTGTTCGAACCTGACCCACCCACCCTCCCTCCCTCCCTCCCTCCTACCCCCGGGAGAAAACCCATCGACAGGTGTCCCATTGATTATTTCCAAGCCCCCACGGGCGACTTAAGAGGCAATTACCACGCGCGTGACAATGGCCCGCACAAAATGGGCCCGTGTCAACTTCACCGCGAGCGCGGGTCCGGTTGTTGTTGCTTCTCCTGCGTTTTGTTGAGCGAGAGAACAAACAGAGCTAGAGAGCCATGGCTGCATGGGGGGCGGCGGGGGGGGTGGACGCTGGCTAACGCTGCAAACGCAAAGAGACACAGTGTGTGTGTGTGTTTGAACCTTGCAAGGTTTGTTGCTGTTACCGTACACTAACGGCAACCCCCTCTCGTTTCTGTGAAGCAACACGACAGGGCCGTGGAGGTTGTACTGTGTGGGGAGGGGGGAGAAACGGACGTGGGCCCTCTACTTTGTCAATCGCTGAATCCAACTGAATAAAAATTAACCCGTAAAAACAAAGTTTTTCACTATAAATCCTTTATATGCGTGCCAGCCCACATTGGTCTTTGAAACGGGCGGCTAGAGTCCGCTCGTCCTCTGGCTTGAGATGGCTGCCACCTATGGGTCAGATGATTTCCTGCCACCATTAAGCAATTGGTAATTAAATATAAAAAAAAAATCCTAAAATGTTGAAACTTTTGGAAAAAAATTTTCACGAAAATAAATTGTCACGCACAACGAGTCTGTGTGCAAAATGTCAGCTCGATTGGATCACGGGAAGTGGGTTAAAAAACGACCGAAAGATTTGCACGGTCGTAAGCGCGCAAGCAAGCAAGCAAGTGAACTTAATATACAGGATTTAAAAATGCCCCCCCCCCCCCCCCCAATGTTGGTTCACAGATACGGTCGCTGTGCGTTTCGTCACGCTCGCAGATTCAGGTTGACAGCGCCTGTGCATTCGCTCCTATCCCATCCTTCCGTCTGTAACAGGACGGCACTCTTAACTCGCATAACGTGATCCAAATATAACTAGCGGGTTTGGCATGGAGTTGTCCTGCTTTTACGAGGACTTTACTCGATAGAAAATCCACCAAATTGATCGGAGGGTTATTGCCCAAAACTTGATGATAAAAAAACGGCGCTAAAAGTATAAGCCTTATCGGCCAAGGCAATAACCTAACTCGTCGCACGCTCCCCTTCCCCGTACCATGGAGAGCGTTACAGAACCCATGATATGCATGATTTTCCTTGCTTGTTTTAAAGGGGGGGCATCATGTATGTATGTTGAACTTCTTTCGCACCGTACGTAGCCAACTGTGCTAATTGGAGGTGCGGGGGGAAGGACAACAAACTAAACACAAAAAGCAGTTCTACAGAAATGAGTTTACAAACTAAGCGATTCAAAAGTGCATGGCTCCGGTGGCTTCTCGGATCGGAAGAGGCTTCCAGACGGCCGCAGGAGCGCACCTGAAAGCGCGCGACGACGCGGTGACCACCGTCTTTGCTTCGACGGCCAGCCACAAATCCGCCCGGGTCGGCGCGACTATGGTTTGCGCTCCTGGACGACATCGGCCAAGGCGTTGTGGTTCTGTTTCTCGGCGAGCACATTTTTCGTGCGTAATCGTCGCCTTCGCCGATGACGCCCGTCTGCCGTGCGTCAGGACCGGGGCCTGCCAAGTACAAGCTGCCACCCACGCTGGGCCACGGCGGGCACGACGTCTCGAAGCGCGCCAGCCCGGCCTACACCATGTCCGCCCGCTACGACGACCCAAGTACGCGCGCGGCGGCGAGGAGGGTTCGACACCCGATCCCGGGACGCATTCCTCAGTCGGTCTTGGTTAGATTAGAACACGTGTGGCCCCGTCGGCCCTAGTAGGTGCTCGCTAACAGCACTCGTCGTTCCATCCCCCCCCCCACCCCCTCTCCCCTCGCATCTCTGATGATCACGGTTGGCTACGTACGGTGCGAAAGAAGTTCAACATACGTACTCTTCCCAATCATCTGTGCAGGCTACACGGCAGTGGTCTTCATTGCAAGGTCCGCGCGCCACTGGCCGGCCCCTGGTGGCCTTTAGTGCGGCCCCCTGCAATACACCACGTGTGATAACAGCCCCCATCAGCATCGTGCTGTGAAACCCCAATTATTTCAAGTGTGTGGCGGCCCTCACACTGACGTTTTATCGGCGAAACTGCACCACCCCCCCCCCCCTCTGAAAATTAGTGAAGAACATTGCTATATGGGTTTAGCTGTCCCTGTCTCTCCCTCCAGGTTAGCAATAGAGAGACAAAGGTGGCTGGGCATGGTGCCGGCCACTCTATGCCATTATGAATGATGCTTGCCTCGATAATAGTTTTTTTTTACCCTTCTATCTGGCAACAAAACTGACACCTTTTTTTACAAGGAGTCATGTTTACATAGACCACAATACCTGCAAGTCGTAATGCAAACAAAAAACATCACTCTGATAATGTGCACTGTCCTTGATGCTGATTGGTCCACACCCGAGACAGCTTTCCTTAGAGCCTAGTCTCACATGGGTTGGACCAGATATCGCGTGATGCTTGCCTCCTCCACAGGTGCCTGTCCCAGTAGTATATGCAAGCCATACGAATGACCTTTGTCTTTGTGTTTTCCTCCACGTCAGCACTGGGGAGAAAAAGGCGGCCGGGCACGGTGCTGACCACACCGCCCCGTTGTATGCATGCGAGGGGAGCGCGTGACGTATGACGTCATCGCCTTGGCCGATAAGGCTTATACTTTGAGCGCAAAATTTTATCAGCAGGTTTTGGGAATAAACCTTCTGATAAATTCGGTCAAATTTCTGTCGTGCACCGCGCTGACCTTCATAGGTGCTCGACTCAAAGCACTTGGCCCACCCGAGGCTTAATTTCAGCTCTAAACGCATGTTTCTAAATGTGGAGGGAAAAACCGGAGGACCTGGATTAAAAGCCACGCGACCACCGGGAGAACATTCAAACTCCAAATATACAGCAGGCGTCAGGGTCGGGATCGAACCCACGACCTCCTGTATACCAGGCGAAGTAGTTAACATCTCCTAGCCACCGTAATGATGATGACAAAGAGAGAGAGAGACACGCAAACTCCAAATATACAGCAGGCATCAGGGTCGGGATCGAACCCACGACCTCCTGTATACCAAGCGAGATAGTTAACATCTCCTAGCCACCGTGGCACCCTCTCGCTATAGGGCTGTGGATACCATTTGCACTATCCGTAAGCCCACCTCCAGTCGTCAATGAGAAGTGATGCACAGGCTCGGCCAGCCTATGCAATCACACCTGGGCGTCTCCGTCACTGTTCCTCCAGGGTTTCCGATGGCCAAGACTCCCGGACCAAAGTACTACTCCCCGAGCCTCACCCGCCACGGCCTGGAGGGGTCGCCGGTCTACTCAATACAGGGCCGCCACCGCGAACGGAGTACGGAGCTCGCTTACGAGACGCACGCTCTAGACGTAGAACAGTCATTCATCTTAACCTGGGGTGCATCACGCATTCCCCCACCCCCACCCCCGGGGGTTGTGAGATGCCCCTTCTGGGGGGTGGCAAGACATGGGCAGATTTTTTTTTTAGAAGGTAATCAAATTGAGCACCGGCACGTAAGTTACGACTTCCTCTGTTTCATAAACCCCTATGTAATCATTAGCATTACGCAGTATTTATTTTTACGATTGCTGCAAAACCGCATGCTGCCTTTTTGAGCTCCCCCCCCCCCCCCGTTGCGACTCTTTGACTTGCGGGCAGCCGTTTGAAAAAAAAAACTGAAATATGAAAGTTAATTTAATGGAAATAATATTAATTAATTGATTAAATATGGGAGGGAATGGGTCACGGTGACAACAAAATGTACAGTTCTAGGTTACCACGTGGACTTTACATTCTATCGCAGTTATTTATATTGGCAAGATTCATGCGTGATTATTCACAAGTGACTTCTCACGTACGCCATAATAATTTCACACATTTGTAAATCACATCACGTACCTCCCCCCCCCTCCTCCTCATCCCACCCTGGGACATTGCCACGTGCACCCCATAGGGGTCCGCGTAACCCCCCCTCTGGTTGAAAACGACTGTGTGAAGGCTATACTGGGGGTTGGGGTTGTGTGGTGTGGCCGGCGCGGTGGTGGGATCTTTTTAAATCCTTTATATTAAGTTCACTTGCTTGCTTGCTTGCGTGCTTGCGTGCTTGCTTGCTTGCTTACGACCGTGCAAATCTTTCGGTCGTTTTTTAACCCACTTCCCGTGATCCAATCGAGCTGATATTTTCCACACAGACTCGTTGTGCGTGACAATTAATTTTACACTGTTTAGGGAATCTTTTTAAAATATTTAATTACCAATTGCTTAATGGTGGCAGGCAATCATCTGACCCATAGGTGGCAGCCATCTCAAGCCAGAGGACGAGAGGACTCTAGCCGCCACGCATATAAAGGATTTATAGTGAAAAACTTTGTTTTTACGGGTTAATTTTTTACCTTTTCTCTCCCAGCGCTGGCGTTCCGCACGCCGGGCCCGGGTGCGTACGCGAGCGAGCGGCTCTTCCCGCCAAGCGAAGCGCGCGCTCCCGCGTACTCGCTCGCCGAGCGCACCGCGTCACGCAGCGTGGACCTCGTTCCAGCGCCCAACGCCTACAGGTGAGACCGAGGGCTTTGCGGTGGCTCCCTCTCTCTCTCTCAGTGGCTTTTTTCTTTTCTCCGGGTCCTCCGGTTTAACCCCTCCACGTTTAGAATCAACGTCACGTGTTCAGAGTATTTGGCTGCTGCTGCTGCTGCTGCTGCTTTAAATCTCTCCACACGCCGATAAGCCACTTCTCGTTGAGCCATCATTTGTGGCCAGGTTGCTTCTGACAAATAGCTATAGAGCTCAGTGGGCCTTACCTGGTAAAAATAACAAAAAATTGTTAAATAAATTGCGCGTGACGTCAGCGGCACGGCTCGATTTCTGCAGTGAAAAAAACCGACCCGGCGCCTCCTGAGCCGCGACAGCCTGGCCCGGCACGGCCCTGGCATGGCTCGGATATGCCAGTGGGAAAAAAAAAATGTGGTTCGCGATTTAACGAACGTAAGCTAATTCTAACGGACTTGCTTGGTGGCTTCACGTTCTTTCCCCGTTAAGTCTGCCGAGCACGCTGGGCTCCCACCTGCCGCACCGCCGCTCGGCGCCCAGCTTCTCGGTGTCGGCCCGCCGCTCCGTCGGGGGTCACGCCGAGGACCTGGCCCGGACGCCGGGCCCCGCACGCTACGACGCCGCCCACGCCTCGGACCTGCGGCCGCACCGGGCTCCGGCGTGGTCGCTGCAGAGCCGCAGCCGCCTACCCGGCGACAACACGCAGAAGCCGGGCCCCGGCGCGCACCGGCCCGAGACGTGCGTGTCGGTGACGACGCGCCGCGCCCCGACGTTCCGCATGGGAGTCCGACACTCGGACTACGTCATGCCGCTCATTTGCTGATGGCGCGGCGGCGGTGGCGGCGGCGGTGGCGGTGGATGTGTGTGTTGTCACTGGTGCTGAAACGGAGGGAGCAAATACTCGCTGGTTGTTTCGGTAAAGTCACGTAGGTAGAAATAAAATAAAATAAATCACGGCGTTTCCAACGCAACACAAGCGTCGGTCTTCAGGTGAAAATCGCGACAGCTGCGACGTCTGCTGCGAACAGTACGATGTCTGCTCCCTACCCACGTGACTTTACCGAAAGAACCAAAGAGTATGGGTTCCTGCAGTCACGAAAGCTTCAAATCAGGAGAGAGCAAAGTGGAAAGTGAAAAGGTGGTGAGGCTTGCGATGGGGAAGAGGGAAGGATGCAGGCGGTTAAGCCCATTGGCTCTCAACCGGGGGTGCACATAACCCTGGCGGTACGTGGCAATGCCCCAGTGTCGCATTCATTGTGCTTATTATGCTTACACTATTGATTTTCATTGTACATACATTTATTTCCTGGAACTACGTTGGGCCAGGCAAAGGGGTACTCAGTTGAAACAAAAGTCAACAAGGGGTACAGTAGCAAAACAAGGTTGAGAACCACTGGTTTAGCCAACCGAAGGCGAGGGCTGCTCCTAAGTTAGCCGAGCAGATGCGAGCACAAGCCCTCGGACTGATCGCCAACCCAATCGACGAAACAACTAGCCACGGCTCCAATTCTGATCACATCCCGCAAGCCTGATTGACTCGCCAACGGGCAACACCATTGAGCCGAGCACTAAGAAACTAACCAACCCGCCGCTGGTATCGTCCCTAACAATGACGCTAACCCTAACCAGCTCGTCAATCAGACACGAGTCCTAGTCTACTAATCCTAACCCTTGTCACCCGTCCCAAGCAAAACACTAACGCTACCCCTAACCATCCACACATTGGTCATAACTAACTATTGAAACTATTTGGCATTTTACCAGCTTATGTCTACTGAGCTATGTCGCTGTTTTTAAAAAGTGACGTGGCCACAAATTATATCTCAACGAAGTGGCTTATCATCGTGTGGAAATTTATAGCAGCCAAATACTCTAAATGCATGCTTCTAAGTGTGGAGGGAAAACCCGGAGGACCAGGAGAAAAATCCATGCGACCACGAGGAGAACGTGCAAATTCCAAATATGCAGGCGTCAGGGTCGTGATCGAACCCCGACCTCCTGTATATCAGGCGAGGTAGTTAACATCTCCTAGCCACCGTGATGATGATGAGAGAGAGAGAGAAAAATATGCAAAATCCAAATATACAGCAGCAGACATCGTCAGGGTCGTGATCGAACCCTTACCTCCTGTATACCAGGCGAGGTAGTTAACATCTCCTAGCCACCGTGATGATGATGAGAGAGAGAGAGAGAAATATGCAAAATCCAAATATACAGCAGCAGACATCGTCAGGGTAGGGATCGAACCCCAACCTCCTGCAGACCTGGCGAGGGAGTTAACATCTCATAACCACCGTGGCGCTACTGCCCAGACCCCAAACTAACGAACCAACCAGACCAGAGTACTCGCTCTCCGACTCGGCCAAAGCCGAACAACAACAACCCCCTTCCATGTACCGTATTTACCGTATGTTGAACTTATTTCGCACCACTATGAGACCTCCTTTACCAGTGGCAAAATATAGTGATAGGTTTTTACCCTTTCAACTGGTACAAAAACTGACACCTTTATACAAGGCATCATGTTTGCAATAACCACAACACAAGCAGTCAAAATACAAACAAAAAGAAACAACTCTAATAATGATAATGATATGCATTGTCCTTGAAGTTGATTGGTCCACACCCAATCAACACCCAATCAACTTCAAGGACAGTGCATATCATTATCAGAGTTGTTTCTTTTTGTTTGTATTTTGACTGCTTGTGTTGTGGTTATTGCAAACATGATGCCTTGTATAAAGGTGTCAGTTTTTGTACCAGTTGAAAGGGTAAACACCTATCACTTTATTTCGCACCGTACGTAGCCAACCGGAGGTGCGGGGGGTGGCGAGGAAAGAGCTCTTTTGACTTTTTGTTCCATTTTCAGTTTTGGTGTGAACAACACATACCTGTCAACCCTTTATCAGTGCCTACCTTATTACAGACCAATTCAGACCTTATTGATCACCCGTGCCCTTATACATTTCAACGTTCATTCTACAAAGTCCCATCACAAGGGAGAAACACAAACAAATAGACACGGTTTTTTTGCCCGTAATGAAACATGTACGCCTGGACCTGAAAACGTAATTTCCCTGTACAAGAATACTGGTAAACCGTTTGAGTTGACAGGTATGATATACACTACTATACACTACACTATACACTGCATTATACACTACACTATACTATAACGGTCAACTCCTTATCAGTGCCTGCCTTATTACAGACTCAATTCAGACTTTATTGGTCACCCCGTGCCCTTCGAAATTTCAACGTTGATCATACAAAGTCCCATCACAAGGGAGAAACACAAACACATAGACAAAAACATGGTTTTGTTGCCCGCATTGAAGCGGCTGTACGCCGTATGGACCTGAAAACTCAATTTCCCTGTACAAGAATACGGGGTAAACTGTGTGGGTTGACGGGTTGACAACATGTGGCCCATCGGAGCGTGTGGGAAGTTTGAGGGGGGGCATCGATCTAAAGAGTGAATTTATTTTGGTGATGGTGGGGGGTGGGGCGAAGGTGGGGGGGCGAAGGTGGGAGGGGGGGCTGCCGAATCGAGCACCGTTCACGCTGCTTGACAACTGTCTAAGTAAGCCTTCACGCGTGGCTTGTCTTAAGAATAACTTATTCACCTCTTGGGATAGTGTTGCATTATACAAGCGCCAATGTAGAGCGCAAATACACGCTTTTGGCTTCATCTGTTATACACGCGTACTGTAAATGCTGTATTGTGCACTGGAGTGTGTTCCATTAAATGTTGGTACTGTATTGTCAACAATGAATTGCGTTTAAAGCGAAACGAAACAACAATACATCCTTCCGGGAAGCTGCCACGTTTCAATCCGCACACCGGACTTGCGCTCCGGGGGTCGCCGGTTCGGCTGGAACATCGGTGGCAAGTTTCATAAATTTAGGGGCAGTAGGGGGGGGGGCCAATGCTCCTATCCACCCTGCAGTGTAAATGTGGGGTCACCACACTTAGTCGGTCGGCAGGTTGCGTGTGATGGGGTAAAGTGGTGGGGCGCCACGGTGGCGAGATGTTAACTACCTCGCCTGGCCTACAGGGGGTCGTGGGTTCTATCCCGACCCTGACGCCTGCTGTATACTTGGAGTTTGCGTGTTCTCCCAACGGTGGTGTGGATTTTTTCTGGGTCCTCCGTTTTTTTCCCCCTCCATATTTAGAAACACGCTTTTAGAGTATTTGGCTCCTATAAATTTCCACGTGATAAGCCACTTTTCTTGAGCTGTCATTTGTGATAAACAGGTCGCTTCTAACAAAGAGCTCCATAGCTCAGTGGGCCTTATGTGGTAAAATAAAAATAAGTATAACCCGTAAAAACAAAGTTTTTCACTATAAATCCTTTATATGCGTGGCGGCTAGAGTCCTCTCGTCCTCTGGCTTGAGATGGCTGCCACCTATGGGTCAGATGATTGCATTGCACCATTAAGCAATTGGTAATTAAATATAATATTTTTGTCCTAAAAAGTGTAAAATTTAGGAAAACAAATTTCACGAACATTAATTGTCACGCACAACGAGTCTGTGTGGAAAATGTCAGCTCGATTGGATCACGGGAAGTGGGTTAAAAAACGACCGAAAGATTTGCACGGTCCTAAGCAAGTAAGCGAACTTAATATAAAGGATTTAAAAAAGTGTAATTTAAAGTGTGAGTACGCCCGCCTCTCCCAAGTCGTCTAGTCAGCACGGAAGAGTAGGCCAAAACACTATCTGGAGGGGCTCTCTAGAGCTCCCATTGGTGGAGGCCCATCCGCCAGCAATGTGGAAATGAACTTTGCCTGTTTTCCCCTCTGCTCATCGAATGCCGTTAAGCAAATAGAACGTGACAACCCAGTAGAAGGTGAGCTGATGCAACGCACGATTTTATGGAGCGTAGCCAAATGAAATCTGATCGCAGATTAATGCGTTTTTTTTTTGCCTGCACTGTATAGTACAAACATATCACGTACATCAACAGCGTGATTGCCGCGTGAGTAAAGTGTGTCGTAAACCCTCCACCACCTGACGCAGCTGATGAACAAAGTTGTCGCGTGATGAACGAACGTGCCGATGTATTGCTGTTTTGTGTTTAATCTACCAACGCACCTGTGGTGTTGCTGAAGCGGCAATAATAAGGTCATGGGGCGTTGAAACTCGTTTTTTTTAGAACTGCTTTTGTGTTTAAGTTTTTTGTCCTTCCTCTGTACTCTTTCGATTAGCACAATTGGCTACGTACGGTGCGAAAGAACTTCAACATACATACACAATACAATGATTTTGCACGTGTGTTCATCGCGTGACAACTTTGTTAATTGGCTGAGTCGGGTGGAGGAGGTTTTACGACACACATTTTACTCACGCGGCGAACTGACCCCAGCAAAAAAATCAATGACGAATCGTAATATTGGTCACAAAAGCATGTTAAAAAATACATCAACAATAGTAGTAGTTTGTGATGATTTTGATGACGCGCGTCTTTTGATAAATTAAATAGTCGGAGGATGCAATGTGAACGTCCGTCAATGGGTGAGCAAAGCAACAAGCCTGCCAACCAGAGCTCGCAACCGGATACCCGATACCCGTACCCTACCCGATACCCGGCTACCCGTACCCGGCCAGGTACGGGTACTCGTTTGCGACCCTGGTGCGGCCGGGTACGGGTAGGCCGTGAGTCACTGGTGAGTAACCGTTTGTCACTCATTTCAGGTATGGTACGGGTAGGGAACGGGTACCGGGTACGGGTACGGGTACCCATTTGCGACCCTGGTGCGGCCGGGTACGGGTACGGGTAAGGAATCAAAACCCGTTTGCGACCTCTGCTGCCAACACTCACATGACGTTGTCCGTCCTGCAGCCCAGGTCACCGTAGTCTCATGAGAAACAAGCTGGCACTTTTGAACGACGACGGACATCTTCACGCCGAATCCTTGTGACGCTTTTGTGTTTGGGGCCGTCCATAAATGACGTCACGCACCTAGGGGGGGGGGGGTCAGACATTTGTAACGATGTGTAGGGACGGGGGGGGGGGGTTTGAGAAATGTGACGTCACATCAAAATGCGCAACTTTAAATAAATATAGACAACACGTTCTACTTAATTAAATAGACTTTTTAATAAATGTTTTCTCCTACATCAGAGTGCAGCGCCACATTAAATACGCACTACAATGACAATAGTTTAAAGCGATTTGAAGCATGTTTTATTTTGGGAGGGGGGGGCAGAGCTTTGTGACGTCATATTTGAGGGGGGGGCCTGACTTTTTGTGACGCCGTGTGACGAGGGGGGGGGGGTAAAAAAAATCGTCCAAAATCACGTGACGTCATTTATGGACGGCCCCTTTCTCGATTCATGAGCGGAATTTTACGAAGAACATCTTTCCTATTCTATCGACAGCAGTGGAACGCACGAACAGTGCTTACACGCACGAGTTCGTAGTACACGTGCCGTGATTAACATGGCAATGCAGTACGGTTCGGGAGTTATTGCTCGGCGTGCGTTTTGACTTGGGCACTGGCAAGGGCGGTGGATGAAACAACGAAGCGTGTCCTTCAAACTCTTTCTTCAACAAAACTTCGGCCCTAAAAGAGAAAACAAATAAGCGAAGATTTCAGTAATGGTCGTTGCATATAAAAAAAAACAGGCTACGACCATGCTATGGTGAAGTAGGGCCATTGCCCGAAACGTCGCTTATTATATATATTTTAAGCCGGTATTAATGACGAATGTGTCGAGTTATTAATTTATTTTACCAGGTAAGACCCACTTGAGCTTTATGGGTCTTTTCCAGAAGCGACCTGGCCACAAATGATAGCCCAATGAAGTGGCTCATTAGGAGGAAATGTATAGCAGCCAAATACTACAAACGCATGATTCTAAATGTGGAGGGAAAAACCGGAGATCTCGGAGAAAAATCCACACGACCACGCGGAGAACACGCAAACTCCAAATATACAGGCGTAAGGGTCGGGATCGAACCCATGACCTCTGTATACCATCTTCTTGGTTCTTTCGGTAAAGTCACGTAGAAGGGAAGTAATACATTAATAAAAATAAAACATAATAAAATAATTCTCACGACGTTTCGGCCACAACGCAAGCAGCCGTCCTCAGGTGAAAACCAGGTCTGTCGAGGCGACAGCGTCTGAATGAAACAGCACACGTGCTTGGAGCATATATATAAGCTGGGTTGGAAGGGGGGGGAAAGGGCGTTTTGACAAAATAATTTGCATATCAAGAGGAATTTAGCATATTTATGGGAAATGCAGGTATGTGATTAGTACTACTTATGCCCGTGCATTATGCCCGTGCATTATGTACACCAGGCGAGGTAGCTAACATCTCCTAGCCACCGAGATAAGCCACCGCAGCAGGAGCAGCAACCAAGTGGCACCAGCATCATCAGGACATAGAAAGTGCGATCACGTGAAAAGCACGTGACGCCGGCTTGAGGGGGGGTGGGTGGGGAAGACTGGTGAAAGTGGGCGGGGGCTCGTGGAAAAGTAGGCGGGGACCTGTAAGGAAGTGGGCGGGGCTTATGACAAAGTAGGCGGAGTATGTGGGGGAGGTGGGCGGGGCTTATGACGAAGTGGGCGGAGCCTGCGACGAGTTGGGCGGAGCCTCGTTGTCATGCGTCCGGATTGGCGTGCGCGGGGCACGTGACTGGCCTCCACCCCGCCTCCCCCACCACCACTGTCTCTGTGGTCGAAGTGTCGCCTCAGCCTTCGGGACGCTGCTGGTTCTCTCGCTCTCCGTGGGTTCCAGCGCGCGTACCCCCCCCCCCATCTCCTCGCTTCGAAACACCGTAGCTCAACATTAATAAGGGAACGCACCCAACGTAGATGTCCTAACTGGCTGTCGTCGTTTAATTATTTTTTTTGGAATACCAGCTCCGACACTGCGAATCTCACCCACCCCGACGCACCCACCGGCATCGCACGCAACCTCTACCGTGTACCCCTCACCTCGGCCGGTAGGACTAACTATCCGACGAGAGTGCGTGCTAGGCCGCAGTTTGTGAAAAAAAAAAACCTTCATTTAAAATCGTTTATTTTCTTGTTACAAACAAAGCTCATCCCTCCACACCGGCACGATGGACGTGCACTCGGTGAGCGCGGCAATGCCGGAGATGCCGGCGATGGTCGACGGCGTGAAGTTGGCGGCGGTGGCGGCGGTGCTGTACGTGATGGTGCGGTGCTTGAATCTCAAGTCGCCTACGGCGTCGCCCGATCTGTTCTTCCAGGACTCGCCACTGGCGCGACACCTTATCAAGTCGTGTCCCCTGCTCACCAAAGAGTGAGTGACGGACTGTGGTTGTGGGGGAGGGGGAGAGCAGCGATGGGAAACGAGAGGCGCCCCCCTCCTGTCGAATTGTGGGGGGGCATTTCGATTTAAAGCTTTCGTGACTGCAGGGATTCATCTTCTTGGTTCTTTCGGTAAAGTCACGTGACTTTACCGAAAGAACCAAGAAGATGTGGGGGGGGGGCAGTAGAGCTATTGTGTGTGAGCAAAAAGCTTCGTAGCTAATCGGATTCCTCCGGTCTTAAAGAGAGATTGTGATTCTGAACACCGCTGTGAAGTTGGGGTTGGGCCAGCCAGGGCCCAGCGCCACACTAGCACTGGCCCTGTTTGGCACGGTTCGGGGAGGATAAAAAACAACCGAGTAAATGATGGCGAGGAAGCCAAGCAATTCCACGGGGGCCCTGTATCTCTGACAAAACATTGGACCGGCATGAAATGTCAGCTCGAGTTTTGGATGTTATTGAACGGTGAGATAAACACCCGGCACTTACGCGGGATGCCCCGTGGATTCGTTGAATCGCACGGTGGCGGCTTAGGGGGGGGGGAGAGGCTTCCATTTGGAGTTGATTGATTATTGGATGGTGATGATGAATTAACGTAACAGGATTGTGGACGTACACCAAATTAAATACGCTCATCTCTTAACGTGTCTACTACCAATCTGTGCGTGCAACTCGCTACATCTATAGTCTACATCTGTATTTTATTTAAATGGCTCTCCTCGCGAATTAAGTATTTCTTTTACAGCTCTTTTCATCTCACTAATTCCTAATTTACAAAGAATTCCCCTCCTCCCCCCAAATAGTTCTGCCTCGAGCCTCCCAATGGGCTGGCACCACCTCTGATCGAGGGTAAGTGGGGGTAAAGGAAGGTGAGATTAAAATATACTGTCCCCGAAGATTGGTATCCAGTTACAGACCTTAATTGGGCTTTCGTTTATGAAATATTTCAGGGACACCTCTGGTTATCGTGAAGGTTTAAATGGCTAGAGTTAGCGGTTCGAGTTGGGGTCTTGGCGTTTGGAGTGCGGTTACAGTTTTAAGTGGTTCAGTTTAGGTACGGTAGGACCAAGACTGCTTTTATTTACGCACAGTAGTAGTCTTGACCTATAAATTAAGATGAACAAACTCTTGCAATACGTCTTTGACAGCGTGGAAGAGTAGGCCAATTGCTCTCTATAGAGTGGTTTTCTAGAGCCCTTTAAAGTGGAGACCCATCCGCCAGCAGTGGCGTGAGCAAACCATTTCACGCTTGGTTACGTACGTTGCGAAAGAAGTTATACATACATACAGGACTCCTTCATTAACTTTTCCCTTATGACGAAAGCATCCAGAACCATCTCGTCCCATCTCAGGAGGTCATCATTATTGTGCCTGGATTGTGCTTGGATGTGTGACCACAAATGTATAACAAAGGTGTTATGGGCTACGTTGTCATCATAGGGCGTTGCAGAAATATCGATTGCTGTACTGTACTTCTATGCTTCCACCTCTAGTATCCCTGCCTTAACCAACCCACACTGACCTATGTAGTGATGTATGGTCAATTAGCCACCTTCATGTCAAGACGAGGCCCTGATCCATCAGCGGATTGACAAATAGGTTGTGCATGTAAACAAAAGCCGCGGCTAGCGTAAGTGGCAAGCGAAATCTGAACCTGTGCTGGGCACACCATTCAACAACCCACACGAACTAGCAGCTAAGAAGAAGCATGGTGGTGCATGCCTTTGATCTAGCACTTTGGGGGGCGTGGGATGGTGGATCACAGAGATATTTCGTAAGAATCTACTGGCTACCTTGGTCTACGAGTTTGCTGTGACCTTGGAGGAGATGGCAGTACAGCAAGTTGGCTCTTGAATATATCTCTGCGGGGTTTTGAGTGTCGTTTCCTCGTATTTGCGGTGGATTTTATTTGAACAGGTACTGACATAGACAAAATACAAGTCTTTTGGCCAGACATTAAAAAAATTGTGTATTTCCTCCGATTATATTTGTGGGTCTTTAAATGGCAATAGGCCACTAGCATAGTGTATCCTGCTATGTGCGCCAAAAGCTGCCGTGTTACGATAAAAATCCCTTTCAAAGACACCATAGGGAGCATTCAGTGCAGTACAGCAACACGGCTCAAATATTTTTGTTTTTACCTGCGGGTCTCGTTAGATGTACAAGTGGAGGTGTAAATTAATAAATGGGCATACTGTACGCGGGTGTGTTGTCACAATATAATATTCGTGTCACTCTGAGCCATTGTTGCGTGAGTGTTTGCTTAGACGGGCGAATTCATGACAGGGAGTCACATTTCTAAAGTCTGAAACGAATCGTAATGTTCGTCTTGTCTGTCGAGTCCACCAAGGCAGTGAGTGCACACGCGTTTTGTGAAGTAGCCTGGCCTGTTTAAAAGACATATTTACGTCAAACTTGTTTATGGCATTGCTCAAACCTTCCAATGCGCGACCTCATGAAACGGTGTCTTGATATTTGCTAAAGATTTTCCTGGGTTAATGGTGTGTTATTATTGTTATTACCGTTTTTAATGTGACCTTGTTTTTAGGCCATGATTGGGTTAGGGGAATTGATTATTTTGGGTCAGATTTTATTTTTAATTCACATAATTTTTCCCGGAACGGCTCCTGTTACAGTGGTACGTTCGTCCAATTCCTCTCTTTGATATAGAGAGTTGTTTTACTGTACCCGGAGAAAACCCATCATGCCGAGTAGGGGGATAGCACTCAAAGGGCCCTTACAGATGGGTTAATTAACCCCACTTGTTGCCTCATGCTGCCCACCGTGGAACCCAGTTTGGTTGGTTTAACACGTAGATTTTCGCGACCAATATCTATAATAGAGGTTTTTGGGTTAGACCGCGTAAATATAAATGTGTCGTTAAACCCGCCACCACCCGACACAGCCAGTTAGTAATTAGTAAGGTTAATTAGTAAGGATTGTCATGGAAACAAAACATGCCAATTCGTTACTCGTTCAGCACAAAGCTGTTTTGGAGAGTAAACCCACAACACTTACAATTGGGTTTCAACATCACAGCGTCACTTCTTGATCAAATGATGATGGTTATTGGTTTATCGACAATGGACGGATAACGAGTTCACTCAACATCACAGACCTGGTTTTAAACTTGCAATTTTATGACTGTGGGTCAAATGCCGTTTGCTGTAGCACCACATGACTGGGTAAATGAGTTTACAAATGACGATGTTCCTGCTGGCAGGCAGCTGGGGCTGATAAGCTTTGGCTGTGACTCACCTAAATTAATACAAACAAATCGCCCTGTTGCGATGCACCCATAGAATATTTACCTGTGCTGAGGACTTGGTTTACCAAGTGTTTTGTCTCGTTCATCACACTGCGTTCAACCACCACCACCGCTTAAACTATGCTATTTTTTAAAACTTTTTATTTTGCTAGATAAGGCCCACTGAGTTATGTAGCTCTCCTTCAGAAGCGACCTATCACAAATTATAGCTCTACGAAGTGGCTTATCGCGCGGAAATAATATAGCAGCCCAATACCCTAAATGCATGTTGATTCTAAATGTGGAGGGAAAAACCGGAGGACCTGGAGAAAAAAACACTTGACCACGGCGAGAAGATGCAAACTCCAAATATGTAAAGGCTTCAGGGTCGGGATCGGACCCATGATCTCTGTACCAGGCGAGGTAGTTAACATCTCGCCACCATGGCGCCCCACACTGCAGGTCACAACACTTCTTGCTACATTTCTCGCTCCGTTTTGGAATTCCATCCCATTGTCTCTTTTCCCATGTTCTTATAATAACGACAATAACTTTGCTCAATTCAATAAGCGTATTCAATTTTACGCGTTATACCCCCGGCAGCGCCATTTGTTGCCGACCGCTTGGCATTTTGGTCCTGCGGGCCCTCTACTCTGCAACCATATAAACGAGTAAATGAATTGAAAGTCTGCTCATGTAAAATTGTTGCACTGTAGAAATTGTGATGAGAGTCTGTATAAAAATAACTTGAATGAGCAACACGCATCTCTGCATGCCCTTGAGTCATGTCTGGGTAATGTGTGTGAGATATAAACATGGACTGCTGTATATGCAGCATTACATCACGTCATAGACTCGTGATACCCATCTCGCTGTGCCTCTACGCTTGTTTGAGGTTCCGGCTCTAACCCGCGCTCACTTACACAAGTTATTTGCTAATTCTGTTCCTGCGTTGGTAGTGGTTGCCCAATGTATGCACGAACGTTGAACTTCTTTCGCACCGTTCGTAGCTAACCGTGCTCATCAGAGGTGCGGGGGAAGAACAAGAAACTAAACATCAAAAGGAGTTCTTAAGAAATTAAACACATTCGTCACTATCACAGTGTGGCCTTAACAGAAAAAGATATAAAATAGGCGACGTTTTAGGCAATATCCCTTCTTTTGTGTGCCATGAAGATCCATTGGCCGAAATGTTGCCTGTTCTAATATTTTCTTGTTTTAAGACATGCTGATATTGATGAATGTATTGAGTTTCATCGCTCATTTACAGTTTAAATTATATTGCTTCTGTGTAGATGTCGACTTGTTGACACACGTTTGTCAGCGTTATGGAGTAGGGTACAAAGGCCGATGTTTGTGCCTGCCATGTACATCTTGTGTACTAAGCCTCCCCACCCCGACATCGCTCACTTAATCTTCATCAATCATCGATAAAAGGACGATTACCAGTCGGTGTCCATCGCTTGTTGTCATTTATTGACCTTCGGAAATCCACGAGTCGTCATTATTCTCGTCGTCATGGTCATCGGTCACCAGCGTTATCACCGTAGTTCCATCAATCGTCATTATAAAGCCTTCCGTCAATTGTCATCGCCTTGGTGATTGTGCCCTTGCAGAGCACATCACTGCTGTGTCACCGTAGATCTGGCTGTGAATTAGCTGTCGCTTTAGATCTGGATGTAAGTTTGCAGGTGGACTGAACCAATAAACAGCTTAATGGCAGCGCAGGAAATCGAGAAGGGATTTTTTGACTCACAACGGGTCTGCTACCTCTCCCCTCTCATCTCACTCAACTCCCCTCCACGCACTCTCCTACCTCTCATCTCACTCTACTCCCCTCCAAGCACTTTCCTACCTACGTGTGAGACACTTACAAAATAGCCATTGCCCGATTCCAAAGAAAACCAATTCTGGGTGGATAACGCGGCCACTGTGCTTGGAAACAAAAGCCTCGCATTTTGCAGAGGACGTGCCGTGCTTTTAAATACCATCTAGAAGTTGCAAGCAGGAACATTTAAACGTATCTCATCCTTCCTGCCATGACCGGCCACAGATTTTATTTGTCCGTTCTCTCGGTGCAGCGTCAGCTCACGTGACGTTATTTGATTTCCAGCACCGTCACCCGGACGGGGCGGCGGTTAGCGCCCCAGGCGCCGCGAACCCGACGACGCCGAGTTCGATTTACGGACACGGCTAACGTCGGTGGCCAGCGATGTCGGATCCACTACTGGGGCCCCCCCACCCTGCACCATCACCAACCCGTGGTTGACCAGCATGGGGAAGTAGGCTCCATTAACTCCAAATTCACCGATATGGCAATGGGTCGAGATCAGAGGTCGCAAACGGGTTTTGATTCCTTACCCGTACCCGTACCCGGCCATACCAAGGTCGCAAACGGGTACCCGTACCCAGCCGGGTACGGGTTACCCGTACCCTACCCAATACCCGGCTGGGTACGGGTAGCCGGGTATCGGGTAGGGTACGGGTATCGGGTACCCGATTGCGACCTCTGGGATGAAGCCATGTTGCAGGCGCGGGTGGGTTGATTCTAGGAACTTGAATTGTGAGAAGAGACAAGACGTTGGGAAATGAGTGACAAACGGTTACTCACCAGTGACTCACGGCCTTCTCACTCATTGGTTGGGGTGAGTCACGTGCGGCTACCCGTACCCGTACCCGGCCGCACCAGGGTCGCAAACTGGTACCCGTACCCGGCTGGGTACGGGTAGCCGGGTATCGGGTAGGGTACGGGTATTGGGTACCCGATTGCGACCTCTGGTCGAGATCTTCATCCGGCGGTGGATTGCTTCGGGTCGTACATTTAAATTTAAAAGGTAAAGGTGGAGCCATGCAATTGCTTGCTGACACCACTCCTGACAGGAAGGGTCTCCTTCACTCGAGGGACCTCTTGTTAAGCCCCCTCTCGAGAGGATTTTGGCCTACTCTTCAACACTGGGTCAGTCGTCACAGAAGAGGTGGTATTCGCACTTTATCTCACCACACATGATCTGACAGTCGACTACCGTAACTGTGGTGGATCCAATTTATGACGATTTATGGGTGGATTAAGGCGGTGGTGGAGTGGTGTTTTTAGTAACACGGCCAATTGTTTCAACTGCCGCGCCGGGAGATGGAATCGAATCGGTGACTTCTGCATCGCAAGTCCAGTGTGTGAACCCTTACACCACCATGGTAACCACCTAAATTTCTCTTTTGCTAAAGTAAAACTTCCTTTCATTGCTACACGCTTGTGCGCGTCAAACCAGTAACTGGTTTTTTGTATGTTAATGCAAAGCACCCCTTCTTAACCCTAAAGCAAACAACACCTACATTCCTTCCGTGTCGTTTTTGCAAGTTTATTACTCGCGATGACGCTCACTGTCACGACTGATTTACAGCTTATCGGGCGCTTGATAAACACCATTCTTAGCAAATATAACGGCGTCACGTTGTGAGAAAACGACATCGCAGCTCTCCCAGCTCGTAGTGTACCACTTTGTGTCACGGAAAGTCATTGGAAGGCGATGTCGCGAAAGGCTTCTTCCGCGTCATTTAGTTTGGCAGCTTTAGGCACATAAAGGACTCGCCTTGGCTTGTCAATGGGATAAAAATTGTTGAATTTCCTGCGCTGATCTCACCCGGATTGGAAACCCACATTGATCCGTGAGTTTCCCTTGCCTGCAGTCATCGGTGACTGGGCCGCGACCATCAGCTTGCTTCTGTTGTGAACGTTATTTAATCACGAAACGGATCAAAGTTTGGTATCAAAGCCAAACTCTCAAACCGTGGCGGCCCAGCGCTCGAATGCGAGCTTCAGCCTTTTGAGCCACACACTTCTTCGTCTTGTGCGACACGGCCAAAGTGACTTCAACTACCCCCCATTAAAGTTGTCCCGACATCCATACACGCACCAAGGCTGTCACACACACACACATAGGCAGCCTTCGGTACGTCAACCTTAACAAACATACTCAGCTCTCCGGCCACCTCAGTCTCGACTGGAGAGAATGCGCACAATCGACCGAACGCGACGACGGGCCGCGACCTCCCGCTAATTCCCAATCCGGTTTTGCCCGGCGGTGTGTGCCGGAGTGACGCCTGCCGGCGTTTTTTTTTTTTACGAAAAATCCGCATCGTCGTACTGTACAAACTGTACGCGCAGGATGTATGCGGTGACGGACCGGGGCAAAAAAAATCGGCCGGGGCATTTGTAAACACAGCGGGGGCCCCAAATTGCCGTGCGATCTCATCGGCCCATTTTGTCTGGGTCCAAAAAACAAATGGGGCTGGTGAGGAAGAATCTTTTGGGGCTGCCAAATATGGGTCTTTATGCCAACTGAGAGCATAAATAAGCAATGAAACATTACACATTAGAAGTAATAACATATTTTAACTTAAAAAAATTATATACATTAAAAAATATTTTCTCTTGCAAGCATTATTTTAAAGTAATCTCACATGATCACATTTGCAATTTCCAAACACAGACTGGCTCACCGGCCCTCGGAATGGACCGGCCGACCAGGAATTTGCCCCGGACTGCTGCCGTACGGCCAGTCAGAGCCAGGATGTTATGTATGCACGTATGGGCTTGCGATGTTTTTTTGCGGTCGTGTCCCCACACAGTGGTGGGAGGGGGGAAGTTAGGTGGGGGGAATTGGGGGGAGGTTAGGTGGGGGGGGGTTTCAAACCCATTAGCCCGGTGTGAGAAAGTCCTTTAACAATACTCTCCAGGGCTTACGTAATTGGGCACATTAGGCGAGATGGTGGCGCCGTCTCATTTAATGCCGTTCACTCTTCGACCGTTGCCCTGGGGTAATGGTTCACACGTTGGCCGTGCGGTTCGGAGGTCACCGGTTCGATCCCACCTCCTGGCGCGGCAGTTGAAACATTGGGTGCCAGTTTCTCAACTCCCCCTTCGCACCGCCTCTGTGTCCGCCCGGCAGTACAAATGGGTGCGACGTGGCGAGTCGATAGGCTGGTTGTGTGTGGTGGGGTGAAATGTGGGTAGTCCCACCTATTCCAAGACGTTTTGGCCAGCGTGGAAGAGTAGGCCAAATACCTTCTCGAGAGTCCCACTTAAGCTTCCTCTGCCGGAGGCTCTTTTGCTAACAGTGGTGTGTTTGAGCAAGCAATTGCAGGGCCAGACCCATCACCTTCTGAAATAAGATACAAAGAAATATATATATTTTAATTATTTTTACGTAGACTATGCAATTAAAACTTGAGCTATTGATTAATGAATCCTGCTTAGAAGCATGCTCACTCACAGGTTTTTACATTTTATTTTAAAGATTTTATTGTCAAGAGCATTCCAGGTATGACTTGGCGATAGAGTTCCAGAGGCAGGGAGCCACTGTGGCACAATATTAACAACCTCGCCTGGTATACAGGAGGTCGTGGGTTCGATCCCAACCCTGATGCCTGCTGTATATTTGGAGTTTGCCAGTTCTCCCTGGGGATTTTCTCTGGGTCCTCCAGTTTTTCCGTCCGCATTTAGACTCAACATCACGCGTTTCGAGCATTTGGCAGCTATACGTTGGCACGTGATCGGCCGCTTCTTTGCGCTGTCATTTGTCATAGCCAGTTCGCTTCTGAAAAAAGAGCGCTAGCTCGTTGGGGCTTCCCTGGTAAAATAAAAATAGAGAAATAAAAAGCCTTGTCCCTCCGGATTTTGGGGAAAAAAATTGGAGCTACAAAGAGTTCAGATTTATTGTAAATAATGTTGGTGTTTTCTGTTGTTGGTTGGCACATTCCAGAGGTCGCAAACGGGTTTTGATTCCTTACCCGTACCCGTACCCGGCCGCACCAGGGTCGCAAACGGCTACCCGTACCCAGCTGGGTACGGGTAGCCGGGTATCGGGTAGGGTACGGGTATCGGGTACCCGGTTGCGACCTCTGGCACATTCTCTACCCTTCAGATGTTCTCAAACTGCCGCCCACTGCCGATGAGCCTTTCACCGTGGTCGTCCTTGTAACAGAGCTGGCTAGCTACTTCTTACGGGCCTTACCGGCTGATAGAAATAAAGTCTGAGCCATTCACTCATCTCAAAATGTGTGAGACTAGGACTAAAGGATCTTAAATGTCTTGTATAAGGTCACGCAAAACAACCTGCAATGCGTATTCCAAAGACTACATTGTGCCAGGTCTCTTGGACCCAGGGCTCTGTCCGAGAATTGCATTCCCAATTTAGAGGCGGTAGCTGGGCTGTAATGATGACAAAGAGCCAAATTGCATTCAATTAGCACAATTAACTTGGCAATTTCCCCTTGTTATTGGCAATGGGAGACATTGACAGGTCTGACAATGTAACATGACTTGAAACGACGTTCACGAGAAAGGGAATTGGTTTTATTTTGCGGCTGTGATCACTGTAAACATGCTGAGAAAACGCATTACGGCTTTGTATCATTTCGGAAATGTGGCTATTCATGGGATTCTCCCTGACCTTCCAGACCATGCCCTAAGGGCGATATACACGTGTTACCTCGTTCTAAGAAACCACTTGCAGATCCGAAAGAAAGTTAACTAGTGTATCGGGGTGTTCACGAGAACAACTTTAATGACAATTCGAACCACGGGAGAGCATTAACGCATCGCTCCCTACGTTGTGTAAATGTGCATGTGCGCAGGTCTTCTAGTCCAATTAAAAATCAAAGCGTAATGTACACAGGTACACGCGTACAATGTTCACCGTTTCTCTGCGTCCATGTACGGCCTTTGTTGAATCTCAACAATTGGCAATTTGCTACTATAATGAGCCAAGAATGTCTGTGTGTCCCGCGCGTGACGCAACTCCACGTCGACCAGCCCCCCTCATTAATAATCATGAACAGGTGACGTCCTCCAAATGGACACCCCCCCCCCCCGCCATTAATAATAATTAGCGGGTGACGTCACTCCACATGGGGGGGGGCGAGGCGCCTCCTCCCCCCTCCTCGGCGTCAACTCACAACCCTCACTACAAAGGCAGAACCCTCACGTCACGTGATCTGTGTCACGCTGTTGAGACATCGAAGTAAAAAGGACATCATGATGACCAAGGGATTAGAACCTTTAAATTAAATAAGTCTGTGTCACCGCACCCTTACAAATTGCACACGAATGGATGCCAATGAACATCACGTCGTGGTCTGCTTTTCTCTTGCAAGTTTCAGATTTACTGCAATACACCCATCCTTGGACGGGCAAAAGACTTGTTATAATTATTAATCAAGTTACCGGTGGACTGGTGGGCTAGAGTGGGTGAACGAAGCTGCAGCACAAAGCTGTGTTTGCTATTACAGACCCACCCTATAGAGAAGCAGACAAATTGTATATTGGTCCCCTAAAACGGTGGGTGGGGGGGGCGCCATGGGAGTGGGAGGCACCCAAACCACACAAACCAGAGCTGAGATGAATATTTTCAAAAATATGCAAACATGTTTAGGCCTGGCAGCAACCTGTTGGAAATAGGCCAATATATTTCGTGTTTTTCCATGACAGCTGCCCATCTGCTTCCACATTGCCAATCACACATTAAATGAAATACTTCCGAAGGCAAACGCACGTTGAAAAGTGCGATATTTCCCCACCCCCCCCCCCCCACAGCTTGCAAAACATGACATTTACTTTTTGACTCCGCTTCCTTGTCGGTACCACGGCGAGCTTCTGCTGTTGCGGGTCACAGGAAAGCCAGGAAGAAGGCCGGGCGCGCGGCGATTCGGTCGCGCTCCGTACCCAACAACAGAGACAGGGATTTGGCGAGCGTTTTTAAATATTTAACGTTGTGCGGTTCCGGGGGGACGGTCGACCCGAGAGAGAAAGAGAGAGATTACGCCCTTGTTGCCAAGGCTGGAAGTGGTCCGCTTGTTTTCCTCCTCCGTGCCGTAAATAAAAGAAGGGCGTAGTCCGCTTTTCCGCCCGCCCCTGGCCAGCACACAGCGTCGGCTCGCAGACATGGACGACTTAATTCATCAAAGATCGCCCGACCGTTAAACGTTCACCCCCCCTCTCTCTCCGCTGTGTGTGGAATAAAATACAGGACTCGCCGTTGTGTGCTTGGTGCATCCTCGGTTCACTGGCCTTTCATTTCCGAGTCCATTGAGACAAGGTTGAAAGTCTGTTCAGGCATAAGGGATAAACTAGAACTTGTGTTTTTGATTGAGTTCCAAAACAATGCCCCATCCCCATTGCTTGGCAATGGATTGCTCAGCAATGGAGATGGAGTGTATTTTTTTATGGTGGAACCGGAGTAACCCCACCACAGCCGCGTGGTCAAGTATGGTCCAATTAACACCCGCAGCCGACACGGTGTGGGACTCCTTCTTCCAGCAGTGGTTTGATAGAAGCGTTTGTAATCGTTATTATTTTAATTATATTTACGTAATGTTCAATTGACCGAAGAGTGTCCTTGGCCATGATGATGATGATTCACGGCACTGGATGCCACTGGACTGTTAAACAACGACTGCCACCGTGCACCACCAAGTAGCGGTGAAATCGCCACAGCGCTTGTGCCAGGCTACGTGCACTTTGAGGCTATCACAAAGTGTGGTAGGCTTGCTGGAAGGAAGTCACAGGACAGGCCCAGGTGTCTGTCCTGTGACTGCCCAGCCAACACTAGTGACGATTATCTGAACTGGTCCTGGGCTTCCTCTCGGTCAAATCAGCCTCAAATGAGTACCTGGTGCAGCATATAAAAACATTGCCACTCAGGAGGGTGTGGTGCTGGCCGCCCACCCCCTCGTGTGCCGTGCCGGCCTCCATAGGTGCTACTCGCAAACAGCACTCGCCCCGACAGTTTGATAAAGCTATACGGGGGGGGATCTTTGTCTTTGTGTGTGCGTGCACGAGCAGGTATGTGCCTCCGCTGCTTTGGGGCAAGAGCGGGCACGTGCAGACCGTGCTGTACGGGAAGATGGGCCGCGTGAGCTGCCCGCAGCCGCACGGCCTCCGCAAGACGGTGCTCATGCCCGACGGGTCGTCCTCCACCTTCGACCTCTTCGAGGCGCTGGCTCCCCACTCCACCGGAGGTGAGCGCGAGAGTCGGAACGTACGCTGTGTCTCCCCACCCCCCGCATGCAACAGCCAAATCCTGCAGCCCTGAAATGTCTTGCTCGTGCCACTGCTGGTGGAAGGGGCTCTGCTACAGGGAGCTCTCGAGAGGCTCTCGGCCTCCTGCGGCTCCGGAGCCGCGTTCAGCTCTTCGAGGACCGCTTCGTGACGTTATTTATGAAGGGCGGCCACCGTCTCGTACTCGGATGCAATTAGAAAAAAAATGGCTCTTCTTGTTATTTTGGTTGCCGACCCCCTCCTCTTGTGAGGGTATCTTGCGGCCTACTCTTTCACGCTGGCCAAACGTCGTGCAAGAGCTGGGAGTATCCACGCTTTACCCCACCAGCGCGCGACCTTTCAATCGACTCTCTTTGGTGTGATCATTTCAGCTGCCAAGTAGAGCAGAGGTGGGTGGGATGGCGTGGGGGGGGGGGGGCGCAAGAATCTCGGCCCCCGTCGTTTCAACTGCCGCGCCGGGAGATAGAATCGAACATACCGCAGCGACGTCCTGTCCCGCGTGTATTTGGATTTTTCCGGGTTTAATAATAAAAAAACCCTCACCTGTACGGTGTGAGGAAGCTCTCATCCAGCATTGTATTGACATGTACAGTATTCTTTGTTTTTTTCGGTAAAGTCATGAAGGTTAAAAAAGAAAACAAATAAATTAAATCACGACGTTTTGGAGGCAACACAAGCCCCTCCGTCCTTGTGTTGCCTCCGAAACGTCGTGATTTAATTTGCTTGTTTTCTTTTTTAACCTACGTGACTTTGCCGAAAAAAAACCTAAGAGTATGGATCCTTGCAGTCACGAAAGCTTCAAATCTAGAAATATGTACAGTATTCCCTCATTATTTGCGAGGGATACGGTCTGGAAACGCTCGTTTATAGCAAATGTTGTGGATAATGATATTACCTCATCATCACTTTCTCTCTCATCATCACTTTCTCTCTCATCATCACTTTCTCTCTCATCATCACTTTCTCTCTCATCATCACTTTCTCTCTCTCTTGACGCAGTTGTGTAGACTTCCAGATGCGATTCGCGAATAGCCAAAATCGCGGATGGCAAGTTCGTGAATAAGGAGGGGAGGCTGGACTTGCACAACCTCTGTCCCCGGTTTATCTCTCAACAACGACGTGTCACCTCATTGCGCCAGTCGCGTGCGTCACTCGACACTCGCCTGTCCGCTCTCGCCTGGCCCCTGGGCAAATAGTTTTTCGTTTAAAGTGATTTCAAGGAGGTGCATTGTTTGAATTGTCTTTTAGATGTTTCGTATTCGCCGATACATTTTGCTTTGCAATTTTTTGCTAAGCTAAATGGGTAATTTCGTTAGATCAGCGAATGCTCAGACTCGGATGTTCATGGTGAGGTTGCCGGGTGGCTCAGAGCTCACAGACATGGGCTTGAATCCAGGTTTCAGCCGCCCGTGGTAGATTAAACCGGGTTCCCAAATGCAGCGATTTGATGGTCTTTGCCCATTCAGCAATAACCGCACAAAAAAAACCCATAATTAAATTTGGTTCTGCACGTAATTTTCTAAATTCCAGCTCTCGAGAATGTTAAACAAATATATAGGTTGGACCGTCACACGACAAACATTACGCTCGGGGGCAGTGTGGGTGGAAAAGTTATGTCCCTGACCAGATGTCACTTTAAAGGGAGCTCAGAGGGTAGCTCTGTGGTGTCCGCTTTTGCGGGCCGTTCTCTACGACTGCTCAGGGTCGTACTGCTGCGCGAGAGTTCCCAGTAGATTCTTGATCTCGTGACGCAACGCTGACAGCACAATGGCGACGAGAGATGTTCAAGCCAAGCGGTCTCTTCCTCCTGCTGCTGCTATTGCCTTACAGGCAGCGTCGTGGCATTGTTGTTGTTGTTGTTCGTTTAAAACGCAGCTCTTGCCCAGTACCGAGTGAAATGTATTGAATTGGGGGGAAACCTTTTCCCATACTAACGTTGGCCGCAGGAACTGATTTAATTCCCGTTAATGGGTAATGGCTCCTCTCGCTTGATTAAAGTGGATTGAGAGCTCGGTAAATCTTTGCCGATGCGCTCGTCTTTAGAAACGCTCGCAGCACAATGCTGAGTTCCCCAAACTCGCTGTTTAGTCTGACTTAATTGTTTATTCTTTTACGTGGAATCACCATTCTCACGTTCGATAATAACAAATAATAATAATCATTACCAGCCTCTATTCAATCCACGGCTGGATGAAACCCTGTCTGTGTCAGTTGTGGGGGGGGGCGTTATTTTATCTTATTCAATAAATTGTCACGATTCAGTTTTTTTTGTTACATTGTGTTGAATGTACTGACCTCGAGTGACTGCAGGGGTCGTGACCATACTTCACCACACCGGTGAGTGCGAGTCAGTCAAGTAGGAGATGCCCTGTGATGTTTGGCCATGGTCGGGAGTCAAACTCGAGTCTCGTCACATTCACGGCGCGATGCGCGAACCACTTCACCACCGCTCCACCCCGACCAGTCTCTTGTGCACCTTATTAAGTTGGATGTAAATTTTTGGGGTATTTATGGTCTATTTAGTTTCCCCCTGGCCAAGTCATCAGCAACCCCTCGGCCTGGTGCTCGCGGAAGGTGTGAACGCAGGTAAAGATCACTGTCAGTTTTAACACGTAGGCTTTCAGGCGACAGCCAGATTTGGGTATCCGCCTGATGATGCTAGATGCAATTACTGGTAAAACGTCATACTCAAATTGTAAATGTTGTGGGTTTTCTTTACAACACACTGGTGTGCTGTACTAGTAACGAATTGCCACATTTTGTTTACGTGACAAACCATACTAGCTGGCTGTGTCGGGCGGTGGCGGGTTTAACGACACATTTATATTTACGTGATGTAACCCAAAATACCTCTTATGGAAAGATCACTCTCTCGACAAAACAAAATCGTGGGGCTGAAACGTCGATCGCTTGCAAAAGAAGAGGCTTCTGTTGGGCACATAAAAATTGAGTCTGGTTTAAATCGGCTTAAATAGGGTCACGCGAATGCTTTGGTGCAAGGCACGCTGCTAGAAATGATAATTGGCAGCAGTCGGATTGGCAATTTGTCGCGGTGTCTCTGGTTGTTGTAGTTCTCTCTTTTGATTGTTTTCATCACAATTGAAAGCTGCGCTTTCGGCATTCATTTATTGGGACGAAATGCCAATTTGGAACTCTCATGTTTGTATAACGACCCCGGGGAAGGTGATACTACAGAGCCATTTCCCACACGCTCCACCGCAAATAAACGTCTCGTGTCGGGCAAACTGAAAAATGTTAATCACAAAGTTAGAATTGGTGCCAAATTATGCACGCAAAAAAACATTAAATTTAATCGTTTTTTGTGCAGTTATTGTTGGTGTGACTGGGCTGAGACGATCAACTCCATTACACATGAGAATCCGATTTAAACACAGGCGGCTGAAACCCAGGCCCTCTGCAAGACCGGCTCAGCTTTCTGACCTCTGAGCGAGCCACTTAGCCATCCATCCACCCAGCTACTCTCATCTTCCCATTTATCACAAAGACAAAGATCCCCCATATAGCCTTTGACAGACTGTTGGGGCAAGTGCTCTTAGCGAGTGGACACACACACACACGTGCACGCTGGTCTATCCCACTCCTCACTCCTCTGTGATATGTCTCACAACAGAGGACTTCACGATGGTGATCTGCCCGGGCATAGCGAACCACAGCGAGAAGACGTACATCCGAACGTTTGTGGACCACGCGCAGAGGTCTGGCTACCGTTGTGCGGTCCTCAACCACCTGGGAGCCCTGGCCAGCATCAAGCTCACCGCACCGCGAATGTTCACCTACGGTGAGGATGGCAGTTTGTCACATGGTGTGTGCGTGTGTCATGTGTGAGCATTGTGTAGTGGTTAGCGCACTGCGCTTTTAAACTGGCGACCTGGGTTGAATTCCCGCTCGTGGCCACCAACACCAGTGACAATTATTTTTTAACCTGTCCTGGGCCTCCCCTAGATCTACTCGGCCTCAAATGAGTACCTGGTGCAATACGTAAATATCGACACTTTGGAGACAAAGGCGGCCGGGCGTGGTGCCGGCTACCCACCCCTTTGTGTGCCACGTGGGCCTTCATAGGTGCTAATTGCTAAGCACTAGCCTCAACAGTCTTTTGAGGCTATACGGGCGGTAGTCTTTGCCTTTCTAGGTGTATGTGGGTGTGGATGGGGAGTAGAGCTGTAGTGGTTAGCATGCTGCGCAATGAACGACTCGAGTTCATTACCTGCTCACGATCAACATCGGTGGTGATTATCTCATCCGGTCATCGCCTAGATTCACTCGGCCTCAAATATGTGAAAAACATCATCACTTAGGAGAACAAAAGTGGCTGGGAGTGGTGCTGGCCACACCCCACCCGCTCACTCGCTGTGCCAACCTTCACAGACTCGCTAACAGCATTCTCCCCCGACAGCCTGTGTGGGCTACACATGAGGAGGTCTTTGTGTGCGTGCGTGTGTGCGTGCGAGTAGACACGCACGCACACACGCACACACGCACACACGCACAACGGTTGTCAGGCGAGGGAATCGCAATCGAGGGCCCTGATTCAGGCGCTAGGCAACGGGCGGTGCCGGCGTTGTTGACAAAGGCGCGGTGCCCCCGAATCAGAGTTTTTTTTATTTAGACGAGAAGAATCCGATGAGCTACAAAGCTCTTTTTCACACACGTTCAGTCGGGGCTGGTCAGCGCGGAGCGGCTCATTAGAAACGGGTGTCTCAGTGGCGAGATGTTAACTACCTTGCCTAGTATACGGGAAGTTGTGGGTTCAATCCTGACCACTGTAGTTTGCATGTTCTCCCCGTGGTCGCGTGGATTTTTCCCCGGGTCCTCCGCTTTTTCCCCTCCACGTTTAGAAGCGACATGCGTGTTGGGAGTATTTGGCGGCTGTAAATGTCCACATGATGATAAGCCACTTTCGTTGAGCTATCATTTGTGGGCAGGTCACTTTCTGAAAAAGAGCTGTATAGCTCGGTGGCCCTTACCTGGTCAAATAAAGTTTTTTTTTAAATGTCGGCGTAAGGCACTGCCCACTTGGTGGTCTCCCTCGGTTCGTCTCACTTTACTCGAGGGGGACATCCCCCCCCGGGCTCTCTGTGACGGTCGTTGTGACCTTAACGCGAAGGTCGTCACGACCTGCTGCTGCCTGTCGTTGGAAAGTTTAAGGGCGGGAGGGTGGGTGTGTCGGCTCGCGTGCCAGTGCAACTATAGTGAAGGCCGTGTTTAAATTCCACCGCGACTCAAGCGCGTGCCATTTACGTGGTCGGTTGTCGTAGTAACGGTGGCTGAACTTATCGAAGTTCAACGGGGAAATTTAAAAAAATAGCCCCGTTAAGACAACGCGAGACACTACCTGAAGAAGCTCCCGGCACGGAGAGCGAAACGTCGGACATCGTGCAAGCGCGTCGGAACACCTGCTTGGCACGATGGCCCAAACCTACGCAGCGGCGTGAACTTAGGAACGACGGTGGAATCGCACATTCCATTCAGAATAAATAAGGCCGCGATTGAGCATTGAACCTATTTTAAATGGGTCGGTCATACGTTACATCCGTACAAAAACAGTACAGAATGGTTAGTTTAAAAGCAGTTGCATTCTTTCTCTGTTAAACGCGGACTTCCTGCCCATGCGGTTGTTAAATAAATAACATCGGTGACTCTGCGTTGAGCACAAGGCATTTCCATTGCCCCTGCATGAGGAAATGACTCAATCCTTTCTAAGCTTGGGCGTGGTCGCTGATCAATCCGACCTGCCATTTAACGTTTGTGAGCGTTTATTTCTCGTAGTGCAAACGCCCGTATCGCTGCAGCTGGCGTCGACGAGTTGATCAGCCGAGTTGGTGGATCATGCAGGGACATGGTTATCGTGCGTGTGTCATAGTCATCCTGCAGAGCAGCACCGGTGCCGATAGTGGTTGGGAACAGCGAGTAGGTTGGACCCTGTGGGTTCTTCTCCGGCGGCAAGTCCAAAGGAATAATTTTAGATTTGAAGCTTTCGTGACTGCAAGGATTCATACTTTTAGGTTTTTTTCGGTAAAGTCACGTAGGTAAAAATAATAATAATAAAATAATATTAAATGAAAATAACGTTTCGGAGGCAACACAAGAAGACGGAGACTTGTGCTGCCTCCGAATCGTCGTGATTTAATAGAGTTATTTTCATTGATTATTTTTTTATTTATTATTTTTTTACCTACGTGACTTTACCGAAAAAAACGAAAGAGTCCAAAGGAATAACTTCGTGGGCGAGCGACTGGCTTGGTTAGGTTGTCGCAGTAGCATCCGTTCCCTTGCTCACGATATGTCTATCGAATCGTGTGTGCGCGTGTGTATAAGAATCGATCGCTTGCAACTCCGTATGCACGTTGAATGTAAGTTGTTCTTGGAAGCCCTACCACCAAATTAGCGATATCTGAATGGGCCCCCCCCCCTCTTCACACACCCCCACACCGCTGACCACCGTGGTGAAGTATGGTCAAGTAACCTCCATGACCGACACTGTAGGGAAGAGGCCGTCACCCAGCAGCGAATTCACAAAAGATCTCTATACAGTATTCGTATGCTTTTATTATAAACAAGTCACTTCATGATAATAATTGGGTTGTTTTTGTTCCATTTTAATTGTCGCGGTGATACGCGTAGCGCGACTCAGCCCCCGCACGATAATATTTCCCCACCATCGCATCCCGTTACGCAATACGCACACACCCAAATACAAAGATCCCCTGTATAGCCTTAACAGGCTGTTGGGGCAAGTGTTGTTAGCAAGTACCTAATGAAGGCCGGTATGGCACACGAGAGGGGGTGGGTGGCCATCACCATGCCCGGCTGCCTTTCCTCATGGCAATGTTTACACACCACACCAGGTACTCATTTGAGGCTGAGTTGACCTAGGGGAGGCCCAGGACCGGTTCAGATAATCGTCACAGGTGATTGCTGTGAGTGGGAATCGAAACCCGCTTGCCGGGTTCGTAGTACGGTGCGCTAACCGCTACGCTTGCTATAACAAGTCGCCATTCGCCACTAAGTGGGAGTGACGTCACCACGGCACCTGTGCCAAGCCAGGTGCACTTTGAGGTCACGTGACGTGCTGAAGGCTTGCTGACAGGAGGTCCAGGTGCCATGGGTCGACTGACTGACAAATGTACCAGCTGTGCCGCCTAGTGTGCCAACTTGCTGCATTTTAGCCGCCCAGCGCCTCCGCTCGTTGTTGTGAGCGTCGCTCCTCTGCCCTCCGTTGTTGCGGGAGGGCGACTGCCTTTAACTGCCCGGCGGCGTCCTTCACGAGCCTCCTCCTGCCGCCCCCCCCCCCAACACGCGCGCACACATCACGCGCTCACAACACGCACTGCCCTGGAACGTGCTGGGGGCAGGAAGCGGCTGGGGAGCCACCGCGGCGTTTGGAACGCGCCGCCTCGCCCAGTGCGGCGAGCCGGCTGGTGAGCTATCCCACCGGCCACAAAAATCCCTCCCGTCGCAACCCAACACCCAACGGCACCCGCCCGCCTTCCCTCCCACGTGTACGAACGCGCAGCTGCAGGCGTGACCAGACTGCCGTGTTTGTCCAGCGTCAAGGCTGTGAAGGCTCAGCACCTTCGCAAATATTACAGAAGCCCTCGAAGAGAAACATATATACACACATGCGAGCTGGCAATTGATGTCCAGCTGAAGGCGTATAGAGGGATTGACTCCCGCTGAATATTGTTTTGATGTTCAGTTTTGCGTAGCGTCATCGTCGTCGTCGGGTCGTGCGCGCTGTCCCTCGCAATCGCTGAAGAACCGTGGGTCAGGTGGGCGGCAGCAGCCAATAGTTGCCCACGCTCTGCAGTCCTCTTGATATCTGTATATGAAAGTTAGTTAGTTTAATGCGCGCTTGCGTGTGTGTGTGTGTGTCACACGGTCCTCGCCTCCAAAATGTATACCCCCTATGTTTCCGGCACACGGAAAGAGAAACCATTATCAATCACATGGGGGATTTAATCCCATTATTTCACAGTTTTACAAATAAATCCTAACCCTGTTTAAATTGTAATTTGTTAATCATTGTACAATAATATTTAGTGATTTTATAATGCTGTGTCTTGTTTTTTGTATGTTTTACAGTATGCAAAACTATTGGGATCGTTCCCCCCGTTAATTGAGTAATACATTCTGCACAGCCCAAAAGCTACAGTGAGCAATGTGGATCAAAGCAGATGGCGGTAACGCGATTTTTTCATTGCAGTCGTTAATTTGGCATCATTGAACTGACGTACATTAGAATCATACGTTTATTTATCCTGGAGGAATCCGATGAGCTATGAAGCTCTTTTTCACAGATGTCCAGTAGGGGCAGGTGAGAACGTTACAACAACAAACAACACAAAAACACAACAGTATTGCAAGTATCCTTGGGACAGGGTAACGGGGACCTCCCCATCTAGTTATTATAAACTAGCTGTACTACCCGGCCTCGCCCGGGACTTGGATTCACCACGCCCGGCCGCCTTTGTCTCCCCAATGGCGATGTTCACACACAACACACCAGTTATTTGTTTGAGGCCGAGTCGACCTAGGAGAGGCGTAGGACCGGTTGAAATGATCGTCACCGGTGGTGGCCGTGAGCGGGAATCGAACTCGGGTCGCCGAGTTTGTAGCGCAGCGCGCTACCCGCTACACTACAATGCGTTACGCTTCCACATGCGCGGGTCACATGACAGATGTGATGTCACAGCTCACTTGCCGTGCAAAAAATGTATGCATTATTGAGCTCCCCCCCCCAAAAAAAGTGTATTTTTATAATGTTTGCATGGTGTACAGTCTGGAAAGTACCCACATGCCAAATTTCCAGTTTGCATGTCGGGAAGCACGCTAAACATTTTGAACAGACACACATATTCACAACTTTGCCTTTTATATATATGGAGATATTGGGAACGACTCGTCGTTCATGAGGAACCACAGACAAGTGAGAAAGCAACAGCCGGGCGATGAGCCGGCACCAGCAATTTCGCAAGCTCTGCTTAATTAACGGGTTTGTTCATGCGAGAGAAAACCAGAAGCGCTCAGAGAAAAGCCACACATACGCGGGGGCAAGAGACTATCCCGTACGGAAGGGAAAAATTAAATTGGTTTGGCTTTAGCGACCAATATCATCCGTAATACAGGTTTTTTTGGGTTAGAACGCGTAAATATATGAAAGTGTTGTTGAACCCGAGCAAAGCCACAACATTTACAATCTGAGTACGACGTTTCGCGAGTAATTATAACTGGCGTCATCAGGCGACACCTAGATTTGTGGAGGAATCCTCCTGTTTCGTTCCTTAAATAGAGGGGTTGATGTGATGGCATCACGTGAGCCCATCTTCAGCGATGTGGCAGAGGGGAGGGGGGTGATTAATGAATGCATGATATTAGTCCGCACTTTTCTCAGTACCGCATTGCCCTGGCGAGCCGGGAGTGGCACCTCTTCAATGCCCACGGGGAGGGAGTTTGACAATGTCTGTGTAGTGATCCACCAACCCTTGCTGCTGCCTCCAACAGTGCTCGATTACAGGCGACGTGCATCGCCACCGCTGCCCAGCATGTGATGTAAATTGCAATTAAATACACAGATTAAACAAATAATGTTACAGGCATTCACGATTGTTCAGAATGTGTGCGTGTCGAAGGGGACGGCACAGAAGTCCTTCTGAGCTCCCTTGGATTGCCACTTATCCCAGCCCAGTCAGTCGTCCCCGTGAGTCTTCTGTTTAATTTTGGCTGCATCAGCGAGCCCAGAGGCCGCAGGTGCTGTCGTCTGCCCGCAACAACGGCAGTCTCTCATCTCATTTAAGGAACCGTTAAGCCCTTTAATGGTCGCTCGTAGACCTTGCACGCCATTATGTGAGCACGAGGTACCTTGAAACACAGAGTGCCTTTTTTAGCTTTCCGAGTTTCACGTAAAAGGTCGCTCTGAATCTACTGGTGGTACGTGCTATCACAACAGTAGTACATGCTGACTCTATAGCAGTATATATCGACTGTATAGCACAAACCACGAGCCTGACAGAGTGGCGTGGTGAGGCCTAGTCCCGTGCAGAGCCCCCGGACTTGCCTAGATTGCCCAGCCGGCAGGCTGGGGGCTGGGCTGCTACACCCCGCACCATCCCCCCGGCCGTGCTACAATACTATCTAAGCGCTATACATGGTACCCCCCCCCCCACCTAAAGTGCGTGAGTTGGTATGGCCGAGCGCGCGTAATTTAACTAATTTAAAGGTGACGGACGTGAAAAAGGAATGGCGCTTGCCAACCGCGGGTCTTACGGCGTGGTACCTGGCTAATTTCTTTTTTACATAAACCCCACCGTTTGAGAGCCAAATCCCTCGCAAGCGCGTGAACACACACAGACAGACAAACAGACAGACAGACAAAAAAATTACATTTATATATAAGATTTTCGCCATAATAATAATTATTATGCTTGTTTGTATGTACGTTCAACTTCTTTCGCACCGTATGTAGCCAACAGTGTTAATCGGAGGTGCGGGTGAAGGACAACAAACCAAACACACAAAACATTTCTACAGAAATGAGTTTTCAATCTTTTACCCAGGAAAGACTCGCCGAGTCTCATGACTGTTTGTCAGCAGGATCCAGCCAAGTCTTGGCAGTATGGGGTGTTTATTGCTGCTGCTGCTGCTGCTTATAATCCCAATTGAGTAAAGGTTGCCGTGTAATGATTGTCTTCATCTTCGGCAGTCCCCTATCAGCCGAGGACAATCGTCTTCAGTCGGTGTCTTCTCATCTGAGGGTGCGAAGCAGGCCCCTGATGAGGCTGATGATCCAAGACCCCCCGCGATCCCTGCTCGGGGCGTCGCATGCGTCCGAGCGGGACGGCTGTCCCCGCGTTGTCGATTCCGTCGTGCGCACTTGCCCGTAGGGCAATGCGGGTTCCGGTTATTCTGTAGTCTGCGTGGCTAAGCGGCGGGTGTGCGGGTCTTTGTCTTTGTGTTGCGTTCAGGCTGCACGTGGGAGTACGGCGCCATGGTTCGGCGCGTGCGGAAGCTCTACCCAAACACGAAGCTCGTCGTCGTGGGCTTCAGCATGGGCGGCAACATCGTGTGCAAGTTCCTGGGCGAGGACCGCGAGAATCAGGAGGGCGTCGCGTGCTGCATCAGCGTCGGACAGGGCTACAGCGCGCTCATGTAAGCGTGCGCGTGTGTGTGTGAGCGGACCGGTAGTGTGTGTGTGTCTGGGAGGAGCGGTAGTGTGTACGTGCGCGTGTGTGTGCGCATGCATGTGTGTGTGGCGAGCGGGAGTGCAGCGGTTAGCGCGCTGCGCTACGAACTCGGTTACATGAGTTTTATTCCCGCTCACGGCCAACACCGGTGACGATTATCTGAACCAGTCCTGGGCCTCCTCTAGGTCGACTCGGCCTCAAATGAGTGCCTGGTGCAGTGTGTAAACATCCCTGCTGGGGAGACAAAAACGGCCAGGCTTGGTTCTGACCACCCACCCCCTCGTGTGCCGTTTCTGGCCTTCATAGGTGCTCGCTAACAGCACTTGCGCCAAAAATCTGTTAAGGCTATGCGGGGGATCTTTGTCTTTGTTTGGGTGTGTACGTGCTTGCGTGTGGAGCAGTGGCTATCACGCTACGCTACGAACTCCCCAAACTGAGTTCGATTCCGGCTCAAGACCAACAACAGTCGCAAATATCTGGAGCGGTCCCAGGCCTCCTCTACAGCGTCTCTCATGAGCATGCATTTGCCTCGAGAGGATCAAATCAAATGTGTATTCATACAGCCTTCAGATATACAGAAACCTGTATTATGGATGATATCGGTTGCAAAAGCCTACATGTTGAATGGACATTTATTGGAGAGAGGGGCAGTTGGTCATTAGCATAGGTAGACGAGGATTGTCTTGAGCCTGAACTGTAACGGGTGCGAGGGTCCACAGCACGGTCAGCTGAGGGGAAGGCAATTCCAGACGATGGGGGCAGTAAACGAGATTGACTGAACTCCCACTGAGCGAAGGTTGACTGGGTGGGGCCTTCGATAGAAATCCATTTTTGCATGAGTGCGTAGAGGGTAGTAGAGTGAGATGAGAGGGGAGGGTTAAGAGAGTGCGTGGAGGGGAATAGAGATGAGAGGGGAGAGGTAGGAGAGTGCATGGAGGGGAGTGAGATGAGAGGGGAGAGGTAGGAGAGTGCATGGAGGGGAATATAGATGAGAGGGGAGAGGTAGGAGAGTGCATGGAGGGGAGTGAGATGAGAGGGGAGAGGTAGGAGAGTGCGTGGAGAGGAATATAGATGAGAGGGGAGAGGTAGGAGAGTGCATGGAGGGGAGTGAGATGAGAGGGGAGAGGTAGGAGAGTGCGTGGAGGGGAATAGAGATGAGAGGGCAGAGGTCGGAGAGTGCGTGGAGGGGAGTAGAGTGAGATGAGATGAGAGGGGAGAGGTAGGATAGTGTGTGGAGGGGAATAGAGATGAGAGGGGAGAGGTAGGAGAGTGCATGGAGGGGAGTGAAGTGAGATGAGATGAGAGAGGTAGGGGAGTGCGTGGAGTGGAGTAGAGTGAGATGAGGTGAGAGGGGAGAGGTAGGCGTGTGTGTGGAGGGGAATAGAGATGAGAGGGGAGAGGTAGGAGAGTGTGTGGAGAGGAGTAGAGTGAGATAAGAGGGGAGAGGTAGGCATGGGCTTGTCCGTGTGGGATCACGATGACAGCTATTGCGATCTTGAAATTGATCTGGAATTGAATTGGGAGGCAGTGGAGCGATGGGATTGTGTGGGAGACCGCGGTGTCATTTACAGTTTTGGGTGGGGCGGCTGGCAGCGGCATTTTGGAGCATCCGGCATTTGGAGACCAGGGATTTGGGCAGGCCATAGACCGGTGTTCTTCATTGCAAGGCCTGCAGGCCCACTGGTGGCCTTTAGTGCGGCTCCCGACGATACACAACATGTGACAACACCCCCATCAACGTGCTGCTGTCAAGCCCCAATGGTTTCAAATGTGTGGCGGCCCTCACACTGATGGTGTCTTATCGGGAAAAGTGGCCCCTCTCTGAAAATTAGTGAAGCGTTTGCAATGGTCTAGTCGGGAAGTGACGAAGGCAGAGGACGAGTGACCGTTGGCTCTCACCGCCACCGCTCTCGCCACCGCGGGGCCTGCTGGCGTACGCCTGAGCCTCGCCCCTTGTGTGTGCGTGTGTGTGGTATGTACTCCCTGGGTTCCTCCCACACACAAAACGCTCTCTTAAAGATGCATTGGTTACACTTTACATTTTTAGGATCCTCAAAAAAATTATTGTTAATGGGCAGTGACTCATCTCGTTAGTGGGGAGGGGGCGGATGCGCAGTGGTTCTGACCTGAATTCTATTCTGGGCCGATGGCTAACATCGCTGGCATGTGATATCTGAACTGGCCTCGACCACGCGACCCGATCACCAATCCACGCTGACCAGCGAGGTGAAGTATTGAAACGCAAATAAACGACAAGTGGAGGGAGGCCTTCATCTAGTAGTAAATTAGCAAAGGGGTGGCAATTGATGTATTTATTTGGCTAGGTGGCTCTCAGCCAGCACCACTGACATCCAATGTTCAAATCCAGGCAGTGGTCTGTTATACTGGTAAGAACCTCCTGGTTACACCAGCCCACAGGGGATTATTGTGTCCGGCCGTCCGTCGTGCATCCAAAAATGGGAGGTGTGGGGCTGGGTGGGGAGGGGAGGGTCGGGAGGGGCTGGGTGGGGAGGGTGGGGCTGGGTGGGAGGTGGGAGGGGTGGGGCTGGGTGGGGAGGGGCTGGTCACCCGGTGGTGCCCTTATAAAACTCAACGTTTAACCTACTCACGCCGACTTGTGCCCGCCCTCACAGTCGGGCATATTTGCGGAATACACCACGCCGCCGTTGACCCTGGCCATTGACCGAGCAACCCAACGTTCCTACCAGCTCCCTCCGCAGGAATGTGTTTACGAGTTGATTCTCTCAGCCCAGTCACCAATGACTCCAACAACAACAACCCCATTATATTTAATTTTATTCTGCGCTTAAACTGAGAATTACAAATGTTATTATTGACTGTCGTGCGGCGAACATGACTCATGTTGCGGAGCGGGTGGGAAATTGTCGTCTCCTTCTGTGTGGATCAGAGGTCACTTGAAGGGATTTCAGCAGCAGCTGTACGATATCCACTTCCGTGGGGCATTCTCTAACACAAAGGGTCGTCACCCTTTAGGTTAGGGTTAGGATATATTTTCATTCGACACGTAACTTAGCCTTGCTTGTGTGTACATATTAGTGCTAAAGTCACCCGACCATATCTTTAATGTTTTTGTTGTTGAGTTTTGCAATTTGTGCTGTGTTCGATCCGGAAGCAATTTTGCCTTGAGCTGATTTGCCCTGCAGGGAATCGTATTTGTATTTTTTTCAAATCCCCATCAAGAGATGCGGCTGTCTTTGTCCTGAACCTACTCTTGGTTTTACTTTCCATCAGTTAGACCAGCAGTCCCCAACCTTTTTGGCACCAGGAACCGGTTTCGTGGAAGACTATTTTTTCACGGACCGCGGGGGGGGGGGGGGTCATCATTGGGTCTTTCCCCCTTTTCAACGTTTGCTTTTTACTCATTTTGGCTACTAGGGGTTAGAGCTTGTGGGCTCACCAAAACTGTGACTGAGACGAGTGTGCAGTGCGGGAAAGAGGCGCGGACGGAAGTGGTAAATAAAATAATGGGGGCGGGCCACGCGGACTCACCACTCTCACCTCCTGCTGTGCGGCCCGGTTCCTAACAGGCCACGGGACAGGTACCATTCCGCGGCCCAGGGGTTGGGGACCCCTGAGTTAGTCGACCCAGGGTCACCCTTACAAATGAGACTGTTGTCTATTATAACCCTTGCCTCTAGAGTTCCCACCGGCTTCAACACAATCGACTTTGAACCCTTGAGAGGCTGCCCCTGCGAGCGATCCGAATGGATTCCAGCATCTGATAAAATGTCACCGTGACAGAACAATCGGAACAAAACCGCAAAGTGACAATTCTAGTTAAAAATTAATTTTGAAGGCACGTACGTTATTTGTTTGTCTTGCAGCGCTTCGCCCACATTCCTGCAGTGGGACAACTTCCGGCGCTTTTACAACTTCATGATGGCCGACAACATGAAGCGCATTATCCTGAGCCACAAGTATGCCCTCTTCCCTTGCACGGCTCGGATTACAAAAATGTGCCCGCGCACGCACGCACACGGGGAGATGAGCAGCGCTCTAAGCTGGCACTTGGCGGAGACACGGCGGGCACTTGCAAGGGCGCAGTCGGCCCGGGTAACCCACCCGACGTCCCAGTTCGTTTGCCTGATGAAGCTCGGAGCTCTTTGAGGTTGTTCAGTATTGCGGTTGTTAAATTCAGCCGGGAAAAGTCCTATGCCCCACCCGGCAGTTAGAAGCTTTCTCGGTCAGAATTTAATCAATGCATAGCCACGGTATATTTAATACTTCCGTAAACACGACGATTTTGTAAATACTGTGGAATTTGAAATTGGTGTGGGTTTGTTCTCTGACACACCGCTGTACTGAACTAGAAACTAATTGGCATGTTTTGTTTACGTAACAAACCTTGCCAATTGTCTGTGTTGGGTGGTGGCAGGTTTAACGACACTTATATTTACGCGATGTAACCCAAAAAAACCTCTTTATGGATTATAATCAGGGCAGTGGCCTTCAACATCACACATAGAGGGCAGAGAGGTTGGGGCTAAAGATGACGAACAAAACAATTATTAATCAACGTATTGGCTGCGAAGGCCTACATGTCAAGGTAACGATCCCCCTCTCTGCGTTTAATTTAACGGCAGCATCCCTCGATCCGCACGCAGCGTGCCTGTAGAACAGCGCTAATCCAACAGTATTTCTGCTGGCTGCTATTTGAATCGGAATGCCGTACGTTGAAACCTCCGTAGCGTTTTGCAGGGGAACCGGCCAGATTGGACGTTGTGCGTTCACGAGCGAGGGGATATCTACCGCGTCGCCACGCGTCGCCCGGTTCAATCCGATCTCCGGGGCGGCACGGGAGCCGAAAGGGTCGGGGGCGCGATTCTTAAATTTCCTCCCACCTGTCCACCAAGCAGCATAACCGGGTGCACTTGCAGTGCGTCGATCGATAAGGCCGTGCTTGGTGGGTTAAAGTGTGGGTACGAGCATCTCTTCCCCGACGTTTACATCGTAACTTACTCCTCGCCCCCCTCCTCCCACCCCTCTCCTCCCTCCGTTCCCCGCCTCCTCCTCCGATCGTTACCACAGGGAGCTGCTGCTGGGAGATGGGAATGGAAAGCGGCCGTCGTGCCTCCAGGAAATGGATTTCAACCGCCTCTACACGGCCACCTCGCTCATGCAGATCGACGACGTGATCATGAGGTCAGCTGCAGCTGACGGGGGCGGGGGGAGGGGGACGGGGGGAGGGGGGGCGGGGGCAAGGGACGGGGGGCAAGGGGCGGTGGCCAGGTGGCTGAGGAGCAGGGAGGAGGAATGGGGAGTTTGGGTGGAAGTGTGAGTGGTTGGGCGTATGAGTGGTTGTGAGTTTGAGAGCATAGCCGCCACATGAGTCGGCGAGTGTGAAATCAATCAAACATTCTTGAAAGTCCATGAATGGTGTTTATTTTCACAGGGCGGAGGGGGGGCGGGTGGGGGGGGGGCTGATGGGCCGGGAGGAGGAGCGTGCAGGAGTGTGAGCGGAAGTGTGCTCGCTAACAGCACGTGCCCCAACAGTCTATTAAAGGCTATAACTGGGGAGTCTTTGTGGAAGTGTGAGTGGTTGGGAGATGCGAGTGGTTGGCAGCTTGAGAGCAACTTGGTAATGCGAGTGAGTGTGAAAGTCCAGGATTGGCGTCTGGCCGCACAGAAGTCGCGCAATCAACGGGAGGCTTGAGTTGGCCTCGAGAGAGAGAGAGAGACGGTTGATGTTGTAGCTGTCGCGCGCGAGGTGATGGTGTGTGCGACCGAGACGCAACGCCTCTGCTTCATGGTGTCTCCCCGTGCAGGAAATTCCACGGTTACAGCACCCTGCAGGACTACTACGAGAAAGAGAGCTGCGCTCCCTTCCTGCAGAACGTACGTCGCTCGTTCCTCAGCCGCAGCGCCGACACAGCGGCACGTTACGTCGGTGACGATGCTGCTGGCTGCTGCTGTGTTGACAGTGGTGCACAAACAACAACTCAACACACACGTCGATAACAACACTGCAGCCTTAAAAGGAAAAATGTGTAATAGGCGACGTTTCGGGCACAATGGCCCTTCATCATGTGACGTGAAGGGCCATTGCTCGTAACGTCGCCTGTCACATGAAGAAGGGTTATCTACTCTTCTGTTTCACGGGATTTTTTTTCCTACGTGTGACAACTTAAAACAAAGCCTGGGCCATTGCGTTGTGAACGTTATAGACTGCGTTAGAAGTTGCGCTTCTATTGGAAGACCAATCCGCAGCCTTACGTTGATTGGACGTACACACGTTGAAATTCTTTCGCACTGTGCGTAGCCAGCTGCGCTAATCGGAGGTGTGGGGGAAGGACAACAAGCTTAACACAAAAAGCCAGTTCTAAACAAATGAATTTTCAATCGAGACTTAAAAGTGCATAGCACTCGGTGAAGAACCTTTAAGTTTTTCAAAGCACCAAAAGCAATGCGGCATAATGGGAAACAATTATAGTGCAATGGAAAACTGTTATTGTGCGAATGCTTGTTGAGTATAAATTGGACGGTGGTCCCATGGTGGGTGTTTGTTTTGCCGTGTTGCATTCTGGCCGCAGATCAAGGTGCCCATGCTGCTCGTTAACGCCCTGGATGACCCCATCGTCCATTCCTCACTCCTCGTCATCCCTCGCACGCTGGCCGGTACGTTGCACGATGCCCAGCTCGCCCACGCTCACCCCCACACTCATCCACGCTTGCCCCCGCGCTCGTCCACGCTCGTCCACGTTCGTTGATGCCCCGTGCCGAGCCGAGCCGTGGCAAGTAAGTGTCTAGCGGCCAGTGTCTGTGCACAAGTGTGCGCGTCAGCCACGCGGAAGGGGTGGCACGGTAGTTAGTGCTCTGCTCTTGCGCCCATGGTGAGCAAAGGTCAGCGGAGAGCTAAGTCTCAACTGCTCTTGGGCGTTTGCTGGGTTGACTCATCCTTAATCGGGTACCGGTTGCAGGGTGTAAATGGTAACAACCAGGAGACAAAAGGCGGTGTGAAATTACGGATATAGTTAATGGTCGGGCGTGGTGTTGACCTCATCATCCCCCTCGCGTGCCGTGCGCCACCAATGCCAGTGGCGTTTATCTGAACCGGTCCTGGGCCTCCCCTAGGTCGACTCAGCCTCGAATTAGTACTTGATGCAATGTGTAAACATCGCCACTGGCGGAGACAAAGGCGGCCGGGCGATGTGCTTTCCCACCCACGCACTTGGTGTTCCGTTGCCGGCCTTCGTAGGTGCCCGGCTAACAGCACTTGCCCCAACAGGACTGCGAAGGCTATACGGGGGATCTTTGTTTTGTGTCGGTGGATGCTCGGTCGCCCTTCGGGTTCGTCATCGTCGCCATGCCAGCCTTTCGTTAGTGGCGCTGAAATGCAACACCCGCTGTTTAAAAAATAAAATAGAAGAGCGGACGTTTGCGGGCACGTTGCGCGTGCGCGTGTCTTTGTGCCGATGTCATCACCCCCAACTTCCTCCTCCGTGGACTCTATCAATCTCCGTTAGAAGCCTGTCTGACCCACCCCAACGTCTGGTGGATAGTGGATACGCCAATACCTTAGTTCAATCCTCTATGCCAAAATGATAAAATAATGATAGGTTGGCACATTTTGATATTTGCGCAATTCTGATAGCAGCACGAGGCCATCGCGACGAAAGGCGCCGTGTTATCATTGACGAGCGTAGTTTTCCAGTCAGGGGCCATGTTCCCTCTGTGGTTTTACCCAGGTGCTGGGAAATTTGTGAGTCGTATATATTTTCACGTCCGCCGTGACGCAGGCGGCACCTGTACGTTTGTGCTCGAACCGCGAAGCCCTGCAACGAGCGTCAAACGCCGAGTTGGGGCGGGGAACCTTCACCTTGGCAATAGAGCCGAAATAGGATCCTTGGCCACCTCTGGCGGGCGACCGCACGCGTTATTTGAACTTCTATCACATTTGTACCGTGTTGCGTCGTCTGCTTGCCCGGGAGTCGGTGGAATCGCAACAGGTGACTCGAGCGTGCCAAAATTAGAAACGGTTGTTGGTTGCCAGGTGGAGAATGTCCCCCCCACCATGGTAACCAATTTAGTGTCCCAAAGAGACGAGAGCCCCGTTTTGTGGTATCATCGAGTTGTGTTCATGCGGTCTTGTGTTGCCTCTGACAGGCCCAGACCAGAGTGTTTACGCCATGGTATTTCGGGGGACTGCGTCGGACAAGCAGGCATGTTCGGTTTTCCGTGACGTCTGAAAAACGTTTCCAAGAGTGGTCGCCGGGCCGGAGTGTTGCCCTCGAAGGTTCAGTGCGTGCGTGTGCGTGCGTGCGTACGTGTGCGTGCGTGTGTGCTCGTGGTGTGTGCTCACGTGTCCGCGCGTTACCCCATACACGTGCCCAGGCTCAGCTCAGCATCCGATCGTATCCGTCGTAAAATAAAAAAAAGTTGCTTCGAGTGACGCCGGTCAAACACTGCGGCAAGGTTGACCGTTGGCGATAATTTTCGGTTGATAAAAAGGCGTTGACAAATGCCCGCCGTCAATGTTTAATGTTGCCTGCAGGATCTTGTTCTGAAATTTTTGACCGACATTTTTTTGTTTCACTCTCCCAACGAAGGCTTGAAAGCATTTCTGGATTGGATCAGTCCGTTCATCCGTTCGCTTGTCTCTCTCTCCATCTATCCTTCCGTAACTTGGAGAGGGGGTGGGGGGCGCACGTATCCCATTGAAACAAACCTAGTTAACGAAAACGGTTTCCCAATGCGACACTAAGCAGTACAAAAAGGACAATTTGCAATTAACACAGAGCGCTTGTTATCCCAACGGTTATCGGCCTCCTTATTGCGAGTTAATTACTGCCGAGGACAAACGCGCGCTGGGAAGCAACGCACAATCCACCTCAGCCGTTATCGTCGTGGCAGCCGGTAAGGCTTCACCGAGCCACGCAGCTCTGCTACGAGGACGGCCTCGTAGCAGTTGCACGACGCCACGCGGTGATGGCGCGCGTGCGCGTCCATGGCGACCCTTCCGCACGTAACCAGGGTTTACCGTGACGTAACCAAGCGGAGCCTTCGCTCGCTCACCGGTGACGGTGGTGGCTACACGTGATTTTTTTGTTATTATAATTTTTCAAAAATCCTAACATTTGCATTTGTTCGTTCCGCGGTCCTTTGCTCGCCCCCTTCCCGCCACCCCGCAGAGAAAAAGGAGAACGTGATGTTCGCCCTGACGTTGCACGGCGGCCACCTGGGATACTTCGAGGGGGCGGTGCTGCTGCCGGAGCCACTCACGTGGATGGACAAGCTGATCGTGGAGTACGCCAACGCGGTCGCCCAATGGAGCAAGGCACCCTGCGCCGCTAGCGACAAATAGACTTTGCCCGCCCCCCAAACCCCCCCCCCCCCCCACATTCCCCCCCACCACCAAACCCCCAACTCCCGTGGAGAGCGAGCGACGGTGTGCGGGTCCTCGCGGTCAACCCAAACCTGACACGTCTCGCTCGTTCTCCCGCCGAGATGACGATGCAAACGAAAGGAGCCACCACTTTTTTGTTATTTGTTTTTGTTGTTTGGCGGTGAGGGAAGCCGAGTGGGCCCACGCTTTCACAGACGAAGGGAGAGGGGAACATCTTTGGAATGTGGATTGCGTCCCGTGGCTCACATCGATTTAGTCTTCACCATGAAAATTATGTAATTCTCTTTTTTTTTACAATATTTCAACGTGGCTTTTTTTTTTACAATTCGTTTATAGAATCGTTTTCCAGACGAAGTTGCTATTTAAGCCTGACTCGGCGTGCGTAACACTCGCCACGGGAACCGAATGTCGTGGCAAGGAGTAATATTTTTTTGTTTCGAGGATTTTTATACTTGCCTAAACCTTGTTTTTGTATTTTTTTATGATTAACATTAATAGCAGCTGTGTCTTTATCGTCGATGTCGCTTGTGTGTGGAAGTTAAACGAGCATAATTTTCGAGGGGACGTTGCACAGTTTGCGTTTTGATGTCACCAACAGGAAGGGAAGTCCCGTGCACGCGACGTTCATAAGTTTTTGTTGTCTGTGGCCAACGTATTTGTAAAAAATGTCGTAATTTAAAGCAATTAATGCATACTTATGTCGAAGCATTTGCACTCGTAGCGTGATGGGAGAAGGTGGGGAGTCGGCAGGAGGGGTGGGCGATTGCTTTCCGTCGAGTGCGGAACGTGAATCTTGAAACGCTGCTGAGGAGCTAATCATTGGATCCTCGTCATTAGAGGCTACTTCGTTTGTTCAGCCGAGAGACTTCCGCTCGATGTCACAACGCGTCCTTGCGATAGCGCCAAACGATTCCCACGCGGCTGGAAGGGTGCCGCGGTGGCGAGATGTTAACTCACTCGCATGGTATGCAGGAGGTCGTGGGTTCTATCCTGCCCCTGGCGCCTGTATTATTTGGAGTTTGCGTGTCTCTCTCCCTATGGTCACGTGAATTCTCCCGCGGGTTCTACGTTTTTTTCTCTCTCCACATTTAGAATCAAGATGCGTTCAGAGTATTTGGCTGCTAAAAATGTTCACGTGATACACCACTTGGTTGAGCTATCATTTGTGGCCAGGTCGCTTCTGAAAGAAAGCTCTGAAGCTCAGTGGGGCCTTACCTGGTAAAATAAAACAAATCGTTTTTTGTTTAAAGAGACCGGAACGTGGGACACGATGCTGAGTGTGGCGCACTTCAACCTGCCCATACTGGACATCGGTGAAAAAGAGATTCGTAGCTCACTGGATTTCTCCAGTCTAAATAAAGATTTAGATTCTGATTCTGGAAACAAACATCAGAGACATCCAAGCGAAGGTGGCGTTTTAACTTTCACGGCCGTCGCTTCGGGGCGCACGAGACGTCACACTGTTTGTGCCGGCACAAAGATTGTAACGCGGTGATGAAGGTTTTCTGAAAAACGCACGCTTCCTAAACAAAAAATTTCCCCCCAAAAAAATAGTTAAAAATCGTGTATGTGTATAAATAATATCGTGTGTGTGTGCGTGTATGTGTGTATGTGTGTGTGTGCTGCCTGTCTAAGCGGAGATTTAACTCGCCACGCTGTTTTTGAGAAAGTGGTCACGGTCGTGAGTGTTGGGGATGGGGGAGCGGTGACCTCGTTCACCGATCTAATTGACTCGAACAATGAAAACACATTGGACAATCAATGAAGCGCTTGGATAATTGTGGACACGAGGCATTGAAAGTTAAAGGCTTGTCCTGTGACTTTTTCTAAACAGGTATGTTTTTCGCAGCAAATCCGAGTGTGGTCTCTTCCGGATCCGGCCCCGTGGTTCAGCAATGTCTTCTGAAGCATTTGCCATGTGCTACTGCGGGCGGGCGGTGGTGGTGGTGGTGACGGCGACACGCCTCTGATCCAGCGCTGTGGAGGCGAGAGAGTTGGTGGATCACTCAAAGATGTTGTGAAATTTACATGCCTGCGTGTGTCGAGGTGCCTGTACCCTGGCTTGCCAGGAGAAAAGTGGATACAGCAAAGTGTGGACTAATCTCCCGTTTGTTCCACCTGGATGGGATTGAGTGTTGTGCCCCCCCCCCCTCCTGTCCCCCCTTGTTCGTACACGTGGGTTCTCTCCCCGTGCTTCGGTTTTCTCGCACGTTAATGAGCGGCCGCGGTGGTGAGATGTTAACTACCTCGCCTGGTATGCAGGAAGTTGTGGGTTCGATCCTGACCCTGAAGCCTGTATATTTGGAGTTTTCATGTTCTCCCCGTGGTCGCGTGAATTTTCCTCCGGGTCATTCCGGTTTTTCCCTCCACGTTTAAAATCAACATGCGTTCAGAGTATTTTGATGCTATACATTTCCACATGATAAGCCACTTCGTTCAGCTCTCATTTGTGGCCAGGTCAAACATCGCAGTCTAGGACCACAGAGATTGGGCAATTATTGGGGCCCGTTCTGCCTTTCTTCCTTCCTGGCTCATCTGTGGTTTCCCACGACCTCGATCGCCGAACAATGTTCAGCACCGTTGCAAATTTGTAACGTTAGATGAGTACAACATTGTCGTTGACTTTGCTGCGGTCGTATCCAGGAGTTGAGGCGAGGGGAAGTCCCCCCAATCTGTTGTCTCTAGCCTTGTATGACCGCCCCAAACCCGGACGGGTCGCACCCTGGGCCAGAGGTCACAACCGGGTACCCGATACCCGTACCCTACCCGATACCCGGCTACCCGTACCCAGCTGGGTACGGGTAGCCGTTTGCGACCCTGGTGCGGCCGGGTACGGGTAGGCCGTGAGTCACTGGTGAGTAACCGTTTGTCACTCATTTCGGGTAGGGTACGGGTAGGGAACGGGTACCCATTTGCGACCCTGGTGCGGCCGGGTACGGGTAAGGAATCAAAACCCGTTTGCGACCTCTGCCCTGGGCCGTGATTGTATCACTTGACGGTCGTTGGCTCTTTGCTTTCTCCACGAGGCTTTGATGCCGTTACCCATGTCGGATGTAATTACGGAGAGCAGTGGCCAGCTACCCAGGCATGCATAACAGTGAATACTAAAGCCATTTTTAACAACTGCAGCAGTGACAACGAAGCGAAATTGAAAACAAACGAGTAAGCGTTCAGTAGCTTACGCTCATTTTGAAGTGCCGTCTACTTCGGCTTTGCGTGACGTTTTGCATCATGTTGCCGCTTGATTTGTACTTTTTGTGCGTTTTTTTTCCCTTTATTCGTGAGCACCGTTACATTTCTTGCGGCGTTTTGATTCTCTGCGGCTTGGAACGCGTGGCGTGCTACGGTTAATTCCGCGTGGTGCCGTGAGCTGGGGGTTGCCACCTCCTTAGGTACAAAAAAACGGAATATATCGTGGGAATAAGAGTATCTCATGATGCCTGAAGTGGGGGGGGGGGGATAGCTACACTTAAATGCATCATCTTGAGTGGTGCATTAATATTATTATTGCGCAACTTGACAACAACCAGGACGGTTAATGTCCCTGGAAGAAGGCCTCGCAGATTTATCGAGGGCGGCTCTTTCAGAGTGGGGACGATCCCGGGAAATCCGGGGAAGGGGGGGGGTGGTGGCAACCCTAGCCCGCTATTGCCCCAACAGGACTGCGAAGGCTATACGGGGGATCTTTGTTTGTGTCGGTGGATGCTCGGTTGCTTCGCTGTAGAGAAGAGCATTTGTTCCCCCGATCGCCATCCCGGCACGACATCTTCGCCCAGCGCCAGCGCACCAAACGCCGCAGGGGTTTCCTTAAAACGAACCGAAAAAATCCGATAGGAAATAATTTTTTTCTTTAAAATGCTGGTGGTGCACGAGCACAATTGATAACAGCAGGGGGCGAACGCGTTCGTCAGGAACGCTGCCATAGAGAGAAACGAAGAGAATCGGCGACGTTTCGGGCAACAATCCCCTTTCTTCACGAGGATAAGGAATTATTGGGCGCGCAAATGCCCCAGCATCTCAAAACACCTTGCATCACATGGCATTTCTCGATCATTCCAGTGCCCAGGTGTAGTTTTTAATATTTTACTCAAGCCTGCTATCTATGAAGCTGGTCAGAGATAGAGGTTTGTCTTTAAAGGCGGGGGGGGGGGGCAGCATTGTTGACGAATGCGTTGTGCGATTGGACGCCACACGCACCCACCGCACAGGTTGTCGATGGTGACGATGCAAAAAGGTTTTCCCCATCGGTGTTTAAACGCAGGTGTGAATTCCCAAATCTCACTCGAGATTGTCTGCGTTGCACCTGTGGACCCCCCCCCCCCCTCCCGCATGAAAGTTGGCCGCATTGGCAGAGGCGGTGCCTGACCCGAGTCTTATTTTGTTTTCACCGAGATGAGAACTCAGGATTGGGGTGGGGGGGGGGTCCTCATTTGCGAGAGGTACGTGTGTACGTATGTTGAACTTCTTTCGCACCGTACTTAGCCAACCCTGCTAATCGGAGGTGCGGGGGTGAAGGACATCAAACTGACACACAAAGAGGGACTGACCCCTGGGTGACCAAATTAAGTACACCAGTGAAGGAAATGGAATGAGCGCAGAGCCTACAAAAGTTAGTTTTTAGCCTGCAAACCAGAGCTTCAATATGGTTAAAGGGATGCATAGATTCAGTTATTGTGACCTGTGGAATCATTTGGGATGCTGTCCTTCCCCCCCCCCCCCCGCTTAAGCGGTCATTGATAATTAAGGATTGCGTTGAGCTTCCCAGATGACAGATCATCGAGGATTTAAGTCGTCACATTCTATGAATTTTTGTGATTTTTGCACTGATGTCATTTTTTTGTTCTTTGCCTAGTTACATTTTGACTCGCCGCGCGCCTCCGTTAAGTCGGCGAAAACGCGTGTCTATGTTTTTACGTCTTTCCATTGTTAACCTCTTTACTTTTCACCTCTCAAATATTTCCGTTCTATCGTTCCAGCTTACGGGCTCTTCCCGCGAAACGTTTTGTACGATTATTGTCGAGTTCGTCCGAAATTCGCCGCTTGACGCGTTCGACGCCGTTCTCGCGAGCGGCCCGGTCCAATTCCCCCTTCGTTGTGCGTGCACGTGATCGTTTTTGTTCCGTTCCTCGTTTTTTCACGATTGCAATTCACGGCCCTTCCTCTCCAGCACGCGCGCGGCTCGCAGCCGCTGGGCTTTGCTCCTGAGCGGCAGTGGGGGGGGGCATCTTCCTGTGCCCTCCCCGCGAGCTCTTGTCGCTTGGCTCACCCGGGAGGGCACTGAAACCGTTGCCCTCCAGCGCTTCCGTGGCCGTCGTTAAGGTCTGGCCGCGATAAAAAGAAAAAATGTAAAATATAAAAAAAGAAAAGAGGTGAAACATGTGAGCGAGGTGACCGGGTGGCCGGCTGGCTCGGAGGAGGTCAGAGCGTTGAGTTGACCTGGGTTGGATTCCAGGTACAGCTGCCTGCGATTTAGACCGAGTGCTCAGAGTGTAATCGAGTTGATGGTCTAAGCCCGGTCACCAATGACCACACACACAAAAAAATCCCACTGACTGTTTACTTAATTCTGGCCAAATTTCGTACTGAGAGTTAAAAACATCCGAATTTGACTGTCATGTGAATAGCACTGCTAGGCCGTAGCAGAGTGGGTGGGAAAATGCTGTCCCCTATTGTGTGGAGCAAAGGTAGCTTCGAAAGGGATCTCTGTTGTGGCTCCATGACATCCACTTCTGTGGGCTGTTATCTTTACACGGAAAGGGTTTTGCGGCAGTGCGAGAAATCGGATATAAAAAAATATATATATATTTTGTATCATGACATGGCAAAAACAAATATGGCCTTGTTTAAAGTTGACATTACACGGAAAAAAAATCGACTCTCCCAATTAATGAGACGGGGCAAAACACTGCAGTAGCTAAGGATTAAGGCTTTCTCGTGATTCCATTTAACGATCGATGTTTTTTTTTTCATTCGCCACGGTGACGAATCAAGCGCCTCCAGTGGCTGAAGGGTTGAGAGGGTTAGCCAACTGCAACTTGCACAAATCGGCCGATGGATTTATCATGCCAGACCTGGGAGTCGAATCTCGTTTCAATGCCGAAAGAAAACGGTGAACGGAAATTATTTTGTTTGTTTGTTGCAATTACACACCGCGGTTTGCGAATCGCACAAATTACAATGGGAACCGACCCCCAGGTCCGTCTCGCACGCAGAATTCGACTCTTATGTATCGCAAGCCAGCGAATTGATTTTAATCGCCGAATCGACGGCATCCACCGTTTTAAACCTCCTGAACGTTGGTGATTTCCACGTTAAAAAAAAATGTGTACGGCGAGTCCTCGTTCAAAGTGCTGGTAGCAGATGCCTTGCTGAAAAGTGGCACGTAAAAAGGGAAAAAAACACGAAAACAATTTCCCCCCCAAAAAATGATGCAACGGTCAATTTTGGCGAGATAACAATGTTAGCACACAACGCAGTGAGACTGCGGGACAAATAGCTGATGGTACGCCGCCGCGTTACTGTATCATTCCGCGTACCGTATCACCGTACCGCTCAGCCGCGGAGCTCAAAAAAGTAGTTCGTCGTCGACCGCTCAGAAACCGTGTTGTAACGACGCGTTATAACGGGGCGCGTTCCGCATTATAACGGGAGGGGGGGGAGGCGCGTTCAGCGTTATGCGAAAAGTCTTCCCGAATGAAAGCAACAGCGTTGCAGCAAAAACGCTGTGTGAGCACCACGCGTTAAGCGAGGACACGCCATACAATCTTTGGGGTTTTTCGCGTAAGCAGTTGCTCGGCTCCCAAATCGGTGTTTGGGAGCCGAGGCTGTCGCAGCCACGCGCACTCCCAGGTGCGGTCTCGCAGTCGTACTTTCGCGCGTGGGAAGAAAAAAAATTCCCAAAATGCGTGCCTAACACGGAAGCTGCACTTGGGCTGTAAAGTTGGTGCGAATGTGGGGGTGGTCGAATGGAAGTGGCACTGGTGGCACGGTGGTGGTGGCACGGTGGTGGCACGGTAGTGGAACACCACCGGCACGGCTCCTTCACTTAGTGGGCGTGAGAACGTTGCCAGCGATGTTGGGGCGTGAGCGTTCGGGGCACGCGGAGCGCGTGTTCGCATTTGTCCGAGCAACGATGCACTTTGCCTCCCTGAAGCGAGGCTTGATAATTTTAAGAAGCTTAGAGAGAGAGAATACAAAGACAATTTAATAAAAATCATCCTTTACAATCTGTGACTGGCCCTCAAGTTTGTACGGCGCGCAGTTTGTTGTTGGTCGCAAATATCGTTTTAGTTAGTTGTTTTACATTCGTTCTGTTCCCCCCCCCCCCCTCGTTGTTTCTTAAATGTGTATTTGATCAAGTTCTGCTCTGCACTACCTTGGAGTAGGTGAAGAGATGGCACTACCGCAGGAGATTCTTGAATCCATCTGTGCGGAGCGTTGGATGTTCTCCAGGTCCGGAGCTGGCCCAAACATCCTGAGAGCCCAGCTAATGCGGCTCTCCTGGGCACAATTATTTGTATTCATCTTCTTGGTTCTTTCGGTAAGTCACGTAGAATTGAAATAATAAAACATAATAACTCTGTCTCCTCGACAGACCTGTTCTACACCTGAGGACGGCTGCTTGCGTTGTGGCCGAAACGTCGTGAGAATTATTTTATTATGTTTTATTTTTTATTATTTCAATTCTACGTGACTTTAAAGAACCAAGAAGATTAATCCCTGCAGTCACGAAAGCTTTAAATCGAAATAATTTGTATTATTACACGCTTTTTATTAACTCTGTTGATGTATTCTCAAATCTTGTAATTCAATTTTAACTCTCTTCCCAATGTGGTGTAGACTGCAAACTTGGTATACTTATGTCATACTGATGACAATACTATATTTTATCATAAAAAAATATGTATTTTTAAACATTTTTTATATGTTATGTTTCGGCTTGGGTCTAATTGTCCATATGTCAACTGACGTTGGCTGTAATTGTCCACGGTCCCGTACGTTATGGCAAGCATCGGGGCCACTTCTTGGAGTCGTGGAGTTTTGCCATTACTAGTACATTTCATGAAAGCGCGTTTTAAAAAAAAGTTTGTTTAAATATTACCTATTACGCTTAGTTTTGTTGTCCTTCCGCCGCACCTCCGATTGGCTACGTACGGTGCGAAAGAAGTTCAACCTACGCACACGAACGATTGGTGGCAGTAATCGGGTTTGGCCAGCAGACGTCGCCAGAAGGGATGGACCATGGCCGGAGGTCGACGAGAGAGACGACGACGAGTGGGCAGCTCGATGGGAAAACAAAGATCCCCCGTATAGCCTTAACAGACTGTTGGGGGCAAGTGCTGTTAGCGAGCGGCACCTATAAAGGCCGGAACAGAGTACGAGTGGGGGCGGGTGGCCAGCACCGCGCCCGTCCGCCGAGTTGGTGATGTTTTACACACCGCACCAGGTACTCACTTTTGAGGCTGAGTCGACCGAGGGGTACGCCAAACACCGGTTCACATAATCGTCACCGGTGTTGACCGTGAGCGAGAATCGAACCTGTGTCGTCGGGGTTCGTAGCGTAGCGCACTAACTCCTGCGCCACGGTCGCTTCTGTGGCCGTCTGGAAGGTTCTTTATTCCGATATTAGGAAGCCACTGGAGCTATGCCGGGTGAGGCCCTTCCTCACCCGGCAGTGGGCGCGGAATTGGTGACCGCGTGGAGGGAAGATGGGGGTGGTGGGGGGAAACGCGGAGATAAATTTGCTGAACGGTCGTGGTGGTCGCCGTTGGGTTCCGTGGTTTTCCCGACAGGAGCCCGGGCAGATGCACGCGGACACGCGCAGGGACACGTGAACGCACGTGGACGCACGCGGACACGAAGGAGTCAAAGTTGGGGAGGGGGGGGCGACAGCGGCACGCAATGTTTAAAGCTTCGTTTATTGCCATGAAACGCCACAGTGTGCACAGCCATGTACACGAACATCTGCAATTCACTGTGTAACCCCCCCCCCGCCCCAAAAAAACAACACCCGGACCGATCCTATCACAGCGCAGCGTTGTCAACAACATCATCATCTCTGGTTTAAAACAAACGTTATATCCCTGTCTCCCCCCCGCCCCCCAATAGTTTTATATTTACGTCTCGTGTGTGTGTGTTGGTGGGGGTGCGTTTTTTTTGTTCATTTTTATAAAATGATTTTTCATTATGATAGATTTTTTTTGTTTTTCATTTTTTTATAACACCCACTCGTTTTTTTTTTGCAAATAGACGGAGGCAGCAAGAGCCAGCTCGTGCCTCTGGCCTCTTCTGCGGTGACATAGAGCCCCCCCCGCACTGAGCCCCCCCCCCGAGCCCCCCCCCCCCCTGGGCTCCCACAACCCCCTATCCCATGCGCAAGCGCCCGCGCAAACCCCCCCCCCCCCCCCAAAAAAAAACAACAACAACAACAACCACGCGCGACATCGCGAGAAGAAAAGAAAAACCACAACACAAGTCGTCGTAACAAACGCTCCGAGCTGGTTTCTCTCTCTCCGTTTGTTTTCGTTGGTTCTGCGAGCTTCTTCTCCATGCGCTCTCTTCCCCCCCCCCTTCCAGCACGTGGAGCGAAACGTCGGGACAAATCGTGGCCGATCGACACCCGCTGAGATCCTGACGGACGGAAGGCGTCGGTAGGGCGATTTGCTGCGCGACCGTGTGTCCAAATCTACGCGCGTTTGCCCGAACAGCGGTTAACAACCGGGGCCTTAATTTCTCACTCAAAATCTATATTTTCGTTACTTTAGTTTTCCGGGTAGCTGGTGAGAGACTGAACTAAAGAGGAGAGTTGGTACGCGATGGATATTTAGTCGCAACCATGGCGACGGGTACACTCTGTGTGGTGTGGGTGCAAAAGTGTTCTCTGGGAGGCATGTAGATTTGAAGACATTTGGCATGTGACAATTGTCCCACAACCATTGACGACAGGAACGATGGATGTGGTTTGCAGGGTGCATGAATATGTTTCGGTTCGCCGATGCAGGCAGACCCAGCTGAGATCAACTCTTCTTGTGTGTGTGTGGGTTTAGGGCTGTTTGCGATCACCTATTTTATCAATTTGGTAGCGGCTCGCCCCAGCGTTAGCGGCAACGGGCCAAGAAGTTCGGGCCGGAGTTGTTGGTTGGTGGGTGGAGGGGCCCACCAGCACCCAAGATAACTCTCCTCCCTAGCGGGGTGCATCGTCACCGTTACGGTGGCCCTCCACACAAGTGGCTCAGCTGGTCTCCACCTCCCGAGAGGAAGGAGACGGCTCCGCCAGGTGTACCGATTGGGGCAGCTACATTCGTTTATAACAAACAAAACATTCGGGGGACGACAGCACGGTTGGCTGCGTGCGGTGGCGAGAAAGAAACTCAACGGACGTACATTTAGCGAATGGCGCCGGCGGCTGCTGCTGTCACGTGTCTGTGTTGGCATCTATGTGGTCGGATGGGCACCAGCGCAAGGTTTACCTCCGTGAGAAATTTAGCAAAGTGGCGAAAAATAAATGTTGCGGTTATGTTTTGTTGTTGTTGCCCGAGTTCCACGTGCGTCCGAGCCGACCGTCGTTCGCTTTCGCAGAATGCATTTAAACCGGCGCGTGACCGCCCTTCGCTCCCCAATGTGCTCGTGCAGGATTGAAGTGCCACAGGGCGATTGTTAATTTAAAAGATATCCCACGCCGCTTTCAGTGAGCGCAGCGAGAGTGAACGACGCTACCGGCGAACGCCGCGCGTCACCCCCCCCCCCCCCGCACATACGTCCACGTGTCGTGTTCCACCAGCGCTGTGTAGCGGTCGCCCAACGTTGTACAACAGAACAACAGTTAAGGATGCGCTTCTGCGGCCGGCCGTCTGGAACGCTCTTCCTTCCAATATTAGGAAGCTACCGGAGCTATGCACTTTTAAATCATCTAGATTGAAAACTAATTTCTTTAGAGCTGCTTTTTGTGTTTAGTTTGCTGTCCTTCCCCCGCGCCTCGCATTCGCACCGTTGGCTACGTACGGTGCAAAAGAAGTTCAACGTACAGTACAAAGTACAGATCGCTTAAACAAGAGACCGCTCGGAAAGGACAGCCGCGTGAATTCGTCCGCGAGAGTGACCGGAGGTCAGGCGAGGCCTTCGACGGAGTTGCCGGGTCTGTTCCAGATGACCGATCGCGTCGTGCCCGTTCTCAGAAGTTCGGCAGGGACATCGAATCTGGATTAAGTGCTCCAATGGGCGACCACCAACCCGGGCGTAAGAGAGGTGTCGTCGGCTGCTGCTGCTGCTCCTACGGTTCAGCAGAAGTCACCGTCACCGGATTGACAGCGCAGCAACGTCGCTTTGTTGCGCCGTACTGCTGCCATGCTCTCGACGTCTCTACGCCTCCCCCCCCAGCATCGTTCGCCAAAACCCGGCACTGACCAGAGCGCACGGTCAAAATAAAGCCCCGTGACCGGCACGGCGTGGGCAGGAAGGGCCTCCCCCCCCCCCCTCATCATCCAGCAGTGGACGTGACTCTCGGGAGAGGGCTGCAGCGTGTTCTATGTACAGGCATCCGCGACTCGCGCAGCCCCCTCTCTGGCCTCCTGCTCGTTTAGCCCGTTCACTACGACCTCGAGCCCGCCCATAATCACGAGGTGGGTGACTGAACCTGGCCACCACCTCCACCACCCCCCCCACCCCTCACCGCGGAGGCCAAAAAAAGTTACCAGCCTTTTATAAGTTTGTCCACGTGCGCACGCACACACACATACATAAACACAGCTTGTGGACAGTCCAGTGCTTTTGCAAGTTGAAAACGTCTATTTCATGAAAAGAAGATTTTCGTTTTTTTTGCCTGTAATTTCAATGGGTAATTTTGAGGCATGACTATTAGCCGTATCTCATTAATGAGACATTTTCAGCTTTGGCACAAAATTTGGGGGTTTAAATTATTTTACGCGTGTAAAAAAAAAAAGGGGGGGGGGGGGAGGAGTGGATAAAGGCGTAGCCCTGCAAGTGCTTGTTTCCACCACTGCTGGTGAAAGGAGCATCCTTATCAAGGGAGCTCTATGACAGCTCCCTCCCCACTGACCTACACTTCCAGACTGGCCAAGATATCTGACAAGTGGGGGGTATCCACACTTGACCCCACCACACGTGCCCTGGGGCTCTCATAGACGAACTTGCAGTGAATCTACTTAATAAAGTAGTGGGCGGGGGGCAAGGGGGGGGTATTTAAGAAACTCTGCCCCCATTATTTAAACTGCTGCGCCAGGAGATGGAATCGAACCGGCGACATCTGGATTGCAAGTCCTGTGTGCTAACCATTACACCACGATAGCATCCCACGTGTATATATAGATTTGAAACTGATTTAAATGAAAAAGAGGCATTGTTCTTACTCCAAACACTGGAATGTCCAAAGCGAACCCTAAAGGAACACAACATTAAGTTATATATTTTTTTTCAAGCTATAAATATTAAACCTCAAAGCATTAAAAAATAATGTGTGCAGCACGCACGCTGGCGTGCGGATGTGCTTTCACTGTTTTGCTTAGTGTGGCTTACAAAGGCCCCCCCTCCCCACCCGCCAGAAAAAAAAATGATATCTACCCCCCTCCAATTTAAAATCTCAACCAATTTCACACGCATGAAATTAAAAAAATAAATAACGTAAAATAATAAAAAATACTCTAATGATAAAAAAGTACACACCATTCCAAAAGAGAAAAAAAAAACATCACATGCCACAAACCAAAACTTTTTTTTTTTACGGGAGCCATTATCAATCGGTAAGGGCTGAAATGTTACTTGCGATAAGTTGCGTTGAGCTCGAAGTGTTAAACGCGTACAATTATAAATAATATTCATCTTTTATTTTATTTACGTAAGGACCTCAGCGAGTCTCAAGCAGTCGTTTTCAAGAGGGCCCCTCTGCTACATTGGGATGTCAGTCCAATTCCATTGACGGGCAAAACTTTTTGCATGTGGGAGCAAACGCCAGTAGAGTCTGCAGAAAATGCACACAGACACACAAGAAGGGGGGATAACAACTCAAAACCTACGCTTCGCGTTCGCGATACAACTATGTACAAGAGGCGGTTTTAAACTACAGAACCTGCCCTTGAGTCAAGTCACATTCCCTCGAATATCCACAACTTCACTTACGGGACACCGTTTGCCAATAACAGTCCTTGAAATCATTCACTTTGTCCACCTACGTCGTTTCGTTGTTTACCGGGCCAGCGTATCAAACGTTAAAATGACGAGTGCCGCCGCAATGCCACATTTCCGTTTGGTGGTTTCCGATGACTGGACCGCTCACGCGGCCAACGCGAGATTTTTGTCCCACTGCCGCTGTCGCTTGCCACGGTCCCGAGCCATTGCCCAAAAGCTTCTATCGCCCTTTTGACAACTTTCTCACGACTTTTAACTTGTCGAAATTCGGACTCGGTAACTCCGAAAGCCAAGCACGCTACGCTCGTCGCCCCCGCCGATCCTCAAAAAACCAACGCAGATACATCGTCCACGTTTGCGTCGCACATTTTCCGTTAACTCTCTCCAACCACAATCCCATCAACAGCCACCGCTACCGCCACCGCCCCACGATCGTGGGGCGCTACATTCACACGACTCCCCTCCGCGAACCTTTGACAACGCTTCAGCGCCCCCTCAACTCCATCCGTCGCCTCCTCGACAGCCCACAGTTCACATTTCTCGCACAAACCTACACGTCAACATTCTCATCGTCGTCATCATCATGACGTCGTCTCTTATCCCCGTGCTCGGTTATGAAATAATAGTTTCGGCGTAATTTCTGGCCTCGTCTTTCATGGAACTGTTTTGTTAATTGGTGGTTGCAAGATCAGATTTTTAAAATAATTATTATTATTGTTGTTCTAACTCGAGGATAATTTTGTCTCCGTACACAACGGAAACGGAGTGAAAACATTGAAAATCATGGGTGTAACGATGCATCGACCCGTTCATTAACATCGGCTATTATCGGTTATTAAGCTCACCGGTGCACGCATGGAATCGCGCGCGGGATATTTTTGAAGTCCTTCAATTTGTGTGTGCGCGCTGTGGGTTCAGGTCACCCCTGGAGCCACTCGAGACGCGAAACCAATCGCCGCAGTTTGGGGGAGAAAAAAATACATATTCAGTTCTGGAATCGAATCGCGACCACGAAACGGCGTCAATTCCTCGCATCACTGCAAGAGTGGGCTGGGTTTAGCTGGTGAATTGCCAACCGCTGACGGAAAATACTTTTCAAATGACATCGGAATTACAAAAGGGAGGTGCAACCAATGAGAATAGTGGGTGGATATTTTGTGTTATCGTTTTTTAAAAAGTTTACCGAGTCAGATTATTGGGATTGTTGTTGTTGTTGTTTCTGTGTGTTGACAAGCAAAGTGCACACCTTACGTCAAAGCCACACTCCCGTGTCCATGTTTCCAAATGCTCGAAAGTTTATTTAGAGTTGTTAAATATAATGATGATAATAATACAACTCGACCCTGTTTGTAAATCCGTACATTTACCGAACAAAAAAAAAATGTATCACTGCTATTAGTAATTTAGAATTGTTTGAAACATTGATGATGCCAGGAGCCTTGGGTGGCTCAGAGGACGCTGCTGAGGTCCTGGGTTAGAATTCGGGTTTCAGGTCGTTCAAACTGAGTTCTTAAGTGAAGCGAGTTAATGGCCTCTGCCCTGTCACCAAACAATAGCAACTGCACACCAGAGACCCATCACGTTAACTTTGGTTACACACTGAATTTGGCTAAATTCCAGCTCGAACAATTATAAATATTAGTTTGACTGCCATGTGACAAAAGCCGATCTCGGAGCAAGAGTGCGTGTGTGTGTGTGGGGGGTGAAAAAGTCAGAAGAGCAAAGATAAGAGCCAAACGACCACGAAAGCTGCCCTGTGGGCCCTGACAGGTCATTTGTCAATACTTCACAACGCTGGTTAATGCGGGTTGGTCAAGCCCCGTGAGCAGAGAGCGTGGGAGCATAGGTGTCGGAGTACAATTCTAGATTTGAAGCTTTCGTGACTGCAAGGATTCATATTCTTAGGTTTTTTCGGTAAAGTCACGTAGGTAAAAAATTTAAATTAATAAAAGTAAAATAAAAATCACGACGTTTCGGAGGCAACACAAGCTTCCGTCTTCAGGTGGAACCATCACAGCACGATAGCTGTATCAAGTGAGAGAAATTCCAAGAAAACAGTCCTTGTAAAGCGATGGGTATTACCTTGTTATCTCGGCATCTCTTTAGGAAGGCCAGCTCGTGTTGCCTCCGAAACGTCGTGATTTTTATTTTATTTTTATTTTACTTTTATTAATTTAAATTTTTTACCTACGTGACTTTACCGAAAAAACCTAAGAATATGAGTCGGAGTACAACTTTACGGATTTACCTGCCACTGCGTAGCCCTGCGGCATCCTCTACGGCAGCCGCTCTACGTGCGGTGGCGCTCGCCCGTCCAGGGCGCTTGCCCAGGCTGAGCTTCTGAGACCACACGGCAGAGGTCGCAACCGGGTACCCGATACCCGTACCCTACCCGATACCCAGCTACCCGTACCCAGCCGGGTACGGGTAGCCGTTTGCGACCCTGGTGCGGCCGGGTACGGGTACGGGTAGGCCGTGAGTCACTGGTGAGTTACCGTTTGTCACTCATTTCGGGTAGGGTACGGGTAGGGAACGGCTACCTGTACCCGGCCGGGTACGGGTACCCATTTGCGACTCTGATGCGGCCGGGTACGGGTATGGGTAAGGAATCAAAACCCGTTTGCGACCTCTGCCACACGGGCTCTCAGGAACCCCGTTGCTCCGTCCACGTGCACGCCGGCGATTCGGTTTCTAACAACGAGTTGCTGAAACGAACGTGGTTTTCATCGTCGGCAGGGTGGAGGGGAGGGGGGGGGGCGCGCTGTCATTGAGCCGTCATTCCGCGCCGCGTGGCACGCATTGGGGCGTCTTTGTTTGTGATGATGGGAGACACCTGGGAAGGTGAGGTTGGCTGATTTAATTAACCTAACGATGTAAAGTGTTAATGAACCGAAAACAAAAAAAAATTAACGGGGAAAAATACTGTGGGGCTTTTTGCTTTGTAAGTCGCGTTTTTTTTTACTGTTAACAAACGTACAGGTCTTCGCTCCTTGGGATAATGATGGCGGATGGATGAGACTGGTGACAGAATGGCAGCCAAAGGATGGAATGCACCCACTGGGCAGGATTCTAATGAGAGCTACCACGAAAGAAAGAACGATCCCTGGGGGGGAAAAACCCGGGATGGATGGCGAGGCCTAGGTAAGACTTATAAGGCTGGGTAGGGACTTCCCACAATGCAATGCAACAAACCACAGCTACTAATCAAGTGCCCCTCCCCCCCCGTTTCTCACCCCAGGTGAGATGGGTGTCTTATTCTACACGATACATTTTCAACGATTATTCACATCCCCACCGTGCTCCCCCGCGCTGTTACAAAGTGGCATTCCTTCTTTTTGAGAGTGCCAGACAAAGTGTTTCTGTGTTCGAGTTCCATACAAAGTTGTGACGATGTGCGAAAGTATTTTGTATTTTTTTTGTTACTTACATATGGCTTGTTATTGCGTCGGTTCGCAAGTTAACAGTGAATGCTAAAACACAAATTTTGAATGTGTGTTTTTTTCCTTCCATTCACACTGCGAGATGCGACGTTTGCTCGCGTGAACTTGTGAAATGAACAAGTGCCAGATCGAGTCCGTCGAAAGATTACTCTCCTACGCAGTGCAAGCAGCCGCTGCCTTTTCCAAGAGAATATAAATATTCTAGGACAATAAATAGTAGTAGTAGTAGTTATAATATATATAGATATAAAAAGACAAGAGTCTTCCCATTCCTTCGCCGACCAAGCTCAACAAATATTTAGGGAAACCCAAAAGAAAATTCAGTGACGAAAGTCCACTCCGCTGGAAAAAAATATATTGTTTTCTCTCTAAAGCGTGAACATTTTTTTGAACGTGCGCAGATTTGAAAATAATTCTTTCTCGGCAGGGTGCCGATCGATTGTCAATGGCCGGGGCAGTTTTGCGCGGAGCGCTTGGGGTTAGAGGTCACGCTGTCAGAGGCATCTCCAAGAGACTCTTATGGCTTTTCACGTTTGACCAATCGTACATAGGGGGACGCCGTTTGTCCTCGCCCAATAAAACTCATTAAAATAACATGTACAATAAAAAAACATCTACAAATGCCAATAAGTTGTTTTGTGTGCTCTCATTTTTACAATATATATTTTTTTAAATTAGCAAACAATATCCAGGGTGTGGCAGCCTGCGTTTAAGCCTTTGGCTGTGCGTCCATGATTGTCTGCAGCGAGGTCAGGCAGGCTGGGGGTCTCCGGTGTGTTTTCAGGGAGGCGGTTGTCGCACGTTGCGCTCCCAAGCACGTGGGGCGAAACGTCGGACTCCGGGCCGAGCAGTACGCAGGCACGCCCTGAAATCACGTCGGAGAGCCGCACTTCAGCGCGACTGCGGAGGAAAACAAGAAAAAAGAAAAACGCCCACGCAGCGGCAGCCGGTCTTGGGCGGCGCGCACCGCCACCGCACTCGCTCACTTTACCCGAAATAAATTCGCTCGCCGGGCTAGCCGCGACCGACGCGACGCAGCGGTGAAAACAAAAAAGCGGCGCGCGCGAATCTTGATACGGCGCCACCACTCTAACCCCCGCCCCGTTCGTCCGCGATTGTCTCGAGATGAGCGTCGTGTCGGGGAGGGAGGGAGGCCACGACGCGCGTCGCGATGCCCACGGGCTTTGCGGAGGGCCACGGCCTCGGACCGCTCGCGTCGTCGTTTGGCCGGTTTATTGCGCCGCCGCCGCCGCCGCCATGAGAGAGGCGCCGTAGGTTGTGGAAGGGTGCAGAGACGAACGATCGATTCGCCAAATCCAAAAAAAAAACAATGCCGCTTGAAACGATCGGTTATGTAAAGCAACAAAGCCGTGACGTAATCGTAAATGTTTTCTCCAATTTGCGATATGTTGACTTGGGAGAGCTTCCCTGAGTCCCCAAGAATTTTATTTAGTTTATGAGAGTCCGCCTGCATGTAATGTTTGGCCAAATTACGTTTTTTGGCGATGAGCAAAGTTTGAGATAAAATTCTGCTGTGGTTCGTGACGGCTTCGCAGTTCACAGGCACGGAACGAATCGGATTAACATCGGTTCTTACACGCGTGTGTTAGAGAAATTAAAATTGTGTGGGTGATAGCCGATTGGTTATGACTTGTGTGTAATCCGCCCGCAAAGGGCTACGGAAGGGCTAATGGAACGAACGAGACGGGACAAACGAAAGACAATTGACTCTGCACAAATACAAACGAGACAAAAACACAATCGAAGCTTTAAATAATCGGACGTTTGACCCAGCAATTGAATCGTGGTGGCGCCACGGGTGGAATAGGGGGGGGGGGGGTGGTGTAAGGGGCCAGTGAATCGTGCCTACGACCGGTTCACCATGCGGCCTTGCTGCCCATGAAAATACATGGTGATCCATTTACAGACACCCCGCAGATATCTTCTCTCTCTCTTCTCAACGAGCGAGTGGACACTGTGAACGCGACTGCCCTCCGCCGCCACCGCACCCCGTGCCTTGAGGAGGCTGAGCGTTACAAGGTGCGAGGGGGAGCGCGTTGACCTTACCGGTGGGACTCCGAAATAAAAATCGTCTTTTCCCTCTCCTGGGTGACCGGCTCGCAAGTCGCCGTTATTCTGGCGGGGCGTCTCTAAACGGATCACCACCCTCCCTCCGCTTGTGGAGGGAACCGGCTCGAACGCGACGGGCGGTCGTCGAGGGTTTCACGTTCCCCCGCGACCGAGACGCACGCTCGTCGTTCCGTTTGTTCGTCTGTTGCTGTGCATTGTTGCGTGTGTGCGGCGCGCGCGTGCGCGAGCGTTGATTTTTAACATCTTTTTTTTTTTTAAACAGAACAGTTTGTATATAAAATAAAAACGATAACTCCTCAGCTTTGTTCGGCTCGCTCGCCCAACCGCTCAGCGGCTTTCGCACCCCTCTCCCCTCCCCCGTGCCCGCGGTTCACACTCGGAGGAGTGCCCCAACGTCAAGTTAACATGTTTTTGCTTATCTCTTTATTATTCTAAACGCCTCTCGCCCCGCGTCGCGAGGACAACGGCGCCGCCGAGCGACGCCAAACCGCGGCCCGTTGTGCCAGGCTAGGTGCACTTTTAATCTGTACAGGTACAATGCTCGGCCGTCTTGCTTTAAACGGCTCAAATTAAACGTACGCAACCCGTAAATGCCTCGCTCTTTTAAACGGCCGTTTTGGGGAATCGCGGCGTTTTCCTAAGAAAAAAAAAATTTTGCTCGTTGATGCCTTTGTTGATAGTTCTACTAGTTGTTGTTGTTGTTGTGGTGTGTGTGTGATATTTCACTCCAGTCTTTATGCTCACCTCTATTTTCTTAGAAATTTCTTTACTTATACCATTATTATTAGTAGTATTACAACTACATTAAATTAGAAAGTTTTCTCAATTTGCGGGGGGGATGTTAAAATACGCGTTGCCGTTGTTTCTAACGTTGTTGTTGTTGTTGTTGTTTGTTTGTTGTTACCGCTAACGACCGCCGTGGGGTTTCTCGTTTCCGTCGACGCCACGTGGCATCCCTACGTCGCCCAACTCTCCGTGAGCCGCGCCCTTTTCAACAGCGGCCCTTCCCCTCCGCTTGCCTCATGCTGCTGCTGCTGCTGATGGAGGTGGTGCTGATGATGCTGCTGATGATGCTGCTGCTGCTGCTGCTGTTGCTGTTGCTGATGATGCTGCTGCTGCTGCTGATGAGGATGCTGCCCCGCCCGACCCATCCCGGCGGGCATGAGGTAGTCGCCCCCGGTGCCGCCGCACGGGTCGTCCGGCTCGCCACCTTCGTAGGGGCTCAGGCGTTCGCTCGGACGCCCCAGGGGGTCCTGCCGCTGCATGGTGGCGGCCCCCGGGTAGCCGGGACCGCCGCCCGACGAGATGGGGTCCCGCGACGGAGACAGCGGCTCCGACTTGACGCTCGGATAGCCGCACGACCTGCGACGGGACAACGCATTAGCTCAAGGTGCTCCGTGACGCAGTTTTACAAGCGGCAACAAAAAGAAACGCGAGAGTGGTTGAGATAGCGGGGGTTAGTGTAAGGGCCCGAGGGGCGTGTACATCGAAATTCAGGGCACGTGGGGGTGACGAAAGGGCTACAGGGGAGGGATGGGACGGAGTGGAGGGGCGAGGGGAGGGAAGAGGAAGGCAATGGGCGATGGAGAAGAGGTGAGGCTTCGAGAGAGGAACAGAAGGAGGTTAAGGAGGGGGACTGCTTCAAGCACAGGGGCAGTGTTGAGTATATGGGTAGTGTGAGTCTATGGGCAGTGTTGAGTCTATGGGTAGTGTTGAGTCTATGGGTAGTGTTGAGTCTATGGGTAGTGTTGAGTCTATGGGTCGTGTTGAGTTTATGGGTAGTGTTGAGTCTATGGGTAGTGTGAGTCTATGGGTAGTGTTGAGTCTATGGGCAGTGTTGAGTCTATGGGTAGTGTTGAGTCTATGGGTAGTGTTGAGTTTATGGGCAGTGTTGAGTCTATGGGTAGTGTTGAGTCTATGGGTAGTATTGAGTCTATGGGTAGTGTTGAGTCTATGGGCAGTGTTGAGTCTATGGGTAGTGTTGAGTCTATGGGTAGTGTTGAGTTTATGGGCAGTGTTGAGTCTATGGGTAGTGTTGAGTCTATGGGTAGTGTTGAGTCTATGGGCAGTGTTGAGTCTGTGGGCAGTGTTGAGTCTATAGGCAGTGTCGAGTCTGTGGTGCAGTGTTAAGTCTATGGGCAGTGTTGAGTCTATGGGTAGTGTTGAGTCTATGAGTAGTGTTGAGTCTATGGGGCAGTGTTGAGTCTATGGGCAGTGTTGAGTCTATGGGCAGTGTTGAGTCTGTGGGCAGTGTTGAGTCTGTGGTGCAGTGTTAAGTCTATGGGCAGTGTTGAGTCTATGGGTAGTGTTGAGTCTATGGGTAGTGTTGAGTCTATGGGGCAGTGTTGAGTCTATGGGCAGTGTTGAGTCTATGGGCAGTGTTGAGTCTATGGGCAGTGTTGAGTCTATGGTGCAGTGTTGAGTCTATGGGCAGTGTGAGTCTATGGGTAGTGTTGAGTCTATGGGTAGTGTGAGTCTATGGGCAGTGTTGAGTATATGGGTAATGTTGAGTCTATGGGTAGTGTTGAGTCTATGGGTAGCGTTGAGTCTATGGGTAGTGTTGAGTCTATGGGCAGTGTTGAGTCTATGGGTAGTGTTGAGTCTATGGGTAGTGTTGAGTCTATGGGCAGTGTTGAGTCTATGGGCAGTGTTGAGTCTATGGGTAGTGTTGAGTCTATGAGTAGTGTGAGTCTATGGGTAGTGTGAGTCTATGGGTAGTGTTGAGTCTATGGGCAGTGTTGAGTCTATGGGCAGTGTTGAGTCTATGGGTAGTGTTGAGTCTGTGGGTAGTGTTGAGTCTATGGGTAATGTTGAGTCTATGGGTAGTATTGAGTCTATGGGTAGTGTTGAGTCTTGAGTCTATGGGCAGTGTTGAGTCTATGGGCAGTGTTGAGTCTATGGGTAGTGTTGAGTCTATGGGTAGTGTTGAGTCTATGGGGCAGTGTTGAGTCTATGGGCAGTGTTGAGTCTATGGGCAGTGTTGAGTCTATGGGCAGTGTTGAGTCTATGGGCAGTGTTGAGTCTATGGGTAGTGTTGAGTCTATGAGTAGTGTGAGTCTATGGGTAGTGTGAGTCTATGGGTAGTGTTGAGTCTATGGGCAGTGTTGAGTCTATGGGCAGTGTTGAGTCTATGGGCAGTGTTGAGTCTATGGGTAGTGTTGAGTCTATGGGTAGTGTTGAGTCTATGGGCAGTGTTGAGTCTATGGGTAGTGTTGAGTCTATGGGCAGTGTTGAGTCTATGGGCAGTGTTGAGTCTATGGGTAGTGTGAGTCTATGGGTAGTGTTGAGTCTATGGGCAGTGTTGAGTCTATGGGTAGTGTTGAGTCTATGGGCAGTGTTGAGTCTTTGGGTAGTGCTGCAACTGAGCGTGCGAGTGAGCGAGTGGTGGAAAGAGCGAACGAGCGGTTGAATGAGTAAATGAATGAGCGACTGAGCGTGTGAGTGAGCGAGTGGTTGAATGAGCGAGACAGTGGTTAAATGAGTAAATGAATGAGCGAGCGAGCGAGCGATTGAACCAACGCCCTGTGTGTCACTCACAGCAGCTGGTTGATGTTGGTGCCCTGCTGGTGGTGCCAGTTGGAGAGGGAGCTGATGCTTAACGAGCCGGGAGAGTTGAACCCCGTGAGGCCTGACAGGTCGGCGCTCGACAGCGCGTACTCTGCGAGGAACAACACACGGACCACGGGTCACAGACGTACGCAACGTTGAACTTACACCATTGGAACCTCATTTGCCAGTAAAAAATATGCTAATTGTTTTTTTACCCTTCTATCTGGCAACAAAACTGTCACCTTTTTTACAAGGAGTCATGTTTGCATAGACCACAATACCTGCAGTCATAATGCGCCTTTTGGCGTCATCTGGTCCAACACCATGTGAGACTAGGCTCTAAGGAAAGCTGTCTCAGGTGTGGACCAATCAACTTCAAGGATAGTGCACATTATCAGAGTTATGTTTTTTGTTTGCATTATGACTGCAGGTATTGTGGTCTATGCAAACATGACTCCTTGTAAAAAAGGTGTCAGTTTTGTTGCCAGATAGAAGGGTAAAAAAACAATTATCAACGTTGAACTTCTTTCGCACCGTACGTAGCCAACCGCCTCTAATCGGAGATGACGGGAACAGAAGGAAGACAAACTGAACGCAGAAAGCACGTCTGAAGAAATGGGTTTGTCAATCTGACGATCGACCGACGTGACACGGCCAACTCGATCGTGGCGGGTTCTAAATTCCCATCGTCGACGACGACGACGACGATGACGTGAACGGTGGTGGCGCCGTCTGTAACGAGGTTCACGTGGCACAGGGCAGGTGTATGTTGTATGCATGTTGAACTTCTTGTGCACCGTACGTAACCAACCGTGATAATCAGAGGTGCGGGTGAAGGATAACAAACTAAAAGCACAAATTCTAGATTTGAAGTTTTCGTGACTGCAAGGATTCACATTCTTAGGTTTTTTCGGTAAAGTCACGTACGTGAAAAAACCTAAGAATATAAAAGCACAAAGCCCGTTTTCAAGAAATGAGTTTTCAATTTAATTTTGGTGGTGGTGGGTGGGCCGATCTCACAGGCCCTGGCGATGCATTGGCCTCAGTGAGTGAACCCTCTTTTGCAGACGCTGGAGGGCGCTCTTGAATTTTAATTCCGAAGCAGCCAGGGGCGGTAAGATCGTCATAATCATGATTATGTATACAACTGGCACGGCACACGAAGCGGTTGGGTGGTCAGCAACCACGCCCGGCCGCCTTTGTCTCCCGAGTAGCGATGTTACTAATACTACATCGATGTTACTCCATCGCCACTCCGGCGAAATGTCACAGAACTCGAATTGTAAATGTTGTGGGTTTACTCTCCAATACACCGGTTGGTGCTATACTCGTAACGAATTGGCACGTTCTGTTAACGTGAAAAGCCACCCTAATTAGGCTGTGTCGGGTGGTGGCGGGTTTAACGACACATATTTACGCGATCTAACCCACCCCTCCCCTCCAGCTATATTATGGGTAACAGTGGTCGTGAAAGCACGACTACCTGTTCAGCTTTACTACAACACAGCACCGGGTGCTCATTTTCGGCTGAGTCGACCTAGAGGAGGATGCCAAGGACCCGGTTCAGATAATCGTCACTTGGTGTTGGCCGTGAGCGGGGGGGGGAATCGAACTCGCCCGCTAATCTCGACCACTCCTTGTACCGTACCAATCTACGACAACAACAACATCAACAACAACATCAACAACAACATCAACAACAACAGCCCGTTCAGTCTGTCATCAGGCGCACAGATTCCTTCTGCAAGGTCAAGTCGGCAGTCGTGTGGACCCCCACACACCCCCACCCTCGGGCCCGCGTGGTTTATTTAAAGGGTAATCAAACACAAGGAAGGAAAAGAAGAATAAGCTCCCGTCAACACACTGGCAACCCTCCATGATACGTGGCTTTTTCTGGGGTTGGATCGTGTAAATATATGAATGTGTCGTTAAACCCGCCACCACCCGACACGGCCAACTAGTGAGCTTTGTCACGTGAACAGAACGTGGCCAATTCGTTACGAGCACAGTACGCTAGTTGTGTGTTGGAGAGCAAATCCACAACAGTTACAACACACCGGTTTGCTGTACTTACAACGAATTGGCATGTTTAACGACGCATTTCTAGATTAACGCGATCTAACCACCCCAAAAAATACCTGTATTATGGATGATATTGGTCGCAAAAGCCTACTACGTGTTAAACTAACAACCCTTTGGAAGCTAGCCCAAGAGGTGTGCTTATATCCAGAGTGAAGTGGTGTGCTTGTTTCAGAGGCGTATTTGCCGAGTAAAACCCATTGAAGCTGAGTATCCTTGTGTGTCCTCCTTTAACCAGCGGTGTAATGTAAGCAAGCAAGCACGTGTTGCTTATATCAGAACAGTGCTTAGATATGGTGTGCTTACATCCGGCTTTGACTGGAATGATTATTTTTTTGAGTTAAAACTCGCAAAAAAAATGTTGTAAAACGTTGCTTTATGTTGTTGTGTGAAGGCCGCTATTCTTCTCACACCCGAGCAATGAGCTCATACGTGCGCGGTGTTAATGTTTACACATTTGATTTCATTTAAAACTTCAGTCGGGTGAACATGGTTGAACTCACTGATTAATTCATAATAAAGGTTTTTGGGCTAGATCGCGAACTAACCCAAAAACCTTCATTATGAATCGCACTCGTCGCGAAAGCCCACGTGTTAACTCACTTATTAATTGTTGGTGTTCACTGTTTGTGTCTTCACCAGCACCCTTTGTGCGTTTGTTTATTAGCTCCCACTCACTGGAGCCAATCTCGTACCTGGCAACCCCTTATCAGTGGCCCTACTTTACTACAGACCAATTCAGACCTTATTGGTCACTCCGTGCCCTTATAAATCTCAACGTTCATCCTACAAAGTTCCATCACAAGGGAGACACACAAACAAATAGACACATTTTTCTTCTCTCGTATTGAAACGGCTGTACGCCGTATGGACCTGAAAACTCAATGTGTCTCTGTACAAGAATACGGAATAAACCGTGATGGGTTGACAGCTATGCACTTGACCAGTGTAGTGAAGTATGGTCAAACAACCCCACAAGGCCAAAGCTGAAGTGTTGGGGGGAGGCCTTTATCCCTGCAGTCCATTCAACAGTCATTAATTCTCGATTCAAAGCTTTCGTGACTGCAGGGATTCATCTTCTTGGTTCTTTCGGTAAAGTCACGTAGAATGGAAATCATAAAAATAAAACATAATGAAATAATTCTCACGACGTTTCGGCCACAACGCAAGCAGCCGTCCTCAGGTGGAGAACAGATCTGTCGAGAAGACAGAGTCAGAGTCATTCTACGTGACTTTACCGAAAGAACCAAGAAGAGTCATTAATTCGTTATTTATTGCCGTTGAAATAATTATCATCAGTCTCCATATAATTTCACGGTTTGAAATGTTCTTAGATTTCACGTGATATTTTTTTTAGACACGTATATGTGTTGTTAGCTTGATAATTAACAACTACTCTCGCTTCAAAAGAAATATTCGCATCTGACGACGAAACATTTGAATGTCAACAAAAAATTACAATCCAGTCATGATCATTCCACTCCTGTATGAATGCATCTCGGACGCCAGCTGTCTATATCCTGTATAATGACTACACGAGACTTGATGGGAAAAATAATAATCGGCTTTGCCCTTCCCGGCGATAATCCAGGAGGTGTTTAAGATGTCCACACCTGTTTCAAGGCATCAATACAACATGCAATGTCCTTGAAACTGATTGGCCTACACCACAGCTACAGCCTCCTTGATGGCCTCGTCTCACCACCGGTGTTAGACCAGCAGAACAATGCCAAAAGGCGTAGAGCACAAAAGGAAATGCAAATGTCAAAACAATAATAAGCTCGGGCTAAGCAGTTCTATCTATTTGGACTCTTCTTTTCTTTGTTTGCCGGTATCAAAATGATGAAAAAAATTAACCCATAAAAACAAAGTTTTTCACTATAAATCCTTTATATGCGTGGCGGCTAGAGTCCTCTCGTCCTCTGGCTTGAGATGGCTGCCACCTATGGGTCAGATGATTGCCTGCCACCATTAAGCAATTGGTAGTTAAATATAAAAAAAAAATCCTAAAAAGTGTAAAAATTTGGAAAAAAAAAATTCACGAAAATGTATTGTCACGCACAACGAGTCTGTGTGCAAAATGTCAGCTCGATTGGATCACGGGAAGTGGGTTAAAAAACGACCGAAAGATTTGCACGGTCGTAAGCGCGCAAGCAAGCAAGCAAGTGAACTTAATATAAAGGATTTAAAAAGAGAACAGGCTTCACCACATGATGTCGAGATGTTCAAACATCAAATAGGCACCTCTTGCAAGGCATCAAGTCTGCATGGACCACACATCGTTTTGACACCGGCGAAAATTATCCCATAGTTTACAGCAGAGATGGCCTATGGTCGGCAGGTCGTATGTGGTGGGGTAGTAAAGTGTGGGAACTTCCACCAGTGCCAAGACGTTTGGCCAGCATGGAAGAAAGAGTAGGCCAAATCACCCTCCCTCTAGACGGGTCTTTATGGAGCTCGCTCCAGTCGAAGCCCTTCCGCTAGCACGGTGGTGAGATGTTAACCCCTTTTCCTGGTATACAGGAAGTTGTGGCTTCGATCCAAACCCTGACATCCTGTAAATGTGGAGTTTGCATGTTCTCCCCGTGGTAGCGTGGATTTTTCCTCCGGTTTTTCCCTCCGCATTTAGAATCATAGAGTCTTTTGGCCGCTATGAGCATCTGACGATAAGCCGCTTCGTTGAGCTATCACTTGTGTGGCCAAGTCGCTTCTGAAAAAGAGCTACGCAACTCAGTGGGCCTTACCTGGTAAAATTAAAAAATATATATTATAGTTTCAGCAACGTGGTGGGCGGTCGAGCGAGCGAGAAGTTGCCGGGGCTGCGCCCGTGTTCCGGAACCGCTACTCTCGCGGCAAATGCAATTTCCCCAGATGTTTTCCGCCTCGCGCGTTTTTTTCCTTCCTTTCTTTCTCTTGCCGTACACCGGTCGGCGCGGTTGGAAGAAGAAAGAAAAAAAAACACCGCGCCCGCCGTGTAAAGCCGCCGGTGGCTGCGGCCGCGCGTCGAGTGATTTGACGCCGCCGCCCCGGTGTGCGTAGTTGTTTGTTTTTTTCCCGACTCAAGCGTCTCACTTGCGAGACAGACACCAGACACCACATCTCGGTGGGTTCTCACCGTCGGTTAAAAACAAACTGGGCCAACCCCCCCCCCCCACCGCCGCCCCCCCCCCTTCCACCAGATGATTTATCCACCCCCACCCCATCGGATTGAAAAGGCCCCTCCGATTGTCGACGCCAGTTTCGGGTCGTCCGCCCGCACCTCCGATTAGCGCAGCAATTAGTGAGGTCATATAAGGGGGCATTTTTCAATGCCAAAAAAGGCGAGGATTGCAGTCAAAAAATTCCTGCGTTTTCTGAAGAACCTCCCAGGGCAACGTGGAGACATGCTCAAATTAAGTCGCTGAGGAAGCTGCAAGCACGTGGGTGGGTGGGTGGGGGGGGCGAAACGTCGGACGTCGTGCAGACACGACCCCCCGAAAAACTCTTTGGGAGAGCCGTGGAAAAAAAACTAAAACGCCGAGCGGCCCTGCCACGTTCTGTGGGCCCTCCCACCGGTCAACAGGGCCACCACCACCACCACCACTGCCACCACCGCCGCACCACCACCACCGCCACCACCGCCGCACCACCACCTGCGGCTACGAGTCGACGCTGGGCACCAACACGACTCGCCGCTATTCCGCGAGGGTTTCGCGTTTCGTTTTGTTTTCGCGTTTCGTTTACCGGAGGGAGGGGGGGAAATCTTAGGACTTTTATTCGGAAAAGCGAAACAGAGAAAGCGAGGAATGTTTGGCTTAAATTCCAGGCCCCATCAATGAAATGCTTTATTTGAAAGCCCCTTTAGGTGAAGTGTCCTTTTTTTTGTTTGACGAGAAAACGCAGGGAGGTAGTTTGTGACTGGAGTGAGCTGCCTTTCGAAGGGGGCCTCGTTAATACACCCACCCCATGTGACTGTACTAAATTGTTACGCAATACATTTACTCACAAGCTAATGAGGGCGTGTAAACTAAATATATATTTAAAATACTCTCTCGCCAGCCCGCGCTGCTGACCAGAGCGAGCGTGGTGAGTTGTGGTCGATCAGCCCCCTGTGACCGACGCGACATTGGGAGGATAGGCCTTCGTCCAGCGATGTGTGCAGCCCCAGCGTCGCGTGTGTGTAAGTTTCTCAACAGTCAGCAGGCGTCTTCGACGGTCGCCCAAGCATTCTCCAGTCTCAAACCCTCGCCTAGCCTCCGAGATCTGACGCGAATGCGGAGTGGTCCGCTCACGGGTTCCGTCGCGAGCCTGTGGTGCTAAGAACTCGCCACCGACCCACCGACCGACTCGGCTAACCCAATCAAATCGTAGCGCGGAGCACAAGCGTCGAACGGCGATCGTTTCTGCGGCCGTCTGGAACGCTCTTCCATCCGATATGAAGAAGCCACTGGAGCTATACAACTTTTAAGTAATCTACGTTGAAAACGCATTGCTTCAGAACTCTTTTTGTGTTTAGTTTGTTGCCCTTCCCCCGCCCCCCCCCCCCACCGTACCTCCGATTCGCACGGTTGGCTACGTACGGCGGGAAAGAAGTTCTACATACGTACAAAGTCGCAAAAGGGGCCGCAGTGCAAGGGATTGTGGGAAGGAGGTTACACTCACCTGTGCTGTAGTTTGGTTGGTAACTGCTGAGTTGGCTGGGTGTCACCAAGGCTTGCAAAGCGTGGGAATTTGTTAACCTTTGATTCTGCAAGGGGATAGAAAGTCACAGAGACGTCGTTTAAAAATCAATCCCGTTACTCGTGTGTTCTTAAGAAGAAGAAGCAAAACTAAAGCTAACTCCTCATGAAATGTTTTAAACGAATGTAATTTTCCTGTTGGTGGCGATAAAAGGCCGCTTTATTTTGACTGTTGAAAGTAAGTATCGAATGTAAATCCCCATTGAGAGCTGTAAAGTGACTTCATACCAGCTTTAATGCAAACGTTATTGTATCTAGACCGCAACTTACTGAAATAATGTCTTGTTCACGGTAATAAAAACACGCATATATATGCTTATAAAAGCGATTTCATCTTTACGTGCCATTAAAAGCACTAGCAGTTGGCAGGGGGCAAAAGCAGATAAGGAAATGTTTTATAGAGAAACTGTCTCCTTAAGTTTAACACGTGGTAGGCATTCGCGACCAATATTATCTATAATAGAGGTTTCTGGGTTAGATCGCGTAAATACAAATGTGTCGTTAAACCCGCCACCACCCGACACAGCCAATAAGTAAGGTTTGTCACATAAACAAAGCGTGCCAATTCGTTACTAGTACAGCACACCGGTGTGTCGGAGAGTGAACCCACTACATTCGTTTACGATTCGAGTGCCGTGACGTTTCGCCGGTAATTACAACAACAACCAACATCATCAGGCGACAGCCACAGAGTTGTGGAGAAATCCTCTTCCTGTTTCGGTCTTTACTAGCAGAGATAAATGTGATGTCATCACTTGTGAGCCAATCGGTTGCGAAGGTCAGAGGAGGAGGGGGGGGGGTCGTGGTTAATGTATGCATATAAATAACAATGGATAACCATTAACATTATCTCTCCTTAAGCCCTCTCGTGGCGAGCAGACCTCAACATTGGAATTTAGCTCTTGACGAGAATATTTGATCATCTTCTTGGTTCTTTCGGTAAAGTCACGTAGAAGGGAAGTAATAAAATAATAATTGTTTTATTATGTTTTATTTTTATTATTTTATTACTTCCCCTCTACGTGACTTTACCGAAAGAACCAAGAAGATGAATCCTTGCAGTCACGAAAGCTTTAAATCGAAATTTAATATTTGATCAAATACATTTTTAAACCCATAATGCACGGGGCCTTTGGCCAAATCCACTGCTCGATGAATGTCTCCCCACATGACCATGTTCGCCCCGGGGGTTGATCGAGCACGCTGGTGACAGTAAGGCTTTGACTGGACATCTGCGACAAAGAGCTTCACAGCTCACCGGATTCCGTCCGATGGCTTTGGACAGCGCTCGCCACGGTGACGTTGGCCGTGGCCGGGAATCAAACTTGGGCTCGCCAGGTGCAGCTCGCTAACGACGTGTGTTATATAACATCCTTTGAATTTTGTCTATGTGTGGACATGCCTATATATATAGAAATACTTATTTTTAAAAAAAGTATATATGTAATTAATGCCCATCATTAGCGTTTTAACACGTTATCGTGGCTTGACAGGTCTTTTTAAATACTGTATTGCACGATCCGAAAGTCCAATTATTTTGCATAACACGGGCACACAAACGTCTCACGAATCGTCAAATCCCCATTAACACCCCTCCAAAGTTGTGATGCCAATTAAGCCGTCTCAGTGACCAAGACACTGAGCTGTTATATTCGGCACATTTTTTTTGTGTGTGTCGCTGTCCCCCCCCCCACCACCCCCCCCACCCCCCCCCACCACCACCCCCCCCACCCATTCCCCACCCTCACCCCCTCTCCCACCGCAAACCGCACCCCCCCCCCCCCCGCTCAAACTGCAACGAAGGGACGGTGGGATAACGAGTAATAGATTATTAAATTCAAGGGATTTCGCAACAACACGATGGAGCGGTGAGCGTTCAGCTTTGTCGCGGACGACACGGTTTGCCCCCCTCCTCGCCACCCCCCCCTTCGTCGCCGCCGCCGCCGCCGAGATCATCGGGGCGTGCGCACGGTGCCCACTCCTCCGTTGGCGCCGTCGAGGTTGGGCGTAAAAGACCGTCCCTGTTGGCGCGCTCGCCAAACTCACTTTTGGCCACGCCAGCCAGAAATCGGCCAAACCACCCAACTGCGCCCTCGCTCTCTCACTCACACGCTGACTGGCACACCACCATCACCCACACGCTTCCAGCCACACCACCATCACACACATACACACACACCTCCAGTCACACCACCATCACCCACACGCTTCCAGCCACAACACCAACTGTGCCGTCACTCACATACAGAGCGCCACACCACCATTACACACATACACACACACCTCCAGCCACACCACCATCACACACATACACACACACCTGCAGCCACACCACCATCACACACATACACACACACCTGCAGCCACACCACCAAATGTGCCGTCACTCACACACACACCTTACAGCCACACCACCATCACACACATACACACACACCCCCAGTCACACCACCAAATGTGCCATCACTCACACACACACCTTACAGCCACACCACCATCACTAACACACACACCTACAGCCACACCACCAAATGTGCCATCACTCACACACACACCTTACAGCCACACCACCATCACACACATACACACACACCTTACAGCCACACCACCATCACACACATACACACACACCTTACAGCCAGACCACCAACTGTACCATCACTCACACACACACACCTTACAGCCACACCACCATCACACACCTCCAACCACACCACCAACTGTACCATCACTCACACACACACACCTGCAGCCACACCACCATCACTCACACACACACCTTACAGCCACACCACCCGTACCGCCACCGCTGTTATCTCGGCACTCACCATGCTGCCAGCAGGATTCTTGCAACTCTGGGGTACAACCGCCCGCAGGTCTGGCTTGCGTAGGGGGTGCCCTTGCGGCGGGGGGGGGCTCTTGGCGGCCAGGCCGCCCCCCCCAGGCCGGATCACGTGACCACCAGGGCCCAGAATGCCCGGCGACCCTCTCTGATGAGGGTAGCCGTTTGCTGGTGGCACAGGAACACGACAAGCACGTGATGTACACGTACGCACAGACAGTCGTCAGAGTCGGGATGTTTATTTATCGTGGGGAAATCCGATGAGCCGTGAAGCTCTTTTTTTTAACAGATGCCCATTTAGGGGCCGTCAGTCATGAGGACTCTACAAAGCGTACCCATCAACAGATCACAGTTGCTCATCCTGTCTGTGCGGAGCAATGAGCGCTATCCTCCCTCATGTGCGTGGGTTTTCGCTGGGCATTTCAGTTTTCTCCTACGTGTACAAAAACACCCACACACCACACACAACCACAAACACAGACCCCCCCGTGGAGCCTTAACAGACTGTTGGGGCAAGTAGCACCTATGAAAGCCGGCATAGCACACAAAGGGGTGAGTAGCCAGCACCACGCCCGACCGGTGGCGATCTTTACACACCGCACCAGGTGCTAAGTTTGAGGCTGACTCGACCTAGAGGAGGCCCAGGACCAGTTAAAGAGGGTTCGTAGTGCAGTGCCCTAACTAGTGCGCCACCGCTCCTCACGCGCTCACACGCGCTCAAACTCACAATCACACTCGCACACATGGGTCTGCACACACGCTCACACGTTCACACAACGACAAAGATTCTCCCTTAAGCCTTAACAGACTGTTGGGGCAAGTGCCGTTAGCAAGTAGCACCGATGAAGGCCGGCACGGCACTGGAAAGCGTGCGTGGCCAGCACCACGCACCAGGTAACTCACATGAGGCTGAGTCGACCTAGGGGAGGCCCAGGACCCATTCAGATAATCGTCACTGATGTTGGTCGCTGGGTATGCAGCACAGTGCGCTAACCACTGCACCACCGCTCCGCGCACGCTCACGCACACGCGTGCTTGCACACACACATACACGTGTTCGCACACACACACACGATCTCGCTCACACACGCGCGCTCACACACTACATCACAGTCTTCGGCGCTGTGAGTGCGGCTTTGTGCCTGTTAATGGGTGTTTAAAAAAAGACTGTGTGCATGGCTGCCTTTACAAGTGTAAATTATACTTTGTACTTATTTATTTATTTGTCTGGGATTTTCTGTCCCTAATAGCAGGTTGATGTGTTGCGTTGTACCTGTCGCATCCCCGCAAGTGTTCCTGTGCGTGTGCGTGTACGTACGCACGCGCTACGAACCCGTCCACCAACACCAGTTATGAATACCTGAATTGGTCCTGGGCCTCCGCTAGGTCGACTCAGCCTCACATGAGTAACCTGGTGCGAGGGGCTGGTGACCCCTCCACCTTCAAGTCAATTCCCAACATTTTTTTTATCACTTAATCATCAAAATACGTTTGTGTCAAATGCCTCAATGGGGGGGGGGGGGGGGGGGGACAGGCATCTATGATGTCTTCTGACCAAGCCCCGTTTGGTGGAATCAGGAGAGTGAACCCCTCCCCTCGGAGTTCCTCCAGAAACAGCAGGAAGCCACCGCGGCTGGCTCACATAGAATGTCCTGTGGACTACAGAGGGTCTGGTGGACTGCTTCTCACTCCAGTTACCACGAGGGATAGGCAGTCCTCCATTCGGGGCAGGAAAACTGAAGGTCACTTTCGATTTAAAGCTTTCGTGACTGCAGGGATTCATCTTCTTGGTTGTTTCGGTAAAGTCACGTAGAGGGGAAGTAATAAAATAATAAAAATGAAACATAATAAAATAATTCTCACGACGTTTCGGCCACGTCGTGAGAATTATTTTATTATGTTTTATGTTTATTATTTTATTATAATCCATTCTACGTGACTTTACCGAAAAAACCAAGAAGATGAAGGTCTCTTTGTGAGGGTCACTCTGGGGGTCACGCTCTGAGGGTCACTGTGTGAGGGTAGATATGAGGGTCACTCTAAGGGTCACTGTGAGGGTCATTCTGAAGATTCACGCCCTGAAGGTCACTTTGTGAGGGTCACTCTTGGGGTCACGCTCTGAGGGTTACTATGTGAGGGTAGATATGAGGGTCACTGTGAGGGTCACTGTGAGGGTCACTGTGAGGGTCACTCTGTGCTCACCTAAAGGACTGGTGCCTGCACCAGTCAACACCGTCAAGTCTCCTCCAAGCAAGCTTCCTGCACACACGAAAAAAGAGAAACGTTCGTTTTAGTAAAGAAACAAAAATCGCATGAATTTCACACGGCGCAAATGTTTCGGTTTGGTCAAAGTTTCTTTGAAAGTATCTTCTCACCCATTTAAAATAAACCTGAGGGCTGCGGGCATTTTCATTGCTGACCTTGCAACGGTGAAAATATTTCCACGTTCTTTTGGATGCTTTACGACGGAGGCACAGAACTTATTCCGGCAACTTAAGTTCGAACCTCAGCACTGGCTAAGATCCGAACTGGGCCTGGGTCTACCCTTCGCCATCTGACAGTTATAACAGAGTGGCAAAACAATCAGTCCGTCCAGAAAAACGCGATTATGCGATCGCAAGATTTCACGCAAAATCAGCCAAAGTCCGCATATTTATGCGGGGGGCGCGTTTTTTCAAATACGCCGCACTTTCGCCGCATAAATTGCAGATTTCCGCGCGCAAAATATGCGGGCTTGCATGATTTCATAATCCCCGCATTTTCGTTGCAAAAAGTCACATATATCTTAGCAGAAAGTTGAAAAATGTTGCGTTTACTTCACACAAGCGCAGCCATTTCCCCTGTTGCCATGGGAACGTTATGAAGTGACGTCACTCATTACGCGACATCATTGAAAAGCTGCAAACCCCGCGATGCCAATGAAACCATGATGAAGCCCGCAAATCTTTCTCATTTGCCAACAAACATGAGCGCAAAAGACCGCGCAAAGCAGTTCCCCAGTGTGTTACATGACAGTGGGGGCAAATTATTTTGCATAGCTAGCTCTGTAAAACAGGAAGCACACATTTTATTTTTTAATAATATTTTATTTATTCATTTTTACAGAAGTTGTAGCATATTCATTTTGTAAAGCTACAGAACTTGTTCGACTCAATGTTTTGTAAGTTTGAGCCATCTGTTTGTTAAGGTCTGAAATAAAACAAGATGAGAACTGAAATATTCCCAGCACTTTCTGTGATGTAGTATGCTTGCTTATCATAGGAAGTAATAAGAAATGACTCTTTACATTAAAGTAAATAGGGTGTTGGGGGAATCACTTTTTTTTCTCTTTTTCATCAAACCGCAGTTTTTGCAAGTTCCCGCAATTTAATCGCATAAAATTGCATAAATATCCCGCATATTCCATCGCATTTTTTAAGAAAACGTGCCGCATAATCAACGATTTTTGCCCGCAACAATCACCAAAAAACTCCGCGTTTTTCTGGAGGGACTGAACAATGTCTTACGGTACACAAGTTAAGCAACTTATCATAAAAAAAGTTGTTTCTCTGTAACGGGCCCAATGCATGCATCACGCACAATCTTCTTGGTTCTTTCGGTAAAGTCACGTAGAATGGAAATAATAAAATAATAAAAATAAAACATAATGAAATAATTCTCACGACGTTTCGGCCAAAACGCAAGCAGCCGTTGTGGCCGAAACGTAGTGAGAATTATTTTATTACGTTTTATTTTTATTATTTTATTATTTCCCTTCTACGTGACTTTACCGAAAGAACCAAGAGGATGAATCCCTGCAGTCTGTCACATGTAGCGTATCTTGATTTAAAATGTATTCAGTGTGCACGGAACAAACCAAAATTAGGGATTGCAAAAAATGTATCTATCTATCTATCCCGTTCGCGAGTAGAATACGTGCACAATTTAGACATTTAGTCGATTTCCGAACAACTTTGATTTGAATCGGCGAGACTTATTCGAATAAAAAAGAGAAAAGAAGAAGCACCTAGCGTTTCTCGATGCAGGATGCTAGCGGCTTGTGGAGCTTTCCCCAGCAAGAACATTTTTTGTTCAAATCGAGTGGCGGCAAAACTTCCTGGGAGGACACGATGCAGATTGCCGTGGCAATCAAGGCGTGCGCCAGCGATGCCGCATCAGTTCACTCCGCACGATACTCGCTAAATTGTCCGGTGACATTTTTGGCGACTTTTTAGAAGGTCGATGCGGCTACATCTACAGACTTTTTGATGTTCGCTTGTCGACTTTCCGCTTCGGAGCGTTGACCACACTGCACCAGTGCGCACGACGCACTGAGCCATGCACGAGCACGCACACACACACACACGAAAACACAAAGATCCCCCGTATAGCCCGTAACAGACTGTTGGGGCAAGTGCTGTTAGCGAGCACCTATGAAGGCCGGCACGGCACACGAGGAGGTGGGTGGCCAGCACCACTCCCGGCCTGCCTTTGTCCCCCTAGTGGCGATGTTTACACATCGCACCAGGTACTCATTTGAGGCCGAGTCGACCTAGGGGAGGCCCAGGACGGGTTCAGATAATCGTCACCGGCATTGGTGGCCGTGAGCGGGAAACGGGTTCGTAGCGCAGCGGTGCGCTAACCGCTACACCACCGCTCCCCACACACACGCACTTATTACCCCACCCCCCCACCCCAGCGAGCCTTGTTGTTGTTCGCGACGTAATATCGGTAATTAGGTTTTCCTCTGTTCAACTAAGCGTTTCGCGAACGGGACGGGCGGTGAATCAGAAGGGGCCGCTGCACAGCGACGGCGCGACGAAGAGGATGGGGGGATGAGGAGGAGGATGGGGGACGAGGAGGAGGATGGGGGACGAGGAGGAGGATGGGGGACGAGGAGGAGGATGGGGGGACGAGGAGGATGCTGGGAAGGGATGGCAATGGTCGTCGGTGCGCGCAAACAAAAAAAAACCGAAGCGTTTTTTAAAAATCCCGTCTACAAATTTCACAGAAATTCCGCGCGCTTTCCCTCCGGAGTGAGCGGGGACAGCGATGTTTGTGCGGCATTGTTTTTTTGCGCCGCGGCGTCGTTGTTGTTGTTGTTGCCGCGTGGCCACCTCCCCGCCAACTCTCGACGGGGGTCCGCAAGAGCCTCCCCGTGATCGGCGTGCGAAGGCGGCGCTCGCTCGCAATCACGGCGCAATCACCGCGAGCTGTTTAGAAAGCCGCGGCGAGGGGATTACGCCGCGTTCGAGCGAACTCCGTCCCTCTCTCCGTGTTGCGTCCGCGCTGGGCGGGGAGCGGCGGCGCATCGCGCTGCAAACCGCCCAGCGGTCAGCATTCGCTTCACGCTCGCTCGCGGCCGAAGCGCGCCGACTCACCGGTCCCCTAGGGCGACTCGGCCTTAAACGAGTACCCGGTGCGGCGGTGCGTAAACGCCACCCACGCCCCTCGTGTGCCGCGCGGGCGCTCGCTAACAGGCGCTCGCTAGCAGCACTTCTTGCCCGCAACTGTCTGTTGAAGACAATGCAGGGGGATCTTCGTCCTTTTCTTTGTCAGTGTGTGCGTGCGAGTGCACCTAGGCTGGCGCAAGCACTCTGGTGATGTCGGCACCACTGAGTGGCGAATGGCGGTGTGTTTTGTCGCGCGTGTATGCAATGAGTGTGCGTGTGAACTGTGAACACGGAGGCGGTATAGTCTGCTTATTTATTTTATTACTTTATATTCTCCACAACGATGCTAAGGATTATTCCGTGCATCCCCCGGGTAAACTTAGCCTTAAATAAGCACCTGGCCTAAATAGGCACTCCCCAAACACCACTTGCACGCGTGTATGTACGCACGTTCCGTACGTGCAACACTGCTTGACTAGATCTACCCAGAAACTGTAGGGTTTGTTGTACACTAACATCACTCACTGTGGCATCCTGCATGGGAGATCGCGGCCAATGCGAGACCACAAAAGTCAAGGACAAAGATCCCCCGTAGAGCCTCAACGGACCGTTGGGGCAAGTGCTGTTAGCGAGCACCTTCTGAACGCTGGAACGGTACACGAGGGGGTAGAACATCGAGGGATGGCTGTACACCTGGACACGCGTTGCGCACGCGCACCTGCAACACTCGCGCACGCACACGCGCGTTGCCCACGCACACGCGCGTTGCCCACGCACACGTGCGTTGCACACGCACACGCGCGTTGCCCACGCACACGCGCGTTGCCCACGCACACGCGCGTTGCCCACGCACACGCGCGTTGCGCACGCACACGCGCGTTGCGCACGCACACGCGCGTTGCCCACGCACACGTGCGTTGCACACGCACACGCGCGTTGCCCACGCACACGCGCGTTGCGCACGCACACTCGCGTACGCACACACACGCACGCACACACGCACGCGGCGTGTGCGTGTGGCGCGCGCGATTGTTGAGGAGCAGTTACCCGTGCTCGCGGGTCGCATCCCGGGGCTGGAGAGCGTCGCTCCCCCCGTCACCCCGTAGCCCATACTCCCGCCGGAGCTCATGCTCAGCGGTAGCTGAAAACCGTGGGAAGGGATTCCAGCCTGCGGGGGGGGGAGAGAGAGAGAGAGAAGTGGGGAGGGGTGGGGGGGGGGAGTGGGCGGCAGAGGAGAGAGGAGGAGTGGAAGGGGGAAGCGGAGTGGAAAATGCGGACGGGGGCGGGTGGTTTAGTCACCGTTGCTGTTATTATCGCAGACCTTCCCGCCCGCCTACCCCCTCGCGGCCCGCAGTCATTAGCCCCGCGATCACCGTCGCTCCTCTCAATGTCACCGCCCCCTGCACGCCGCTGACGCCGCGCGGACCGAGGGCCGGTGGCGCGGCGGGAACGCCCGTCACTCGCGGCAAGAGGGACCTGGGTTCGATCCCATGCCCAACACCGCCCCCTCGACCGTCTTGGGCCCTTTTACGCCGTTGGCGAGTTTTGTATTCTCTCTGCCCGCACCCCGGCTCCGTGCGAGTTTCTTTCTCCCGGGTTCCCCCGGTTTTACCTCCCGCAGCTAAAGACGTGCGACGACAATTCGTGTGTCGGTCAAACATTCTCAAGGCAGGACCCTCCTGTAAAAAAGTTGACGTTATTATTACATTCGCGTTTAATAACATCCGGCCGGGATAGTTTTACATCTTCGTCAAAGGTGGCCATTGTAAGAATCGTCTTGTAATTTTTTTTTTCATCTCTGCAGAATGATCATTTGTTCGCAATTTTAATCTTCATTAACTGTCACGAATATTGATCGCCAATATCGTTAGAGGCAAATATGATGATCATAAAAATGTACATAAACTCCAGAAAACAATATAATTTAGGTTGCAGTGATCATGAATAATGTTAATGCCACCAACAACATTAAGGCATCAGCAGAAGCAGCATCACGATCATCTGCACAAGTAGGAACAGTAGCACCGTCAGGAGTGCTGTCATTATGAGCAGAATAACCATCAGTCATTATTGATGGAAGCAGCATCAGCACCATCATCAGCAGCATAATCATCAGCTGTACTGTAGTATCATCATCGTGATCAGAAGCAGCAACAGCATAGTTTAACATCTCAGCCAGCAGCAGCACCCTCATCAGCAGCACCACCACCATCATCATTATCACCATAATCATCATCATCACCAGCATCATCATCAGCAGCTTTATCATTACAACCATCGTCGCGCGCAAACAACATCTCCCGACTACCGCCAGGCACGGAGCGATTAAAGGCAGCGCGTTGCGTGTCAGGGAGTCCGAGCATAAACAGGAACGACAGTGCGGACGGAGGAGGAGGTTACGGTCGGTGGGGTGCGGTGGGGTGCAGGGGGGGGCAGTGAGTGATGTTGATGCAGTGAATGTTTAAGTGCAGCAAACAGGAAACCGGCGCTCGCGACGAGATGCTCGGAGGGCCGGGGGCAAAGTAGGTGCACGGGAGTGGCGTTTGTGGGGGGGGGGCATGGCAAAGGAGTGGAGGAGTTGTGGGAGGCTGTGTAGTGGGGGGGGGGGGGAGGTGCGAGTGGAGGAGATGCAAGGGTCCGCGTTGGGGCGCCGCAAAATGACTATCTCTGGCTTTACACGACAACAACAAAACCAGACGGGGAGCTGGCCGACTTGCTCAGAGGTCAGGAGAGGTCACAGCGCGTGAGCCGCTGAGCACCGCTGAGATCCTGGGCTCGGATGCGGGTTTCAGCCGCCACCCGTGTTTAAACCGGGTGCTCAGGCGGTGGCGGTACCAGCCCGGCCGCTATTTGAATGCGCACGCAAACCGAAGGGAGAGCCTCAGATTCGCCGAACGCCCCGCAGGGCGGTGGCACGGTAATAGTGGTAGTGAAAGAAAAAACAACGACCGCTTGCATTACGTCGCGCGACGGGAAGTTCTTGGTCACGCGCTGAATTTGGCCAAAATTGCAGCTTCCGAGAAACAATTCGAAAAAAAATATATCGGTGCGACTGTCGTGCGGCGAGCCTCGCTCTCTGTCGGCAGAGCGGGTGGGAAAGCGCTGCCCCCCCCCTCTCCTGTGTGCGGAAGAGGTCCGCTTCATGGGATCTCAAGTAGTGGCTCTGCGGGATCCGCTTCTTCTCGAACGTGATTGGTAAACATGCCAACGTTGGGCTCACGTTGGCTTGTCGTTGCAACCGTTGGACGCACGTCGGCCCAACGTCCAATGTCAACTTGGTTCCTGCCTTGACAAAACACGCGCATGTTTTGCAACTGGGTGGCTCGTGGCTCAGGCATTGGCTGTGCATGGTTAGCGCCTCTAGTGGCTGGAGGGGGTTAAGCGAACACACCGCATACAACGGACGCACACCGGAAACACACATCCGCGCGCACACGCTTGGGAAGCCGACATTAGTCGAGGATCCGACGCTTCGTGGTTGCACGGCCGATCGGAGGAGCGCCACCCGGGCACTGATTTCTTTAGCTTCGTTTCACGCCGATTTGTCGTCGGCGTGGGGGAGAGGGAACGATGCAGCAGCAGAGATTCGTCGACTGATGTGGAAATGTTCTGACGTGGATGGGGTGGGTGGGTGCGGTGGGGGGGAAACTCACCCTCCCCGTCATGTCTCCGTCGTCGCGTAGGAACTTGTCCTGTCCCATGGGGCTGTGCGGGCCGAGCAGCTCATCCACGTCGCCCTCGGGGCTCTCGCACCCGTTCATGCCCTTCTTGCGCAGCGTCTGCGGGCACGGAGGGAGATGCGGGGACGCGGACGGAGGCGGGGGGAGAGAGATGGAGAGAGAGAGAAAGACAGAGATACGGGAGAGAGAGGGGGGGGGCGAAAGGCAGGGGGGCAAAGAGCGACGTAGGAGATGGAGACGCAGAGGGAAACGGGGAGAGAGACAGAGACACACGGAAAGAGAGAGAGAGACACAGAGAGAGGCACGATTTAGTTTGCCGTCACAGAGCCAGCACCACTGAGAGCCTGGGTTCGAATCCAGGTGTGAGCCTGGAACGCAGGCCGGGTCTCAACCCGGTCACCAACAACCGCACAAGTCAGGTCATCATATCACATTCGTTAACTTTCCAGCTCTGAGAATTTTAAAAACAAAAACGTGACAAACATTTCCCTCTAGCAGCGGAGGCGCGTGGGAAAGCGCAGCGGGTGCTCCCCATAAAAGTGTGTGGACAGCACCAGGCCCCCCCCCCTCCCGAAGAGACCTCAGATGTACTTCTGCGATATCCCATTCCGCAGAGCGTCCTCTTAGCGTCCGGGGCGACGCACCGGAGCCGGCTGCGCAAGAGGAGTTCCGAGCAGACGCGTCACCTCGACCCGCGGCACGAAGCCAATACGGCCGTCGGGGGTAACAGCCCGCTGGGGGGCAGCACTTGGGGGCAGTGCCTGGGGCAGCACCTGGGGGCAACGTTAGGGGGCAATTTTGCCGCTGTCCTACCTATCGTAGCAACGCGACGTTGCGCTCACGTTTAGGCTATGCTGGATCATCTTCACGACGATTCTAGATTTGAAGCTTTCGTGACTGCAAGGATTCATACTCTTAGGCTTTTTCGGTAAAGTCACGTATGTAAAAAAGAAAAAATTCATAATCAAAATAATAGAAATAATAATAGAAATAAAATAATAAATCACGACGTTTTGCCTCCGAAACGTCGTGATTTATTATTTTATTTCTGTTATTATTTCTATTTTTTTACCTACGTGACTTTACCGAAAAAACCTAAGAGTATCTTCACGACGGTCACCGCGTGCACCCGCCCCCCCCCCCCCCCCCCCCCATTACAGATGGACAGAACGAGATCTACTTGAGTTGTTGAAAAATATATATAAAAAAACAAATGTAAGGCAAAGGCTCTTCGTCAGAGCAGAAACAGAAATTACCCAGCTACCCCGCGTTTTTTTTTCCTCTCTTAAAAAAAAACACTCAAGGATAATATTGGTCTGGAAAGCCGACGAATAGGCTGATGGAATAAAACACATTTGTATTTGCGTGGGGAGAGACGGAACGGAGTTCTACTTATGTCTGCTCTGACCCATAATGTTCCGTTTCGGGTGCACGGTGAGTTTGTGCACGACACTGCTTTTTGCGTGTCGGGAACACGGTCCCCGCGGTTCGCGTGGAGTGCTCATGCCAATAGCATCCGGGAGTCCCAACAGCATTTGCTTAACGATCGTGGCTCTGCTCACGTGTCCCAGAAAGTCAGAACCGGTCCGGAATCGGTTCAGACTTCACGCTCTCTTAAACGAGCGCTGCCGCGGGGATAATATCGGTGTGGAAATCCAATAATTGGTATTTACAGTCCGTTCTCCTGTAACGTGGTAGTTGCGTTCCTGAAGTAAACCACGTGATGGGAAAATCGCGTTATAATAAATAATATATAGTCAATCACAGTCCGTGATAACACGCGAGATGCGTACGCAGGCTGAACGAAGACTTGAGGCTCGTGCGTAGCATCTAGACACATCCAGCAGCATCCCAGTGCCACGTGTGACGCAATACGCCGAGGCAGCCACACAACCGCACGACCACTTATTCCTAAATTTCGATTTAAAGCGTTCGTGACTGCAGGGATTCATCATCTTGGTTGTTTCGGTAAAGTCACGTAGAATGGAAATAATAAAATAATAAAAATAAAACATAATGAAATAATTCTCACGACGTTTCGGCCACAAGACAGAGTCTGAATGACTTCTCGACAGACCTGTTCTTCACCTGAGGACGGCTGCTTGCGTTGTGGCCGAAACGTCGTGAGAATTATTTTATTATGTTTTATTTTTATTATTTTATTATTTCCATTCTACGTGACTTTACCGAAAGAACCAAGAAGACGCTTATTCCTACTCGCGCCGTTCACTCGATCGCGTTACATCCAATTCGCGTTTAAAAAAAAAATGTCTTCCCTCGTACATTCGTCGAGTTGCGTCCAATCCGTGTCACAAAAACAACACGTGGCATCATTGGAGGAGAGAGACTTCACGTGGCGTCCGCCCTTGCTCTGCGTAGCGCCAGGCGGCGACATCGGTTTCGCGAGGATTCGGCAACGGTGACGGCGTAAGAGAGGATCCGGCGCGGTATTTTCAGCCGAAGTTTCGACGCCCGCTTGCCAGCACGCGGGACGCAGAAGCGCCGTTCGAAGGCTGCGAGTCCGCCGCTCGTCTATTTTAGAACTTTGTTTTCCAGCGCGCCGCGGCCTGTCGGCCCGGCAGGGTCGGCGCGGGGTTGGGGGGGTCACGTAAACGCGTCGCGGCCTTCGCCGTGGTTCCTAGCCGTCGTCGACGCGATCGCGACGGGCCGCGTGGTCTGTCCGCTCGTTGTCGTTTGCAAGCCTCGAGGTCGTGCAGACAAAACGTTACTTTCGGGGTTTTTTTTGGAGCCGGGACGAAGTGACACGGCCGTAGTCGGCCTCGCAGCGGCGGCGGCGGCGGTGGCGGTGGTGGTGGGAGCGGCCGGCCGGCCGGGGGGTGGCGGTGGCTGAGGTGGCTCAGAAGCCCACCTTTTACATTCTTTATGAAGTCCAAGAAGTGTTGGAATGATATTTAAAGTGCACGACACTTAACAGTGGGGCCGACCGCATCGTCATTATTCGTCGTGCAGCTGAGCACCCAACGGTCGTGCTGACGTCTTTGTAGAACAGGTAAAGGTGCAGCCCCTGAAAGCGCTTGCTCGCTCACGCCACTGCTGGCAAGTTTTGTCTGCTTGTTTTTTTTTACCAGGTAAGGCCCCACTGAGCTTTCTAGGAACTCTTTTTCAGAAGCGATCTGGCCACAAATGATAGCTCAACGAGAAGTCGCTTATCATCGTGTGGACATTTATATCAGCAGCCAAATACTCTGAACGCGTGGCGATGTTGATTCTAAACGTGGAGGGGAAAAACAGGAGGACCCGGAGAAAAATCTACGCGACCATGGCGAGAGAGACACGCAAACTACAAATATACAGCAGGCGTCAGGGTCGGGATGGAACCCACAACCTCCTGTATACCAGGCGAGGTAGTTAACATCTCCTAGCCACCGTGATGATGATGAGAGAGAGAGACACGCAAACTCCAAATATACAGTAGGCGTCAGGGGTCGCGATCGAACCCACGACCTCCTGTATATCAGGCGAGGTAGTTAACATCTCCTAGCCACCGTGATGATGATGAGAGAGAGACACGCAAACTCCAAATATACAGCAAGCGTCAGGGGTCGCAATCGAACCCACGACCTCCTGTATATCAGGCAAAGTAGTTAACATCTCCTAGCCACCTCCCCGTACCCCTCCCACGTTCCCCTCCTCACCGGTCCTTCGAGCAAGGTCAGGCTGCGGGGTTGACCTTCAAACGGACAGGTACGGCCAGAGAGATAAGAGGGGGGAGCGAGTGGGCAAGCGGCGAGAGAGGGGGGGGGGGGGTGGGAGAGTCTCGGGGGGGTCGTGATGAGGGGGGGGGGGGCTAGGCAGAGGGAGGTGGGAGAGCCGTTGCCGCCGATGCTGCCCAGGGTCACGCACTCCGCTGGGGGGGGTGGGGGGGGTCCTGCCTAAAATTATCCGCCACCAGAGAGACCAGGTGGGGGGGGAGGAAGTAAATAGCCGTATAAATAAATATATAAATAACCTCCGGCGCAATTAGGCACGCGGTTGCACGCAACTGCTCCTCCTCGTCGCATGCGCGTGTGTGTGTGATGTGTGTGTGTGTGATGTGTGTGTGTGTTGTGTGTGTGTGTGATGTGTGTGTGTGATGTGTGTGTGTTGTGTGTGTGTGTGATGTGTGTGTGTGATGTGTGTGTGCGTGACTGTGTGTGTGCGTGACTGCGTGTGTGATGTGTGCGTGCGTGACTGTGTGCGTGCGTGACTGTGTGCGTGCGTGACTGTGTGTGTGCGTGACTGTGTGTGTTAGCGTGAGTTTGTGCACACTCACTAACAGCACTTGCCCTGACAGCCTCAAAATGCTGCACGCTCTGAGATCTTTGGTGTTTTGCGCGGAGCGGCGGTGCAGCGGTTAGCGCGCCGCACTACAAACCCAGCCACCCGCGGGTTCGATTCTCGACCAGGGGCCCACATCGGTGTGACGAATATCTCAACCGGTCCTGGATTCTCCCCTAGATCTACTTAGCCTAAAATGAGCACCTGGGGCGGCACTGACGACGCAAATGCGGCCGGGCACGGTGATGTCCTCACATCCCACCTCGTGTGTCGCGCCGGCCTTAATTGGTGCGTGCGTGCCCGGGTACACGGGCAGCCGCGGTCGCGTTCTGTCCCGCGCGCCCATCGTGCCCATATAACCTCTCTCGCTCGCGCGATGGCAGCTCCCCAACCACACAGCCAGACCGCCGTCACTCACATCGCAAAGCCCCCGGCACCCCCTTCACTCCCCCCCTGGCATCCTCAGCTGTTTTGCCACCTGTCTTCACACCTCCCTGCCCCACCGCCAACGGGCAACAACACCCACACGCACCCACATTCACCCACACCCACCCACACTCACCAACTCTCACCCACACTCACCCACACCCACCCACACTCACTCACACTCACCCACACTCACCCACACCCACCCACACTCACTCACACTCACCCACACTCACCCACACCCACCCACACTCACCCACCACACTCACACTCACCCACACTCACCCACACCCAGCCACACTCACCCACACCCACCACACTCACCCACACCCACACTCACCCACACTCACCTACACCCAGCCACACTCACCCACACCCACCCATACCCACCCACACTCACCCACACCCAGCCACACTCACCCACACCCACCCACACCCACCCACCACCCACCCACACCCACCCACACTCACCCACACCCAGCCACACTCACCCACACTCACCCACACCCACCCACACTCACCCACCCACCCACACCCACCCACCCACACCCACCCACACTCACCCACACCCAGCCACACTCACCCACACCCACCCACACCCACCTACACCCACCCACACTCACCCACACTCACCCACACCCACCCACACCCACACTCACCCACACCCAGCCACACTCACCCACGCCCACCCACCTACACCCACCCACACGCCCCCACACCCACCCACACTCGCCCACACCCACCCACACTCACCCACACCCACCCACACCCACCTACACCCACCCACACTCACCCACACCCACCCACACCCACCCACACTCACCCACACCCACCCACACCCACACTCACCCATACCCACCCACACTCACCCACACCCACCCACACTCGCCCACACCCACCCACACCCACCTACACCCACCCACACTCACCCACACCCACCCACACCCACCCACACCCACCCACACTCACCCACACCCGCCCACACCCACCCACACGCACCCACACCCACCCACCTACACCCACCCACACGCCCCCACACTCACCCACACCCACCCACCCACACTCATCATCACCCACCACCGTCATCACCATCAATGCCAACAATATCCATGCCAGAGAGTGAATGAGTGAGCGAGCGGCGAGCGAGTGTGTCGATGAGCGAGCGAGCGAGCGACTCCCACCGCCATCAACATCCAAGTGAGCTAGTGAGCAATTGAGAGCAAAAACCTGGTGATCAAGTGAGTGAGTGAGCGAACGAGCGAGCGAGCGACTCCCACCATCAACAACATCCACCACCACCGCCCCTCCCGTCAAACCTCCCTCCCTCCCATCCATCCACTGCCCCCCTGCCTCCCACCGCTGCACCACATCCCTTCGGCTGCTCGCTCGCATGACCATACAAGGCGACAGGCGGGCAGCGAAGAAGGGGGCCGATGGGGAATTGGCACTCACGGAGCCAGGGCTGCGCTTGTGCCACGGGTCAGCATTGGCACACGAGGGACACGGGGGCGGGGGGTGTGGTGTGGAGGGGGGTGGTAGCACATGGGGGCAAGTCGAGGCAGGACAGGGGCAAGGCTGGGTTGCTGAGAACCTCTCCAGATGCTGTGAGTGACGGTCCAGCGTCAGTTTGTGGATTCATCGCTTCTCGCCGGCGCTTGCTAACGGGGGCCCTGGGGTGGGGGGGGGGGTAGTTGGGGGGGTAGGTTGGTGGGTAGGTGGGTGGGTGGGTAGGTGGGTGGGTAGTTGGGTGGGTAGGTGGGTGGGTGGGTGGGTAGGTAGGTGGGTGAGTAGGTTGGTGGGTGGGTAGGTAGGTGGGTGGGTAAGTAGGTGGGTGGGTGGGTAGGTAGGTGGGTGGGTGGGTAGGTGGGTAGGTGGGTAGGTGGGTGGGTAGGTGGGGGGGTAGGTGGGTGGGTAGGTGGGTGGGTGGGTAGGTAGGTGGGTGGGTGAGTTGGTGGGTGGGTGGGTGGGTGGGTAGGTGGGTGGGTAGGTGGGTGGGTAGGTGGGTGGGTTGGTGGGTAGGTGGATGGGTGGGTGGGTAGGTGGATGGGTGGGTGGGTAGGTGGGTAGGTGGGTGGGTAGGTGGATGGGTGGGTAGGTGGGTGGGTAGGTGGGTGGGTAGGTGGGTGGGTTGGTGGGTAGGTGGATGGGTGGGTGGGTAGGTGGATGGGTGGGTGGGTAGGTGGGTGGGTAGGTGGGTGGGTAGGTGGATGGGTGGGTGGGTAGGTGGGTGGGTAGGTGGGTGGGTGTGTGGGTGGGTGGGGGTGCTGTGGCTCGGTGGTGGGAGCGAGCGGCTCGCGATCTGAGAGAGGTCGCGAGTTCGAATCCCGCTTTTGTGAGGGTTGACTTGGCCCACGTCAAAGCTCCGGGGTGTCCATAAAAATGAATACCCCCTATGGAGAGACTCGCCCGCCGTCCGTAGGGAATGTGGAATTTCCACTACTGTGGCTCTGCAGGGGGAGGTGAGCGCCGATGATGGCTCGATGCTCCCTGGAGCCGCGTGCTGCGGGGAGCTCGCGGTCTCTCCGCTGCCGAGATGGAGGCTTCTCCTGCGCCGTGTCCGTAGTGGGCGGGTTGTTTCACCATACTTCACCGTGCCGTTATCGCGGGGTAGGGGGATGCACGGGACCGGTTCGGGGTCGCTCGGCCACTCGCGTTAAACCCTGGCTGAGAATCGAACTCAGGCGGCGTGTGAGGGTTCGTAGTGCAGTGCGCTAACCACTGCGCCGCCACTCCACCATGCAAGTTATCTTATGCTTTCATAATTCAAGCTTTTGTGTACATTTAATGTAACAGCGTAAAGAGTTACCTCCCTAACATGCAAATGACCCAGTGTTAAATGCGTTACAAAGTTCAAAAGTATATTTAGTTGAGCACTGCATATGCATCTTAGGACTGGAATTAATTCCGAATTTTTGCAGTATTTTTTTTTACCGAGATAATTCCAGGTCGAACAATTGCTCCCCCCTCCCTTCCTCACTCCCTCCGCCCCCTGGCTCATCCGATAAATAATCACGATTCAGGGTCGCAATTTGATTGATTCGTCTTGAAACACCATAGTGGACATGGCAGACCCCAGTGTCTGCAACGAGGCGATTCCAACGGGCGTCACACGGCCCTGAAGAATCGCTAACAGGCGATTCATCGGCGCTCCGTCATATCGGCCCCCTCACCGAATTACCCAAAACGTCTAAAGCCCCCTTTGACGTTTGCCTGCCACTGTTCTGAATCCCCCCGAACCGACGACCAGCGGAGACTTATCGCCTCACCGCCGTGGCGTCAACGACGCCGCCTTCCGTTTGCAGACGTCGCTTGCGCCCGCGCCGATATCGCCGCGTGGCCTTCGAAGGAAAATATTTTACGAGCGGGCAAACGTTTTGGGCAATCAGCCCTTCTCAACAGTATACGTTTTCCCGAAGCGTTGCCTTATGAAACATATTTTCATTCACTGATGAAAGCTAAATAACGGTTTTGCTTGTAGACTTACCGAGTTACTATTTGAACTGCACGTTTGTTCGAAGTTTTAGTGGAGGATAATAATTCAAGGCACGGGTGGGGAGAGGCCTCATTTTAAGACCGGAGCCTGTTGAGAAGTGAGGTTTGATTGACGAATGTGTTGGGTTGTTGTTATTGTTTGCGAACCACCACTGCCGTTGAAGCAGTAGCAGCGGTAATCACCAGATACGTTGTTTGATGGGAAACGAGCAGAGCGACAGTGACCCAGTGAGCGTGGGGAGCGGTGGCGCAGTGGTTAGCCTGCTGCGTTACGAACCGGAGTTCGATTCCCGCTCACGGCCAACAACACCGGTGACGATTATCTGAACCGGTCCTGGGCCTCCCCCTAGGTCGACTCAGCCTCAAATGAGTACCTGGTGAGGTGTGAACATTGCTCCTGGCGAGACAAAGACGGTCAGGCGTGGTGCTGGCCACCCACCCTCCCGTGTGCCGTGCCGGCCTTCGTAGGTGCTACTCGCTAGCAGCACCGTGCCCCGACAGCCTGTTAGAGGCCACGCGGCGGGGATCTTTGTCTTTAAACTTAATTTGGAGCTTTCGTGACTGCAGGAATGACTCTTTGGTTCTTTCGGTAAAGTCACGTATAAAGAGAAAATAATAAATTAAATACTAGCATACGACGTTTCGATTGCAACACAAGCAATCGTCATCAGGTATAAATGAAATAGAAACACACATCTAGTATACTTAGAAATGTAATGTAATACAACAGAGAGTCGGATAACATAACAGTCAACACCCTACCTGGTTGATTACGTTCTTCCTGAGAATGCTAAATTTGAGAGAGAGATAACACACAGAACCAGAGACATATAGACAGACATATAAGCAGACAAATATCACAGAGATACATAGAGAACAAACATAGTTCTCTCTCTATGTATCTCTCTCTCAAATTTAGCATTCTCAGGAAGAACATAATCAACCAGGTAGGGTGTTGACTGTTATGTTGTATTACATTACATTTCTAAGTATACTAGATTTGTGTTTCTATTTCATTTATACCTGATGATGATTGCTTGTGTTGCAATCGAAACGTCGTATGCTAGTATTACATTTCTTATTTTCTCTTTATACGTGACTTTACCGAAAGAACCAAGAAGAGTAATCTTTGTCTTCGTTGCTCGAAAGCCGAGTTCGTTACTGCCGTGCGAGCCGTTCGTCACCAGCCAGAACTTTCAACGCGAAATTCCGTGAACTTTGGTCAAACCCGGCCTGGGCCCCCTCACACCTCCCCAAAACCCCGCCCCCCCCCACCCCTTCCCCACTCCACCATCGCCAATTCCCGCTCTGTGGCGCCGTTATCTGCAACGGAAGTGTGGCAAAAAGGAATTTTCGGCGGTGTAGCTGCAATTCGGCCGTGCCTTCACAACGGAAAAAAAAATGTTCAACACATGTTGCACGTATTTACATAACAAGAGTCTGGTCCAGTAGCCGGGGGGGATGGTGGTGGGGGGGGTCTCAGGCTTGTTGGGATGGTGCCCCCCCCCCAGCCCTGTCCCACCAACGCCCCCCACCCAACCACACAACCAGTGCCGGATTAAGCGAGTGTGGTGCCTGTAGCAGATGTTATAAAGGGGCCCGAAAAACACATAAATATTAAAACGCACATTTGTAACTCGCACAGTAAAGTAATTGTATTTTTTCATTTGCTATACAGCCAGGTAATACGACAAATCGCTAACCTTGAACACCCAGTCGTTCGTAAAAAGTTGAAGGCGGTATAGTACTATAGTAATAGAGCAAGTGCAGAATCACTGAACCGGGAGTGACAGCTTGAAAGCATTTAGCGTGGGGCCCTTCAAAGTACGGGGCCCGTAGCATATGTAACTACTTTTGCGACTAGGATAATCCGGCACTGCGCACAACGTGGAACCAACCCCAGCAACCCCACGTTCAAGAGACCACAATATCAAAGGGGTCACGTCTCCACACGCTCCCACAGACTGTTGGGGCACTCAGCAGCACCTACGCTGAAGGCTGGCACGGCGCACGAGGGGGATGGGTGGCCAGCACCAAGCCCGGCCACCGTTGTTATCGCCAGGGATGATGTTTACTACACACTGCACCGGGCACGCATTTGAGGCTGAGTCGACCTAGGGGGAGGCCCCGCACCGGTTCAGATAATCGTCGATGTCGTTGGTGGTGGCCGTGAGCGGGAATCGAACTCGGGTCGTAATCGCGCGTATGCGTACTAGCACGCATATGTACTCGGACACGTGTACTCACACACACACACTTCTTCTCCAAGCATCTACGGGCGTCATTTCCTCCGCTGGAAAAAAAACTCAGTGTGCAACACCTGGGAAAGAGCAGCACGGGAACGGCGCAGCCACGGCCACGTGCGCACTTCACACACGCACAGACTCACGCATACACGCACGGACTCAAAGACAAAAACAAAGATCCCCCGTATAGCCTTAACAAACTGTTGGGGCAAGTGCTGTTAGCGAGCACCTATGAAGGCCATCACGGCACACGAGGGGGTGGGTGGCCAACATCACGCCCGGACGCCTTTGTCTCCCCAGTGGCGATGCTTACACAACGCACCAGGTACTCACTTGAGGCTGAGTCGACCTAGGAGAGGCCCAGAACCGGTTCTGATCATCGTCATTTGGTGTTGGCCATGAGTGGGGAATCGAACTCGGGTCGCCGGGCTCGTTGCGCAGCGCACTAACCGCGGCACCACCGCTCCCCACACAGACTCACGTACGCACACTCACGTACGCACAGACTCACGCACGCACCAACGTGTGTTCCCGTTAAATTCCCTGCCCCCCCCCCCAACTGACCACAGAGAGGCAGTGCCAGAGGCCAAAGAAAACACAACACTTAGCCTGGTATCGGAAACTCGCAAATTCGTGTCCAAAGAAGACAAAGAAAGCTGACGGTTTTTTTTCTTTTCAGCGATCAAAATGAACATTTTTTTTGTCGTAGTTTCTGCGCGTGTGTGCTTTTTTAGCGGTTACTGTGCCTCCTTAGCCGGACGCGCTTGCCATTCCGCGGAGTTTTCTGCGCGTTTGTTTCGTGCGTTCGCCCGCCCGTGTGTTCGTTCCCTGCGCCGGCAAGAGCAATCATTTTCGCGAGTTTCTATTAACATTTCAAGTCGACAGTGGCGGCGATGAGCGGGCGAACCGCCGCCAAGCGTGACGATGACTACGGCTTACCCACCAAAGCGCGGATCCTCCCCAGTGATCACGGAACGCTGGGCCGACGTCGGGCCCAACGGTTCCAATCACATGCCAACGTTGGCCGAACAATGCATGTTTATTTTTCGATTTAAAGCTTTCGTGACTGCAGGGATTCATCTTCTTGGTTCTTTCGGCAAAGTCACGTAGAAAAAAAATAATAAAAATAAAACATATATTTTTTATTTTATTATTTTCCTTCTACGTGACTTTACCGAAAGAACCAATAAGATTGCATGTTTACTGCGTCCACCGGCGATAACTTTCACCGACGCGCTCGTTTGCGACGAAAACATTAGTCCGCTCGGTGTTTTCTCTGTCGGCGGTGACAACGAGCGGCCGAGTTCTCATCGAGCGTGACGATGTTCATGACCGCTGCCACCGGGAGACAGAAGCGCGCTCAAGGTGACCCGTAGACTCCCATAGACACCAACAGGCAAAGGGCTCGAGGTCACAGAATTGGTGAAGAGGATCAGAGACACTGAGCTGGGACCACTGAGATCCTGGGTTTCATTAAGCCGGCCATCAACCGCAGATTAAAATGGGTTCTCAGGTGCACTGAGTTGGTGGCCTCAGCCCGGCCACTAATGAGCGCACAACAACAACAAAATCAGTCACGCTGAATTTGTTTTTCACTTCATGTTGCTAGACTCGAGCATTACTTTGCAGGAAGGCGCCGGACAGGAAACGTGCCAATGCGTTGTGCGTCCAGAAGATCACTTGGAAGTAATCTCAGAAGTAGTTGCGTGAGATCTGTTTCCGCGGGCCGTTTCCCTGAACAGCGCCGCGCTTTGCGTCCAGCTCTGGGCTTCCCCGAATTGACACCCCCATCCATTTCCCCTTCCCGCCCTGCGATGTCCCGGTAACTTGCCAGCGACTGCCGACAGTCTTGGGCCGCGGTCACCCTTGGGGCTGTTGGCCCTCCTCGTAGCGAGAGATCGGCCCCACAAGGGGGCCTTGCTCAGCTGCAAACGAACGCCTGAGCCCGGAGAGAGTCAAGGAAGGCACCGGAAGACGTCGTCGGCCAAGCAGAGGTCGCAAATGGGTTTTGATTCCTTACCCGTACCCGGCCGCACCAGGGTCGCAAATGGGTACCCGTACCCGGCCAGGTACAGGTACTCGTACCCTACCCGTACCCTACCCGAAATCAGTGACAAACTGTTACTCACCAGTTACTCACGGCCTACCTGTACCCGTACCCGGCCGCACTAGGGTCGCAAACGGGTACCCGTACCCGGCCGGGTACGGGTAGCCGGGTATTGGGTAGGGTACAGGTACCCGATTGCGACCTCTGCGGTCAAGTGCGGATAATGATTAAAAGTGGTTGAAGGAAAAGGGCCCAAACAGAATCGGCTAACTTTAAAGACGGGAAGGTACGCCCCTCACCACTCGGTGGGGCGGTGGGTGAGTGGGCCCACTTGAAACCCAGGTGAGGTCCCTGCAGATTTTTTGTACCCCCACCCGCCCCGACCGCCTCGCGGCTTATGCTCTTTATTGGGCTCGCGTTGAAATGCAATAAACAAAAATACATCTTTTATTTTATTTTTACCCGACGGTACGGAAAGTGTTGGACGCGGCTCGCGGCGGCGCGCGTTCGCCGCGACGAGGGTTCTACGTCGCGATCGGCGGCTAAGCGTGATTAGACCAAGAGACGGAGAGTGAAGGTCGAGTTTTCTTTAACGTCGGTTTAAGTCTTGACAAGTTTCCTCCTCCACCCCGCACAAACCTCCCCGCCCCACACCTCCCTTTCCTTGCGTCACTCTTTCGTGTATTTTTTTCTTTAAACACAATCCCAGCCGTTTCCCCCCACCCACCCACGCCAGAGAGAGAGAGCCAGAGAGAGGGAGAAAAAAATCCCAACCAAGGGCACAGCGCTATTTTTAGCTCGGACGCCCGAGCTATTTTTAGCGGGCGGAGGTCACGAAAGTGGAAAAAAAAAATCCGGCCGCAAATGGGATCGGGATAAGGGAAGGAAAGGGTGTGTTTTTTTTCTGCCTAAGTACCCGCAGTTATGGAACACACACGAGAGAAGAAGAGAGAGAGAGAAAAAAAGTTTAAGACGAAAATTGAAATAAATAACAATTAACAATGCTCTCACGCGCGCACTGCTGCTGCTGCTGCTCGTCGCAACGATCGTCGGATTGTTCCGAGCGTTGCGAATGCATTGTGGGATTTTCACCAAAAGCCGGCGTTAAAAAAAAATCAACAACAAAAAAAGCCCCGGCGAAATTTTGAAAAAGAAAATTCTCTCTTATTCCGCGCGTGCGTCTCTCTTTGCGTAGCATTGGAGAGACAAAGGTGGCCGAGCGTGGCGCCGGGCACGCCAATCCGTCGTGCCACCGTACTCGCTAACAACACTTGTCCCAAAAGCCTATGCAGGCTATACGGGGGAACTCTTTGTGCTGTATGTCTAATCCGTGGGTGGAGCGGTGACGCGGCGGTTAGCTCACCGCACACTGCAAACTTGCCAGTTCGAGTTTGATTCCTGGCCACGGCCAACATCAGTGAGGATTATCAGCATCCACTCGGCCTTACATGGGTGCCTGGTAAGGGGAGACGAAGGCAGCCGGGCGTGGTGCTTGACACACACCACCCCCTCGTGCAAGCGTGCTGAGTTTCAGTGGGTACTTGCCAGCAGCACTTGCCCCAACAGCCTATGTAGGCTACAAGGGGGATCTTTGTCTTTGTATCCACATCCTGCCCCCAGCTCCGCACAGACCCACCCCGCGTGCCTGAGCCTCCCCTCGTTAGTCATCTCCCATAAGGAGGAGGAGGACGAAAATAAATAATCATTAAAATCCATGAAACACCGGCACGGCTGCTCATTACAATCGCCCGATCTACATGAAGACATCCACCCAGTTCCGAACGGACACAGTCAGCTTCAGCGGAGCACGGAATACACCGGTCATGTTTTCTCCACTGCTGGATGAAGGCCTCCCCACGCCGGCGCCGTCCATTGCGATCCTGCGATGCCACACTCTGTCTCGCTCATGCGCAATCCATCGCACCGATCTCATCGCTCCATCTCCGCACGTCAACGTGCTTTGGGGCTTATTCCCTCCTCTTTGGCTGACACTATAACTAGTCTCATCCATCATGATGATGACGATCATCATCATCATGATGGATCATCATCATCATCATCATCCCTTCCAGCCATGACGTGTCCTGTCCGAGCCCACTCACTTTCCTTCACGGTCAATGCGATGTCTCTGCCTTGCGTTTGTCCTCTGATCCACGTGTTCCACTTTGTGTCTCTCTCAGTGTCATCCCCAGCATGCATCTCTCTTCTATGCCTCTTAAGTGCAATGTGTACATTTACGTACTGCATGAACCCTTCCGCCAATCCACTGCTGGATGAAGGCCTCCCCACGCTGTGCGGGGCGTAGGGATCGTTTGCCAACTCATTAATTACCTTGTCACCCGAGCGATTAATTGCAGGTTTTGGTGAAGGCAGATAAGTGTGGACGTGGCACCATAGGAGTACTGCACAACAATGGGCATTTCTGCGCTGCCCTTTGCTGCCCACGCTTTGTGTCGGTTCAGCGGAGCTCTCTTTTAATCGATGTCGGGGGGGGGGGGTGGAGGGAAAACGGCGAGATTTGGAATTTAATTTTTGCAAAAGTCAAAACGCGCGTGAGGTGTGCCGTGGATTTGTGTTCCAGCGCGTGCTCGTCTCAAGGGAAGAACGGCGCTCTTTGTGGTTCGGGACGACGCAAATCTGGCGGCTGGAAACGCACGGCAAGGCAATCGCGTTCCGTGCCGTGAGCGCTTACTGTACGCTAATTGCCATGATCTTCTTTCTAGGGCCCCCCTTCCCCCGTCCCCCCAAGACAGATTTTTCTCATTTAAAGGAAGAAATTAAAGAAATCAAATGCAGGAATGTTTGGCGGAGTTTCAAACGAACGTTTCCGAAATGGCTCCTGCTCGCCGTTGCTTTCGTCCCGAGTTTTTCCTTTATCGCCCCCGAAACATAAAAAAGGTGCGGCCCCTGCGAGGTGACCCCTTGCGACGCTGCTGGCGACGCTGCTCAGGGGGGGGGGGGGGCTATGAGAGAGGCACCCTAGAGGGCACCGGCGGTGATAACTCTTCCGCGCCGGCGACAAAGCCGAGAGAGGTGCGGTCACCCACGCTTTACCCCACCACCACACGCGACCTGCCGAAACTGCTAACTGCGGTGCACCCGCTCATGCTGCTGAGCGGACGGAGGCTGTGGTGGTGAGGGGGCTGAGTAATTCATAAATGTTCAGGCTAGGGTTGCTAATTTTGGCATTGTTAGTCACCGCTGCACGGTGTGACCGGTGGGAGCCCAGCTGCCCGGTGCTGTCGCTGCCACCGATCACGGCGGGACACGCCGTGCCGCTAAAACGTTCGCTCGCGTGCGCGTCAAATCCGGTCCGGGAGGAGACCGTTGCCTCACCTTGGCCTCGCTGGCCTCCTCTTCGAATCAACACGGAACGTTGGGCCCAACGTTGTGCCAATGTTGGGCCAATTTTTGGCCGACGGTTGCAACCACATGCCAACGTCGGAATGTTTACTGGGTTCAGAGGGCCATTGCGAGACACGTCGCCTGCTGTGAACTTTTTGGGGCAGCGTTGCTGACGAGTTTTAGTTGTTGTCGTTGTTGTTTGTGCTTGTGCACCGCCGCCCACGCGGTATCGCCAAACAATCCGGTTCGATTTTTGGAGCGGACTCGATGATGGGGAAGGCACGGATTTCGAACTTCGACAATCGATTCCCGAGGAGCGACGATCGCTTTTAGGTCACCATCGTTTCCGACGGCTCGCTAAGTTTCGGTCGCGTCGCTCGAAGCGGAACTCTTTTTTCTTCCTTCTCCTCCCCACATTCACAGTTTCCCACCCACCCCGACGATGGATGATGGCACCGCAATAAAACCCGGTGGATGATTAAGCGCCGTACCTCGCGGCGCTCGCCGGCGAACGTGGCGCGAAAAAGAGCGAGCGCGCCAGATAAGCGAGATGTCCTGGAACAGCCGAGCGCACGAGCGGAAGCGAAACAAAACGCGACAAGCAACAACAACAACAATTACGGCAACGATGCAATTCGTAACGCCGCGCGAAGGAGGTGGGGCCTTCAAGTGCCTCTTATGAGTCAGTGTCGAGCACCTTGACGAGTTTAGCGGGCCATGTGAGCGTCCCTCCTTCATCTCAGTGGGCCGCAGGCTTGACATCGTGATTGTGCACTAACCACGACCCCATCGCACCTCTGATTAGCACGGTTGGCTAGGTACAGTGCGAAAATAAGTTCAACATGCATATATCATACATATACAACATATATACCGTACATACAAACAAAGACAAAGATCCCCTATATAGCCCTTAACAGACTGTTAAGGCAAGTGCCGTTAGCGAGCACCTATGAGAGCCGGCACGGCACATGAGGGGGTGGGTGGCCAACACCACGCCCGGCTGCCTTTGTCTCGCTCAAGGCGATGTTTACACACCGCACCAGGTACTCATTTGAGGCTGAGTCGATCTAGGGGAAGCCCAGGACCGGTTTAGATAATCGTCACCGTGAGCGCAAATCGAACTCGGCTGGCCGGGTTCGTAGTGCGGCGCGCCAACTGCTATGCTGCCGCTACCGTACATACAACATACATACATCATACGTACATACATGCATCATACGTACATGCATCACCCTAGGCCCACTGAGACCAGTCCACCACCACAAGAGGCCCTACGGGATGCATACGGCCCACGGGCTGCAGGTTGCCAACACTGGCGTAGACTGAACGCCACTGGCGGTGAATGTACAGCAGCAGCAGTGGGGACGATGATGGCCACATTCCAGACAGCGTGGGCTGCCACGGGTGTGTGTGTGTGAGTGTAGGCGTGTGCAATAGGTGGCACAGTTATCCATGTTTGTTTTTGGGCTAAGGCCACGTTCAAGTAGTTTGACGCGAAGATTCTTGTCAGTAACCGTCCACCACAAGATTGCTCTTCCTCAACGGTAGCGATGGAGAGAGTTCATGACAATCATCTGGGCATAATACCAACTCGTGGCCTAACCCAGAAACAAATATGGGTCCTAGTTCTGGCTGACGGAGACCTCCATATTGGGTGGCACAGTTTGTTCAAGCGCTGCTCTCCTCCGATGCTGGTGACGCGCGAGTCAGATTCCCGTGTTCTCGTACTACCTGCCCTACAGCGGGCAGGAAAGTATTAGAACTTGTGCCGGGGCACGAGGTGTCCAACTCATCCTGAAATGGTGTGCGAATTTAGCTTTTGGGGGGGACAAGGGCGACCGGCCGGATAGGGTCCTGGCCATGCCAACCATCCCGTGTGTGCCATCCAGCCCATAACAGGTGCTTGCCCCGAGGGTCTCTTTGACTTTTGCGTGCGTGGGCGCGCGCGTGTGCCCCATAAATCAAGTAGCTGGACATAGCATTACATGATGTTATTAAAAAAAAAAGCAAATGGCACGTGGTTAAAAATAGGAACGTGTGTTGGCAATATTTTTGATAGCCGAGGTGAAGGATTATCCTGTTTTCAAGCGTGTTGCATCTAGTTGGCTGGTGTTAAGGGCTGGCTCAAAAGCCTGTAATCTATTAAATACATCACCATTCATTCATACATTCAGCCACACCCGAATTCATCCACACACTGTGACTCACACGTTTGCCGATTAATATCGCCGCAGCGGTTTAAACAGTTTCACTTAAAAGGTGACCGGGCGGGCCAGACGGTCAGAGACGCCGAGAGCCTGGGTTAGAATCCTGGGTTAGAATCCTGGGTTAGAATCCTGGGTTAGAATCCTGGGTTAGAATCCTGGGTTAGAATCCCGGTTTCAGCCGCTGCCTGTGATCCAACCGCGTCGTCAAGCGTCATTATGCGATGGTGACAACCCTGGTCACCAATTATTGTAAAAAAAAAAACGCATTAAGTTTTAGTTCCGCACTCAATTTATCCAAAATTCCAGCTCTGAAAGTAAAAAAAAAATCCGTCACTCGTGCATAGGGCTGAACGATTTGGGGAAAATATCCCATTGCGATTTTTCTGACAGATATTGCGTTAGCGATTACATTTTTTTAAGTTCAGCTTCCGTTCAATATTCACTATGTAATAGATGTAAAACATGTGATGGAGCATTATCACATGATACCATCAAAATATGAACTGCTCTCTATATTCTAATGCAAGGATGAGAATTTAAAAGATATTAATTGCTTCCAATATGTATTTATTAAAATATTATAATTGAAATAGAACAATGAAACATAGAACAATTGTGAAGTTAAATAAATAAAGTTATAATAATTATAAAAAATAAAACAATTCCAAGAAGAAAGTAATAGGACTTTTCAAATCGCAAAAAATCGCAGCTTTTGCGATTTGCTAATTGCATTGTTTCAAATTACGATTTCGATTTTAAATCGATTCATCGTTCAGCCCTAGTCGTGCAGTCTACCCGCCATCATCCCTTCTATGCGGTGGATCCTGCCCTGGGCCGTATTACCCAAAAGGCCACAGTAGACACCGTGCCTAGGGCCTACGAAAAGTAAAAGGCCTAGGGAAAAAACATTTTTACCATGTTGTTTTTGTTTGTATGATAAGAAAAATGTAACCAAGATATCTTCTTGAATACATATATTTATAAAGCAAGGCTAGGCACAGTGTTTTATACAAAGAGGCAGAGTCATTCTAGATTTGAAGTTTTCGTGACTGCAGGGATCCATACTCTTTGGTTCTTTCGGTAAAGTCACGTACAGTAGGTATAAAATAAAACAAATTAAATCGTGAGTTATGTCAATGTCAGTAGTTTTTTTTCACAAGGTGAGAGAGAAATTAACACCGGAGATTAACTTTTCGAAAAGAAAAAAAATCATTGATAAATTAGCAATAACATCTTCAAATGGTGTTTTTCGCGCAATCTCATTCTCGATAGAGAGTAGCGCAAGGGAAGACGATCGTTGTTGTCCTGCGCTTGATCGGAGACAGCGGCGGTAGTAACAAGGGCAGCAGTACAAACTGTAGAAATGTATGAACAAAACAGAAGTGCCTAGGGCCTACAAAAAACTTCATCTGGCCCTGGTCTTGCCCAAAGTCTATTGGTAAGTCTGGCCAATATTTTGTGCAATTTGGATAAGTTCCCTCCAACGTGTGTTTCTCTCCCTGTCTCCCAGAGCAATCCCACGCGTGCTTCCGTCTTGTCGTGCAACAGACATTGCCCTCGTAACGCAGAGCGAGGGTACGCAAAAGCGGATAGAACGCTCGCTCGAGATGCCCTCGAAAGTAGTTGTGCAGTATCCACTGCCGCGGGCCGTTTGGCAACGCGAAGCGTCGCGTCGCAGAGGGGCGACAGGGAGTAGACGTAGGGGCGGACGTCACAGACGGGATGAACCCGAAAGGGAAAAATTGCAGCAAGGGACGAAAACCCACTCGAACACTCTTACGCAAAATGTAAAAGAAAAAAAAAACTAAGATATTTTTGGCAAGCAACCCATTACAATTATTACATTCTCTGTGTCCAGAGGCTAAGTAAAGCAGGTGTTTGTAAAAAAGGGAACGTTGTGAGCCGAGTCAACAATTTGTTGCCATGTGAGTGTTTGTGCGTGGGTGATGGCCGATGATGCTGTTGTCGTCGTGGTTCGCAGCAGTGCCTCCGCGTGGTCAGGGAAAACATAAACCACAACTTCTGGGTGTGGAGGTTTTGGTGGTGGAGTTGGGATATTTAGGAACACGGGCAGATGCGTGTACAAAGACAAAGATCACCCCGGCATAGCCTCAACAGACTGTTGGGGCAAGTGCTGTTCACAAGTAGCACCTATGAAGGTCGGTACGGCATACGAGGGGGTGGGTGGCCAGCACCACGCCCAACCGCCTTTGTCTCATTTGAGGCTGAGTCCCAGGACCGAGTCACAGTCGTCGCTTGTGTTGGCCGTGAGCGGGAATCGAACTCGGGTTGCCGGGTTCGTAACGCAGCGCGCTAACAACTGCGCCACCGCTCCCCGTACAGACAAATATCCCCCCCTTACCTATAACGCCTCTTAGCCTTTGCAGACTGTGCCGTTGGGGCACGTGATGATAGCGAGCAAGTGTTAAGTAGCAATACAAAAGACCACCGCAGATAGGTCCTAATAAACGCAAGATAATCAGAAAAGTTACAAACGTTCCTTTGCTTGTTTGCTAAAGAGGACTATGCCAAGCACCTTTGTTTCTCTAGTGGAGATGTTTATACACTGCACCAAGTACTTTACTGACCCAAGACCTTAGCGATGCCCAGGACCGGTTCAGATAATCGTAGCCGGTGTTGGTGGCCGTGAGCGGGAATCGAACTCGCGTCGCAGGGTTCATAGCGTGCTGCGCTAACCACCGCTCCACCGCTCGCAACACGTGCACAAGCAAGCCACACACGCACGCACTTACGCACACACGCACGCACTTACGCACGCACGCAACCACAAATTTCCACGAGGCTCCTCGAAAATGAAATGCCAAGCCCCGCGTGAACAAAAAAAAGTCCCTAACTAAAAACACCTGCTCCCCCACATTGCCGATCGGGTCGAGTTTATACGTTAGAAATTATAATACCCCTAACCCCTGCCGCATACCATTAACAACATTTAATCTGGTACAGTTGGGATACACTACTCCACGTCTATGTGACAATGCAACGATTCATCATGTAATATCGAGTAAAAAAATGAATTAACCTTGTCATTGTAAGCGCGCATGGGACTGTACTGAAGGGAATGACTTCTCGGCTGATCCACGCACACTTTATGCAAATTAAAGTGCGCAAAAAAGCGTTGAGATATCAATCGCGTGCTTGGTATTGAACCGGAGTGATGAGGTCAGCTCTCGCGGTCCCGGGATTCAGATTCCGGGACCGTCTAGCAGTGGATTGATCGTGGCTGATGATGATGCGAACGTCACGTGATCGTCTCTTATGAATGTTCAGATCTCGTCGCAGATAAGAGGAGTGGCCCAAAACGTGGCAGTGAATGCAATCCTGTTTATCCGCATTTATCCACGGATAACCAAGCAATTATACCCGGAGTTGTTTTTTTGGTGGGTATGCGCAAATCGCCCCGACCCACCTCCCTCGCCCAAATATAGGCGCCGACAAGAGGCGTTTCGCGTGAATTTGAATTCACGAAGAACCCTCCGTCCCATCGCGGAGAGGCGGCGAGGTGGGATATTTGTCGTGGCGCGTTACCGAAAGGGATGGGTTGAAGAGACGCGGGGAGCGTTCATCCAGGCGTGGATAGATCATGGCTTGCAACACTGATGTTGATGAAAGCGTTTGAACGCAACTGCACCTCAACCACCACCACCACCAACCAACAACCACCACCACCAACCAACAACCACACTGCCGATCACAATGCTTCTCTTCCTGCTTCTCCCAGTCGCGCTGCTCCCCGTTGCAATTCCCTCCCATCGTAGTCCGTCGCTTTTCCCCAAGCTCTTAAAATAAAATCCTCGTTCAATTCAAGAAAAGCTTTCAATTTTTTTTTTTGCACACCATTGGTTGTGCTTTTCTCACATCTTTTTTTTTCTTTCCTCCCGGCCGCTTGACATTTTGGACCTTTTCGGTGGCCCGTGCTCGGCAACTGGGTTAAAACAAAAACAACGTCTCGGTGTGCCGCGATAATCGAGGGCCATCGCCCCAGAGCGTTCGCCTTTATTCGCGTCGTATTTTTTTTCATCTCCAAGGAACTGTTTTGGCCGTCGGTGGCAACAGGCGGAGGCTGGCGAAATATTTTCAGCCCTGGGTTAATGTCAGCGTCGCGGACTCCGCCACCGCCACGGGCCTAGGCTTGCCACCGCCGCGGCACGAAATAACCGGAACACCGTCGTGGCAGGGTGAATAAGAATAAGAAAATCTCGCAACACCTGAAGACGGGAAGACCCGTGCGTAATCGCGTCGCCTTTCGTGGTGAATTATTCGGCAGGGACGCATCATTGCGCAATCGAGAGTTTCACCGGACGGGGAAGGCTTGCAGAGCTTTGCCGCGACAGCTGCCCATCCCTCCTCAACCAGAGGACTATACTGGGAAAACGAGGGACAGGTGGGGGCAACACTACCGCCTTAGCCACCACCACCAACCACACCACCATCACCAAGGGAGCCGAGTGTCTCTGATCGTCCCGTCCATTCCTGTGTGGGCGGACGAGCGGACAGGCGGGCGAGCAATCAAACGCGTTTTTCTGGTCCGCGCCAAAGGCGTCAACAGCAGCCGGGCTCGACTCGTTCTCGCTGCACCTCCCCACCCAACATCACCCCCACCGGGTGTGGGGGGGGGGCAAGGCCGGGGAGAGAGGGGGGGGGCATCGGTCGCCCACATCCAAACCCCCCCTCCGCCCCCCAACGCCAGGTGCACCGATGGACGAGGATAACGAACAGCGAGGGAGCATGGGAGGCATGTGAGCGCCTTCCTGCTTGGCAGCCGAGCTCCGAGTTGGATGGCGCTGCGTCCGTGAATTTTGGCGTAGCGTTGAGAAACGGAGGCGGCGGCGGTGGCGTTCAGGGTCGTGAACCTCTCCCCCTCGGTTTTGTGTGGATCGTGTCGGGCCACGTGTGTGTTGCTGCTGTTGTTGTTGTTGTCGTCGTTGTTGTTGTGGGTGTACACCCTGACACGTGGCTGCTGGGGTCGCCACCTGCCCTGCGTTTTTCCCGGCGTCGTAACTCATGAGTTGAGGGCAGTCACTGCGGTCGTGGGGAAATGTGTAAGTTTTTCCGCAACATTCAAGGGTTCAGGTTTTTACGTCAGTTTGCGCAATAATCCACCACTTGAGACAACGCATTGGCGAGCAGCCCCCCCTCCCCCCCCACCAACCTCACCTTTATTTTGGAGCTCAAGAGTTGGCCAACCCTGGTTGGGTCAGTCTTTGCTATTCTTACCCCGCGCTTGCAACATTTAATCTTTTTTAATGTCTTTCCCCACGCATGTTTTTTTTCGCCCAACTTTCACCGATTCTAATCCGATGGTGGTATTGGCGGCGGCGGTGGCGTCGTCGCCAGGTGACTTAAGGATAATTTCGTAAACCCCTTTCGGTGAGGGGGATCAGTCTGCTTTGGCGCAACGGGATTCATTCCCCGTCTTTCTACCCCCTGCTTTTTACAACCGGTTCAGTTGATGTTTGACGGTGTGTACGTGCGTCACGAACGTGATGTAACGGGCCCGTGCATTGCCTCAATGAAAAAAATATATTAACAAAAATATAATCATTTCGGAAATCTCGCAAAGCTGCGGGCCCCGGTGTTGTCAGAGTTTGAGATATTTCATGGGACCTCTCCCCAAAAAAAAAAAATTCCTACAAGCCGGCCCCTTTATGCTTTACGAAGTATAGGGTGCACTTTCCCACACACTCTTAACACGAGATGGAAAGTTAAACTGACGTTTTTTATTTATTTACTCCGAGAGAAGGACTTTTGCCAATTTAAGTGCAAAAACCAACTTAGTGACGGCGGGATGGGTTTGTGTTGGCAGTCTTTTGGTGAGCAGGCTAAGGCCATCAACTCGCTGGGATTGAAAACGATTGTGCAAAATTAGAAATGCAAATAACGAAAAAAACATAAACATTGCTGGATGAAATGCAGTCGTGGGACTTATTAAATTAAGTCTCAGGCCCACCTGATTGAAAACTCATATCTTTAGAACTTCTCTTTGTGTGTTTGTTGTCATTCCCCCCCCCCCCCGCAGCTCCGATTAACACGGTTCGCTACGTACTGTGCGAAAGAAGTTCAACATACATACAACATAATACTGTACATACAAATACAAAGATCCCCCATATAGCCTTTAACAGACTGTTAAGGCAAGTGCTGTTCGCGAGCACCTATGAAGGCCGGCACAGCACACGAGGGAGTGGATTGCCAACACCACGGCTGGCTGCCATTGTCTCCCTCGAAGTGATATTCACGCATTTGAGGCTGAGCCGACCTAGGGGAGGCCCAGGACCGGTTTAGACAATCGTCACTGATGTTGGCCGTGAGCGCGAATCGTTCTCGGGTGCCCGGGTTCGTAGCGCAGCGTAGCGCTTAACCGCTACACTGCCGCTACTGTACGCACAACGTACGTGCGCACACACACACACGTGTGAAGTCGTGGGCCATGTTCAGCCCCGTGGGGCCTCACGAAATGAAGCCCCGGCAGTGCCCCACATCTGGCTCGCGTGCCGTAGGATCCCCGACCCCTCACCCCGTGGGCTCGTCGGGCCGAGGGCGGTTGTCTGTTTTAGGGCCGCCCTCGCGTGCCTCCGCTGCGAGGACCGGGCGCTGATTTTGGTCGCCGTAGACTCACGGCGCCGCTAATGAAGAGCTCCTGCCGCCTGTGACCCCGCCGAAAAAAACACAGCTGCGCCGTTACATTTTTGTTATCATTATATATTTTTTTGTTTCATGCATCAAAACCATCGGTCGGTGGGTCTGCAGTCGGTTAGCGATAAAACAATAAACAAAGCACCGGCTTTTCTTTTTGATTCTCACATTGTGGTTCAGTGGCCACGTGGTGAATCCGTGTCCGCTTTTCTGTGCGAAATCCGGTACGCGTTTTTTTTTTATTGCTTTTCTTACCAACCCAAGCGTGTGGGTTAATGGAGTGCCACACTCTTTCTTCACTTCACCGGGGGTGGTTGTTTGACCATACTTCGCCACGCTGAGCAGTGGGGGTAGCTGAAGGCGGGCGGTACCCATGGACGGTTCAGATTTATCTCCTTTAGGCCTGTCAGGGATATCAAACCAAAGTCGCTGGATCCATAGTGCAGTGGTGTGCGAACCGCTGGGGCATAAGGCAACTAAATCTTCGATTCAGAAACCTGGCATTAGGACCGTGGTTTTCTGCGGAGCCTGAACTTCGAAAGCCGACGATGGGAGGAGACTCAAAATCGGCAGAAATGTGGCTCTACCGGACTGCTAATGTTGATAATTCCGCATACGGCAAAAAGTAGACAAATGAGCTTCGTTTGGGAGCTATGAATGTGTGTATGTTGAGCTTCTTTCGCACCGTACATAGCCAACCAAGCTAATACGAGGTGCAGGGGAAGGACACCAAACTAAAAACAAAAATCTGTTTTAAAGAAATGAGTGTCGATTTAAAAGTGCACAGCTCCACATCGGAAGGAAGAGCATTCCAGACGGCCGCAGAAGCGCATCCGACAGCGCGCGTTGCGGCTACCGTCTTTGTTCGACGGCTAAACCAAAAGCCGCTGCCGCTGCTGCTACGAGGATGACCGAAGTCCAGATGAGTTTTCCTTGGACACGGGGAAACTTCGCTGGTGGGTGGGTGGAGGGGGGGGGGTGATGATGGTGATGGTCGTCCACCGGCTTAGCGCAGAGGAGGACCGACTTGGGCCTGGGGGGAAGTAGCTTCTGGCTGAGCGAGGACGACGAGAGAGCCGCGCGCGGCGGTGGGAGTCGTCGTCGGCCTGTGCCCTCCGGCGTGAGAACCGGCGTCGCCACCAGCGGCTCGCGCGTATGGAGGTGGCGCGTGGGCGTGGGAAGGGGGACACGCGGCGTCGCCCGCCACGTTCCTCCGCAGGAATATATGCGCGTTTTCAAAAAATGATTTAAACCTTTTTCAGCCGCGTCACGATTTTTGGCTCGCAAGCAGGGTTGGTGGTGGTGGTGGTGGGGGGGGGAGAATTATGTTTCGTTATTTCTTTTAAACGACGCGTTTATATATTTATTTGCTGACTCGTTTACTTAAGATATTATTATGATTATTTTCTTCTCCTGCAGTGGAGCACTGCCTTGATGTGGCAAAGATACTTGGCGAGTCTTGTAAGCCACGCAGACCCAAATAGCTCAACGACACCGTAGCGGCTTGTGGCTTGCAGGTCACAACAACTCACTCACTAATTCACTCACCCACTCACTCACACACTCACTAATTCACTCACCCACTCACTCACTAATTCACTCACCCACTCACTCACACACTCACTAATTCACTCACCCACTCACTCACGAATTCACTCACCCACTCACTCACGAATTCAGTGACCCACTCACTAATTCACTCACCCATTCACTCACTAATTCATTCACCCACTCACTCACTAATGCCCTCACCCACTCACTCACATACTAACTAATTCACTCATCCACTCATTCACTAATTCACTCACCCACTCACTCACACACTCACTAATTCACTCACTACACTGCAGGTCACAACAACTCACTCACCCACTCACTCACTAATTAACTCACCCACTCACTCACACTCACTAATTCACTCACCCACTCACTCACCACACTGCAGGTCACAACAACTCACTCACCCACTCACTCACTTACACACCCATTCATTCACTCACCACACCGCAGGTCACAACTCACTTACCCATTCACTCACTCACTTACACACCCATTCACTCACTCACCACACAGCAAGTCACAACTCACTTACTCACCCATTCACTCACTCACTTACACACCCATTCACTCACTCACACGCTCACTGATTCACTCACTCCCCACACCGCAGGTCACAACTCACTTACCCATTCACTCACTCACTTACACACCCATTCACTCACTCCCCACACCGCAGGTCACAACTCACTTACTCACCCATTCACTCACTCACTTTCACACCCATTCACTCACTCACACGCTCACTGATTCACTCACTCACTTACACACCCATTCACTCACTCACACGCTCACCCATTCACTCACTCACTTACACACCCATTCACTCACTCACACGCTCACTGATTCACTCACTCACTTACACACCCATTCACTCACTCACACGCTCACCCATTCACTCACTCACTTTCACACCCATTCACTCACTCACACGCTCACTGATTCACTCACTCACTTACACACCCATTCACTCACTCACACGCTCACTGATTTACTCACTCACACGCTCACTGATTCACTCACTCACTTACACACCCATTCACTCACTCACTTACTCACCCATTCACTCACTCACTCACTCACCCATTCACTCACTCACACGCTCACTGATTCACTCAATCTGCAGGTCACCTCACTTCTCCTTTTGCTTCTTTCCCCATGCTGCTCCACTTTGAACTTCCCTCCTCCCATCGTCACCATCGTCTCTTTTCCCAAGCTCTCATAACCTTTCTCAGATATCCGAGGGGACGTATTGACTCTTACTTTTAATCGCAAATGTTAAAAGCTCTGTTTATTGCTGACCGTTAGACGTTTTGGTCCGCAGGCCCTGTGCTTCGTGACCAGTGAAGGTAATCGGGGTGGAATCGGCTGGTGTGTTGGTGCTAGGTAGACTATTGTGGGGAGTGATAGGGTAGCGGTTAGCGTAGCGGTTAGCGGTAGTGTAGTGATACTGCAGTGGTAGTTCAGTGGTAGTGCAGTGATAGCGTAGCAGTTAGCGGTAGTGCAGTGGTAGTGCTGCGGTAGTGCAGTGGTAGTTCAGTGGTAGTGCAGTGGTAGTGCAGTGGTAGTGCAGTGATAGCGTAGCGGTAGTGCAGTGATAGTGCAGTGATAGCTTAGCGGTAGTGCAGTGGTAGTGCAGTGATAGCTTAGCGGTAGTGCAGTGGTAGTGCAGTGGTAGTGTTGCGGTAGTGCAGTGGTAGTGCAGTGGTAGTGCAGTGGTAGTGCAGTGGTAGTGCTGCGGTAGTGCAGTGGTTAAGACGCTGCTCTACGAACTCGGCAGAGACCCGAGTTCGATTCCCCCTCATGACCAACAACACCAGTGACCATTATCTGAACCGGTCCTGGGCCTCCCATATGTCGACTCAGCCTTAAACGAGTACCTGGTGCGGTGTGTAAACATCGTCACCGGGGAGACAACGATGGCCGGGGCGTGGTGCTGGCGACCCACCCCTCGTGTGCTGTGCTGGCCTTCATAGGTGCTACTCGCTAACAGCACTTGCCCCAACAGTCTGTTCAGGCTATACGGGGGGGGGGGGGTCTTTGTCTTTGTTATTGCAAGAAGAGTGGGCAGAGAGAAGACTGATCTTGGCCAATGACGATTGCCAAGTTATTTAGTAAATTTCTCGCCAGGTTTCTTGACATTGCGGTGACGATAAACGACATTTAAACATGTCACCCAAATAAAATAATAAAAAACTACAGTTTAGGTAAAAGAGAAAAACATAAAATGACCTTTAGAGAGAATCTTATTTTAGATATTGATTTCATTTATTTAAAGATCTTGGCTGGAGCGGAACTAGGGCTCCGGGTCATGTGCTTGCAAACTGATCCAGTACAGACTTTGCAAATTCCTTGACAAATGTCTGGCCCATGCAGGCGAATGCAGAGGGAGTTCATATGCAAGGGCCTGTAGTCAATACATGTACACAGACAAAGGTGTCCCCCGCATGGCCTCGCACGGACTGTTGGGGCAAGTGCTATTCGCGAGTAGCACCTATGAAGGCCGGCGCGGTATGGCCTGCACTATACCCGGCCGCCATTGTCCTTCCAACGTTGATATTGAAACACTGTATTCTTGGTTCTTTGGGGAAAGTCACGTAGATGGAAAATAAAATTTAAATAGAAATAATAAAATTAAATGAATAAAAAAATGTAAAATTTAAATAATACATTGAAAATAATAAAAGCAAAAAACCCTCGACGTTACGATCGCCTGATGAAGACCGCTTGTGTTGCGATGGAAACGTGCGTTTTTTGCTTTAATTATTTTCAATTTATTATTAAAATTGTAAATTTTTATTTATTTAATTTAACTATCTTTTACTTTATTTTCTATCTACGTGACTTCACCGAAAGAACCAAGAATATGAATTCCTGCAGTCACGAAAGCTTTAAGTAAAAATGTAAACATTGCACCAGGTATTCGTGTGAAGGTAGAATCGACCTGGGGGAGGCCCAGGACTGGTTAAAGTAATCGCCTTTGTCTCCCCAATACTGATATTTACACACTGCACCATGTATTCACGCTAAGCTTAAGTCGACCAAGGGGAGGCCCAGGACCGGTTCAAATATTCACCACTGTTATTGGCCGTGAGTGGGAATTGAACTCGGGTCGACGGGTTCACGCGCATACGCACACGCCCACGCCCACACACACACACTCAAGCATGCCAACATGCGCATACATGTCAACACACGTACACACACGAAGCCTCCTTTTAGCCTGGCTGGGCTGGTGGGGCAAGTGCTGTTCGCGAGCACCTGTTAAAGCCAGCATGCAGAGAGGGCATGTGGAAGGTATAGGACCACACACACACACGCAATCAATCAGTGGCTGCCATTCCCTCCCCAGTGGTAATGGTGCCACGTAGTTTTGGTGCCGAGTCAACCTAGGGGAGTTCCATACAAGGTTAAAAAAAAACCGAATTTCCACTTGTGTTCGTGAACATCGCAGCCAGCGGTCGAACCCTGTTTGCCCGCGAATGAATTTAATTAAATACGATGACGGAGAGGATGCAAAGAGCGGTCAGCGCGCTGCGTTATGAACCTGGTAACCCCGAGTTCAATGCCCAGCCGCGGTTAGCAGAAACAGGCGTGTGATATCTGCATTTGTCCGGAACCAACGACCCCTCCCCCCCTCCCTTCGGTATGGCGAAGTACGGTCAAACAACCCCCACGGCCGACAAGGCATGCAGAGCAGAGGTCGCAATCGGGTACCCGATACCCATACCCTACCCAATACCCAGCTACCCGTACCCGGCTGGGTACGGGTAGCTGGGTATTGGGTAGGGTACGGGTATCGGGTACCCGTTTGCGACCCTGGTGCGGCCGGGTACGAGTACGGGTAGGCCGTGAGTCACTGGTGAGTAACCGTTTGTCACTCATTTCGGGTAGGGTACGGGTAGGGAACGGGTACCCGTACCCGGCTGGGTACGGGTACCCATTTGCGACCCTGGTGCGGCCGGGTACGGGTACGGGTAAGGAATCAAAACCCGTTTGCGACCTCTGATGCAGAGGCCTTCGTCCCGAAATGGCTTTACAGAGGGGTTGCAAATCGTAATAATTACGACATTTGGTCGTATGCTGAGAGCACGTATTGCAACTCAGAGCACTGATACGGAGGGATATGAAAGTTTACTGAGGTTCTCGTTAAGAGATAAAAATGTGTTTTTTTTTTACTTTAATCTGCTCGTCTCATTACAACCGTGCTGCCTTAAATTGAAAACAGGAAGTACAAAAGGTCATATCACAAGAATTGTCTTAAAACCCTTAACAGAGCTGTTTCTATAGCATCGAACCACGCATGAGTGTGTCTCTGTGTGTCTGCACGCATGTGTGTGTCTGTGTGTCTGTGTGTGTGTCTATCCGTGTGTGTGTGCGTGTGTGGGGAGCGGTACTGTAGCGGTTAGTGCGCTGCGCTACGAACCCGGTGACCCAAGTTCGATTCCCGCTCACGGCCAACCACGGTGACAATTAATTGAACCGGTCCTGGGCCTCCCCTAGGTCGACTCAGCCTCAAGTGAGTACCCGTGTAAAACATCAGCACTGGGGAGACAAAGGCGGGCGGGCGTGGTGTTGGCCACCTCGTGTGCCATCCCGGACTTAACTGGTGCTCGCTAACAGCACTTGCCTGAACAGTTCTTGTTAAAGGCTACACAGGGGACCTTTGTCTTTGTGTAGGCTTGTACACCCGGATCCTACTGTCCACCACGAACCCTCCCCACACGCGCGCACATGGGTACAAAGACAAAGATGCCTGTATAGCCTTCACAGACTGTTGCGGCAAGTGCTGTCAGCGAGAAGCACCTATGAAGGCCGGCACAGCACCCGAGAGGGTGGGTGGCCAGCACCATGCCCGGCCGCCTTTGTCTCCCCGGTGACGATGTTTACACACCGCACCAGGTACTCATTTGAGGCTGAGTCGACATATGGGAGGCCCAGGACCGGTTCAGACAATCGTCACTGATGTTGGTGTCCGTGAGCGGGAATCGAACTCGGGTCGCCGGGTTCATCGGGCAGCGCGCTAACAGCTAAAGCACTGCTCACACACAGGCACAGAGGTGGACACACAGGCACACACACACACGTGTCGCGGCGCGTGAACGCACGTGCAGTCTTGCACGATTGCCGCGTATCCGCCCGGCGCCAGATTAAGGGCATGAGCGTGACCACCCACGCACACGCACGCACGGCGCGCACGCACCCATACACACACCATACACACACACACGCACCCATTCAAACACACACACACGCACCCATTCAAACACACACGCACACGCGCACGCACCCATTCAAACACACACACACACGAGTACATGTGTGCATGAAGACAAACACACGTGGACACGCTCACACACAAAGATGAAGACAAAGATACCCCACACGAGGGGGGTGTGGGTGGCCAACACCACGTCCGCCCGCCTTTGTCTCCCCAGTGGTGATGTTTACAAACTGAATCAGGTACTCATTTGAGGCTGAGTCGACCTAGGAGCGGCCCAGGGCCGGTTCAAATAATCCTATACTGGGGTTAGACGTGAGCGGGGAATCGAACTTGGGTCGCCAGGTTCGTGGCTAAGCGTGCTAACCGCTACACTACCGCTCCCCACATATATAGACACACAGACACGCACACACGTCCATAAAAAGACAAAGCTCCCCTGTGTAGCCTCCACAGACTTTTGGAGCAAGTGTGGTTAGGGAACACCTAATAAGGTCACGCACAAAAAAGAAAGCCCCCACCGAAAGCCGTTCAGCCCATGAGGTCAAGTGCTGTACACACAGACGCACACGCGATCCACAATCCCACGCATGTGCACATATTCACACACACACACAAAAGACAAATGTTCCCCGTATAGCCTACACAGAGAAGATGCTGTCCACGAGTACCTAGAAAGGCCAGTAGAGCACACAAAGAGTAGTGTGACCAGTACCACGTCTAGCCACCTTTGTCTCTCCCAGTGGTACTGTTTATACCCTGCACCAGGTATTAATTTGAGGCTGAATCGACCCAGGGGAAGCTTTGGTATTCGCCGCTGGTGTTGACTCTGAGCGATATTCGAACTCGGGGACGCCGGGTTCACAGCGGAGTGCTAGCGACGCACGCACAAGCGCTGCACACGCACACACAAGTGTACACACACACACATGTGATCACTCATGGGGCACACACACGGACATGCACGCACGTCAACACACATCATCACCCGTGGGGCACACACACACTGACACACACACTGACACACACACTGACACACACACTGACACACACACATACGTACAGACACATGATTGCCCGTGGGGCACACACATACATGCAAAGACAAAGATCACCCGTATAGCCTTTAACATAATATTGGGGCAAGTGCTGTCAACGTGCACCTATGAAAAAGGCCCAGGCACGGCACCCGAGTGGGACGGTGGTCACCCCGACGCCGGCATTCTACACACCGCACCAGCCAACTCATTTAAGGCCGAGTCAACCTAACAGGGGGCCGAGAAGACCGGCCGGGGGGTGGGGGGGTGGGGGGTCGTAGCGCACGGACGCGCAAACGCACGGTCGCCCGCGGGACGCGCACGCACGCACGCACACCGGCATGGACACCGACACGGACACCGACACGGACACCGACAGGCACACCGACACGGACACTGGCACAGACACCGACACGGACACCGACGCACCTCCAGGATGTCGGAGTTGGTGCGGCTCTCGTGCGGCTCGCTGTACTCGGTGTACTTGAGCAGCACCTTGTCCATGTCGGTGCTGGCGTACTGGAAGAGCTTGTTGGAGCTGTTGAAGATGATGAGCGCGATCTCGCAGTTGCACAGCACGCTCAGCTCGTAGGCCTTCTTCATGAGGCCGAACTTGCGCTTGGTGAACGTCACCTACGGCGCGGCGACGAAGCACGGAGAGAGGTGGGGGGGTGGGGGGGCGGTCGTGACACTGTTAGGACTTGCGTGGTCGTCGTCGTCAGAATCACTGTCATCTTCGGCATCACCAGAATCACTGTCATCATCGTCATCACCAGAATCACCGTCATCATCGTCATCATCATCACCAAAATCATCGTCATCATCATCACCAGAATCACTGTCATCATCATCATCGTCATCACCAGAATCACTGTCATCATCATCATCATTACCAGAATCACTGTCATCATCATCATCATCGTCATCACCAGAATCACCGTCATCATTGTCATCATCAACACCAGAATCGCCGTCATCATTGTCATCATCATAACCATCATCAGGATCATCATCAGTATTTCATCATCATCATTGTTGTCACCGTTAAAACCGCAATCATCAAGCGACAGCATCATCAGCGTTATCATGAACAGCAGCAGTAGGAGCGGCATCATCGTCATCGTGAACATGACAAACGCTCATTCATACATTTGGCCAGACAGCCCAATGCAGTACCCTCTTGAAAACGAGTCTTAAGTCTCAATTGGGCTCTCCTGGTTAAATAAAATGCATTATTATTAATTACATTCATCATTATCATCATTATTCTACACAGTATGCTGCAACTTCAGCAGATGACACGATACATACACACACACACGAATTTATAATCGGGTCAGAGTTCTAGAACTTGTTCTCAGGAGGGTCCCTGCTTTGTGATGTTTGGCCAGAGCCTCGCGCATGGCTCCTCCTCTGCAAAACTAACGTCGCAAACGTACGTCGGGAACCTTCTTGCTGTACTGCCCCATTGCCCCTGCAGGCAGGAGCCCCGAAGTAATAACACGCGCCTGGCACGATTCGGTCACGCACATGAATGTACGGCCCCTTTTGTCGATCCGCTGCTGGATGAGACCCACGCAGTGGGGGTCGTGTGGGCCGTTTGACCATAATGCACCACGCTGCTCAGTTGTTTTCTCTTTCAGCCCCCCCCCTCCCATTTTCGCTGCACTTGTCTCTGCTGCTGCTGCTGCTGGCCGCATGGGGCTGTGTCTTCGCCCAGGGTCGTCGTCGGCGCTAATCGAGCAAAGCGCCGAAAGAGCGGGCGAAGAGCGGAAGGCAAAAACCGCGGGCGAACGCGCACGCAAATAACGCGGCATACAGACTGGATCGTCGCATCGCCGTGGATCTGGCAAAGTTTTTTTTGTTTCTTTCCCAACGTGTCGTTGGTTGTCAAGTACGACGTCGCTCGCGCGCCCATTGGTGCGGGACGGTGCGATGAGAGCGCCGATGTTTTGCTACGTTCTTAACTCGCGGCACTGGCCGCGTCCGACGTCGTGTTTGACAACCAGCGACGCGTTTAGAACAAAAAACAAAAAAAATAACTCGGGTAAATCCACGGCGACGCTCCGGTCCGTCTGTACGTCGCGTTATTTGCGCCCGTGCTTGTTCGCCCGCGATTTTTACCTTCTGCTATTTGCCCACTCGCTTATGTATTTTTTTTTAGAGCGCAGAGGATTATGCCATGTGCTGTACATCCCTCCCTCCCACCGCCACCTCTCCCCACCCCCACGCTCGCGTCAGCATGGGCCAAGCGGTCAGGCTGAACCCACCGGGGTCAAACCGGGGCAGCTGACATGACCCTCGACGCGTCAGCCTGGTGCGCGCCGCGTTAAACGTCAGCTCCTCCGGGGGAGACCAAGGTGGCAGGGCGTGGGGGCTGACCACGTTTGCCCCCTTTTGTGAATCATTCCGTGATAATCATCGTCATCATCATCATCACCACAATCCATAGGCAGATAGCCCCGTAGGTGTCTGCTGCACATTTCGTCATTTGTTTCCACTTTCCTCTCTGTCTCTTGTGTCTACATGCTAAAGTAGTGGCCCAAGTCTTTCTGGCACCAATCTCTTACGTGTCGTCGTCAAGCCATCCTCCGTTAGGTCTTCCTCTATTTCATGTTCCTTCCATTTTTCCCGAACGACAACAACACTTTTAGTTACCCTGTTGTTGTCCATCCTGCACGTGTGCCCAAAAAGTGGACGTTTCCTTCTCATCGCTGCCTGCATCATCATGTCGTCTTCTATAGGCAACCTTTTTTCTTACGAGGCGTCGTGAACAGCAGTTAGACCACTTGATTGTCGTGCCAAGTGTTTTTCAATAAAGCCTGACTCTGCTGATGAGACACAGTGCGTCAAAACAGGCCCAGAGTTTGCTTGACATGAATACTGCTCAAATGATGCACTCCGAGAAGGCCGTGCGGCTGATGGGTCGCGTAAGAAACACTTTCACATTTTATGTATGACGCAGCGGGGTTTCCCAAACATCTACGAACAACACGCACCATCATCGACCCTCAAAGCGGACAGAAACACCAGGCCCCCCGAAAAAAAACACAACATAAAAAAATTTAAATCGAACTCCAAATCGTGGTGTCTGCAACACTTTCTACGGACAACTCCGCACGCCATTGGGACCCCAACCACCCATCCACACGCTGGTTGGGCACTGCGGCTCTCTGGACCGTGCCAGTGTTTGTGTCTTACCTGTCTGTTTCTCTCGTCCATTATTTTCGCAATTTGTATTTTTTTCCGCCCCATCTTCGCGGTTGTCTGCTCTCCCCCTCACTCTCGCTCTCTCCTCTCTCTCTCTCTCTTCTCTCTCTCTTGTCTTTCTTTCACGTCCTCTTCTCCAAAATACTCGACACCTCCTCGAATCCGCCCGCAGAACCCTCTTCTCAAGTCTTCGGCACCTCCCGTTAAAGCTGCGGGGTGTGGGGGGGGGGGGGGGAACGGAGAAACGAAGAGGAGACTTAAGAAACATGGCTGGCGACGAGGGCAGGTCAAAGGTCAAAACAATGCAGGTGGGTACCGGTCAACATGCAACGCTGGGGCAACGTCGGGACAACGTTGAGACGTGGTTGGAACCGTTAGGCCCAAAGCCACAACACAACGAGGAAGAAAAACCGTGCATACGGATGTGTTCTGGAACGCTTTCCAGCTTCCCACTCATCCTTGCCTATCGTGGCCCGGATGACGAGCAAGGCGGGTGATGTGATCAGCACCATGCCTCGCCACTTTTGTCTCCCCAGTGCGGATGTTTGCACGTCGCGCCAGGCTGTGCAACCCAAAGGGGGGCAGCCCTCTTTTTTTGGTATCGATTTCGTAAACGCCTTTGATACATTTGTCATTCAGTCATCTTTAGGAGCGTTACCGTGACCCGCGTGTTGCAGACAGACGGACAGACATACAGACGGACCGAGAGCTAGAGCGTCAGCGGTTTCAGCCGCCGTTGGAGAGCGTTGCGACACGATTCAGAAGCAGCTAAAAATACATCGCATCCAAATCTGTCCTTCAAAAAAAAAAGATATATCACAGCAATTAAGACAACATCTCTTTGTGAGGATATAAATATACTTTTATTTCATTCGAAATCCGGAAAAGTGAAAATGCGCCAAATTGCTTGTGACTAATGGTGCAAGGTTAAATTATGTGTGCAGAATTTATTTATTTCTTTTGCTTGGCTTTTCGCACAAGCGTGACTGTATAGCTCTCCCCTTCCACCCTATTTGCCCCCCCCCCACCATCATCCCCCACCCCCCCTGCCCCCCCCCAAAAAAAAAACTTGGGCACTCGCTCCGAATTCTAAGAAATTTAAACAAAACAAAAGAAAAAATGTATTAGCGCCGCACGTGCACTGCGCATATTTCTATTTAAACTCCACAACACTGCAGAAAGTTACTCGTCTTACATCGTTACAATTGCGTCATTGATCTGCTCAAAACATAACCCCCCCCCCCTGTCAGATATCGTAAATAATGAAATAACTGCAACGATGACCATCATTTACCCAGGGAAGCGTCATTGATTCTCAACTCTCTGTTTGCAGTCACGGTTTTTTTTAATGTACAATGGTAGCGAACCCGTTGCTCTGTAGTGGAAAATAAGATACACATGTCATGTGTATATATACGTTGAACTTCTTTCGCGCCGTACGTAACCATCCGTGATAGTCGGAGGTGTGGGGGAAGGACAACAAACTATGGGTGTCTGTGTGGTGAGTCTATGGGTGTCTGTGTGGTGAGTCTATGGGTCTCTGTGTGGTGAGTCTATGGGTCTCTGTTTGGTGAGTCAATGGGTCTGTGTGTGGTGAGTCTATGGGTCTCTGTGTGGTGAGTCTATGGGACTCTGTATGGTGAGTCTATGGGTCTCTGAGTGTATGGGTCTATGGGTCTCTGTGTGGTGAGTCTATGGGTCTCTGAGTGTATGGGTCTATGGATATCTGTGTGGTGAGTCTATGGGTCTCTGTGTGGTGAGTCTATGGGTGTCTGAGTATATGGGTATATGGGTCTCTGTGTGGTGAGTCTATGGGTCGCTGTGTTGTGAGTCTATGGGTCTCTGAGTGTATGGGTCTCTGTATGGGTCTCTGTGTGGTGAGTCTATGGGTCTCTGAGTGTATGGGTATATGGGTGTCTGTGTGGTGAGTCTATGGGTCTCTGTGTGGTGAGTCGATGGGTCTCTGTGTGGTGAGTCTATGGGTCTCTAAGTGTATGGGTCTATGGGTCTCTGTGTGGTGAGTCTATGGGTCGCTGTGTTGTGAGTCTATGGGTCTCTAAGTGTATGGGTCTATGGGTCTCTGTGTGGTGAGTCTATGGGTCGCTGTGTTGTGAGTCTATGGGTCTCTGAGTGTATGGGTCTTTGTATGTTGAACTTCTTTCACACTGTATGTCATCAACCGTGCGAATCGGAGGTGCGGAGGATGGATAACAAACTACTAAACACAAAAAAGCAGTTATCATGTCCATGATTTTCTCACAATTCTCCTGTACTCGGAGCACTCAATATAATCAGTTTTTTGTATTGTTATAATAAGACAATTGATCTCTTTATTTAACCAGGAAAGCCTCACTGAGTCTCAAGACTCTGTTTGCAGGGAGGGTGCTGCTACGTTGGTATGTTTGGCCATGGAGATTCCATTCATGAGAGTTTGGTTTCGTGTCGAGAGGAAACCCAGCATTCACGCATATAGTATGGCAAAGTAACACTCAAAATCTCCGTACGGATGGATTTAAGAACTAACTTCTGTATAGCCACATCCAGTCCCAGGCCCCTCACAGCACACGCGGTATAGCATCTGATATTACCGCTCCCCACCCAATTACTAGTGTCAATTGTAACTAAACTAGCGATACAAATATTTCTAAAAAACGTCCAAGCGCGATGATGACTGTGACTGCTGCCCGGCTGAGAGCCAAAAGCGCCCCATCCGACCGTGACGTCGAGACACAAGCAACGAGTCCGCGCGGCCACGGTTACACCTGAGATCATTCGTTGACCTTCACTGGAGAAGAACGCGGCGCACTGAGCAAGACCAATCGCCCGTTATCCCGCACACGCGCGCTTCAACAGATTCCGCCGAGTTCACCGACTGGGCGAACCTGATAACGCCGGGGAGGAAGAAACGACGTGCGGCACTCACGCCCAACGTGTAATCGCCCACGGTGGACTCAAACGTGACCGCCGCTTGAGTCGAACGGACTCAGGGGGGGGAGGGGGGAGGTGGTGGTGGTGGGGGGGGGGCGAAAGGAGCGCGTGAGATGTCCGCAGACCCGAGACTCGGCGCAGGTGGTCGTCGACGGGACCCACGCCACCCAGACGAGAGGCTGCCGCTCTTCCACTTTCTCAAGCAGGCTCGCTCCTGCTTGGCGTTCGAGTTTCGATAGAAATCGGCTGCGATCGGTGGCGGCGGAGGAGTTAGGGGGCAATGGGCGGTGTATTTGGTCCGCCTGTTCATTTATAATACGTTTACGGCGCTGCGAGGCGCCGCGCGGGTCCATCGGTCCCTCGCAATATAACGCTATCTCTCGGAGCTGTCCGGGCGCCAAGGAATGGACTGAGCGAGATGCCTGGCCTTGACTTTGAACCCCGGCGACTTTGACGACGAGGCCGGCGGTGGCGATGGTCTCAGCAGGGCTACGGGCTGCTGCCTCTCTCCGCACTCTCTCTCTCACGAACATCCCTCTCCCCGCACACCCAACAAGGGACGGTCCCACGGGGCTACCCCGGAGGTTACCCCCGGAGGTTACCCCGATTGATCTCTCGTCGCAATTCCGGGGATCGCAATCCGATTCGAGAAGACGCCACGTACGAAATTGTAATTTAAATTTGTAATGCCACTACGCAGTAAACACGGTACCCCGGCCCAATGGTACAACAACCACGCATACCAACAATGTTGGCCCATTTCTGTTCGTCATTTTTCATGTTTGTTGTTGAAGCCATTGTTGTTTGTTGCCGATGAATTTTTTCAAGGGGTTTTTCTTCATCGTTTCATGTCTACGTAACTTTGTGCTGCTTGCCTTGGAAGCTACTGTCTTATTTGTGCCCATCTGTCTCGGTAGCGCTGTCTGCCTTGAGCATTCAATCACATTGGTAACGTCTGTTTGCACTGTCTCATTAACAGTGTCTCATTTGTACTGCCTGCCTTGAATCTTCCGTTTCATGTACACCGTCTCTCTTAAATGTCGTCTCAGTTGGACTGCATCATATGTGTTGTCTCGTTAGTCTGTTCCATTCATACGTGTGCTGCCTGTCTTATTTGCACTTCTCTAATGCGTAGTGTCCATGTATTTGTCTCAAGTACTGTACCATCAGTCGCATCATCTGCCTCTTTAGCTTCATGAGCCCCATTGTAACTTCAGCAAATAATAATGATCCATTATCACACGCATTCTGAGTGTACGAATCAATTCTTATCGACTTATCGACGCTGCGGTACGCTGCTAACTCCACAGTCCACCCTCCTCCAACGGACAGATGGTTTCCAGAGCAGATAAGGGGACACAACAGCTCCTGCAGATCTCAAACCTGTGACCCCCCCTCCCCTCCTCCCTCTCCCATTGAGCCACCATGAAACTAAACTATTTGTCTAAACAATTTTTTTTATTTTACCAGGTAAGGCCCACTGAACTATACATCTCTTTTTTCGCAAGCGACCAGGCCACAAACGATAGCTCAACGAAGTGGCTTATCAAGTGGAAATGTATAAGCAGCCAAATACTCTAAATGCCTTATGTTGGAGGGAAAAACCGGAGGACCCGGAGAAAAATCCACGCGACCGCGGGGATGGAGACACGCCAACTCCAAATATACAGCAGCAGGCGTCGTCAGGGTCGGGATCCACGGGTGGCAACGAGCCACAACGACTGCAGCGCCAGTTCTGATCTCACTCGCCGCTGGTGTCGTTTAACCACGGACGGGTATCAAACTCGTGACGCCAGGTGTCGCTGGGAAGCGCGCTATCCACCGTACCACCCGCTCCACCGCAGAAAGAGAACGTTGGCCAAAAAGGGAATTTGGTCAGATGGCCCGAAGCTTGGGTGGATGCTGCCCCTGTGGTTTTAATGGTCAGCACGCTGCTGGACTTGCGATGGGACAGCTCGATGGTTCTATTCCATCTCCCGTCGCGGCGAAAGTTGAAACAATGGTCGCGAGTTTGTTCAATAAACCACCCTCCCCATCGCCTCCCAGCAGTAGACCATGGGTCCACCATAGATGGTCGATTGGCAGGTCGTGTATGGTGGGGTAAAGTGTGGGCACTCACACCTGTGTTAAGGCGTCTGGCCAGCGTGGGCTATCTACGGGTGTCTCTAGTGGAGGGCCCGTCCGCCAGCAGTGGCGTGAGCTTGCAATTGCGGGGCTGCGCCTTTCATCTAAGCCTGAGCTGGATTTCTGTGTGAGCATCTTCCATTGCCCCATCCTCTTTCTCCCTCCCTCCCTTCACATTGAACCTCTGTGTGTAGCCAATACTATGCTGGACACTATGCCTCCACCACCAAAACCACGATCGCCACAACTGCAGAATCTGCTGCCACGTCCACCACCACCACGAACATTATCACGACCACAAACTTCGCCAGCACCACAACTACCTTGGCTGCCACTGCCTCCACTGTCACCACCATCTGCACCACCACCACCACTGTCACCAAAGATCCCCCGTATAGCCTGAACAGAGAGAGCTGTTAGCGATCACCTATGAAGGCCGGCACGGCGCACAAGAGTGTGGGTGGTCAACACCACGCCCGGCTGCCTTTGTTTCCCCAGTGGCGATGTTTACACATGGCACCAGGTACTTATTTGAGGTTGAATCGACCCAGGAGAGGCCCAGGATCGGTTCCGATAATCGTGACTGGTGTTGCTAGTTGTGAGCGGGAATCGAACTTGGGTCGCTGGGTTCATAGCGAAGGGTGCTCACCACTACCAAAGCACCAAAAACTCCCCCGTAAAGCCTTCGTAGACCACTAGGACCGTTAGCGAGCGCCATTTCAGCAGGCTGGCATGGTGCCGCCACCACTGACGCTTACCAATATCACCACCGCAAACCCAAACTCTGGTGCCACCACCGCCATTGCCTTAGCGTTACATCCGCCATCAAGGGGCCATCCATTTAGTAGATACGCAAAAATCTGTCAAAACATGACCCCTCCCCCCCCTCTCCCTGTACGCACGCATCCTTTTTACACCCCCCCCCCCACCTGCGTACGTATGCTTGACGCACCCCCACCCCCCCGAATCCTATAAAACGGTCGATATTTAATCCACGCAGCAACGATCAATGATTAATAATATTAACGTGTTTAAGCAAACAGATCGTCCACCGCCGGACTATCTCACTCATTTGAAGGCCAATGTAGACAAATTATTACCGAGGCTTCACTCCCCCCGTTTCCTATGCGTGCATTGCCAGTGTACCCCCCCCCCCCCATACGCAAGCTACGCATTCGGGTCACCCTCCCCCCTCCATGCGTACGTACTAAATGGATGGCCTCCAACCACATCAATGCCAACACCCACTGCCACGGCCCGCTAATGGCATAACCACCGCCAATGCCACCACAATAATCGTCGTCATCACAAAGGGGGGACCCAGGCACAAAGCGTGCGGGGAGGGCAGGGGAGAATTTAATTCGTTTCACCAGGGGCCCCATACCGACCAGGCTAAGCCACTGACCATCACCGCCACCATCTCTCTCTCTCTCTCTGGGTAAATGGCTCCTCCGATCAATTCTGGTTTCCTGTCACTAATGAGCGCCTCTGCTGCTAATGCGAGCTCCGTATTGTGTTACACGCCCACCCTTCCGCTCAGCTCTCACTGAGAGAGAGAGAGTTGGAGGTTGGCGGTGGGGAGATTTTTTTTTTAATCAATGGAGTTGAAGGGTAAGTGGAAAAGGAGGTTCCGTGACCAGTGGCGAAGCTATCGAGTGTGCAGGCAGTGAGATGGCACCCGAGTTTCCGCTGGCCAGAGGGACCCTAAGTACGACCACCACCCATAGACTCATATAGTCCCATAGACTCACAGTCAGTCAGTCCCATGGACGTACAGAAAGACTCACAGATTCGCATAAGGGGCCGTCCATAAATGATGTCACGCGATTTTAGACGATTTCCCCCCCCCCCTCGTCACACGGCGTCACAAAAAGTCAGACCCCCCCCCCTCAAATATGACGTCACAAAGCTCTGCCACCCCCCTAAAACCATATTTCCATTTTGAAAATAAAACATGCTTCAAATCGCTTTAAACGATTGTTTTTGTAGTGCGTATTTAATGTGGCGCTGCACTCTGATGTTGTAGGAGAAAACGTTTATTAAAAAGTATATTTAATTAAGAAGAACGTGTTGTCTATATTTATTTAAAATTGCGCATTTTGATGTGACGTCACATTTCTCAACCCCCCCCCTCGTCACACATCGTCACAAATGTCTGACCCCCCCTCCCCTAGGTGCGTGATGTCATTTATGGACGGCCCCTAAAAGCCTTTCCAGTATTATGGCATAGGACCATCGACTTGCATAGAACCCACATACGGGCACTTATCGGCTTACGAACCTAATTCGTTCCTGAGAACCGTTCGTAAGTAGAAGGGTCCATAAGTCGGTACACAATAATACGGTCAGTGTTGTGAAAAGTGCTACGTTTCAACGAGGGAAGCATCGTTAAACTCGTTACATCTCATAGTTCCGTGGTTCCGTTTTCAAGTGCGACTTCGCTTTCTGAAGTCGATGTAAATTTTATAAAAAATATATATATTTCATGGAAGCTGCTTCGTTAAGAACGGGCGTTCGTAAGTCAAAGACTGCCCGTTACTGCGATAGCGTAGGACCCAAAGCAGAGGTCGCAAACGGGTTTTGATTCCTTACCCGTACCCAGCCGCACCAGGGTCGCAAACGGGTACCCGTACCCTACCCGATATCCGGCTACCCGTACCCGGCCAGGTATCGGGTAGGGTACGGGTACCCCATTGCGACCTCTGGGATGAAGCCATGTTGCAGGCGCGGGTGGGTTGATTCTAGGAACTTGAATTGTGAGAAGAGACAAGACGTTGGGAAATGAGTGACAAACGGTTACTCACCAGTGACTCACGGTCTACCCGTACCCGTACCCGGCCGCACCAGGGTCGCAAACGGGTACCCGTACCCGGCCGGGTACGGGTAGCCGGGTATCGGGTAGGGTACGGGTATCAGGTACCCGGTTGCGACCTCTGACCCAGAGTCACCTAACATAGGAGGACCCAGCGATGGAGTAGCTGCTGAGCTTGGCAATGCTTCTTCTCTCTCCGTCTCTCTCTCTCTCTTATCCCGAGAGATGAACTTGAGCGAAAAGCATCTCTCATCATAATCCGATCAAATTGATTTTTGGGGGAGGGGGAGGGTGGATGTGGGAGGGAGTGATCGTAAATTCGCGTGTAATGAGCCAAATCTGCACTGCTGCGTCACTCACTGATGATGGGAGAGCTCTGGGAAGGGGGGGCTGAGGCGTGGAGGGATTCTGTGACACCAGAGCCCCCCACCACCACCTTTCTTTGAGTCCCCATGAAAATAACATTTTGTTTGAAAATTTGGGACAGCCTCCATCTCGCCCCACCCCCCCAACAACTCATCTTCCTGGGAAGCTGTGTAGACCTGCCCTCTGATGTTGTTTGCAAGATTCACAGCTTTACTACACTATACACTACACGATTAAAACATGTGTGCAACATACATGCTCATGAACATGCGTGCAGCACTATATATAACACCCTATACACAAACATGCAGTGCACAGTATGCTCAATGTACATTGCAATACATAATACAGTGTACACTGCATACAGCATCCGCTACATACACATCAAACGCAGCTCTTACACTGTATACACTACATACAAAGCACGCACCACTATTGCACAAACGTACACTCGCCAACCACAAACGACTATGTCCTGTGCAGTAATACATACACACAGTACACAATATACAGTAAACTACACGCATACCAAATACAACAAACTCGTTGTACTTTATACATGACAGGACGTACAAAAAGACAAAGATCCCCCTTATAGCCTTTAATGTCGTCGCAAGTGCTGTTAGCGAGCACCAGTACACACAGTACACACACTACATGCACACAGTACACACACTCATTACACACAGTACACACACAGTACACACACAGTACACACACACTACATACACACATTACACACACAGTACACACACTACATACACACAGTACATACACTACACACACACAGTACACACACTACACACACAGTACACACACTACATACACACAGTACACACACACTACATACACACAGTACACACAGTACACACACTACATACACACTCTACACACACACTACATACACACAGTACACACACACTACATACACAGTACACACACACTACATACACACAGTACATACACACACTACACACACACAGTACATACACTACACACACACACCACACACACACTACATACACACAGTACACACACTACATACACACAGTACACACACTACATACACACACAGTGCACACACTACATACACACACAGTACACACACTACACACACTACACAGCACAGCATACTTAAAATGAACACCGGATATCTTTACAGCACCCAAGCTAACACTGTATATGAAAGATACACAGTATACTGTACACACCATGAAACATATACACAACATACCTGGCATACTGTAGTCTGTAGAGGAAATGCAGACACCTCAGAAGCGACACACACCCCATACAACACACACACCCCCCCATACAACACACACACATCCCATACAACACACACACCCCACACAATACACACACCCCATACAACAGACACACACCCCATACAACACACACACACCCCACACACTACACACACCCCATACAACAGACACACACCCCATACAACACACCCCCCCCCCCCCATACAACACACACTCTAAATACAACACACTCCATATACAATACACACACACACCCCATACAATACAAACCCCATACACAACACACACACCCCATTTACAACACACACACACCCCATACACAACACACACACCCCATACACAAAACACACACCCCATATACAAACACACCCCATATAAAACACACACACCCCATACACAACACACACACAACCCCCATACACAACGCACACGCCCCATATACAAACCCACCCCATATAAAAGACACACACACACCCCATACACAACACACACACCCCATATACAGAATCTGTCTTTATCCTGGAGAAATCCGATGAGCTATGAAGCTCTTTGTTACAGGTGTCCAACGTACACCCCCCCCCCCCCCCCATATACAATGCACACACCACAAATACAGTCACCATACAATGCACACCCTACACAGAATGCAGATTCTTAGCGACAGGAAACCCGAATTGAATGTAGGAGCTGTGATGAGTAGGATGTTGTTTTTGTATGTTGGCCGGAGAATCGAATTGGGGTCACTGGGTTCGTCACATGCAAAGGACGCTAATCACTGTGCCACCGCTCCACCAATACCCAATATCCACCATACACAACACACATCATACACAACATACATCATACACAACACACATCATACACAACACCTATGAAGTCCGGCAACGGCACACGAGGGGGTGGGTGGCCAACACTACGCCCGACCGCCTTTGTCTCCCCAGTGGCGATGTTTACCCCATCGTACCAGCTACTCATTTGAGGCTGAGTCGACCTAGGGGACGCCCAGGACAGGTTCAGATAATCGTCACTGGTGGTGTTGGTGGCCGTGAGCAGGAATCGAACCCGGATTGCCGGGTTCGTAGCGCAGCATAACGCTACCGCCCCCCACACAACACACACAAACACACAACACACGCTACCATTCACAGCGTAAACAACACACAATACAGTAACTTAAACGTGTGAGTCATCACGCTGACGTGAGCCCTCCCTCGGAGTCGGCTCTGCCAAATGGCCACGTGTTGAGAGAGCTTCTCTGAAACGTGCACATCCCATGAACCAAGTGATGATTATTCCACCACTGCCTGCACACATATACAGCAACGACTGCTCGATTATTGTTTTAATTATCAAAATCCACACTTTTTTTTTCTTGGTTCTTTCGGTAATGTCACGTAGGAGGGAAGTAATAAAATAATACAAATAAAACATAATAAAATAATTCTCACGACGTTTCGGCCACAACGCAAGCAGCCGTTGTGGCCGAAACGTCGTGAGAATTATTTTATTATGTTTTATTTTTATTATTTTATTACTTCCCTTCTACGTGACTTTACCGAAAGAACCAAGAAGATGAATCCCTGCAGTCACGAAAGCTTTAAATCTAAATAAAATCCACACTGTTGAGTGACGTGGTTTCGGCACAATTCAAAAAGTCTGGCGTTTGACCGAACTAACTTCAATTGGGGTGGGAGTGGAGGGGTGTAGGAGGGGGGGGGAACGTGGAGTTTTAACATTTTGACCGAATCCTCGTGAACCCGTCGGTCCACCGAGAAAATTATTTCACGATCTGCCGGGGGCAAGTGGTGGTGGCTCCAGGCGAACGACGTTAAACCGAGCAAAAATCTCGTGCGCTCCAGATGCTCAAAGGGCCCGGGGTGCACGTGAAAAAAGCGAGCGGTGCATCAAACATCAGCTCACATTCAAATCCTAATAAACAACGATGCATCATTAACATAAAAGTGCATTCATCTCTCTCATCTGCCTTCAATGACTACCTCTTCTCTCATCTCACTGCAACATCTCGTTTTTTTTAACACGTCTCTCATCTCACGACTGTACTGTACGTCTCTTATCTGTCGCCTCTTCTGTCGTCTCGCTCGGATTTTATTCATTCAAGAGGGGCGCCCCTCCCCCCCCGAAAGTGATAGTGGCTAAGGACCCCCAAATGTGGTAAACACCGCCACTGAGTGTCCGAGGGCCCTGCAAACGTGCATCCGAAAGCGCACGGGTCAACATCGGCAGCCAAGAGTATCCATCCAATGCCCGTCGTCGACAAAGCCAATAATTTTTTGTTACAAAATTCGCCTTTAAAAACCAAAACCACCATAAGTTGGTTGTACAGATGAAAAATGTATACAGCCCAGTAGAGCACACTATGATGATGATACGTGCGCGCGCGTGGGCGTCTGTGCGTATCATCAAACTACAAAGACGTCACCTGGTCACACACCTCGCACCGAAACAGCCCGTGGGCACTCGCATATCAAAGGTGCTCACGACCTTCACACTTTGACCTTTCGATTTTGGAGGAGGCGTCGTGTCCCCGCGCTCTATCCGACCACGGCACAGCAATTCTATTTAGTCAGTTGGCGTCCATCAACACATTTATCAGTACAAGGTCAAACGTGTCTCAAAAAAAAAACCCACACAATCTTTGTCGTTTTATCTCTTAATTCCTGACCCATTTCAAAACCCGGATGGACAGAGTCACCTGTTGAAGAATTTTGCCCGTGGCTCGATCCATGCCTTCCATCCTTCCTTCCTTCCCAAGGACGCCGAATGATCGGCGAGCCGCCAAAGAACGCGTTGAAGCCCACGGCGCTCAAGAGCGGCACGATGCCAGCTGACGAACGGTGACAGCCGCGGTCGAGTCAAGAGGACGAGAGGTCGCTTCGCGCAAGCTTCCAACAAATCTCCTACCGCTCTCACCCGTAATGGAATTAACTTCTTAAGGCTATTTCCATTCAATCAACGGTCGGGGTCAGCGCTCCCTCCCGCGCGGCATTAGAAGCGGCAAGAAAGAAAAAAAAGAACTTGGCGACGTGATTCTCAGCAGCTCCACCGCTCTCCACGGTCGGGTCGGGCGGTGCGTCGTTCAGTCTCCGGCGCAGGGCTACGACCCCAGTTTTTGGCGTTGAAATATTTCGTCTCCGAGCGCGAAACGTGCGCCGCGGGGTACTGCCTGCTTGCGGGGTCCGGGCTGCACCTTGGGATTTTTTTTTGTTTTGGCGAAAGCACGAACGCGCACGTACGCTCGAACGCATGCAACCACCACAAACGGACGAGAGAGAGAGAACGCCACCCCACCCTCGCTTCCTCGGCTCCCACAATCACCGCTGCCTCTCCGGGTCCCTCTCTCGTCCTCCTCCCCCCACCACCACCACCTCTGCCCTCCTCTCCCACATGACGCCTGCTTTTATGACAACCGCTGTAATGGGGTAGCAACCTCTAGTGCCTTGTTACGGCGACCGAAACAACGTGTGTGTGTGTGTGGGGTGGGGGGGTCACGTTGCCGATCTCTGCTCGAATTCTAGGGGTGGCTGGGATGGGATGACCCCCCCAATATTCATCTCCGTGAGGTGGCTTGGGAGGATAGGCGCTTCCGTGTTTTCGTTGAAATCTCGTTGTTGTGATCTGTTTCGGCCGGGGCAGACATTTCTGTTTTTAGTTAAGGGATGGCTGCAATTATTGGGGAATGTTTGAACGCTATAATTAACTTGCGCAGTAGCAACGTATGCACATGGGCAGCCCCTGAGAAACAAGGATTTTCTTGTTGAGTTTTTGTCCTTGTCTTATTTCCAAATGTATTCTCAGTTGTGCTACGATCGGCATCATGCCACCATATGAAGGATCCATATTGAAGCCCACGCCGAGAGGTGTCTTGTCTCATATCTGAGAGGAATGGCCCTTTCTTAAAATACTGTACGTTATAAAATGTGTTTTTTTACCATCAGTTTCTCATTGACTTAACCACTTTGGGCCTTGGTGGAAATCCCACGTACCCATGACCGGGCTTAGTGTCTCTCCTTACGCAACCCGCCAATGAATTCCCTCATATTTTTCCGTGGCAAGGCTTCACCAGTAGGCAAAGGTTGCCACCTCAAAGGTAGAACAAAACCAAGGACATTTCATGGGAAGGAAAATATTTCTCAATACCAGGCAAAGAGAGGACGACACGCCAATGCATTGCGGGTGGTTCACCATCATCATTATTATTACGCAACTGACAAAACGCAGGACTATTAATGTCCCAGGAAGACGTACAATATTTCCCAGGACATCAGCTACCCTAAAAAAAACAGGATGATGTTATCCTGATTTTACAACCCCACAGAAATTATAACATCAATAATGATGACGATGAGCCAGAGTCAGCTTGACCAGATAACGAGCTACTTATCTTGCCACCATAAGCCAGCTTGAATATATATACTGAGTAAGCTATCCCAGTATTGTAGTAGTAGTATTAATACACATTCTCTCTGCATAACGAGCAACAAAATGTATCCAATTAAGGTAAATTCCTACTCCATTGATTCGGGTCATGTGACGCACGTTCGGCCAATCAGGCTGCTGCTTGACCTCCATTGCCTCTCCCGATCCCAACCTGTTGGCATGGAGACGACACTGATTGGCTGGTGCTGTTACGTTGGTGATGTATTTGTTAACCATCTCCTCTCTACAATGCTGCAGCAGTAGCAACAGCAGCAAGATCAGCAGCGGATATAACAGCAGCATCAGTAGCAGTTGTAGCAACAGCAGCAGTAGCAGCATCAGCAACAGCAGCAACAACAACAGCAATAGCTGCAGCAGCACTAGCAACAGTAATAGCAACATCAGCAACAGCAGTAATAGATTCAGCAGAAGCAGCAGTAGCAACAGCAGCAGCAACAACAGCAGCAGTGGCTTCAGCAGTAGCAACAACAGCGGCAGTAGCTGCAGCAGCAGCCGTAAGCATTAGCAGCAGCAGGCAGCGGAGGAATTTTTCCTGGAGCAATTATTGCAAAAGGTGAATTAAATTGTCATCAGTTTCCTCCGAGACTGCCCGCCCTCCCCCCCCAACAAGAGCATTAATTATCCCGCAATGCTTAACGAGCGCACACACAGCGAGAGGGTGAGCGCACGAGCAATAATCATCCTGTCACCTCGGATCTCACAGTCACAGTTTATTTATATATCATTTCCTTCAATTGAACAAGATCGACCGCCCCAAACTCGGTCCCACCAAGAGAGGTGGCGGTGGGGGGAGGGGAGGTTAGGAGGGGCTGACCCCCCCCCCCCACCGTCTTCTGCCCCCCACTGCTGAAGACGAAGCCCCCCCACAAAACTCATTTTTCTGCCGTAGCTGGAGGGTTCTTTGAGACAAGACGCGAAAACGTGTACAGTGCCAATAGGGCAGCAGGGGTCGGCGACCAAAACAACAACAACAAGAAGAGCCATTTTTTTCGAATTTGGTGGAATAAACCCCACCCCACCCCCGACAATATTTCAAGAGCCGCAGTGCAGTGCACTATGGTGGTGAGGAAGAGACGGTGGTGGTCCCTTAATGAACAACGCCACGGAGCGGTCCCTTAAAAGAGCCGCCGCAAGCGGCTCCGGAACCGCGGGTTGGCCGACCGCTGCCCATGGTAAACTGGGATTCCGTGGTCAGGGGTAGGCAACCGAAGGAACAAGAAGGGCCACCCTTTTTCGGATTTCAAGCGCCGCAGCGCAGTTCGTTAAAAGAGCCGCCGTGCGTGGCACCGGAGCCGCGGGTTCGCCGACCCCTGCGATGGAGCGATGAGAGCCTCTCCTCATGCACGCCGAATGGAACAGCATGCACGACAAACACAGGGCGGCTCACACACACACACACGCTTACTCGGTCTGTGCTACGTTTAACGTTTCTTTCTTCAAAGTTTGTTTAAAACATTGGCTGTCATGCCCCCCACCCCCCCCCCAAAAAATGTCTGTATGCCCCCCCCCCCAACAATCGTGTGCTACAAAGTAAGCACACTCTGCTGACGTTTGCGGGACGTAAATTTCCCCTATTTATTAGGAATGAAAAACAAAAACGACATCGAGATATACGGGCGCCACAGTCTTGCGATGCGCAGCCCACATAAGCGAAACTCCCTGGTAGGCAAGCCAATGTTGGCCCAACGTTGGCCCAACGTTGACCCCAACATTGACGAGTTTACTGGTCCATCGCCGGTCACTCTCCGCCATGAGTCACCGAGTGTCAGCCGGTTTGCCCTTCACGCTTACAGAGACTAAAAACCACAGTGCCTTCGCTCTTAGTTTATCGCCTTTGAGCGATAAGAAAGGGGGCGCAATTAACCACACGCACTTGTTATCTCTTTGTTTGTAACTGCACCGTCGTTCCTGATGTCACTTCCAGCAAGAGCCCTCGCTCGCTCACTTCGCAGAGAGCCGATGATGCGCCGCCGCTGCGAACGCAATCTGAGGCTCGCTTGAAAGGGCCATGGGCAGAGCGGTGGCGCAGTGGTTAGCGCAACGCCGCTACGAACCCGCTGACCCGAGTGCGAAGCCCAGGATCGGTTCACATCGGTGGCGAGCGATGTCTTGAACTGGTCACGGGCACACTCCCTTGCACCAACCGGCGCTGCCCAGTAAACGTGGAACATTGTTGAACCAACCTTGCATGTTTTACGTTACCAGCGAAATCAAGTATGTTCAAACAACCCGCAAGACTGGCACGGCGCGCGGGGAGATAACCTTCATCTAGCAGTAGATTCACGAAGAGGAGCTGTACGTTATAATATCTCGCGTGCGGCCCATGCAATCACTCCTTCCCGATTCGCTTTAGATTCCTTTACGCTTTTGAATTTTTTCTTTTCACGAAAAAAGTCTCAAGAAAAAACAAAATTGGCGGCGGGACCAAAAAGCCACGTGGAAAATGCCGGGAGGCAGCCATCATCATCGCTCAGCGGGGATGCGTGCGTGCACGCAAGCGGGCACTCGGGCGTCTGTGAAGGGCCTTTCTTGTTTGGTGAGAGGACCCCCAGAGGTCACTGGCCCCATCGCTCGCCGCAATTAACCTCCCCTCCCTCCCTGCCGCCCTTCCTTCCGCACCTCTCTCCCCGCCGCTCGCATCTCGCGTTCGTTCTGCCGTTAAAGTGGCCCCATTATCGCCAGCCTCCCACGACCACCAACTCCTCCTGTTGTCGGACCCAATCGAAAGGCTTCTGTGAAAAATGTATCCCCCTCCACCACCCACCACTGCTAGGACCGCCACCACCACCGCCGCCCCCTTCGAGTGACATCGCTAAAAAGGCCCTGTCACGGCAAAGTCTGGCCGTCGCAAAAGTGAATGCAGTGTGTGCCCTCGAAATAATGTGGGCAGATATGCCGTGTGAGGTTGCCACCTCCGAGCTACAAAAGAAAGAGGGCACGCACATCACGGGGAAAGGAAGAATATCTCGGAATACCAGAAGGCAGTAGAACTACACGTACACGCATTGTCTCGAGTGGTGCATTATTGCCAAGCCTCCGATTCGCATGGTCGGTTACGTACGGTGCAAAAGAACTTCAACATACATACATGGAAACTAATGTCTTGCAGATTTCCTAAGCGCGGCTGTCTCAAAAAGAGGACGATGTTGGGAAAAGCAGGAGAGGTGACAACGCGTAACACGAGGGCTTAGTGGTGGACCCAAAGAAGTTGACATTTTGAAAGAAAAAAACATTTACAACTTCTGTAGCTCGATAACCGAACACCGTGCGTCGCAGGGTTTCCTTGCTGTTCGCTACGTCTCCACGCTGCACAGAACGTCACGCACCGGTGCAGTCTGTGTACCGTGCTGGACTGTGCAGTAACTAGCGTCGCAATCTGATTGTGCGTTCCACCATTGGCGAACGATTTCTGGTGATTTCAGTCGTGTTTTGGTTTACCCTTCATTTGATAATTTTTAAATTATTACTGCTTCAACTTGTAACGCGTCGCTGCCACCGCTCAGCATTCACTCGCTCGCTCTCGAAGAGAGAGGACGACTCAGAGAGAAAGAGAGAGGATGACTCGGAGAGAGAGAGGGGACAACTAAGGAGGAGGAGCCACAGACGAGCAGGGAGGCAGCAGCAGCCACGTGGTGGCGAGCGTCTAATTCCCCCACAAGCTCTGCAGTCCTCTATATATATGAAGCTGTTATCGGACAATTAATGAGCGGTTTACATGCGAGACAAAAACCGTCGCACCCGGAGAAAACCCGCATGTGCGACAGTGGCAACACTCGATTCCATACAGATGTAACAGATGGTGATTCGTCCGCACTTTGCTGCACTGCCTTCTCATGGCGAGCCAAAGTACGGCACGAGAAGGGAGTTTCGCAACAACTGCGTGCCGTGATCCACCAACCCTCGCTGCCTCCACAGTGCTGGATTACAGGCGTGCTCCATCGCTGCCCGGCAAGCTGGCATTAGCAGCTGTCAATGAGATGAGTTTGGTCTTCATAGAATAAACGGGGTTTTTTGTGAAGAAAACGGATATTGTGGGGCACACCGCACGCCTGAATTGGCCCCGGTATTTCAAAACACACACACATCGTGATATTAGTTTCCTTACTTCCTGCAAAAAGCAGAAAGGTGATCAAAACTGAAGTAGCATTTTTCTTCTTGGTTCTTTCGGTAAAGTCACGTAGAATGGAAATATTAAAATAATAAAAATAAAACATAATAAAATAATTCTCACGACATTTCGGCCACAACGCAAGCAGCCGTCCTCAGGTGGAGAACAGGTTTGTCAAGAAGACAGAGTCTGAATGACTCAGTCATTGCTGCTTGCGTTGTGGCCGAAACGTCGTGAGAATTATTTTATGTTTTATTTTTATTCTTTTATTATTTCCATTCTACGTGACTTTACCGAAAGAACCAAGAAGATGAATCCCTGCAGTCACGAAAGCTTTCAATCGAAACTGAAGTAGCATTGTCGACGACACTGCGGTGGTGAGGATACGAGGTAAAGGTGCAGCCCTGCAATCGCTTGCTCACGCCACCGCTGGTGGAAGGACACCAACTCTAGAGAGGGGGGGAGCGACCCCCTCTCTTGATCAGGGGTCGGCAACGAAAAATAACAAGAAGCATTTTTTCTTCTCGAATTCGGTACAAAACTGAACATTTCAAGAGCCGCGATGCGTGTGAATACGTACACACACGTACACGTTACGTGGCGAGGCGGTCCGATCCCTGCTTTCGAGTGTACGTAGGCCTATTTTTCACCGCTTAGTAAGAGCGTGAGGCCACGGAATGAACCTCGACTGCAGGAACTTGCGCTCACCACTCCTGAGTTGTTCAAAATCAGCGTGTCTTTGTGCTGATGTGACCCTGAACTCAGTGGTGTAATTTCCATGTTGCTATGGCAAGGATGAGTCACTCCAGGAAAACCGCTGTTAACTTCCCATCAAGAGGTTTTGGCCGGATAACGATCGTGCCTGGATATATATACACACACACACGCGCAGACATAGTACACGTGTAGCGTGCATTACGATCGAACATATACGTTTTGTTGCGCCAAAATGTGAAGCCGCCGATGCGAGCGCGTTACACGGGGAGGGAGGGAGGGTCTACAGGGTCTACAGCGGCTGCGTGCAATAATGGCAAAGCAATCGCCACCCCGCACGATCCTGTGATGTAACAATCCACCAAACATCCATACACGTACGTGCGTGTGTATGTTGAACGTCTTTCGTATGACTGTATCAGTCATGGGAGTTGTTGGACCATAGTTCACCACGCTGGTCAGTGCGGGTTATTGAAGATGAAATGTCAAGATATCTGTCGCCACTAATGTTAGCCGCTGTGGCTGACAATAAAACTCAGGCTTTGGCTTTGTAGCCCAGTGTGCTAACCACTGCACCACCGCTCCATTCTCAGTCATCAGAGTCCCCTTTATTTGTATGTATGTTGAACTTCTTTTGCACCATACGGAGCCGATTCCACGAATTGGAGGTGCGGGAGAAGGACAACAAACTAAACACAAAAAGCAGTTTGTAAAGAAATTCGTTTTCAATCGAGATTTAAAAGTGCATAGCTCCAGTGGCTTCCTAATATCGGAATGGAAGAGTGTTCCAGACGGCCGCAGACGTGCATCTGAAAGCATTATCGAACCACAGCTCGGATTTTCGTGCAACTTAAAAAAACAATCATATCTGCATCATAAAAGTTAATCCTAAACAGAACTTCCGATTGATGGATGTCAAAAAAACTATATATTTTTTTTCTGACCAAATTTTTGTTTTTATTAAATGAGCAAACTTTGTGACGGTCCCCTGCATCCAAGTTTCAGATTCCAGCTCTTGCACCAATGCATCATCGCAACAGTGTGCGCTTCTTGACATCATCCGATATCGAAAACGAAAAATATATAAAGATCCCTTTTTTAATTCCATGCTTCTCATTAGCTCCCCCCCTGCTCGCCCGCCCTAAGTAGTGATGCTTTTCATTTCAGATTAGGATTTGCATGTTATAGTGGCACTTGCTGAAATGCCACGGAAACTCCAAGTGCGTCCGTGCGTGCGTGCGTTTAAATCACATCCCATGGCAACCATATGCAATGCCCTGCTGCTACCTAGCCAGGGGTTGGGACCCCTCAGTGGCAGCTGTCCCTGTGTGACAAATAAAACTGAGGACCCGTTGAATGGTCAGCGCCGAATTACAAAGTCAAGCGCAAGCGTCTCCAATTTTTACTTTGTATTTCGGAGCCACGGTGGAATACCGCAGAAGGATCTTTTAAATATATAATGGCACTTACCCCATCTGCTTACAGCGCTATGAATGTATGCATGAATTTAAGATGCGTTTAAATGGCTCCGGCGTCCGTTGCGAACGAGATGGGGGGGAAGGCGGCGGGGGGGAGTTGGCATGGTCGTACCGCCCGCGAGACGGCTCCGTGAGACGAATCCCCGCCGGCCCACGGCACTTGCCGCGGGCGCGACGGTGCCTTGGCTCGTCGGCGGACGCCGACGCGGACGATTCTATATCGACCGCAGTGTCCCTCGAAGTGTGCTTATCATGGCGTCAAAGAAGCGGATGCCTTTCCAATCTACTACGCGCCTCTCGCACGGACGTGTCCAGCAGACTTCGACGGTCACTGGGCGACACGGGTGCGTGTAACGCGGCGAGGCACACGTGCCATTTCGCGTCGTGACCCTTTTCGTTCTTTAGAAATGTCGGGGATTCTGCCACCGAGCCACGCAGAGGAGAGCCACGCTCTGTTTATGCTGAGCCACACGGAGTTTTGCAACTTCTCTACGGAGCTCTGAGAGTCAAACAATGCGGATGGATTTTTCTATGTGCTACGTATGTTGAACTTCTTTCGTACCGTACGGAGCCAATCAGAGGTGTGGGAGGGGGGGACAACAAACTAAACACAAAAAGCAGGTCTCAAGAAATGAGTTTTCAATCTACATTTAAATATTCATCCGGTGTGGCGGCGGTGGTTTGCTACGCTGCACATGGCTGCCTGTGTAATCCAGCGCTGTGGAGGCAGCAGCCGCAGCGAGGGGTTGGGACAGGGGTCGGCAACCAAAATAACAAGAAGAGCCATTTCTTTCCAATTCGGTACAAAATTCAGTATTTCAAGAGCCGCAATGCATCTATGTACATACGTACATATCGTCAAGAAGCAGCCCGTAAAGAGCCGCATGCGGCTCCGGAGCCGTAGGTTGCCGACCCCTGGGTTGGGAAAACTCCTCTTCCCGTGGGGGGGGGGGGGGGCCCAGGAGGAGCCACATGCCCTGGCTCGACAGGAGAAGGCGGCACGGCAAAGTGCCGACCAATATCACCTTTCCCTTCTGTATGAGATGGTGTTGGTCCCATAAAAGAGTAGGTCTTTCGATTTAAAGCTTTCGTGACTGCAGGGATTCATCTTCTTGGTTCTTTCGGTAAAGTCATCACGTAGAATGGAAATAATAAAAGAATGAAAATAAAACATAATAAAATAATTCTCACGACGTTTCGGCCACAACGCAAGTAACCGTCCTCAGAACAGGTCTGTCGAGGAGACTGTCTCCTCGACAGACCTGTTCTCCACCTGAGGACGGCGTGAGAATTATTTTATTATGTTTTATTTTTATTCTTTTATTATTTCCATTCTACGTGACTTTACCGAAAGAACCAACAAGATGAAGAAGAGTAGGTCTTCTTCGGGGTGCTCCGGCTTACTCCCACGCGTATAAACAACTCGTTAATTGGCGGAACACATCCTGACATAGGTGGGATCGCGCAGCTCGGGAAATGTTGTTATCGCGATCAAGAGAGGTTGCACTTTGCACGAACGACGACGCGATGCATGAAACTAAAGCGAACGGTAACTTTAAGTGCATTTATAACAGCGGCCACATTTAACTGCATCTCCAGACTCTATACAGAGTGTGACACGCGTCGTGTCAACGGCGATATATATACACGCTGCGTGTTCAAGAGAAGAGGCAATCGGTGGTCGAAAGATAATCATGGTTGGCCACGTATGGTGCGAAAAAAGTTCCACATTTACTACTATATTTACCCAAAAAAATGTCAGTGCGTGACGTCACTCCACATCGAACAGCCCCCCTCATTAATTAACATGAGCAGGTGACGTCACTCCACATCGAACAGCCCCTCTCAATAATTAACATGAACAGGTGACGTCCTCCAAATGGACACCCCCCCCGCGATAATAATTAACGGGTGACGTCACTCCACATGGGGGGGAGGGGGGGGGCGAGGCGCCTCCTCCCCCCTCCTCGGCGTCAACTCACAACCCTCACGTCACGTGATCTCCGTGACGCTGTTGAGACATCGAAGTAAAAATGACGTCATGATGAACAAGGGATTATAACCTTTAAATTAACTAAGTCTGTGTCACCGCGGCCTTACAAATTGCACACGAATTGATGCAATGAATATATCACGTCGCGGTCTGCTTTTCGCTTGCAAGTTTCCGATTTACTGCAATACACCCGTCCTTGGACGGGCAAAAGGCGAGTGCATACATGAAAGATCTGGGGCCTGGACCAGAACAATGTGCTCGATGCAAATGGAACGCTAATGTTAATTCTAGATTTGAAGCTTTCGTGACTGCAATGATTCATATTCTCAGGTTTTTTCGGTAAAGTCACGTAGGTAAAACATTAAAAGTAATGAAAGTAAAATAAAACAAAACAAAAATAAAAATAATAATAATAATAAATATAATTATATTTTCATTACTTTTAATGTTTTACCTACGTGACTTTACCGAAAAAACCTGAGAATGCTAATGTTAATATTTAGGCTAAAATGGAGCGGGCGAAACTTACAGACAAGACAGGAAATAAAGCTGAGGATGTGAACGGGACGGCGAAACCGAATCGACGACGACGACAACAACAACTCCGGGGGATTTGACTCTTGATGCTAATGGAGACACCTCGGCTGGGGGTCGGTCGACGAAATAAAAAAAACTAAAGACGGTCAAAAAATAACAAACCGAGAAGCAACGCTCAGCCACCTTGAACAATCCACCGCCGGATGAAGGCCTCCGCGGAAACGCTCTACCAGATCCAAGCGCCACGGGAAATACGGACGAGGCGCTAAAACGCGCCCCTTCCCTCGGTCTTCGTCGCCATCCCCGGGGAAGAGAGGAGGAGGAGGTGTGCGGAGCGGACGATGGAGACGATCGGTTACAACGGCTGCCCCCCCCCCCCACGTGTGCTCCGCTCGCGCGCGTGTCCGATGTTTCGCTCCCCCTGCCCGCCAGAGACACGTGGAGCGGAACGTCGGACGTGGCCCCCGGAATATGAAGTCCCCTACGAAGCGGTACGGTCAGTCGCCTCACAATAGCCAATGCACTTAAAACTTGATCTTCTGAGAAACACGACCCTGCCGCTTGACCCCCCCCCCTCCTCGCCCACCCCCCACTTCTCTCCCCCCCCCCTCCATTATGATCCTTCTCTTCGTTGGCGTCAGCAAAGGCTCGGCACTGGAGCTAACATTCGGTGCTAGCACTTGTCCCTAATTATCTTACGAAACTTTGCGGTGGGTGGGTGGGCGGGCGGTCTAGTGGGCGGGTAGGTGGGAAGGGAGGGAGGTGGGGTGGGGGGTGGTGGGCGTTGGGGGTAACCAGAAAAAAAGGCTAAAATGCTGCAGGAAAGAAGTTGGGAGGTAAAACAATGACAGTTGTGCAAAGGAGGAACTCACTTAGCATCCTTCTAAAATACGCGCCGATGAAGTCATGACGTTTAACTTTTTTTATAAAGATAATAATAATAGTAGTGTCTCATTTCAGGGATTGGTACAAAAATACCCGGCGCACGATAATACATGCCGTCTTCGGGGTTATCGCACGTTCGTGAGCTGTGTTTGGCCTCGCACCAGCGCTGGAGAGACAAAGACGTCTGGGCGTGTGGTGCTGGCCACATCACCTGCGGCCTTGGCCTTTAATAGACGCTCACGAACGGCACATTCCCCGCCAGCGATGAGGTCGCGCGGCCATACTTCACCACGCTGGTCAGTGCGGCGGGCTTGGCAAAGTAAAGAGGGGCGGGTCAGAAACCCGTTTTGGATGTCGCTCACCACCGATGCCGGCCGTAGCTCAACTGGTTCCTAGCGCGCTGCCCCAACCACGGCACCAACCGACTTGCGTCCCACCTACCCCAGCGGTGGCCAACTGGCATCTCCTGAGCCGCATGCGGCTTTTTAATCCACCACCTGCAGCTCTATCGAAGGGCACGTAACGTAGAACGCACGACCACAGCAGTAGCAAAGAATAATGAATGTATTCTAGATTTGAATAATGAATGTCTCCTGTGCTGTGCCGAAAGCTGTCAATATATATGCCCACACACTTGTCTCTTTGCAGAGCTCATGGCGACCTTCTGGCTCTTGGTCTGATACAGGTTGGCTCACCCCTGCCCTCATCGAAGTAACATCATCAGAAATTTGCCCCCTTGCTTTTGAGACTCCCCAAATGTGTCTCAGCCGAGAATCCCTCTTTGCTAACGGCGAGGAATTCTAACGGCGGGTGTCCTACGGATGTACTCGGTCTCGCCACAGCAACGGGGGAGTTTCCACCACTGGGTCAGGGCTTGTGAACAGGCAACGAGCACCGATACCTCGATGCTCGCGTGAGCAGGGAATCACCTCTGGCTTCGTGGGCGTCTCTGCGAGACTAAGCGAGGGCATCGCATCCCCCCCCGCCCCCCCCAGCCCCCCCCCGATGAGCACCTCCGATTAGCAGGGTTGGCTACGTACGGTGCGAAAGAAGTTCAACATACATACGTACGAGGGAAGCGAGGCAAGGCTGCATTGGATGGTGGTGGAGGGTCTGGACGACACAAGCGCACGGTCAGATCATTACGTGGCCCAAACCCGAAAATCGATTATGAATCCTTGCCGTAAATTTAATTGACGGGGCACTTCCGATTAGTGCGGTTGGCTACGTACGGTGTGAAAGAAGTTCCAGCATACGTACGTACGTACGTACATATCAAGAAGTGGGTATGGGTCCCATATTACAAATCTCGCATTTGCGGGTGGTGGTGGGTGGGGGGGCGGCTGGTGGGAAGTGGGGGGCAGCCCTGAGGGGCGAGCCCGTCAGCAGATGGGCTGTGGATCTGTGCGATGCGCCCCACTCCCAAAAATCCCTCCTCCACAACAGGCCTAACCCCTTTGTAGAAAAGGATGAACTGTCATTTTGAAACAATCGAATTCTGTTTTTAACTAAACGATGTTGCTCCCTTTCCCCCCCCCCACTCCCACCCTGCCCCCGATTTATTTTTTTGCGTCCAATCCTGCGACACTCTGAGCAACACTGGGATTTTTGCGAACAAAAACAAAGGGAAAGGCACAGCTCTGCAAGAGCTCGCTCCCGCCACCGCAAGAGGCCGCTCTATGGAGCTCACTACTCTCCCTACTCAGCCAGACGTCTTGCCAGAGTGGGGAGTACCCACACTTAACCCAACCGCTCGTGACTTTGTGATCGACAAACTGCGTTATCTAACGACGTACACTGCCGGGTAGACAAAGAGGTGGTGGGGGCAGTAGTTACGAAACTTTCCACGTGACGTTTCAACCGTCTGTCGCGCCGGGGGTTCTTACGGAAGACTATTTGGCTGCTATAAATATTCACGTGACGAGCCAAATTCGTTGAGCTATAATTTGTGGTGACCAGGTCGCTTCTGACAAAGAGCTAGACAGCTCAGTGGGCCTTGCCTGGCAAACGAAAAAAAGTAGTTTATAGTTGAATAGTTGTAATAGAACTCGCGACCTCTGGATTGGAAGTGCGGTGCACTGACCATCGTACCACGGCTGCATCCCGTGGGACTTTAAGTTTCGTACAAAAACAACAAATTCCATCCCATTCTCAATCCACCAATGGATGAAGGAAGCCCTCTCGACAGAAAGCAAAGGCAGTTTTTTTATTCCTATCGTACTCCACGACGCCGGTCAGTGCAAGTTGGTGAAGAAGAGGGGGAGGGGAGTTGGGGTGGAGGGGGGGGAGTTGGGGTGGGGGGGGGGCAGCCGGGGAAATCCTGGTACCAGTTGGGATATCGGTCGCCACGGATGTTAGCTGTGACCAGCGACGATAACCGCTGCACAGCCGCTCGCTGCGCCCCTGGTATGTTAAGTATTGCGGAAGAAATTAATTGGGGCGAAAACAGCGTTCGATAACATCCAACAGGTCACGCCAGCCCCCCTCTCGCACGCACGTGCCAGCAGCCTTTCACGGTCACTGGGCGACACGGGTGCGTGTAACGCGGCGAGGCAAACGTGCCATTTCGGGTCGTGACCCTTTTGGTTCTTTAGAAATGTCGGGGATTCTGCCACGAGCCAGGCAGAGGAGAGAGACGCACCGTGAGCGCCGTTCTCTGCCGCAGCTCGACGGCGTGTTTATGCTGAGCCACGCGGAGTTTTGCAACTTCTCTACGGAGCTCTGAGAGTCAAACGATGCGGATGGATTTATCTATGTGCTACGTATGTTGAACTTCTTTCGCACCGCACGTAGCCAACCGTGCTGATTGTAGGCGTGGATTTAGGTTCGCGGCGGGTGAAGGCCATGATGGTTTAGGCTGGGTTTTTTTGTTTTAAACCACAGTTCACCACGCTGGTCACTGCTGGTTCGTGAATGTGGTGGGGTGGGGGGGGCAGGGGTTGGCCCAGAACCAGCTCATAAATCGCTCGAACTCAGATCGCCCAGTTCAGAGCACGGCGCGCTAACCACTGCACAGCGGCTCCATCCCCATTGATTCAGGAACTTAAATTGTAACGTTAGCTGTGCCCTCCCACCACACGTGTGCGGTTGCTCCGGGTGCTACAGGCGCTCTCTCAGAAGAGAAGAGTGTTTTCTCCGTTCTCCCAAGGAGAGATAACCTGAGTTCCCGAGGAAAATCAACACGTGCACGGCAGAGGGGGGGGGGGGGACAATTACAGTTACAATTTGAGTCTTGGCTAAACATCCCAATGAAGCAGGACCCTTTCGAAAGACAATCTCGAATCTGTTTAACACGACGTAGGTTTCCGCGACCAATATTATCCGGGTTTAGCGACACATTTATGTTTACCCGAATTAACTCCAAAAAAAAACCTCGACTATGGGTAACCTTGAATCTTAATGAGTCTTTCCTGGTTAAAGAGCATCACACGCTTTCAGGAGCGCTTCTGCGGGCCGTCTGGAACGCTCTTCCATTCCGATATTAGGAAGCCACTGGAGCTAAGCACTTCTACATCTAGACTGAAAACTCATTTCTTTACAACTGCTTTTTTGTGTTGAGTTGAGTATGGTGCGAAAGAAGTTCAGCATGCATATAAATGAAGAGGGACTCTATGACTGAGAGTGGAGCGGTGGTGCATTGGTTAGCACACTGGACTACGGACCAAGGGCCTGAGTTTTATTGGCAGCCACGGCGACTAACATCAGCGACGAGAGATATCTGAGCAGGTCATGAGTGTCCCCCTCTCGCTAACAACCTGCACTGACCAGCGTGGTGCAGTATGGTCAAACAACTCCCGTGACTGATAGACTGAAATGGGGCCATAAAATAGAATTACTATCATCATTAATATTCATTAATAATTATACCCGGATCACGATTGCTATTACTCTTTAGTGCTCAGACACTGGCAATGATTTGGAACGCAGCACTGCAATTAACAGCAACACTAATTGCTGGATAGAAGAAGTAAGCCGAGCAAGATCACAGCATGACGCCGGCTGGAGTGGCGAGTGAGGCCGTCTCCTAGGTGTGCGCTGTGGTGTGCGTGTGTGCGTGCGTGTGGGTGAGACACGGGGGACGCGCGTGCATCACGGCAGGATTCCGCTGGCCCGGGGGAGAGTGAGGAACGCGTGGGATTCGAGGACATACCCGAGAGGGCGAGATGACAACGGTCGTCGTCAAGAAAAGTAAAGTGGTCTTGGGGGCAGCGGGGAAGGGGTCACATCATCGCAGGCAGGGTGAGGGTGTACGGTGGTCGAGGATAATCACAGAGTGGCAGCCAAAGGAGGGAAACACACGCCAGGGAGGGCGTCCACAAGCGTAGACGGAGCGACGGGATCTGCCCGTGCAGAATCAGAATCGTCAGAATCTAGACTGGAGGAATCCGATGAGCTATGAAGCTCTTTTTCAAAGATGTCCGGTAGGAGAGGAGCCGCACGGATTGTCGTGCTGCGAGGTCGCGAGAGAATGACGACGGCTTGATGGGTGGTTGGGGGGGGGGGGGCTTCATCTGGCAGCGGATAGATCATGACTGCTGATGATGCCGATGATCGCGATGCACCGGAGAGAAGTTTGGGTTTGAACACTGTCACGTGTCGTCTGACGCAATCGCCCGAAACGCGATCGCGAACCTGAACACCTAGGAAGTCGCCAGGTAGTGCAGCTGTCGTGTTTCTAGCACACGCGTGCATGCGTGTGCACGTGCGCTCGTCACCTGATATGATCCCCTACGACACAGCCCCTCTGAAGTGGACAGCGCAGAGTCCTTTACGTTAACGCGGTGGTTGTATCAGTCGCCGCCGCAGCCGCCGCACTGCGATTCGTGGGTTTCTGAGCACGCCCCTTCCTTCACTGAACCAGCATGGCGAAGTATGGTCAAACAACCCCCCACCCCCCCATGACTGGCATGGTGACGGGAGGCCTTTATCCAGCAGTGGATTGACACTATTATTATGTCCGCGCTGTATAGGGCCCTGGCAAAATTTCGTAATCAACCCGCTCACCACGGAGTTACACGCAACATTATCAGTCGCCACGATCACTCCGCTGCTGGCTGAAGGCCTCCCCACATTGAGTTGTCCTGCAATTTTCTATTGAAAGCTTTCGTGACTGCAGGGATTCATCTTCTTGGTTCTTTCAGTAATGTCACGTAGAAGGGAAGTAATAAAATAATACAAATAAAACATAATAAAAGAATTCTCACGACGTTTCAGGCCACAACGCAAGCAGCCGTCCTCAGGTGGAGAATTCTTCACCTGAGGACGGCTGCTTGCGTTGTGGCCGAAACGTCGTGATAATTATTTTATTATGTTTTATTTGTATTATGTTGTCCTGCAATGTAAAAACAAAAGTCAAAGCGACTTTTCAGTGGGGCGGTGCTCATCATTATCATAAGCGACCCTCGTGACGTACATTACACATTCTCATGGCAGGGGCCAGTCCATCCATCTGGACCCACCACCGGAGCTGCCGCTGCGTTTTTCCACAAAGCGGCAAAACAAGATTCTACCGTGCGCCACCCTCTCTAATCGTACGAGCCCATCAAACTACGTCGCGTTACAATAAAAATAAAAAATGTTCTAAAATGTAAACCGCGTTGCTGTTTTGTGTTGGGGGGGTGGTGGATAGTGGGGGGGGGGGAGTTCAGCCGACTCGCTGCCAAAAGCCACCGCGTGTGCACGGCTGGGGAAGAAAAGAGGCTCCTTAACAACACAACAACAACAACAAAACCCCAACAACAACAACATCAACGAAATGTTTCCACTGGGTTCACAGAGCACCGACACGTACACGTTATCGCGTGCCCACATGTGTGTGCGTGTGTGCGTGCGTCCCGGCCAGCGGTTTGAACGGAACCAGGGAGCAACGCAAATGAGCCGACGATTTTTTCTTTCATTTAAACGCTTTCACAACCTAAAGGTCGAGAGCTCGAATGCATCAGATGGTACGCTCACGCCGTCTCACCCAAAATAACACCTCTATTATGGACAATATTTCGTCGCCAAAGCATACGTGTTGAACCGTCTCTGTCCGTCCCTCTGCCTTGCACGGCAGGAATGAAAGCTCTCGTGAGGACGGTCCCAATATGGACCAAACGTTGCGTGTCGCCATCGTTATTAAGTTCAACGATAAATATTGCCAATGAAATACCTCCGAGAAAGAAACGAAGACGCATTGGCCGATGTTAAACCCTGTCCAGTTATCCGAGTGTAACCGGGAGATGTGAGTGCGCTTCAGTGTCACCCCCTCGTAGACAGCGTCTGTCTGCTTGGCGCTGGGTTGTCTCAAGGTTTTACAGCCTCCTCCTCCTCCAAACACCAATTCGGAACTCCTCTCGCGAACGATTTACCAACTACAACCAAATGATGGGATCCATGACGTCTTGTGGTTGTTGTTGTTGTTTGACTTGCATCCCACTGGGATTTTTGCACACAGCGTTGGTGTACGGTTTTTTTTCTGCAAAATTTTGCTGTCTTTTCTTGGATTTTCTGTTTGAACTTAGTTACATATTCACGTTAAGATGTTTTTTGTTCATGTTTTTGTTTTTTGTTTGTTGCGGTTGCACCCGATTCATAAGCCGAATGGCTCACAGGGCTATACCTAATACATGAACTTGAACTTGGAGCAGCACATTCCCGAACACACGCAGCTTGAGACTCGGCAAAAGCATGTCCTGGGTAATTAACTGGCGAGCCTTATTATTAGGATGCCTCGGGAGATAAATGAATGATTGTAAGGACTCGTTAATTTAAGAAAAAAGGTGTACTATTATTCAATTCCAAACGGAAAGTTGTACAGTCGCGATTAAAAAAGAGAATTATTTAATTGCTCGATGCAAAGACTGCGAGACATGAAAATTAATTAACCATTTAAAAATTTGCATCTGAGAAATGTACGACTGAATTATATACTATAACTGTATTACATTTAATAATGTAAATATATATAAATTTACGAAGTTTTTAGTGACTGAGCGTCTCATGTAAATTATAATTGTGAACCAGGTTTGCTTTCCGGATGTCCGATGGCCTGCCACGACTAACATCAGTGGCGAGAGAAATCTAAAGCAGTCCTGGGCCTCTCGCCCCTCACCTTCACCAACACGCAGTGACCGGCGTGGTGAAGTATGGTAAAACGACCTCCATAACCCACAAAGCAACGGGGTGGCCTTCATCCAGCATCGGCCCAACAAAAAACATAACTCTGAAAATGTGCACTGTCCTTTAAGTTGATTGGTCTCGGGTGTGGACCAATCAACTTAAAGCACAGTGCACATTTTCAGAGTTATGTTTTTTGTTTGCATTATGACTGCAGGTATTGTGGTCTATGCAAACATGACTCCTTGTAAAAAGGTGTCAGTTTTGTTGCCAGATAGAAGGGTAAAAAAACAATTATCATATTTTTACTGGCAAATGAGGTTCCAAAGGGGGCTTTTTTTCGGTAAAGTCATGTAGGTAAAAAAATCTAATCAAGTAAATGAAAACAACTAAATTAAATCACGACATTTCGAGCGCAACACAAGCGTTCTTCTTCAGGTGCGGACAACGTAGTGAAAGCACAACTGCTCAAGTGTGTCTAAGAGATGGCTGTGACGAGGAATTATATAGTCGCGGGGGATGGAGGGAGGGGAGGGGGGCCATGGTGAGCGTGTGGGCGGACTGTGGACTGGGAGTCAACGTCCTGAAAGCATCTCTGAGACACACTTAAGTGGTTGTGCTTTCGCTACGTTGTCCCCCACTTGAAGAGGGATGCCTGTGTTGCGCCCGAAACGTCGTGATTTAATTTAGTTGTTTTCATGTATTTGATTTTATTTTTTTACCTACGTGACTTTACCGAAAAGAAACCAAAGAGTATGAATACTTGCAGTCACGAAAGCTTCAAATCAAGGGGGCCGTGAACTATCGTCGTTTTATCGGTGCGAGACGTACCCAGTAGACATTCTAACGTTGCGCCAAATGTTCCGCCAAAAAGCCGGTCAAACGTTTTGCTGGGCAGAGGCTTCGAAACAAAGCCACGTTTTTTTCTTTCTCTCTTCAATCCCTCTCCATTATTGTCGTGGAGAATCTGTATATGGGTCACTCTGCAGACGGGCGTAGTCGAGCAGATGCTGTTTATGACGAGTTAACGCTTCTCGCAAGATGACGACGCGAGTGACACGCGGGATTCTGTGTACAAAGATACAAAGATCCCCCGTATAGCCTCATCAGACTGTAGGGGCAAGTGCTGTTAGCGAGCACCTATGAAGGCCGGAACGGTACACGAGGGGGTGGGTGGCCAGCACCACGCCCGACCGCCTTTGTCTCCCCAGTGGCGATGTTTACACACCGCACCAGGTACTCATTTAAGGCTGAGTCGACCTAGGGGAGGCCCAGGACCGGTTCAGATAATCGTCACTGGTGTTAGCCGTGAGCGGGAATCGAACCCGGGTCACCAGGTTCGTAGCGCAGCGCGCTAACCGCTACACCCACCGCTCCCCTACACACACGCGCACGCGTTTCGTGCGTGTACTGTCTGTGCACCGCATTGTGTGGCATCACGTGAAGCTGTAGGAAGAACCACGCACAAACGGACATCTGCACTTGTAAAGCAAACGCGTAATCACACACACGGACACACGTATATAGAAATATTTCACACCATCACAGAAAGGAAATTGAAGCCGTAATCCATGTACGGTAGTTTGGTAGTTTTTTTTTTTGGCAGAAGGCTGCCTAACTGCCGCATCTGTATATTCCAGTCAGAGCCGTCCATAGCGGAAGATCTGTGACCTGGAGCCAACCCCACCGTGCCTCCCCACCGCTCTCCCCCAAACGCCTTCGAATTAAACCGGGGAGCATCACATGTGATACCGTGACATTGGAGCGTGGGCCCCCCCCCCCCCCCCCCCGATTCGCCGTGCACCCTAAGGGCACGGCTCACGATTCCGGCGTTCAACTTCGATCGAAATCGGGGACGCTGCCACGTTGGTGTAACAACGGCGAGCGCCGCTGGAACTTGCAAATCCAGAGGTCGCCGGGTCCGACCCTGTCTGCCGCTGCGGCGTTTGAAACGACGGCGCGAGTTCCATGAATCGCCGTCTTCCCCCCCCGCCCCCCCCCCAGCAGTATAAATCAGCACAACACAGTGCGAGTGGACCGGCAGGTCACACGTGGTGGGGGTCAAGTGTGTGTACTCTCACCCCTTCCAACAACGTCTCTATAGGGGCCCCTATAGCGGGGAGGGGGGACCCTTTACGCCAGCAGTGGCATGAGCGAGCAGTTGCTTGCTTCCTGCGCCTTTGCCTCTAGTTTCGATTTGTTAAATGAAATGCGTCTTTAATTGCACATTGCGTAATGTTGTACATTATGCAATGTACAATACGAATTAGCGAGTGCTCCACGTACGAATAGCAATGGTAATAATCATCATCGGTCATTGCTTATCCACTGCTCGATGAAGGCCTCAATGTGGTCGCCCATCCAAGCAACATCCAGGCTCAAAATCTGCTTAGCTTTTGAGATCTAATGGAGATCAGGCACATTCCAGAGTAACGTGGAATTTCCACCCACGCTCGAGCGACACTTGACACACGGCCACGGTGATAGTTAGCCGGCACGTACGACGCTGGCCAACGCTGCGATCCCGTACGACTAACGCCCAGCCCCGGTCAATCCACTGCTGGATCACAGCATCCCTCATCAGTAGCAGCAGAGGCCGAGCATTCCGTCCGTGTAAAATACTTCATAGCCACTGCTTGTGGGGGGAGGGGGGGGTGGGGAGGGGCGGAGGCCTTCATCCAGCAGTGGATCGATCACGGCTGACGACGACGGTGGTGTCAGAAAAAGACGTTGAACGTGAAGACACCGCGAGCTGTCGGTTGGAACTCACCTCGACGGTTCCTCTCGAATCGCTTCGAAATGAACTTCAGCGCGAATCCAGCCGCATTGAGATGAGCAGTGGGTCGGTCCGTCAGTCCATGCGCCGTCCACCAATCGGAGACCTCTTCTCAGACTCTGTGCCAGCCTGGGCACAAAGAAAACACGTACATGTGACCGCCTGCTCTAATGAAGAGCCGCGAGCCAGTGTTGGATATTTCACAAAGTGTTACTCGTTTTTATCGACCCCGCAGTGATGATGGGCTGAATCAACCTCCCCCACCCGCCTCCCCCAAAACCAGGAGTTGAACTCTGCTGATCAGCCACCCGGTCGGTTAATATTACGACAGTTTCGTGGTCCTCAATGATAACTTATCCTCCAGTACTCAGGGGTTGTTCCTCGTTCTGCCTTTGGTTCTCAAATTACAGGCACAACGATTGACATGGATATTTCAATACATCGTTCAGCGCTATTAGCATGATAACGATGATAACATGAACCGCATTCTTCAGGTTATAAGATGTACTTTTTTTCCCCCCTTCTAGTTTACAGCAAAAGTTGGGAGTGCGTCTTGAATATAAGTTATATAACCCAGAGAGTGTGTGTGTGTGAGAGAGAGAGCATGAGACCAGATTTATGATGGTGTGGGTCTTACTTTCTGGAGCGTCTTATACTGTGATCTAAAGTGTGGCGAGCAATATTGTGGAGGGCGGCGTCTTTGATTAACTCGATATTTGTAAAATTACAATGACGATTATGATTCCAGAGTTTGTCGCTGTTTTGTGACTCTGCCATCCCTCAATGAAAGGCTGTCTGGCTATCGAGCAATCACATTCAGTGTTCTGCCTCCTCGCTGGGTTAGGGCAGGGTCACACTCACACTTTCTCTCGAGCAATTCACGGTGCATCGTGAGAAAGGGAAGGAGATATGGTGTCGCAGGTCTGCTGTTGTTGATGTTCAACCTCGCCCTGCCACTCTCGCATCTCGATCTATAAGCGGAACGGCAATTTAATTCCAATCGATCAATAGCACTCCGATTGATTTCATACATAGGCCGTCACGGCCGACATCATAATTCACCGTTGGTTGCGTTTGCGACAGATCATGTAGGTATGATGTCATTTGGAGTTATTGACATTATATAGCTCTAAGTAGCAAAGCTAAACTATTTAAAATATTTTTATTTTATCAGGTAAGGCCTACTAAGCTATGTAGCTCTTTTTCAGAAGCGACCTGGCCACAAATGATAGCTCAACGAAGCGGCGTATCGCGTGGAAATGTACTGCAGCAAAATGCTCTGAACGCACGTTGCTTCTAAATGTTTCGCGAAAACCCGGAGGATCCGGAAAAAAACCCACGTGACCAGGGGGAGAGAACATGCAGACTCCAAATATACAGGCATCGGGGTCGGTATTAAACCCACGACCTCCCGCACACCAGGCGAGGTCGTTTACATCTCTCGCCACCGCTGCGGCCAACTGTGGTACCCGTGGCTACACCACAGGAAGGGGAGGAGAGTCAAGGATGTAAAGACAAAGGAACGGCAATACGGAAGAGAGAAGAATGGGAAATCGGGAGGAAAATGACCGAAAAAGGAGCGGAGAAACGGCAGCAGAGAGGGGTCAGGAGAGGTGAGGATAGGAAGGTGCCACAGCAGGGCCTCGACGCTGCTTCTGTTTTCAAAGGGGGCGGATTCAGAGTGGTGGGGGTGGAGACTCGTGATCTACGGGAGGACCCAGCTGATGGAGATAGATATATTGACCAATCACCGTACCTACACGGATCTAAACCAATTTTTAATTAGCTGTATGATTATTGCCTTGGGGTCATTGTGATAATGATAACATAATGGAAAGCTTCATTCAGCAGTGGACTTACCATGGCTTGATGAGTAATACAATAATAATAATACAACGGTAATAACAGACGTGGATTACAGACAAAAAAACATTGATACATATCCGCGCAACTAAACGCAATAGCGGGTGATGTAGCAATGCTGTGCGGCAAAGTTGAACACGTCCATGGCATCGGATGCAGTCAAACGCAACAACCGTAACGTCCGGATTATAAGACGCGTCGGGAAATTAAGACCACAAACTTGTTCCCCGGTGTCGATAAAATTACAAAAATCTAGCCACGCACGCGGCTACACGGATTATACGACGCACCCCCAACTCTTGATTTAAAATGCAGCAAAGTGAATCTTGTAATGCGATGAATACAGTGAATGTAACTTGAATGGGCTCTACAGACTAAAGCATGCCTGTCAACCCACACGGTTTACCCCGTGTTCTTGTGCAGGGAAATTGAGTTTCCAGGTCCGTACGGAGTACAGACGTTTCAATACGGTCAACAACACAATGTGTCTATTTTTCTTCTTGGTTCTTTCGGTAAAGTCACGTAGAAGGGAAGTAATAAAATAATAAAAATAAAACATAATAAAATAATTATCACGACGTTTCGGCCACAACGCAAGCAGCCGTCCTCAGGTCTGTCGAGGCCGAAACGTCGTGAGAATTATTTTATGATGTTTTATTTTTATTATTTTATTATTTCCCTTCTACGTGACTTTACCGAAATAACCAAGAAGATGAATCCCTGCAGTCACGAAAGCTTTACATGGAAATGTCTATTTTGTTTGTGTGTTTCTCCCTTGTGATGTGACTTTGTAGGATGAACGTTGATATTCATAAGTGGCACGGGGTGACCAATAAGGTCTGAATTGAATCTGCAATAAGGTATGGCACAAGTATGATGAAGGCAAATATGCCGCTCATAACCCAACGACTTAACACAACAAGATAAAACTTCTTAAGCAGCGATCGTAAATCATGTCGATTTTCAACAGCAGAACTGTAACACGCGTTTATATGAATGCTCGACTCGAGAAACTGCACCGTGAACTTGCCACGTACCACCGATAAGCAGAAGTAGAAACAGGCACGGGCGAATATCAATTACACATTTGCGAGGAGCGGTGGCGCAGCGGTTAGCGCGCCGCAGCTCTGAAACCGGCGGCTAACATCAATGGCGAGTGACATTTGACCCCCGTCTTGGGCCTCTGCCCCCCCCCCCACCACCACCAACACCTCTCACCAAACCTGCACTAGACCAGAGTGGTGAAGTATGGTCAACCAAACAGCAGCGGTTGATTGACAAACAGGGCTGGGAACTAAATATTCCCTATCACATTCTTGGTTCTTTCGTTAAAGTCACGTAGAAGGGAAATAAAAAATGAAAAAATATCAAACAATAAACATGTCTTTTTTTATTATTTCCCTTCTACATGACTTTACCAAAAGAACCAAGATTATGAATCCCTGCAATCACGAAAGCTTTAAATCAAAATCCCCTATCACGTCGATTATTGTATTGCATACGTGCACGTGTATCGACGCACAAACTCAACAGGTATATTTTACAATCATAACAATTGTTTTCAAAAGCAGAATACTACTAATTTCACACTTACGGAGCAAGTAACTAACAGAGTATACACACAGTCCCGGGTATTGTGATGCTTTGCTCTCCAACGCCGTAAATAATCCAGCAGTGAATCGACCCTGTCAGTGTAGAGAGCGACCCGACACAGCCAATGTACACTCGTGGTGCGGTGTGTTTAGTGTGGTTATAAATAGCTGGCTATATAGTTCGTCATGTGTATACACTAACTAATAATACATTACTTAGATACTGAACGAGTGTTTTTTTTTCTAGCTAAAGCAGTCTGTGACTACACAAACTATTGTTCGAAGCAGTGTAAACCGACTGATACACCGTGCGAAAATAGTGTCACTAAATGAAATTGTAGCAAGGCATGAACGGGAGTGATGTTCTTACTTCCATATAACTATACACCGTCACGATAACACACACAGCAACAATACAATGTATTTAGCATATATATAAACGCAACTGCATTGTGAAGATTTATGTACGCGTGTCAATGTACTATGTAGAATTGCACATGCATACAACTGCATGGTTTGACACCATATATCTCATATATATACACACACACATGAGTGCACTTCACATGATTACACACTATACCATTCAGCACACATATACCCATCAATATACTACAGCGGGTAAAATGTATGTGCACATCAATACAAGGATTGTGTTGGCACAACACACAACTGCATGCGAAAGACGCTCTAATACGCATTATCCATCAAAGGTGCCAGACAGTCTAACACACGTCCTATACATTAACACAAAGACACTACTATATCTACTGCAGGCAGATAACAAGCAACCCAAATATCCACAAACCACACGCGCACACACACAACTACAACTACACAGCTGTTCTAAGTGCAGGAAATAGCATTCGTAACACGCGTGCGTCATACCACAGCAGTAGGAAGCGATGTGTGAACGCGCACTCACAAACAGCCATAGCACAGCACACAGCAAACAACACTCGGACGGACACACACACATCGACAGCCACAGACATTGACAAGTACCATCATCATCATGCTGCTGCTGCTGTTGTTGTTGTTGTTGATGATTGTGACGGGGCTGGCTGGGTGGTGGGGGAAGACACGCAACTCAGCATTTGCCCAGTCCCGAAACAGGAGAAGAATCCACAGCCACAGCTCTTAGCTATTTTTACCGACAGAGTGAGAGAGAGCAGCAGCAGCAGTGGGAGGGAGGGAGATGGGGAGGTTCGAAGGGAGATTTGAGAGTGTGGGAGGGGACAAGGAGGCATGGCACTCTAGGGGATATAGGAGGAGTCAGGGTAAGAGGGTGGAATAGGTCTTGCGTTACCCAGGGGGCCCAAGACTACCTTCTTTTTTTTAAATACTTCCGACAGCCACGCATAGCAAGAGACAAATCTTTTTCGTGTAGGCTACACAGCATGTTTGAGGCTAGTGCTGTGAGCGAGGATTTGTTTAGATGGGACTGGTGGTCAGTATCACGCCCGGCCGCCTTTCTCTCTCTCTCCCCCCCCCCTCCTCCTCCTCCCCCTCCCTCCGTCCAGTGGTGATGTCTGGTTGCAGGTTGGTAAACAAATTTAAGGTTGAGCCGACCTAGGGGAGGCCCGGGACCGGGCGCAGTGTGCGACACGCACACACACAAAGTCGCCCGAGGTATTTAAACAAAAACTAAATATATACAATTAATAATCTTGTGATCTACATTTATTTTAACGTTGTTTTTGTACACGAGCGTATTGCTCTCTGTTTCATTTTTGCCCAAAATAATTGTGTAGCGCCCGGCGTCAATGTTATCGCGAAAGGTGTCCGATAAAAAATAAATATTGAAGATGTATTGATTTTAGAAGAGCAACAAATTTTAAAGGCGCAGCCCTGCAATTGCTAGCGACTGCTGGCAGAAGCGCCTCCACTCGATGTTTTTTTAGTTTTTGGCCTTCTCTTCCATGCTGGCCAAGACGTCTTTGAAGAGGTTTGAGTAACCTACATTTTAATCCACCACACGTGACCTACCGGTTGACTAACTGTAGTGACACCATGGGAACCTCATTTGCCAGTAAAAAATATGATAATTGTTTTTTTACCCTTCTATCTGGCATGACTCCTTGTAAAAAGGTGTCAGTTTTGTTGCCAGATAGAAGGGTAAAAAACCAATTATCAAAATAAATCTTATAACTGTAGTGACTTTAAAAACTCGCCAATTTTCAACTTCTGCGTCGGCAGTTCCAATTGAACCGATGACCTGTGGATCACATGCCCCAGTGTGCTGGAACCATTGCGCGTCATTGTCCACGATGTGCATGGCCCACCATTAATCGCATGCGCACAATCCATGGCAGATGCAGATACTCGATGCACAAGTGGGAGGGAAAAAAACCTAAAAACGCTCCAGTAGTTTGCGACTGTGGTCATCCAGAACAAGAGGCCGTACAAGATGTCCCATCCACGAACACGAAGGAGACATCGCAGCGATATAAAACTTCCGCTGCTCGTGTCTTTTGCACCTGAATGTCAAATCGTAGTTGTTGCTCTGCATCGACACCGGCAGCCGTACGGGAGACGAAAAAGAAGAAGATTGTCCAATAACCAAGAGAACGATGTTATGACTGTCGACTGAGTTGCAAATCGGCCCCATTGCTGCAGTGACGGAAAGAGACTGAGCCGCCGCGATAAAATGATAAACACCGTGACGTTGACAAAGGGTCACACGATGAATATTCCCACCCCTCCAGTAGCCGATCAGTGCGGACAAGGTGCTCGCAGCCAGCGATTAATCCCTCGTAAAACACGGGAACGTCGGCCCAACGTTTGGCCCAAAGGTTCCAACCACTTGTCAACTTCTGAACCGCGCGTGCCATGCGTCTAGCGGGTAAAGTATGTTCGAGTTTTGCGGTTTTTATTATTTTAACCAGGCGGGAATTCTCAAGACGCACAGATGTGGGTATCGTGTTGTAAGAGTGTGTCTGGGTCACCAACATCATTAGTGGTCGCCATCATATGAAGGTCGCATCTTTCTTTTTGGTTCTTTCGGTAAAGTCACGTAGAAGGGAAATAATAAAATAATAAAAGATAATAAAATAAGACAGCGTCTTTCCGACAGACCTGTTCTTCACCTGAGGACGGCTGCTTGCGTTGTGGCCGAAACGTCGTGAGAATTATTTTATTATGTTTTATTTTTATTATTTTATTTTTTCCCTTCTACGTAACGTTACCGAAAGAACCAAGAAGATGAATCACTGCAGCCACGAAAGCTTAAATCGAAATTTAAGGTCGCATCTGTTACAATTTCTCTGCCAATGTCCGTGTCACCGAAGCAATGTTTTACACTGCGCTTAATTGAGAACGGGGGAAGTCACAAAGTTAAGTAAAGCATAATTATTGTTTTTTTACCCTTTTATCTGGCAACAAAACTTACACCTTTTTTTACAAGGAGTCATGTTTGCATAGACCACAATACCTGCAGTCGTAATGCAAACAAAAAACATAACTCTGATAATGTATGCACTGTCCTTGAAGTTGTCAGTTTTGTTGCCACATAAAAGGGTAAAAAAAACAATTCTCATATTTTTTCTTCTGGCAAATGAGGTTCCAATGGTTTAAGTAAAGCAGTCAACAAACGTGAAAATACAACAAAGCTAAAACTTAAACAGAAATCTCGGAAAACATCTTGCAGGTAAAATAATCATCAGCAGCCAGGGTCGATCTACAGCTGGATGAAGGCCTCACCCCCCAAGTCAATGCCACCTCTCACGATCCCGCGATATAAATATTCAACCCGGCACCTGCATCCATGCTGGTTTCATCACTCCATCTCCTCGTGTCGACTTACTCTCCCGGGCGCGTTCCATCCCTTGGGCTGCCACTCAGTCATTAGTCTTGACCGTTGCCCGCACAATGCCCCCTCCTATCCGTGACGCGCCCTGCCTCGCCTGTGCACACTTAAACTCTCTTAACAGTTGGAAGGATTCATCTTCTTGGTTCTTTCGGTAAAGTCACGTAGAATGGAAGTAATAAAATAATAAAAATAAAACATAATAAAAGAATGATTTTATTTTTATAATTTTATTATTTCCATTCTACGTGACTTTACCGAAAGAACCAAGAAGATGAATCCCTGCAGTCACGAAAGCTTTAAGTTGGATGGATGTCGTGAACCCGCGCCTGTTGTCTCACCCACGTGCACCTCTTTCCGTCTCCCTGTGTATACCACCGAGGCATGCATCTCCTGCACGCTTCTTTGCTTTTTGTTCCAATATTTTGGTTCAGCGTCGCGTTACTGAACGCCGTGCACTGCAACACCAGGTTGCACGCTCCAAGAGGAAGATGAAAAAAAAACAGAATTTCCAAGTGGGAGATTGGGGGGTTGGGACGTCGTGAGTGGTGTGGCGGGGGGGGGGGCACGGGGTTGACGGGGGGCAATGGGAGGTGTGATGGGATACGCACTGATCAATCTTGTTTTTAAATCATAGACTTTCGATGATCGCACGAAAACTGCCATGCACTGCAATAAGTTACGCCGATGTCCGCTGCTCTGATGTTGTGTTGTCGGCCGCTTGGGATTCTGCCATCCCCGTGCGGTGTTTGCGAGGTATCTCTTAGTCTCGCAGACGAGCCTCATGTCTCTCTCTCTTTCTCTCTGGGTGCTCCAATTTCCTCCCACGTGCAAAAAAGCTAAAAATAGCAAACGACGAAAAATCCACGGCAGGGCCCTCCCGAAAGAGGGTCTTTAGATTCGGCAACGCTTCCCGTGACGGAGAAAGCGGATCAATGTCCCATTAAGGGCGATTGTGCCAGGCTAGGTGCACAACTGGAAAACGCATCAGAGGGCAGTTGTTCAAGGCGGGGCCGGGATTGAAATGGGTGAATAGAGCGACCACGAGCCGGGTAGGAGTGTTTTTGTAAAATAATGAAAAATTTAATTGCAACGTGTCTCAAGCAGACGCTAGTTAGCACGGGGCACTGACAAAGAAAAGTGTCCAACGAGGCATGGAGACGTACATGCTCGGAATTGCACGGCTGCAACGCAAGTTAGGACCTCCGATTAGCACGGTTGGCTACGTACGGTGCAAACAAAGTTCTACATACATACACACACACACATACGTGAAGACGACTTCATTACTGCTAGGAATGTAAGTGGGCTTTGAAAGGACACGTGACAGAAACAAAGGCGTGATGGCCGGTGGTCGAGACTAAACATGGAGTGTGGCAGCCAAGGTGGGAGGAGGTGCCCGGGGGTGGATTGTTACATCGGTGGACTGTGACAAGTGGCGACGGCTCGCGGGGAGGGCGATGCCTTCATCCAGCAGTGGAACGATCATGGCTGCTGACAATGATGAATGCAACGCACCGCACAAGTTTGCTTGGCATGTGTAGCGTTGCTCGGCGTTGCTGTATTGAGGGCAAGAACCAGCTGCTATGCCCGCTTCACTTGCCCCGAGGCCTCCCTCCAACTTTTGACGGAAGCACTCCACTTTATTTAGAAGAGAGGAGAGAGAAACCTGCAAATGAATCGAAACTTTATCGTTTTTGTTCGCAGCCCAGCCAGAATTCTCACAATGTCCGCTGCCACGGAGGTGATAATTGTATTTTTCACGGAGGCAGCTCGACTCAGCGGGCCATCTCTCGTGATGAGTAATATTTGGCAAGGGCCTCGCGAAACTCCAGCACTGTGTATTTTACCACCGCCAATATTACATTATTTTTTTTTCCTTCTTCCTTCTACTTTTCGCTGCTAGTTCTGTATTTTTTTTTATTCCGTAACTTCTAACTTTTTTTTCGCCGGTTTCGACAACGTCTCAAAGACGCTATTGTTACGTATCGAGACACGCCGTCTGAACCGATCCAGAGTTGAGTTCGTCTTGTTTTGGATCGATACTGTTGGATGTATGCACTACCGTTTGTGACTGATGGGTCGTAGAAGAAATACTTTTATTTATGTTTTTTTTTATCTGGATAGACTAATACACGAAGAAGACATTGTCTGGTGAACTATTTGAGTTATTTATATTCTCCACAATGACGCCAATGATTATATTCTAACATTTGGGTCAGCCCAAACGGTTTGATTTTCATAAACAAACAACTCAGTGGCCAGCGAGTTGAGAGGCTTGGGGAGGACACACGTCACAGCCAGAAGGGATAGTGACCGGTGGTCGACACTAATGAAGGATTGGCAGCCAAAGACAAGAGGGAGAAATGAAATCATCTCCTGTTGCAGATTATATAAGATGGGGTGGGGGGCGGAGGCCGACATCCAGCAGCGGATTGGTCATGGCTGACGATGACGATGAAATTTGGTGAAATGGTGAATTCCAAAAAAAACTAAAAAATATGTTCATGTAACTGTAGCCCTAAAGTAGATTTTTGTTCGACTATGTTGGTTTCTTCAGTTTTACCAATTAACTCGTTTCGTGGAAAATTACTAAATCGCCTTTGTGCTTCGCTCGGGTTTTAAGTGTTCCACACAGAGACCGCTGGAGGCCAGAACGACGCACGAGAGAGTGGGGTGCCTAGCACAGTGCCCGGCCGCCTTTGTCTCCCCAGTAGCACTAGGTCCTCGTTCTGAGGCTGAGTCGACCTAGGGGGAGGCCAGAACGACGCATACACGTGTTGTGTAACAGTACTTGCGCGCACAACCTTGATAACACGCGGTGTGCAACCAGCCAATGTCACAGTCATAAGTCATTTTCACAAAACGAGTGTTTACACACGTGTGAATAACGTACACCTGTGTGTGAATTCACGCCTGTTTCAATATGCACACGCGTCTTTATGGAAGTGCCAATGCACGCGTGCATGTATATCGGTGCATTTTTGTATACTGTGTACGGCGGAGCGGTGGTGCAGCGGTTAGTGCACTGCGCTACGAAACCCGCTCACGACCAACCAGCATCAGCGACGATTATCTGAAGCGGTCCTTGGCCCTCTCCTCGGTCGACTCAGCCTCAAAGAAAAAAATAGTTACTGTGCCTGGTGCGGTGTGTAAACATAGACCACTAGGGAGACAAAGGCGGCCGGGCGTGATGCTGGTCACCCCACCCTCTCGTATGCCGTGCCGGCTTCCATTGGTTCTAATCGCTAACAGCACTTGCCCCAACAGTCTGGTAAAGACTATACGGGGGATCTTTGTCTTTGTTCATACATACACAGCGGCTCGCGCACTGCGCTACGAATCCGGCCATCCGGGTTCAATCTCCGCTCTCAGCCAACATCGGTGGCTTGACATCTTAAACGGTGGCGGTTCTGTGCCTCCTCTAGATCGACTCAGCCTTAAATGTTAATATCTAGTGCAGTGTGACAAAGGCGACCGTGAATATGCTTGGCCACCGACTTTCTCGTGGGCCTTACTTTGCCTTGAATTGCTGATCGCTAACTCCCCTAGCCCCTCTATATGTACTCAACACAGTATGTGTATACGCACGTGTAGACGGCACATGTATGGGTGCCACGGTGGCGAAATGTTAACTACCTCTCCTGGTCTACAGGAGGTCGCGGGTTCGAGCCCGACCCTGACGCCTGCTGTGTATTTGTAGTTTGCGCGTCTCTCTCCCGCGTGGTCGCGTCGATTTTTCTCCGGGTCCTCCGGTTGTTTCCCTCCACATTTAGAATCAACATCGCAACGCGTTCAGAGTATGTGTCTGCTGCTATAAATGTCCACACGATGATAAGCCACTTCGTTGAGCTATCATTTATGGCCAGGTCGCTTCTGAACAAGAGCTACTATATAGCCCAGTGGGCCTTACCTGGTAAAATAAAAGAAAAAAGTGTTTTTATATAGTTTATTACGTGCGCGCACACACACATTACGTTATTTATTTGTGTCACTCTTCGCCAATGGGCCACGCCAACAGTGGCTGTTTTTTTTATACCCCCACCACCACCATTCGGACCCTTGTAGAAAGAAAATGTTTGATAAATTAGATGTTGATTCGTGTCCGAGACGTACCCATGCATTTACTGGCACTGCTGTGAAACTCTCCGCTCCTGCGTGCAACGTATACCACCCATGATTTATGTCCGTGCAAAAAAAAAATTCGCCACTCCCTTTCATATATTTGTTACATTTTAGAAATACTTTCCGACCGCAATTATTTTGAATGCTCGGATGAATATTCCAATTGTATTTATTTGTTATTTCAAATCGAACTGCACGCCGGCCGCTATACGCTGTCGTCATCATCATGCCGTGGTCAATCCACTCCTGGATGAAAGCCCTCTCTCCTCTCATGCGCAGGCCATCGCTACATCACTCGGTGCTGCGATGGAATAACTGCGAAGCCGAGTCGAACGGCTGGTCTCGCGTGTTGGTGGAGTAAAGTGCCAGTCCTCCCACCTCTTCCAAGACGTCTGGCCATCGTGGAAGAGTAGGCCAAATACTGTTACTCTCAAGAGGGGCCCTTTAGAGCGCCCTATATCGGATGTCCCTTACGATTGCGGTGGTTTGATCCAGACATTGCAGGGATGTGCCTTGCATTGACCAGCGTGGCGAAGTATGGCAAGATTATCCCCCACATTTCACGATTTAAAATTCAATAAGCTATCCTTTGTGATAGCCAGGTGGCTTTTAAAAAAGAGCCATACAACTCAGTGGGCCCTTACCTGGTCAAAACAAATAGTTTAAATAGTTTAGTTTGGCTACTTATAATGTCAATAACTCTCAATTGACATCATTCCTACATGATCTGCCCCAAAAGCAACCAACGGTGAATCATGATGTCGCTCGTGACGGCCTACCTATGAAGTCATCCGGAGTGCTATTGATCTATTGAAAATAAATTAACTGGTAAAAATAAAATAGTTTTCAATAGTTTAGTTTCACACTAGCGGATGCAGAGACCGGGCGAGGCACGGTTCCCTGCGGCCTTGCTGCTGTTTGCTACCCACGGCATCCGTTTCACTCGGCCCGTGTCCACACGAGGTCCCGGTATCATATTGGAGGTGTCCGCCGACGATGTTTAGTGATTCGTGCGTTCGTCGCTGCAAGCGTCTCAGCCGCACGGACCGGGCTCCTCGACTTGCCGTGGTGGGGATTGTCGACAACATCTATCTGAAAGTCCGATTCGCTCCTCGGTCACGAGGTGGTTCCCCGTTGAAGGCTTTCGCGACCAATATTCTCCATCACGAATGGGGTTTATTTTTTTTGGGGGGGTGGGTGGAGCTGGAGTGTTAGATCGTGTAAATATCATTGTGTCGTTAAACCCCGCCGCCACCCGACGCAGCCAATTGGATGGTTCCCCAGCTCTGCGGTGTGCAGCCTCTTTGCCGTGTGACCTGGTCGGGACACCTGCGCATGGAAAACCAACATTGCGCTGCATCTCGTCAACTCTCGATTAGTATCTGGGGTAAATCGAGCGCGAAATATAAAAAAAAACTACAACAGAGAACACTGAATAACGCAAATTTGGGACGACACAATGGCGGTGCTTAGCTATGTACCCGGTGGGATGTATTCGGTGTATGGGATGAGCCGTGTGATTGTATTAGCTTCTCTCAAGTAATCAGTCATCCTTGTTTGGTCACCCGAGTCACAAGCGAAGAGGCGGTTTATTAATAGCCACGGCGCACACGCGCGTCGAAGCCACGGACAAGCGCTGGAATAATACCGCCACGACCAGGGGATTCGTTTGTCACTCGGCGAGGTCTCCATTCCCGAACGCTGTTTGGGAGGAGTTGGGAGTATGGAATTACACTGGTCAACACACTTTTTCTGGCATAAGATATTCCAACGGGTTGAAGGCAATTTTGGCGATGCTGATTCCAAATCTGGCATCAGTTTTTGTCTATCACGTCAGGTTTTCGAGATATCAAATATTGCATTTTCAATAAAAACTGCGGAAGAAAAATATTAAATAAATGTGGATATCTGCATAAAATGATATTATAAACACACTATCCTAAAAAGACAGCAGCATAGTTTAACACTAAAGCAGTCATTGACTCGCAACAACTTGCAATCATAAGTGACAGAGTTAATTTCGGGAAAAATCAATGAAAATGGGGTATGCCGATAGCATACAAATGAGATGTGATAGAGCAAATCTGAGATCAGATTTGGAATCAGCACCCCGAAATTAGTCTAAAACAGCTGCAAAAGTCCAGGCCAGAAAAAAATGTTTTTTTGTTGTTTGACCACTGTTATCAACGTTCGGGCACCACCACTGGAGTGCACACAAGGTCAAGTCAGTTCATCTCGGGGTTAAGGTCCACGTGGGCCTTAAGGAGGTCATTTTCATAACAGTGACCCGGCCAGAACGGCCGATGCGATGGATGGTGGCGAGCGCGGTACACGCGGCGGCGTCGATCAAAAAGCTGGGCAATGTTGTTAACGTGACTAAGATATCACGATAATATAACAGCAAAAAGCTGTGTGCGATGGAAATCCGGTGAGCGATCCAAAAAAATTGCATTATACGTAACACTTGTTAGAGAAACTCACCTGAGCATTTCACATGGAAATTATAACAACCATAATTGCAATCAATAATCCCGTTTGACTGTACTCTCCTTATGTATTCATATAATCTTACGGACAGATTTATACGGGGGATATGCTTGCGGATAAGATTTCAATCAAAGGGAGAAACGCAACTTAGAAGCACGTGTAGTTTAAAAAAAACAACCATCCAATAGTATCGAATAGTAAAGATGCAAAGACTCTCTCTTGCCTCGTTCAATCTTGTGCCACACTGCCCCCGCCTGGCTATCTGCGGCATCCCATCCTCGCCTGGTTCGCCAACCTCGCCCCCCTTATAGCGCACAAAGGAATACAGGGTTGGAGTTGGGGGGGGTGAGGTGACTCTGTAAGTATTTCAGGGGGGCTTACGGCCGCGCGGCATGGATACTGTGCAGGAGCAATTTCGAAACAGCGACAAAAAAACACACACAAAACACGAATACACAACAATGCATAATAGAGGGGTTTTTGTTGGGTTAGATCGCGTAAATATGAATGTGTCGTTAAACCCGCCACCACCGGACACAGCAAAGTAGTAAGGTTTGTCACGTAAACATAACCTGGCCATTCGTTACTAGTTACAGCACACCGGTGTGTTGGAGTGTAAACCCACAACATTTACAATTCGAGTACGACGTTTCGCCAGTAATTACAACTAGCATCATCAGGCGACAGCCAGATTTGTGAAACGCACGCACGCCTGTCACAAACACACACGACTGTAGGTATTGTACGCTTATCAACTAGTTACTAACAAGTTTATATCGACCATGACGTCGGCACACGATGGCCCTACTCTTGAAAATAACGTCATGGGATCTTTAACATCCACTGCGAGTGGTGCAGTCGGCGCGTAGTGCAGTTGTTGTTGTTACGGCCAATACTGCAGACACCGCAGCATTAAACCAGGGCGACCGCTAGGTTCGAACCGTGAAAGTTCTGCTGCAATGTAAATCCGAATCTTTATTTATCCCTGGAAGAAATCCGATGAGCTATGAAGCTTTTTTTTTTACAGATGGGTGGGTTTAGAAAGCTACAACGACAAACACAAAACAATAAAAACAACGATAGGAGTGTAAAGTATAGGAACGATGACAACAAGCGGACCAAAGTGTTCCCACTAGGCCATGTCATCATCGCTGGGGGACTGTTGTCATCCAGAAAGAACCGTACAACATATAACGACGCAATGCCCCGGTCCACAAACACGACGGAGAGACAAACCACGGCAGTGGATGCGGTTGCCCGATGCACACACGGAAAAAATTAACCCGTAAAAACAAAGTTTTTCACTATAAATACTTTATATGCGTGTTCAATGGGCCACAACCCAGCCCACATTGGTCTTTGAAACGGGCGGCTAGAGTCCTCTCGTCCTCTGGCTTGAGCTGGCTGCCACCTATGGGTCAGATGATTGCCTGCCACCATTAAGCAATTGGTAATTAAATATTTTAAAAAAAAATCCTAAAAAGTGTAAAATTTTGGAAAAATTTTTTCACGAAAATTAATTGTCACGCACAACGAGTCTGTGTGCAAAATGTCAGCTCGATTGGATCACGGGAAGTGGGTTAAAAAACGACCGAAAGATTTGCACGGTCGTAAGCGCGCAAGCAAGCAAGCAAGTGAACTTAATATAAAGGATTTAAAAAATAAGAACTCTCCAGTCGTGTGCGACTGTGGTCATCCAGAACGGACCGTAACAACATGCCCGGCCCACAAGGACGAATGAGACATCACAGCAATAACGCTTCGCTACTGCTGCTGACGTGACCTTCCTGAATGTGAAACTGTAGTTGTTGATCCTACATCTACATCAGCCGTATGACAACCACAACAACAAGAAGACTGGCTGTTGTCTTTTTTTAAATCCTTTATATTAAGTTCGCTTGCTTGCTTGCTTAGGACCGTGCAAATCTTTCGGTCGTTTTTATCCCACTTCCCGTGATCCAATCGAGCTGACATTTTCCACGCAGACTCGTTGTGCGTGACAATTAATGTTCGTGAAAAAATTTTCCCAAAATTTTACACTTTTTAGGACAAAAATATTATATTTAATTACCAATTGCTTAATGCTGCCATGCAATCATCTGACCCATAGGTGGCAGCCATCTCAAGCCAGAGGACGAGAGGACTCTAGCCGCCACGCATATAAAGGATTTATAGTGAAAAACTTTGCTTTTACGGGTTATACTTGTATACTTCCATCGAGAAGCTCCTGGAGCCAGGCGGGATGAGCGCTCACCTCCGACGGAAACGCAAGCACGGGTGGGCACACAACAGACAAAGATCCCCCGTGTAACCTTTGACAGGCTGATGGGGCAAGTGCTGCGAGCGAGCAGCACCTATGAAGGCCGTCACGGCACACGAGTTGGTGGGTGGCCAGCGCCAAGCAAGCTCAGCCGACCGCCTTTGTCTCCCCCGGTACTGATTGTTGTTGCACACCGCACTAGGTACTCATTGAAGGCTGGGCTCGACCTAGAGGAGGCCCAGAGACAGGTTCGGATGTTCGTCAACGATATTCGGCTGTGTGCGAGTGGAGAATCGACCTCGGGTCCGCCGGGTTCGTACGAGCAGTGCGCTAACCGCTGCGCCACCGCTCCCCCTCCACCCCACAACGGGCGGGTGCAACATAATCGCGAGTTATTCTTTCGGTAAAGTCACGAAGAAATAAATTAATTTAAATACAATTAAATACTAATATTATTTTGTTCTTTCGGTAAAGTTAAATAGAAATAAATTAATTTAAATAAAATTAAATACTAACATTCTTTGGTTCTTTTGGTAAAGTTACGTAGAAATAAATAAATTTAAATAAAATTAAACAATAATATTCCTTGGTTCTTTCGGTAAAGTCACATAGAAATAAGTTAATATAATTTTTTTTTTATTTGGTTCTTTCGGTAAAGCCACGTAGAAAGCAATGACATTAAATAAGAATTTATTTCTACGTGAAAGAACCAAATAATAATTCCTGCAGTTACGAAAGCTTCGAGTCTCGTTTTAACGCGAGTGTTAAAGAAGCCACCTCCACCAAACCCATCGCCGCCTGTTGCTTTACGCACGCCACGTGTTGGTCACAGTGACACGCGGCGCCAATGTTGTCGTGCTTTCTATTTTATATTCTCTGTTGATGTACTCCCCGCTCGTTGGTCAGAGTGGCACGCGGTGCTAAATGTTGTTACGCTTTTATTTTATTTTGTCTTGTTGCTCGATCTTCCATAGGCTGCGACGGGAGGTCGCTCATTCTAGATTTGAAGCTTTCGTGACTGCAAGGATTCATATTCGTAGGTTTTTTCGGTAAAGTCACGTAGGTAAAAAATTTAAATTAATAAAAGTAAAATTAAAATAAAATAAAAATCACGACGTTTCGGAGGCAACACAAGCTTCCGTCTTCAGGTGGAACCGTCACAATACGATAGCTGTATCAAGTGACAGAAATTCCAAGAAAAAGTATTTGTATATATACTGGTAGGCCCTGGATATTATTTTTGTGAGGTTCGGTGCGGCTGAAGCACGCTGTTAGGAATGAGCCTTTGTTGTGTAAACTAGGTGCGGATGATGTAAAGGTGCGTGTAAAATGAACTGAGCCTCATTGTTATGTAGAGATGATGCGGCTGAAATCGCTGCCAGGAAATGAGTCTTTGTTGTGTAGAATGGTCGCTCATTCTCCTCTGCTGCCGCTCAAAGAGTCTCGCAACGCCGCTTTCTCCGAGGCCATCCGTGCTGTCGACGCCAGATATTCGTATCGCCCGGGGGGGGGGGTGTCGGCCAACCTGCGGCTCTTTAAAGGGACCTGCTTCGTGACGTCCATTTATTAAGGACTCGGTCACCGTCTCGTATCTACCACGTGGCATTGCGGCTCTTGAAATATTGAGAGTTGAGTTTTTTTTTAAAGCGCATTTTGACAAAAAAATGGCTCATCTTGTTATTTTTGTTTGGCGACCTCCTGGTTATATCCCAATTGGGATTCACTTTGGCGAGGAGGGGAGGGGGGCGCATTTGAGTGTTTTACAAGATGTGGCCGACATTGAAGAGCGTTATCACAACGGATGTCACGCAAAAAAACTGGTTACCTAATGATAGCACCGTACAAATAAATCAAGTGGCGTCGTCAATGAACGGATTTATGAATTTAAACTCTGCCACACCTTGGCACCGTCACGCAAGTGGGAGAGAGAGAGAGCGAGAGAGAGAGGGCGAGAGAGAGAGGGCGAGAGAGAGAGGGCGCGCGGTTTTAATAGCACCGAGAACGGCCCGTTCTTCCGACGGGGGCAGCCGCTGCAAATTTCGAACCATAACGGCTTGGGGGGGGGGGGGGGGTCACGTAAGTGTCCCCCCCCCCCCCCCACGCCCGGTGGTGTGACGAAACCCGCTCCACCGAATTAGCGCCGCTTGGCTAACGAACGGTGCGAAAGAAGTTCAGCATTGCATACACTTATGGCACCTCCAAATAGTCTCAGCAATATATGTAATCGATTCTGAGCCTTGAGATACGATGTCGAGCACTTCTCGATTTTTTTTCTTCTTCTTGGTTCTTTCGGTAAAGTCACGTAGAATGGAAATAATAAAATAATAAAAATAAAACATGATAAAATAATTCTCACGACGTTTCGGCCACAACGCAAGCAGCCGTCTTCAGGTGGAGAACAGGTCTGAGAATTATTTTATTATGTTTTATTTTTATTATTTTATTATTTCCATTCTACCTGACTTTACCGAAAAAACCAAGAAGATGAATCCCTGCAGTCACGAAAGCTTTAAATCGAAATTTTTTTCTTCTTTTTTTTTGGAATCTGTTAAAATGCTGGACTTAAAACCAGGCACGGATTAACAGGACCGGGATTCTGGATTCCAGATTCCGTTAAGTGATGGACGAGGCAGCTGTTGCATGCCCGGTGCGCATCGGAGGGAGGCGAGCGGTCCGGGTGCCCGGCATGAACGATTATCCGCTTCGGGATTAGCGAGACTCCCCGCGCCAGGTGTGTATGCAGCGCGGGTCCGTAGTAAATCTGAATATAACTCAATTAATTCGCTCTTCTCTTCAATTATAGATCTCATAGCCTCCCTGTGGAGGGTGTAGCTGCCGGATGTGGGGAGTGTGGAAAATCCGGAGCGGATCACATGGTATTCCCGTTCACTAGCACTCCCTAAATGTTGCCATACTGCGCGAGTGCGTACAACTAGAACGTACGCGCAAAGCCCTTTCGTCAAGCCACTGCTATATGAGGACCCATTAGAAGACTTGTGGGTTGACGGGCTTAAGTGCGGGTTGGTGACCGCGGGGAGCGCGAGCGTGTTACAGTCCAAATGATGCACTTCGCTACACCGCTGTCAGTAGCGGATAACACCACGGCAAGCCTATAACACCTGTTACGCACGGTGGTCTCCCATCCGAGGGCGATCCAGGTTCAACCCCGCTTAGCCGCGCATCAGAGGGGATACGATGCCGATAACTCCGCACAGATGGACTCAGGAATCTCGCGCCGTGCTGTTATCTCCTGGCCGCCTTTGTAGGGATGTCGTCAAACGCCACCACGACATTGAAAGCTAATCGATTGTCTCCTCTAATCGCTAACTGTCTTTCGGTCAATGACAGTTTGACTTCATTGATAAATACAAACTGATTTAGGGTGATTAGCCCAAGTCGTGGGCATAGCTGCATTAGCTATAGTTCTGGGTAAATGCTATCCCCTTAGCACTAGCTCTGAAAAGATGATTTTACGTTATTTAATATTCGTGAAAAGATCTTTCTTTAAAAAAAAAAATTCCTCCCATGGTGTTCTTTCGGGATCACGGGAAGGTCAGCTGCATATTGGCGTGAACAAAAACCGAGCCTCTTCCTAATTAGACTGAGACCTCTTTAATTGCCCGTGAACACTGCACACACACACACGCGCGCGCGCGCTGACGATCCATCATCCGACATTCAAATACCAAAAAAAAACCCGTCATGTAGATAAACGTACAGTTAAATCGTCTCTATCATACAATGAATGATTGTGATGATGGGATATGCATCGTGCACTGCGCGATGGAGCCGGCACGCTGAGTTCGATTCCCGGGCCACGGCTAGCATCAGTGATGCGTGATATCTGAAGCGGCTTTCACCAACTCGCGTGGTGAAGTATGACTTCAAACAACCTCCATGACTGGACAAGGTGTGGGAAGAGGCACTCAACCAGCAGTGAGTTGACAAAGGCCTGAAAATTACCGTTATTAAAATAATAATAATAATACAAGCGCTATGTATTGCATTTTTAAATACACGTATCATAAATATACTGCAGCGTGCGCAGTGTATTTGGTGAAAGGTTTCAGGAGACGTGGTCGGCGGTGATGGTGGTGGTGTCGGCTCACGTATGCGCAGGGATGAGAGATGGTGGGACACAGCGTGGGTATTGCAGAGGGAGGGATGCATTTACATCGGGGCCTGGGGGAGGGAGGGAGGGAGGGGGATTCTTCCCCTGACCGATGACCGAATAGAAATCTCCGAAATACCATTGCCGAGCAGCCACACGTGACCACACACACCTCGGCATTGTTCAATAATAGCGGTGAAAATAACAACAGCAATGCCCGAACCGACCAACTATACAGACCCCCCCCCCCTCCCCCCCACCTTGAAGTGACAGGCGAGTTGAGCGCCACGGTAAAATTATGAACACAGGTGTTTGTTGCCAGGTCGAAAATATCCCCCCTCTAGTACCCGATAAGTGCGGCTAAGATGCTTGCGGCGACGGGGCGAGCGATGGGCTCGAGGAACCCAGAGGGCGCGGAGTGCGGCGAAGAAGGGGGGGGGGGCACGGTGGAGGAGACAGCTTCTGGGCAGCAGATAACTTAAGAAGAGGAGAGTGAACCAGTAGGAATGTCTGCGTCAAATGAAACCACTTAAGGACCGATCCCGTCCAATCACAGACAGGCACAATCAGGAGGCTGCTGTTTCAAACAAAGCAAATGCTTTACAACAACAACTGCCATTCGCCACTAAGTGGTGGTGACGTCACCACGACGCTTGTGCCAGGCCAAGTGCACCTTGAGGCTACCACGTGATGTGTCGAACGCCCGCTGGCAGGAGGTCACGGGGCAGACCCAGCAGGTGCCACGGGTCGACTGACCGAGATGACCGAGATGACTGGTAGCACACGATGCCACAGCCACTTTGCACCAACCACCCATGCAACCACAACCACCACTGACACAAAACCACCGACTGGCACTCCGCACGGATTAGTTGGTGGTGGTACAGGCTGCTGTGATGAAGCTGCTATGGAGCTGCGACTGAGTTGCTCTGAAACCACGCTGAAGTCGCTCTCCGCGTGTAATTATCGAGTAATTGGCGAGTACTCCACTCTACCTTGTCTGACGCAGACCGGCCCTAGTCAGCAGTGGAGAGAACACGCGGGCACCACCCGTGCTAGCCTGGCACCCACGTGGCACCCACGTGGGAGGTGGGGGGGGGGTGTGTGGAGAGTTGCCACCTCGGAGGTACAAAAAACCGGGACATGTGCCAATCGCATAACCACTGTGGCTATCTTCACCACCGCAACTCACATCTGCCACCACCACTGCCGCACAGTAAGTTACCGACAATACATGAACCATACACGGACAATACACGGACAATACAAAGACAATACACAAACAATATACAAAAATACACAAACACTACACAATACACAAAAATACACAAAAAATACACAACCAATACACAAACAATATAAACAATACACAAACAAGACAATACACAAACAAAACACAGACAATGCACAAACTCGATGCCATCTCGTGGCCACCTCGCGGCCCAAACTTACAAATATATAAATATACAACATAGAGCGTCTGCATAACGTGTTCTCATAATAAAAGTTAAAAGTAACAAAAAAGACAAAGACCCCCCCCCCCCCAGTATAGCCTTTAACAGGCTTTGGGCAAGTGCTGTTAGGCGAGCACCACCTATGGAGGCCGCACACACTTGCTAAGTTGCAGGCTGTTGATTGTTGACTTAATGTGCGATTATGTGCTATGAGTAAGGACCATTGCCCAAAACGTCGCCTAATTTGTTTTATTCTTCGAATGCCGCCGTGGTATTGACGACTGTGTTGCATTTTGCTGTTGTTGTTTGTGCTGATGCACTACTACAAACGCAGCAGCAGCATCATCAAATATTATTTCGTACGTTATATTTAGAGAGTTTGGCGAATTTAGATGCGATTGTGAAGACGCGGTTGCGTCGTGCCGAGCGTAAATCTCGAACAGGGCAACCAGACACGTCATTTTACTTCTGAATTCGGTACAAAAAAATTGAAATAAAAAAAACCTCAACATTTCAAGAGAGCCACAATGTACAGTGGTGAATGAAGTCACGAATCAGTTCCTTAAAGAGCCATAGGCTGCCGACCTCCCTTCCTCCTGAAACTGAAAACAACACGGTGCGATGTCTTCAAAACTCGTGCGTAAAGAGGGTGGATGCTGTCACATTGGGATGTTTGGCCAATTCCACGTCTCAACGCGAGTTTCAGTTTGCTTCGCGATGGAGAAAATCAGAGGGTCGGGAGAAGCCCCATGAACTGTTCACCACACAAAGACAAAGATCCCCCGTGTAGCCTTAACAGCTTGTAGGGGCAAGACTGTTAGCGAGCACCTATGAAGGCCGGCACGGCACACGAGGGGGTGGGTGGCCAGCACCACGCCCGGCCGCCTTTGTCTCCCTAGTGGCGATGTTTTTACGCACCGCACCAGGTACTCATTTGAGGCTGAGTCGACCCAGGTGAGGCCCATAACCGGTTCAGATAATCGTCACTGGTGTCGGCCGTGAGCGGGAATTGAACCCGGGTCACCAGCTTCGTAGCACAGCGCGCTAACCACTACACCACCGCTCCCCACACGCACACACTGACACACACCCCGGCACAAACAACCCACTTGATGTACTGCCATCTGACTTCATTAACGGCTAAGCTCACTTACATAAACACGTTACAAACAGATATGAAAGCAACATTTTATCTCTTGAAGATCAGACGCGCTCAGTCGGCAAATGCACGCGGTTAAAGGCGCGGCCCTGCAAGTGCCCGCTCAGGCCACCGCCGTGCGGAAGGTGCCTTCACGTGAGGGCGCTCTAGCGCAGGGTGTTTGGCCTACTCTTCCACGCATTGAGCCAGACGTCTTTACCCCACCAGGGAACAACGCGTTTTCCCGCACCTCCGATCGTGCGCACGGCTGCCGACGGTACGGCGCGAAAGAAGTTCAACATGCTGGATGGAGTTTGCGAGGCAAGTGCGTCGCTAACCCTTCCACCACCACCACCACCACAGCAGCCATCCATCCCACCACTGTCACGGACTTTAGTCAAGAATCAAACGAGATGAGAGGATAAATGCGCGCGCACGCGTGAAATCCGCATCGACTCCCAACACGCGCTCGTCCACAGGAAGCGCTTCGTTGGCGGTGATGGAAGCGGAAGGGTGGTGGTAGCTGTCACGGCAAAACGCGTTTGTCCATGTACGACACGTAGAGTTATTTTTAAATCCTTTATATTAAGTTCACTTGCTTGCGCGCTTACGACCGTGCAAATCTTTCGGTCGTTTTTGAACCCACTTCCCGTGATCCAATCGAGCTGACATTTTGCACACAGACTCTTTACACTTTTTAGGAAAAAAAACCATTATATTTAATTACCAATTGCTTAATGGTGGCAGGCAATCATCTGACCCATAGGTGGCAGCCATCTCAAGCCAGAGGACGAGAGGACTCTAGCCGCCACGCATATAAAGGATTTATAGTGAAAAACTTTGTTTTTACGGGTTAATTTTTTAGCGCTGGTTTAACGTCTCAATGCTTTTGGGCAAAAAATAACCTTCCACTGAAGCGGTGCACTTTTACATCATCTACATTGACAACTCGTTTCTTTTGGAAGCGCTTTGTCTTTTTGAACGGGTTAGTTTGTTGTTCTTTCCGATGAGCACGGTTGGAATCGTACGGCGCGAAAGAAGTTCTCTATTTAAGGCCTCGTCACAGAGACGTTCTCTCTCTGTGTGCCTATGTGTGTTCTCTCTCTATGTATCTCTGTGATATCTGTCTGCTTATATGTCTGTCTATAGTTTTCTGGTTAGATTTTTGTTGCTATTTCATTTATACCTGATGACGATTGCTTGTGTTGCAATCGAAACGTCGTATGCTAGTATTTAATTTATTATTTTATCTTTATACGTGACTTTACCAAAAAAACCAAAGAGTAATTCCTGCAGTCACGAAAGCTCCAAATTAAGAATGTATACATACAGACAACTTTCAACCAAAACGTTTCATTTATATCGGGTCATCTTTACACGGTTATCGTGACCACTGCTCCCCCCGTCACGCCGGGGCTAACGAACTTACTCACCAGCTCGAGGAGGGCCTCTCTTTCTCTCTCTTGCCTTGTCGTCAGCCGTGCCAGTCGGGCGATTTTCTCTCGATCTCACACCAAAAGAAAATATCGCTCCTCTGTCTCTCTCTCTCTCTCTTCCTTTCTCCCTCCCTCCACACCAACCCACCTCCAACACCACCAACCCACCCACCCACCAACCCACCCACCCCCACCCACTACCACCCCAAAAAAAACAAAATCAAGAACAAATCTCTTCACCGTTTCCAACAAAAGTAAACTTTACGGGCAGAAGAAGAAGAAGCTGGAAAAAAAAGAAACGGGTGGGAAAAAAAATGCAGATGACTCAGAAAAAAAAGAAGAGATGAAACGACGCAGAAAGTAAATGTTTAGCAAATAAATTTCGACCAGCGGCTTTCTTATTTTTTGCGGTGTGTGTGTGTGGGTTAGAAGAAGAAAAAAAAACAAAAAAAAACCCTCTCCTGGATCTTCTTGGGGTTTTCAAAGCCAGACCAGCTGGCTTTTCCCAGGCGAAGCGTCCCGTAGGTCGTTGCACTGCAGACTAACCCACGCAGACTCAGGCGCTGCCAGTAGAGTTGCGAGGTTCTTTTTTTTACAATCCGTGTTGGGGAGGGACGAGGGAGGGAGGGAGTGGGGGAGGGAGGAAGGGGAGGAGAGGGAGGGGTAGTTAGAGGGGTGTACAGCCATGCGGCCTTTTTGGGAGGGGGTGATGGGGGGGGCTAAGGGGAGTTGTGGGGAAGAGGAGGGGGGGGGGCGAGATGGTTTGCGAGCGGGCACAGGCAGAAGAAGGTCACAAGAGTGGACAGTGGAACGATTGACTGCGGGTGACATTTCTGCAGTTGGGGTGGAGGCGGTGGGGGCGGTGGGTTTTAGGGGGGTGGGGGGAGGTTGGGTGGGCAGAGGGGCTGAAGAGGTGAGGGGTTGGCTGTGTGGCGATGGGAGAGCGAGCGAGCGGACCGCTGCTGTGGATGGAGTGTTGTGAACGTGGGTCCGTGTGTGTGTTGTTGTTGTTGTTGTTGGGGAGCGGTGGTGCAGCAGTTAGCGCGCTGCGCTACGAACCCGACGACCCGAGTTCGATTCCCGCTCACGGACAACAACACCAGGGAGGATTCTCTGTACCGGTGCTGGGACTCCCTTAGTTCGACTCAGCCTTCAAATGAGTAACCTGGTACGGTGTGTAGTCAACACCGCCACTCGGGAGGCAATATCGGCCGGGCGTGGTGCTGCCACCCCCCACCCCCTCGTGTGCCGTCACGGCCTTCATAGACGCTACTCGCTAACAGCACTTGCACAAAACGTCTGCGTTGAGCACTCACCGTCATCGTGTTTGATGGAGGATTACCACGTTGTCATTGATGGCTTAACCTCGGTGGAGCAGCTTTTGGCTGCATCAATGTGGGTGGCTCATATCTAAAACTCGCAGAGTATCCAGCGGACATTCATTGGACTTCCACCTTAACGCCGAACGTTGATCGGTGCATCCTTCTCACCGTTGCACAACACATTCCTGCGGAGGGAGCTGGTAGCAACGTTGTGTTGCTCGGTCAATGGCCAGGGTCAACGGCGGCGTGGTGTATTCCGCAAATATGCCCGACTGTGAGGGCGGGCACAAGCCGGCGTGAGTAGGTTAAACGTTGAGTTTTATAAGGGCACCACGGGGTGACCAGCCCCTCCCTACCCAGCCCCACCCCTCCCACCCCCCACCCTCCCCTCCCCACCCAGCCCCACTCTCCCCACCCAGCCCCTCCCCACGAAGCCCCTCCCCACCCTCCCCACCCAGCCCCTCCCCACCCTCCCCACCCAGCCCCTCCCTTCACGACGGACGGACGGACACAATAATCCCCTGTGGGCTGGTGTAACCAGGAGGTTCCTACCAGTATTATTTGTCTTCGTTAACAACGTCGCGTGGCCAGTTTAAACATTAAATTTGCCTGTCAGCCCGAAAACGGCTTATCGGTACCGCGTAGGGTGGCAAGTGCTACCAATGTTTTTTTCCCCCCCCGGAACATTTGATCTCTAGATCAAAACATATATGCATGATAGCAAGGTCAACGAGGTAGCTTTGAATGATGAATGGACAGACAAAAAAAAATCACCGCAGTATGTTTTATAGGGGGGAAAGAAACGTAGTGAGCAAAGTGAAAGGAATAGCGAGGGATGGGGGGGGGGGGTCCATTAAACAGACAGTACACACGCTCACAATTTTTCCACGATGTTGGCTACTACAAATAGTGGACACTGCTCGTGGTGGACACTGAGAGTGGTGGACACTGGTAGTATTGTCCACCCCCTGTTGGTACCGTCCAACCTCTTGGCTCATGGGCTCACTGTTGGCGCGGGAAGGCAGCCGTCATTGGTTTGGTGATATCTCAGCGTTGACGTGTCATCTTAGAATAAGACACTGATGATGATGATGATGATAACACTGTGTAACACATTTTTTTTTGTGTTCCTGGGTAGTAAGTGTTATTTCCTAATTGTTTATGCCTCAAAAGTACAGAAGATGGCTATTATTCCCCATAAACTTTGCTTTTGTGACCAGAACAGTGATATTTTGAAATTGACATATTTTCAATGAGAAAACGTGATGTGTATTTGTGTGATTCCTTCACGTAAAGTCCTGTTCACAAAAGCAAAGTTTGTGGGGAATAATAGCCATTTTTTATACTTTTGAGGCATAAGCAATTATGAAATAACACTTATTACCCAGGAACAAAAATCGTGTTACACAGTGAAATCATCATCATTATTATCATCATGGGGATGAAACTCGGGGATTCATTTCTGGGGGATCTCTCTGGGTCGACCATCTGCCAAAACAATGTTGTCCCGCACCCAGCACACAACATCCAGTATCCAACATCCACCCGCTACGCCTGGGACCAACCAGCGGCCCGGAGAATATTCAGCGAGAAACAAAGCCCCTTTGGTGGTGGTGGTGATGGCTGCGGTGGTGGCGGTGGTGGTGGTAGCGGTGGTGGTGGTAGCGGTGGTGGTGGTAGTGGCGGTGGTGGTGGTAGTGGTGGTGGTGGCGGTAGTGGTGGTAGTGGTGGTAGCGGTGGCGGTGGTAGTGGTGGTGGTAGCGGTCGTGGTGGTGGTAGTGGTGGTGGTAATGGTGGTGGTGGCGGTAGTGGTGGTGGTAGTGGTGGTAGCGGTCGTGGTGGTGGTAGTGGTGGTAGCGGTGGTGGTGGTAGTGGTGGTGGTGGCGGCAGTGGTGGTAGCGGTGGTGGTCGTGGTAGTGGCGGTGTCGTCGATTGTCGTCATCTCTGTGCCGTGCGTCCTCCGGCGTGGCGAGCGGTGGCCGCCGCCGCCGCGTCTCGCCGTGGGGTATTTTTGGCGCAACACGTGCGCGCGCACCCCCCCTCCTCCTCCTCCAGATAGCGACCACCCCCTTCCCCGAATGCTTCCGCACGATAGCGCCCGGTGCGGACGAACAACGGACGGACAAACGAGACGGAGAGGGCAGCGAACATAAAACAAATATATATATAGCACAAAACGCACATTGCACCCCCCAAGACCCACCCACCCCACCCCACCAGCCTCTCCGCGCAACAGATAACGACTTGCATCACGTAGAACATCGGCAATAAAAAATAAATCAGAACAGGGCCACGCCTTGGACGCAGGGAGTCATCGAATAAGTCGAGGTGGTGGTAGTGGTGGTGGTAGTGGTGGTAGTGGTGGTAGTGGTGGTGGTGGTAGTGGTGGTGGTAGTGGTGGTAGTGGTGGTAATGGTGGCGGTGGTAGTGGTGGTAGTGGTGGTGGTGGTAGTGGTGGTAGTGGTGGTGGTGGTAGCGGTGGTGGCGGTAGTGGTGGTGGTGGTGGTAGCGGTGGTGGTGGTAGTGGTGGTGGTGGTGGTAGCAGTGGTGGTAGTGGTTGTGGTGGTAGTGGTAGTGGTGGTAGTGGTGGTGGTAGTGGTGGTGGTGGTAGTGGTGGTAGTAGTGGTAGTAGTGGTGGTAGTGGTGGCGGTGGTAGTGGTAGTGGTGGCGGTGGTGGTAGCGGTGGTGGTAGTGGTGGTGGTGGTAGCGGTGGTAGTGGCGGTGGTAGCGGTGGTGGTGGTGGTAGTGGTGGTGGTGGTAGTAGTGGTGGTGGTGGTAGTGGTAGCGGTGGTGGTGGTAGTAGTGGTGGTAGTGGTAGCGGTGGTGGTGGTAGCGGTGGTGGTGGTAGCGGTGGTAGTGGCGGTGGTAGCGGTGGTGGTGGTGGTAGTGGTGGTGGTGGTAGTAGTGGTGGTGGTGGTAGTGGTAGTGGTGGTGGTAGTGGTGGTGGTGGTAGTGGTAGCGGTGGTGGTGGTAGTGGTGGTGGTGGTAGTAATAGCGGTGGTGGTGGTAGCGGTGGTGGTGGTAGTGGTGGTGGTAGTGGTGGTGGTGGTAGTGGTAGCGGTGGTGGTGGTAGTGGTGGTGGTGGTAGTGGCGATGGCTGTGGTCCACTGCCTGCGGTGTGCCACCAACTGCACCTACCAAACCACCCAAGGAAATATTTCCCCCACCGGCACATCACATCCAGTATACCCCTCGCTCTGGGCGGCGGCTCCTGACCAGTCACGTGCCGTCCACTCTGCTCTACCGGCCACGCAGAAGTTATCCAAGTTCATCGCATTGTGGTGCCCGGCTCAGCTTCACTACGAAGGTGCAAAGCCTCACTGCAATCGTTCTGTCCGTCTGTCCTCTCTGTAACGGTGGTGGTGTAGGTGGTGGTGGTGGTGGTGTAGGTGGTCTTGCGGTGTCAAGATCGGCCTCAGTGGAGGAGGCTCGTGAAGGACGCTACTGGGCAGTTGGAGGCAGTCGCCCTCCGACAACAACGGAGGGCGGAGGAGCGACGCTCACAACAACGAGCGGAGCGCCGGGTGGCTAAAGCACAGCAAGTTGGCACAGTAGGGGGCACAGGTGGTGCATCAGCCAGTCATCTCGGTCATCTCGGTCAGTCGACCCGTGGCACCTGGGTCTGCCCCGTGACCTCCTGCCAGCGGGCGTTCGACACTTCACGTGGCCTCAGGGTGCACATGGCCTGGCACAAGCGTCGTGGTGACGTCACCGCCACTTAGTGGCGAATGGCGGTTGTTGTTGGTGTAGGTGGTGGTGGTGGTGGTGTAGGTGATGGTGGTGGTGGTGTAGGTGATGGTGGTGGTGGTGTAGGTGGTGGTGGTGGTGTAGGTGGTGGTGGTGGTGGTGGAGGTGGTGGTGGTGTAGGTGGTGGTGGTGGTGGAGGGTCACGATAACTATCCTGGCCACGGTCCGACACGAGCGAATTCTCCTGCCGTGCGCCTGGGGACCAACCCCGGGCAGGGCTCGATCGCACAGCGGCCCAAGGGTTCCCCGTCACCCTCCAGAGCCTCGAGCCGCCAATCCGAGAGGCGTCGTGCCCCCACCGCGTGCGGCGATCTTCAACGCTCATCCATTGACCCCCCCCTCGCCCCCCCCCCTCGCCCCCCCCACCCCGCCCCCCTCTGAGGGCGCGCGCACGCGTTACGGAACCCGCGCGCGTGCGTGTTTTTTTCTTCTCTGCCGTGTATTTATTTGTTTGTTTATTTGTTTTGTCTGTGTACCACACAGACTCTTCCCCATCTTCTTCTTGGTTCTTTCGGTAAAGTCACGTAGAAGGGAAGTAATAAAATAATAAAAATAGAACATAATAAAATACAATTCTCACGACGATTCATTCAGACGCTGTCTCCCCGACAGACCTGGTCTTCACCTGAGGACGGCTGCTTGCGTTGTGGCCGAAACGTCGTGAGAATTATTTGATTATTTTTCTATTATTTTATTACTTCCCTTCTACGTGACTTTACCGAAAGAACCAAGAAGATGAATCCCTGCAGTCACGAAAGCTTTAAATCGAAATCTTATTATGTTTTATTTTTATTATTTTATTATTTCCATTCTACGTGACTTTACCGAAAGAACCAAGAAGATGAATCCCTGCAGTCACGAAAGCTTTAAATCGAAATCTTATTATGTTTTATTTTTATTATTTTATTATTTCCATTCTACGTGACTTTACCGAAAGAACCAAGAAGATGAATCCCTGCAGTCACGAAGGCTTTAAATCGAAATCTTATTATTTTTTATTTTTATTATTTTATTATTTCCATTCTACGTGACTTTACCGAAAGAACCAAGAAGATGAATCCCTGCAGTCACGAAAGCTTTAAATCGAAATCTTATTATGTTTAATTTTTATTATTTTATTATTTCCATTCTACGTGACTTTACCGAAAGAACCAAGAAGATGAATCCCTGCAGTCACGAAAGCTTTAAATCGAAATTTTATTATGTTTTATTTTTATTATTTTATTATTTCCATTCTACGTGACTTTACCGAAAGAACCAAGAAGATGAATCCCTGCAGTCACGAAGGCTTTAAATCGAAATCTTATTATTTTTTATTTTTATTATTTTATTATTTCCATTCTACGTGACTTTACCGAAAGAACCAAGAAGATGAATCCCTGCAGTCACGAAAGCTTTAAATCGAAATCTTATTATGTTTTATTTTTATTATTTTATTATTTCCATTCTACGTGACTTTACCGAAAGAACCAAGAAGATGAATCCCTGCAGTCACGAAAGCTTTAAATCGAAATCTTATTATGTTTTATTTTTATTATTTTATTATTTCCATTCTACGTGACTTTACCGAAAGAACCAAGAAGATGAATCCCTGCAGTCACGAAAGCTTTCAATCGAAATCTTCCCCTCTTCTCGCGAGGAGGGTGACGGGTTGTGTTGCCTCGCGTCATCGCCGCCGTCGCCGGGTCAAAGGTCGCCGGCCGCCGCCTCGGCTGCGCGCTCTTCCCGCTCGGCGCAGATGACCTTTGGAACGGTGACCCCCCCTCCCCACACACACAACCCACCACATCCAGTGTGCCTCTCGCTGTGGATGTGATCACTACTTAGTCGTGTCTCGTGGCTGTGAACGGGAATGAGCACCAATGCCTCAACGCTCATTTGAACAGAAATTCACTTTGAAGCGAATAACAATGATCAATTATCAAAGACAAACACAGATCCCCCGCGTAGCCTCGGCAGCCTGTTGGGGCAAGTGTTGTTCGCAAATAGCACCGATGAAGGCCGGCACGGCACACTCCCCGTGTCCCACCACTCCCCGTGTCCCACCACTCCCCGTGTCCCACCACTCCCCGTGTCCCACCACTCCCCTGTCCCACCACTCCCCTGTCCCACCACTCCCCTGTCCCACCACTCCCCGTGTCCCACCACTCTCCGTATCCCACCAGCTCCCCTGTCCCACCACTTCCCTGTCCCACCACTCCCCATGTCCCACCACTCCCCGTGTCCCACCACTCCCCGTATCCCACCACTCCCCCTGTCCCACCACTCCCCCTGTCCCACCACTCCCCGTGTCCCACCACTCCCCATGTCCCACCACTCTCCGTATCCCACCACTCCCCATGTCCCACCACTCCCCATGTCCCACCACTCCCCCTGTCCCACCACTCCCCGTGTCCCACCAACTCCCCATGTCCCACCAACTCCCCCTGTCCCACCACTCCCCGTGTCCCACCACTCCCCCTGTCCCACCACTCCCCGTGTCCCACCACTCCCCGTGTCCCACCACTCCCCATATCCCACCAGCTCCCCGTGTCCCATCAGCCCCCCACCCTCTGCGCTCTGGAGGCGCTGGTATTCGGAATAAATCCGCGAGTTTCCCCGCAGCTCGCTCCGCTCCGAGCCGTACCGCTCCGCTCGGCGTGCCGCTGCTGCTGCCAGCAGCTGTCGCAGTCGCTCAGAGCCCCGGGTGGCTATTTCGAGCCGGTCAGGTGCTCTCTCCGGTGCAAAAGTCATCCTGATCACCCACTTGCCCGCTCGCCCACTCACCAACTCACTCACTCGCTCACTCGCTCGCTCACCCGCTCACTCACTCATTCACCCGCTTGCCCACTCACTCACTCACTCGATCACTCGCTCACCCACTCACTCACTCATTCACCCGCTCGCCCACTCACTCACTCACTCACCCACTCACTCACTCATTCACCCGCTCGCCTACTCACCAACTCACTCACTCGCTCAACCACTCACACACTCACACCGCTCACTCGCTCACCCACTCACCCGCTCGCCCACTCACCCACTCACTCACTCATTCACCCGCTCACCCACTCACCCGCTCACTCGCTCAACCACTCACCCGCTCACTCGCTCACTCATTCACCCGCTCGCCCACTCACCAACTCACTCACCTGCTCACCCACTCACTCACCCACTGGCCCGCTCACCCACTTACTCACCCGATCACCCACTCACTCACCACTCATCCATTCATATCACTCACTCACCGTCCCACTCACCCACTCACTTGCTCACCACCCCTACCCCCCCCACTCGCTCATCTTCTCATCCACTTAACCCATTCACCTGCTTACCACCAGCTCACCCCACTCACCCTCCCACACACCCAGGACTGGTGTCATTGCAATACATTTTCGGACTATATACACGCAACAAATATTTACGATTTAACTTTAATGAGTAGGTGGCTGTAAAATAAACTATGCATTTACCTAATCCACAACAGCGGATCATTCTTTCTTACCTGATGATGGACGCTTGTATTGCGACCGAAACGTCGTGTTCTTTTATGATTGTTTTCTACCCACGTGACTTTACCGAAAGAACCAGAGAGTAATCTCAGTTTAGTTCTCAAATAAATTAGTTTTTTTTTTTTACCAATTTTCGGTCTATCGGCTTCAGATGAGCGCACAAAAGCTTCGGATCTCTGAGAGAACGGCACGACCCTTTGCGGCGTGCGCCCTATAACAGTTCCGATGCTGAACAAATACCTGGAAATCAAACGAGTGAGATCACACGCAGCAGCAGCAGCAGCGGCATTGGCAGCTGTCTCAAAAAAAATCATTAGTAATTAGTAGAACGACCCTCTTGCGATATAGACTCTTTTGAGATGCGTTGAGGAATTCTCGTGTAAACAAAAGCGTCACAAGCGATATTGAACCGGGCTCCCAGAGAGGGGATTAGAGACAACACGCAAGCGACATTATAGACATGGCAGTGATTTTTCGATTTAAAGCTTTCGTGACTGCAGGGATTCATCCTCTTGGTTTCTTTCGGTAAAGTCACGTAGAAGGGAAATAATAAAATAATAAAAATAAAACAATAAAATAATTCTCACGATGTTTCGGCCACAACGCAAGCAGCCGTTGTGGCCGAAACGTCGTGAGAATTATTTTATTATGTTTTATTTTTATTATTTTATTATTTCCCTTCTACGTGACTTTACCGAAAGAACCAAGAAGATGGCAGTGACTGTCACGAAGAGCGGAGGCGCAGCAGTTAGCGCCCCGCGCTACGAAACCTCGCCACACCAGAGTTCGATTTCCGCTCAGTGCCTTGTATCTGGACAAGTACCGGGCATCCCCTGGGTCAGCTCAGCCTCAAATGAGTGTCGCGGGGGGACAAAGGTTAGCTGGGGCGTGAGTGACGCTACTGCGGGTGGCAATTGTGACCTTATTTGTTGTTGTTGTTGTTAATAGGCCCTCGCTAACCTCACTTTGCCCAACAGTCTGTTGAAGGCTGCAACGGGGCGATTTTAGTAGTCGCGCGTTAGTGTCTGAGCGCGTCCCGCGGCTGGCTGCAGACACCGTTTCAACAATCACGAAATCACAGGGAGCGCTGCAAACCAAATGCCCATCTCATGCCTATCGTGAAGCAATTACCGGGCGCACTTAATTAATGAAATAACCCGCCCCCCCCCACCCCCACCCCGATGGAGTTATTTTTAATTATTTAACTCATCCCCGTGTTACCTTTCGAGAAACTTTTTTGCAGCAACAAACTCCGCGTGACGAGCCGCGAGGCTGCTCACGCAACAAAGACAAAGATCCCCCGTATAGCCTCCGCAGGACTGTTGGGGCAAGTGCTGTTAGCAAGCACCTATGAAGGCCGGCACGGCACGCGAGGGGGTGGGTGGCCAGCACCACGCCCGGCCGCCTTTGTCTCCCTAGTGGCGATGTTTACACACCGCACCAGGTACTCATTTGAGGCTGAGTCGACCGAGGGGAGGCCCGGGACCGGTGCGGATAATCGTCACCGGTGTTGGCCATGAGCGGGAATCGAACTCGGTTCGCCGGGTTCGTAGCGCAGCGCGCTAACCGCTGCACCACCGCTCCCCACTCTCACACAACACACACAGACAACAACAACAACAACACGCACACACAACGACACACACACACAACGACACACACAACGACACACACAACGACACACACACAGAGATAGAACTCAAAATAGCGGGCCAGGTATTCGCGGGACACATTTTGCACGCAAGTGTGCACAGAGGCAATTAGACTGCTACTTAATTAAGTTAGGGAATAAGGAAGGTTGTGGGAGGGTGGTGTGTGTTTTGGGGGGGGGGGGGAGAGATGGGGGGTGGAGAAGGAGGGGGTTAGGGGGGGGGCAGGAGCGGGTGTTGTCGGGAGGCTAGACGCGAGTCTGTGAAAGAGGGGAAATCAGAGGAGAGCAGAGAGAGGAGAAGCAGATCCAATCAGCCGCTCTCTCGCTCAGCCACTCACCCACTCACTAACTCACCCACTCACTAACTCACCCACTCACTAACTCACCCACTCACCCACCCACTCACTAACTCACCCACTCACTAACTCACATACTCACCTACTGGCCTGCTCGCCCACTCACCCACTCACTAACTTACCCACTCACCCACTCACTAACTCACCTACTCACCCACTGGCCTGCTCGCCCACTCACCCACTCACTAACTCACCCACTCACCCACTCACCCACTCACTAACTCACCCACTCACTAACTCACCTACTCACCCACTGGCCTGCTCGCCCACTCACCCACTCACTAACTCACCCACTGGCCTGCTCGCCCACTCACCCACTCACTAACTCACCCACTGGCCTGCTCGCCCACTCACTCACCCACTCGCACACCCACTCACTAACTCACCCACTGGCTCGCTCGCACACTCAATCACTCACCCACTCGCACACTCACTCACTAAGTCACCCACTGGCCCGCTCGCACACTCACTCACTCACTAACTCACCCACTCACCCACTTGCCCACTCACTCACCCACTCACTAACTCGCCCACTCACTCACTGGCCTGCTCGCCCACTCACTCACCAGATCGCCCACTTGCCCGCTCGCCCATTCACTTACGCAGCGGAGATCACGCCACTGTAGCCGTCCGAATTCCCACTTCGTGTCTAGACGTGGCTAAGAGACACCCACTGCGTGTCTACATGTGGCTAAGAGACACCCACAGTGTGTCTAGATGTGACTGAGAGACACACACAGAGTGTCTAGCTGTGACTAAGAGAGACACCCACAGTGTGTCTAGATGTGACTAAGAGACACCCACAGAGTGTCTAGATGTGACTTAGAGAGACACCCACAGTGTGTCTAGATGTGACTAAGAGACACCCTAGGCGTGTCTAGACGTGGGACACTTGTTTTAATCGTCGGATGAGCTGTGAGTGTTTTTATGCACGCGCGCCGCTGTTGCTGTTTTCGAAGCCTGGCATCCATCCACCCCCCTCTGCTTCGGTGCGTTCGTCTCACGCGGAGTTGACTTCACTGTTTGGTGATGCCGCCGCCGCTGCTGCTGCTTCTGATGCTGCTACATTGACCCCGTGGTGCACAATTAGCAGCAGCAACTCAACACGTCCGTCGCTTATACGCCATGAAGAAGGATCATCGCCCGAAACGTTTGTTCCATTCAAGGCGCCACGGTGTTACTGACGAACGTGCTGAGTGTCTGGCTACACAAGTCGAATTTGGGTCCGATCGTCTAGGAGGGCGCTAACACTACAAACTATTAAACTATTGTTGTATTTATTTCACCAGGTGAGGCCCATTGAGCTACATAGCTCTGTGTCAGACGCTATCACAAATGATCGCTCAACGGAGCCGCTAATCATCATCACGTGGACATTTTTTCGCCGCCAAATACTCGAAGCGCGCGATGTTGATTTTCAATGTGGAGGGGAAAACCCGGAGGACCCGGAGAAAACCCCACGCGACCACGGGAAGAGAGAGAGAGAGAGACATCGCAAACTCCAAATACACAGCAGCAGCAGGCGCCGTCAGGGTCGGGATCGAACCCGCGACCTCCTGCACACCAGGCGAGGTAGTTAACATCTCCAAGCCATCGTTATGATGATAAAAGACACGCAAACTCCAAATACACAGCAGGCATCGTCAGAGTCGGGATCAAACCCACGTGGTCATGTTTACACACCGCACCAGGTACTCATTTGAGGCTGAGTCGACATAGGAGAGGCCCAAGACTGATTGAGATAATTGTCACTGCTGTTGGCCATGAGCGGGAGTTGAACCCGGGTCACAGTGTTCGTAGAGCACCACTACCGCACCCCACACACAGACAGACCCACACACTCTCACCCACACACACAAACACTTTCACACACACACACAGACAGGCACCCTCACACACACACACAGACACTCTCACACACACAGACACTCTCACACACACACACCCACACACAGACAGGCAATTTCACCCACACATACACAGACACTCACACAAACACACTCTCACTTACACACCCACACACTCTGACCCACACACACCTACACACTCTCACCCACACACTCTCACCCACACACTCCCAAACACTCTCTCACACACACACACATACACTCTCACCCACACAGACACACTCTCACCCACACACACACACTCTCACCCACACACTCCCACACACTCTAACACACACACAGACACTCTCACCCACACACTCCCAAACACTCTCTCACACACACACACTATCACCCACACACACATAGACACTCTCACCCACACACTCTCACCCACACACACACAAGCACTCTCACCCACACACTCCCAAACACTCTCACCCACACACACACACGGGCACTCTCACCCACACACACGTACACACACTCTCACCCACACCCACACACAGACACTCTCACCCACACACACACACACTCTCACCCACACCCACACACAGACACTCTCACCCACACCCACACACAGACACTCTCACCCACACACACACACACACTCTCACACACACACACTCACCCACACACACCCACCCACACATACAGACACTCTCACCCACACACTCCCACACTCTCACCCACACACACACACTCACCCACACACACTCACCCACACATACAGACACTCTCACCCACACACATACAGACACTCTCACCCACACACACACACTCACCCACACACACTCACCCACACATACAGACACTCTCACCCACCGACACATACAGACACTCTCACCCACACACACACACTCACCCATACACACTCACCCACACATACACACAATCCCACACACTCACACACCCACATACAGACACTCTCACCCACCCACACATGCAGACACTCTCACCCACACACACACACTCACCCACACACACTCACCCACACATACAGACACTCTCACCCACCCACACATACAGACACTCTCACCCACACACACACACTCACCCACACACACTCACCCACACATACACACACTCCCACACACTCACACACCCACATACAGACACTCTCACCCACCCACACATACAGACACTCTCACCCACACACACACCCACACACACCCACTCACACACACACACACTCTCACACACCCACACACCCACACACGCTCCAGCGATAACTATTTTAAACTCGACACCTCGACAATATTTTCCCTGCCGCTTTTATTTACTCATTTCCCACCCGCAAACGTGCGCGCACGATTGCGCGATACTCCGTGTTGTCATCGTCATCATCGTCGTCATCATCATCGTCATCATCGTCGTCGTCGTCGTCATCATAACGCACGTGCACTGCTCCACTGCCAGTCCACTGCTGGATGAACCCCGCCCTCCCCCACCACGCCTTGCGGGGTCACACGGATGTGCTTGACCCCACTTCACCACGCTGGGCAGTGAGAGCTGAAGAAGGAGGAGGGCGTATCAAACGTAGTAGCCACGCAGCCTATAGCACCTGTTATACGCACGACGGCAACAGTGCAAACGCCAACCAGGCTGTAAATCTGCTTAGCTTCCGAGATCTGGCAGATTAATCGTAGGCCGGGCAATACGTGCCCTTTATTTATGCAGCAGAGCCTCGGTGAGTCTCAAGATTTATTTTGATAATTGTTTTTTTACCCTTCTATTTGGCAACAAAACTGACACCTTTTTTTACAAGGAGTCAGGTTTGCATAGACCACAATACCTGCAGCCATAATGCAAACAAAAAACACACAACTCTGATAATATATGCACTGCCCTTGAAGTTGATTGGTCCACACCCGAGACAGCTTTCCTTTGGCGTCATCTGGTCCAACCCATGTGAGACTAGGCTCTAAGGAAAGCTGTCTCGGGTGTGGACCAATCAACTTCAAGGACAGTGCATATATTATCAGAGTTATGTTTTTGGTTTGCATTACGACTGCAGGTATTGTGGTCTATGCAAACATGACTCCTTGTTAAAAAGGTGTCAGTTTTGTTGCCAGATAGAAGGGTAAAAAAACAATTATCATATTTTGTAATGGCAAATGAGGTTCCAATGGTGTAAAATATGTATTTTGTTTCGTTTGATTTTTCAGGAGGATCCTTGGCTGCTGCTGCTGCTGCTGTGATGTCCGTCCGCGACTTCACGTCACCGGTGATAGTTTGGCTTCGTTTGGCACAGAGCAAACCGGGCAATCCCCAGGGCACGTGCGAGGAAGCTGTGACACCCTCGACACTGCGATTTGGGGCCGTTATCGACGTGCGCTGAGCACGTGGTTGGCTACGTACGGTGCGAAAGAAGTGCTCGGCCATCCAGGTAGGTTTTTCGCATATTCCAAACTTGCTCTACCGCCATCTCGTGCCCAAACGTCGCAGCCGATAAGCCTGCAACGTCTTGGCATTCCATAGCCGCCCCCATCCCTCCTGTCTTCCCTCATCACAATCGCGAACCAGGCTCAAAATCCCTGCTTAGCTTCCAGGCCCCGATGAGATCGGCGCATTCCAGGAGGCTGGGTCGTGGGCGTCCTGGAAGACACAGTTGATGGTGTGAGAGAGGCGCGCGCGCGCCGAGCGTATATTTAGCTTCTGCGCGGCCACAAGAGACAGACTTGCCAGCCCATGTTCCGAACACAGCCAGCATCGCCATGTAATATTGTTCCCTCCTGCCAATGCACCTCCCATACCCCCCCCCCCCTCCATCACCACCCACCCCCCGCTCACCAACCACCCACCACTCAACTACTGCTCTACAACCACTGCCACCACCACCACCTCCTATCAATGCCACCACCCCCGCATTGCCCAACACCCCCCCCCACCACCCCCCTCTCCTCTCGGGCCCCCCTCCCCTCCCCTCGCCAGCCAACCCAGGACCCGAGTGAAAAATGATGAGCGCCGTGCAAATTTACACCTCTTGGTGTGCCACTGCTAAAAATAGCGGCACCGTGGCTGGCCCTTGAGTGGCTCAACCAGCCAGCCCAGGCCGGTCCAGCCACCCCAGCCAACCCAGCCCACCCAGCTCAGCCAGCCCAGCCCGGTCCAGCCAGCCCAGCCAACCAGCCCACCCACTCAGGACAACCCAGCCAACCCATCCAGCCAGCGAGTTATCGCACCCAGACCAGCCAGCTCAGCTCGGCCAATCCAGACAGCCAACCCAGCCCACCCAGCCCAGCCAGCCAGCCCAGCCCGGTCCAGCCACCCCAGCCCACCCAGCCCAGCCAGCCAGCCCACCCACCCAGGACAACCCAGCAAACCCATCCAGCCAGCGAGTTATCGCACCCAGACAGGCAACCCAATCGGCTGCAACATAGCTGTGCTCATGCACTGCTCACAAGTAACGGTCCACTGCTCACCCGTATTGATCGCTCCCCGATCGCTCGAGCACTCGTTCGCTCACAGATCTCTCTGCTTACTTTTTAGATCACTCATTCGGTCACTCGTTTGATCACGTGCTTACTCGCTCACTCGAGCAGCTGCTTACTACGTCGTCGATATGGTCACTCTCGAAACTGGCTCAACTACTTACCCACCCACCCACCCACTTGCTCATTCACTCATTTTCCCTCTCATTCACTCGGTCAACCACTGTTGACTCACCATACTCACTGCTAGTTTAACTAAAGTGACCACCACTGGTAATTATTTTTGCGCTACTATCATGTTTCAATCGGGGCCATTCCTCCATTTTCCATTGACCGCGTGCGTCCGTTTTCACGTTTTCTTGTTAATCTTCCACGCAAATTTCTTACTACGATTCCGTCAATACATACCCCTAATAACAAACAAAATACCAACCCAACAGTGACGAGGCTCCCTTAGTGGATTGACCGACCAGCTTGTTGTACTCGTCGCTGTATTTGTTCGTTGGGAGCATTTGATATTTGTGTCGACCGCGTTGTTAGTTTGGCTGAAGCGGTCAGGCCCTGCCCGGGCTTCCTGCTGGAGGGTGACGCTGTAAACGTCTATTCCCGTCTCCCGTCGTCTCAGTTTCCCAGGTCATGACGGGAGAATCTCCCGGTCTCTTCCGTCTCGACTGGGGCGCTGCGGTGGCTATGAGATGTTGACTCTCTCGCCTGGTATACAAGAGGTCGTGGGTTCGATCCCTACCCTGACGCCTGCTGTGTATTTTGAGTTTGCGTGTCTCTCTCTCTCATCATCATCACGGTGGCTAGGAGATGTTGACTACCTCGTCTGGTGTGCAGGAGGTCGTGGGTTCGATACCTACCCTGACGCCTGCTGTGCATTTGGAGTTTGCGTGTCTCTCTCTCTCTCATCATCATCACGATGGCTAGGGGATGTTGACTACCTCGCGTGGTATAGAGGAGGTCGTGGGTTCGATACCTACCCTGACGCCTGCTGTGTATTTGGAGTTTGCGTGTCTCTCTCTCATCATCACGGTGGCTAGGAGATGTTAACTACCTAACCTAGTATACAGGAAGTCGTGGGTTCGATCCCGACCCTGTCGACACTTGCTGTGTATTTGTAGTTTGCGGTGTCTCTCTCCACGTGGTCGTGCGGATTTTTCTCGGGGTCCTTTGGGCTATTTTCTCCACATTTTTAGTCAACATTACGCGTTCATAGTATTTGGCTGCGATACATTTCCAGTTCATAATCCACTTCGTTGAGTTCTCGTTTGTGGCCAGGTCGCTTCTCAAAAAGAGCTGCATAGCTCAGTGGGACTTACCTGGTGAAATAAAATTAACAAAAAAGTTTCGTTTTCTTTTAGTGAGTTTACGTAAAGCTGTGGGCCACTGTGTGAGTCGGTACAGCACAACGTGGCTGTCTTACAGCGACGTGTATGCGGACCAATCTCGAAGGGCCGGGTAGAAACAGCATCAGCACGGTTATCTTCACCAGCAGCAGCAGCTGAAATAGAAGCGTCTTTGTCAAATAATCGTCCTCATGATGACAGTAATCATTAACCGCATCATTAATCATCATGATATACACATCATGATCGTAACCATGAGCATACAATCATTATCATCACGATCAATGTAATTATTAGCATAATAATCACAAATAATACTCTTCATCATCGTTTTGCAATGACAATGCTAACTTTAATTATCAATGATCCTCGATCATCTTGGAAAAATTATGATCGCGATGGTGATGACTTTCACGATGGCTCTCATCGTCATGATCGTGATTGTCAGTGGCGATGATCTCTGTGCTGTGAAGGAGAGCCATTGTCTCGAAACGTCACCTCTTGTCACGTATTTCATCTTAAGGGCCAATAGCGGTGCTAGTGACACATTTATCGATTTTATTTGTTTTGTAATTTGTGCTCATGCACCACCGTCAACGCAGCAGCAGCAGCGTCGCCACTTTCGCTTGCTTAATGACCATTACAAAAAACATCATCACCATCATGATCGCCACCACCACCACCATCATCGTCGTCGTCATCATCATCTCCCGCAATTTTGACGTAACGAGCACCCTCGTTTCTCAGAACAGCGCAGCCGCTTCGGAAACAAAAGAGTGTGAGCGGCGTCAGTTTGGACCGATGATTTACGCGAAGTTGTTTACTTTCGCAGCAGCGTCTCTGTTTAGTTTTTGCTCAGTTTTTATTTTCCTTTCTTGCTGCTTGCTACTTGCTTGCTGTTGCTGCTGCTGCTGCAGCAATTATGACGTGTTCCCCCAAAAACCTACGGCTAATGTCAGACTCAAGGACATTGCGTTTGGATGCTGCCATTGTGCTATTTAATTGAGCAGCTGTTGGAGCTTAAGCATTGGCGGTGCGTGCATGCCTCGCGTGTTTGTGTAATACGCGTAGACCCGCGTGCCCAGCCACCGCGTGGGGCTTCTGTTTGGCCGGATAGAGGAAGAGGGGGGGGGGCTAAACGGACGCGGCACGGGCAGGAGAAAAGATGGAGCTGATGGGGTTACCGGAGGATGTGGAGCCGATTGGACTTGCCGATAGCCGGTACCAGCGGCGTCAAGATCGGCCTCTGTGGAGGAGGAGGCTCGTGAAGGGAGCGAATGGAGGCGGTCGCCCTCCAACAGCATGCGGAGGGCAGAGGGGGCAGAGGAGCGACGCTCACAACAACGAGCGGAGCGCCGGGCGGATAAAAACGCAAGGCGGCAGGTTGTTGGCATAGCGGGGAGGACAATTGGTGCATCCGCCGGTCATCTCAGTCGGTCAACCCCACGGCACCTGGGTCCACCCCGTGACCTCCTGGTCAGCAGCGAGCCATCGATTCTTCACGTGGCCTCAATGTGCACCTAGGCTGGCACAAAGCGCCGTGGTGACGTCTCCGCCATTGAGTGTTGTTGTCGAGGGGGGTCAATGAGGGAGCAAGATGGGGGTGGTGAGCAGAGGAGAGGGGTTCGGTGGGAGAGAGAGGGGGGTGGAGGGGATGGAGTCAAGTCGGTCGTGATGAAGCTACCCGTTGAACAATGCCCTTTGTTTATCCGGCAAGACCTCATCGAGTCTCGAGACTCATTCTTCAGGAGGGTCCATGCTGCTGTATTTGGGACAATTTTGGGGCAAAGAACTTCGTCCACCGAGGGCCGCGTTGCCTCGCATTTAGATGATTTAGTCGAAGAAGAAAAAGAGAGTTGCTGCTGTACGTTTCCACATTAAAAGCCGCTTTGTTCAGCAGTCATTTGTGGCCAGGTCGCTTCTGGGAAAAAAAAGTCACTCACTCAGTCGGCTTTGCCTGGTAAGATAAAAAAATAAAGTAAAGTTGTGTTTGTGTATTTTTTAAAAGTAATTTGTTTACCTTTCCAATACTTTGCACTCATATCGTGTTGTGTTGTCCTCTTTGTTGTTGTAACTTTCTGTCCCCGTGCCCTCTCTATTGGACATCTGTGGGAGGGGGAGGGGAGTGGAAGAGCTTCATAGCTCATCGGATTCCTCCTCCAATATAAATGTTCTGATTCGGATCTCTGTGACGCGTTTTCGGTTGGTGCTATCGACGGTGAACTGAAATACCCGGCACAGCCCCCCCCCTCCCTGCCACCCCCCCCCCTCCTTCCCACTCATCGACCCACCGACAACACGGCCAGAGACTCAGAGACCCTCTCGTCTTCGACACCCAACCGTGAACACACGCCAAGAGCCCCCCCCGCCCCCCACACACACCTCCGCGTAAGTGCGAATATTTTCATTCAAATCAATTGGCCCTGGGGAATTGAACTCCTGAGTTGACCACTGCAATGGGCAGTTGCCCAGCATTCTGTCATAACGCAGACGCATCGGACAGCTGCGGCTGCCCCCCCCCCCACTGCCCCTTCCCCCCTGCCCCCCGCCCCCAGCGCGCCCCCCCCCCCCCCCAATCGGGCGCAAGCGCGGACGAACTCACACAGCAGCAATCAGATATGGTGTTTGTGAAATTTAATTCCTTGGCAAGCCATCTTAAACCCTCCCTGCAGGGCTTTTTTTCCCTCCCCGCCCCCGCCTACTCACTCTCCCCCCACCCTCTCCTCTCTCCCGCTTTAATACCTTATTATTATTAATTCCTCTTATTAATAAACTCTGTCATGGTACGCGCGCGCGCGCGTTTACAGACAAAACGGAGGGCGAGGAGCGGTGGCGCAGCGGTTAGCGCGCCACCGCGCTCTCCGACACCCGGACACCAGAGTTCGATTCCCGCTCACGGCCACCACCAACACGGGTGACGATTATATTATCTGTGGACCGGTTCTTAAGGCCTCCCCTAGGTCGACTCGGCCTTCAGTGAGTACCCGGTGCGTTGTGTGGACATCGCCACTGGGGAGACAAAGGCAGCCGGGGGTGGCGTTGCTGAATCTCTCGTCAAGGAGGATCTACCGTGCCGGCCTTCATGTATGTCCTGTATGTTGAACTTCTTTCGCACCGTACGTAGCCAACCGCGCTAATTGGAGGAGCGAGGCAAGGACAACAAACTGAAATCAAAGAGTATTCGTAAAGCAAGGAATTCGTCAATCTAGATGATGATTCAAAAGTGCAGCGTAGCTCGCAGTGGCTTCCGAACATCGGAAGGAAGAGGCATTCCAGACGGCCGCAGAAACAGTGCATCTGAAAGCAGTTCCGGATTATCCAAGTAGCCAAAGTAACTACATGTGTAGTAGCTACATGTATAGTAGCTACATGTGTAGTAGCTACATGTGTAGTAGCTACATGTGTAGTAGCTACATGTGTAGTAGCCAGAGGTGTGGACTCGAGTCATGTGACTTGAACTCGAGTCAGACTCGAGTCATGAATTTGATGACTTGCGACTCGACTTGGACTTGCATAACAATGACTTTGTCCCACCTATGAGATGTGGACTCGAGTCATGTGACTTGGACTCGAGTCAGACTCGAGTCATGAATTTGATGACTTGCGACTCGACTTGGACTTGCATAACAATGACTTTGTCCCACCTCTGGTAGTAGCTACATGTGTAGTAGCTACATGTGTAGTAGCTACATGTGTAGTAGCTACGGGCCCCGCACTTTCAAGGGCCCCGCGTTAAACGCTTTCAAGCTATCAATTGCGGATCAGTGATTCTGCACGTGCTCTATTACTATAGTACTATACCGCCTTCAACTTTTACGAACGACTGGGTGTTTAAGGTTAGCGATTTGTCGTATTATCTGGCTGTATAGCAAATGAAAAAAAAATACAATTACTTTACCGTGCAAGTAAAAAAAGTACATTTCCTTTTAATATTCACGTGTTGAGTTTTATTTAGGGCCCCATTCATAACAACATGCCACAGGCGCCGCACCAACTTCATCCGGTGCTCTCTGAAAGCGCCGCTCGATGATGAAGCGGTGACCATCGCCTTCGTGTTCGATGGTCAGCCAAAAGCCATCGCTGCTGCCGCCACTGCGAGGGTGACCGGAGCTGCCGTGGCGATGGTTCGTCTTCCTTGACGAGATTCAGCGGCGGTGTTGCGCTTCGTGCGCCCTGAGCACGATTTGCTCGCGCTCTGCATCACCACGTGGTTGGGCCGGCGTCTCTCTCCCTTGGGCCGCACGTGGATTCGTCCATTTTGTCTCGGACCCCCGAAGTGGCCGCGTTCTGCCCAAGTCCCGCTCGCTTCACACTGAGCAGTCAAAATGTCGATCCCTTAAAGAGCAAAGATGAATTCATATCGCTAGGAATGTTTACGTGTATTTTATTTTTGGGGTGGGGGGGGGGTGTGGGGCTGTGCCGCAGGAACTGTGACAAAGAAAAACATCGAAAGCGGACTTCGGGATAAACTTGGTAAGGAGGGAGAGAGAAACAAAAAGGGAGATAAAAAAAATTTAAAATAAGAAAATAAATGAAATATTCCCGATTTTATTTGGAGTCCATTTCCGTGTAAAACATTTTGCGAAAACACCGCAGGAATTCTTTTTCGTCTCGGCTTAGAGGAAGCATTCGATGATTGATTTTATTTTTAATTTTTGCAATTTTGTTTATTTGCGCCAGGATTTGTAGTTATATATATATATTTTACAAAACGTCGTATTATTATTATGTTTTGCCCGCTGCAAGTGACGCCGGCCGAAGTGGGGTTTATTTTGGGGAAGTGGATTGTTTGTTTGGCAGTCCTTCCCTGGGGAGCCAGACTTCCGGTTGACATTTTGGCAAAAGGGGGCAGGCAAAATGATCTCGCACACCACCCAGAGCCCTTCATTAGAACCCCGAGCACCGCACGGAGTTCAACACAAAGACAAAGATCCCCCGTATAGTCTACACACGGAGCTAAAGAGGGGGAGGGGGGCGGGTGCGTCCAGCATCATCCAGAAATCAGAATCTATATTTGGACATGAAGAAAGAATCCGATGAGCAATGAAGCTATTTTTTTCCCCGACAGTTGTCCAGCGAGTTACAACAACAAACGATACGAAAGAAAACCGATGGGAGTGCAGAACGGGGGGGAGATAAGGTGGGCAAGTGGCTCAATGCAAGGCTGGGGCAAGGCAGCAAAACAACAACAAAGACGGACCGTACAGTCGTCCATTGAAATAAAAGTGCACTTTCAACTTGAACTTTCGATACTACACGGGCGAGGATCAACGTTACAAATCACGACTTGAAGCTTTCGTGACTGCAGGAATTACTCTTTGGTTCTTTCGGTAAAGTGACGTAGAAAGAAAATAAATATAATTATAGAGTTCGACGTTTCGATTGCAACACAAGCAAGCGTCACCGGGTAGAGCTAAATTTGAGAGAGAGACAAACACAGACACGGAGACACACACAGACAGACACACAAGCAGAGAGACAACACAGACACACAGAGAGAGACACACAACATAGACACACAGAGACCCTATGCCTCTGGGTCTCTGTGTCGAGGCCTTAAATATTTAAGGCCTCGACACAGAGGCATTGGGTCTCTGTGTGTCTCTCTGTGTGTCTGTGTTGTCTCTCTCTGTGTGTCTGTGTGTCTCTCTGTGTGTGTCTGTGTTGTCTCTCTCTGTGTGTCTGTGTGTCTCTCTCTCTGTGTCTGTGTTGTCTCTCTCTGTGGTTTGTGTGTCTCTATATCTGTGTCTGTGTTGTCTCTCTGTGTCTGTGTGTCTCTCTGTGTGTGTCTGTGCTGTCTCTCTCTGTGTGTCTGTGTGTCTCTCTCTGTGTGTCTGTGTTGTCTCTCTCTCAAATTTAGTTCTACCTGATGACGACTGCTTGTGTTACAATCGAAACGTCGTACTCTATTATTTAATTATTTTTCTTTCTCCATGACGTCACCGAAAGAACCAGAGTTACAAATCACATTTGCCAATGTGGTTGCATCATCCACTTAACCCGTCGTTCTTGTGCGGGCCGATAAACTAGTACAACTTTGTGTTGGGGATGGGGCAATAAGTCAACAATGGTTATCCTGTGGATAAACTCGTCCCTGTCGTAGGAATGTGGAATTGCCACCACTGGCCCAGGATGGACAACCACCTCAGGAGCTCATTTGAGCTGCACATCGATCATCAATGGAACTCATTCAGCTCCCGCAATTTCAGTTTCAGTTTCATTTATTTGGTATATAGCCCTGTGAGCCATTCGGCTCTTGAATCGGGTGCAACCGCAACAAACAAAAAACAAAAACATGAACAAGAAAACATCTTAAAGTGTCTATGTGACTATGTGCAAACAGAAAATCCAAGAAAAGACAGCAACACATTGCAAGAAAAAGCACCGTACACCAACGCTGTGTGCAAAAATCCCAGTGGGATGCAAGTCAAACAACAACAACAACCACAAGACAACTTAGATTAAGGCCATCAGTCTAACTCCGAATGGGCACATGCAACACGGGTGAAGGTCGCCCCTTGTGGCCTTGAACGATTGTCGGCAAGTGCTGTTGGAGAACATCTATGCAGGCCGGCACGAATCTAGACCAAGTACCGAAGCAGTGGACGTTCCATCTCTGTGCACGTCTGTAGGTCTCTATGTGCTTCTATGGGTATCTGTGTGTGTGTGTGGAGCCGTAGTGAAGCAGTTAGTGTGCGTGTGGAGCCGTAGTGTAGCAGTTAGTGTGTGTGCGGAGCCGTAGTGTAGCAGTTAGTGTGCGTGTGGAGCCGTAGTGTAGCAGTTAGTGTGTGTGCGGAGCCGTAGTGTAGCAGTTAGTGTGTGTGCGGAGCCGTAGTGTAGCAGTTAGTGTGTGTGTGTGGAGCCGTAGTGTAGCAGTTAGTGTGTGTGCGGAGCCGTAGTGTAGCAGTTAGTGTGTGTGCGGAGCCGTAGTGTAGCAGTTAGTGTGTGTGTGTGGAGCCGTAGTGTAGCAGTTAGTGTGCGTGTGGAGCCGTAGTGTAGCAGTTAGTGTGCGTGTGGAGCCGTAGTGTAGCAGTTAGTGTGTGTGCGGAGCCGTAGTGTAGCAGTTAGTGTGTGTGCGGAGCCGTAGTGTAGCAGTTAGTGTGCGTGTGGAGCCGTAGTGTAGCAGTTAGTGTGCGTGTGGAGCCGTAGTGTAGCAGTTAGTGTGCGTGTGGAGCCGTAGTGTAGCAGTTAGTGTGCGTGTGGAGCCGTAGTGTAGCAGTTAGTGTGTGTGTGTGGAGCCGTAGTGTAGCGGTTAGTGTGTGTGTGGAGCCGTAGTGTAGCAGTTAGTGTGCGTGTGGAGCCGTAGTGTAGCAGTTAGTGTGCGTGTGGAGCCGTAGTGTAGCAGTTAGTGTGTGTGTGGAGCCGTAGTGTAGCAGTTAGTGTGCGTGTGGAGCCGTAGTGTAGCAGTTAGTGTGCGTGTGGAGCCGTAGTGTAGCAGTTAGTGTGTGTGTGGAGCCGTAGTGTAGCAGTTAGTGTGTGTGCGGAGCTGTAGTGTAGCAGTTAGTGTGCGTGTGGAGCCGTAGTGTAGCAGTTAGTGTGCGTGTGGAGCCGTAGTGTAGCAGTTAGTGTGCGTGTGGAGCCGTAGTGTAGCAGTTAGTGTGCGTGTGGAGCCGTAGTGTAGCAGTTAGTGTGTGTGTGTGGAGCCGTAGTGTAGCGGTTAGTGTGTGTGTGGAGCCGTAGTGTAGCAGTTAGTGTGTGTGTGGAGCCGTAGTGTAGCAGTTAGTGTGCGTGTGGAGCCGTAGTGTAGCAGTTAGTGTGTGTGTGGAGCCGTAGTGTAGCAGTGTGTGTGTGGAGCCGTAGTGTAGCAGTTAGTGTGCGTGTGGAGCCGTAGTGTAGCAGTTAGTGTGCGTGTGGAGCCGTAGTGTAGCAGTTAGTGTGTGTGTGGAGCCGTAGTGTAGCAGTTAGTGTGCGTGTGGAGCCGTAGTGTAGCAGTTAGTGTGTGTGTGGAGCCGTAGTGTAGCAGTTAGTGTGTGTGTGGAGCCGTAGTGTAGCAGTTAGTGTGCGTGTGGAGCCGTAGTGTAGCAGTTAGTGTGCGTGTGGAGCCGTAGTGTAGCAGTTAGTGTGTGTGTGGAGCCGTAGTGTAGCAGTTAGTGTGCGTGTGGAGCCGTAGTGTAGCAGTTAGTGTGTGTGTGGAGCCGTAGTGTAGCAGTTAGTGTGTGTGTGGAGCCGTAGTGTAGCAGTTAGTGTGTGTGTGGAGCCGTAGTGTAGCAGTTAGTGTGTGTGTGGAGCCGTAGTGTAGCAGTTAGTGTGCGTGTGGAGCCGTAGTGTAGCAGTTAGTGTGTGTGTGGAGCCGTAGTGTAGCAGTTAGTGTGTGTGTGGAGCCGTAGTGTAGCAGTTAGTGTGCGTGTGGAGCCGTAGTGTAGCAGTTAGTGTGTGTGTGGAGCCGTAGTGTAGCAGTTAGTGTGCGTGTGGAGCCGTAGTGTAGCAGTTAGTGTGTGTGTGGAGCCGTAGTGTAGCAGTTAGTGTGCGTGTGGAGCCGTAGTGTAGCAGTTAGTGTGTGTGTGGAGCCGTAGTGTAGCAGTTAGTGTGCGTGTGGAGCCGTAGTGTAGCAGTTAGTGTGCTGCGCTACGAGCTGCTCGGACGACCCGAGTTCGAATCCCGCTCACGTCCAACACCAGTGACGGATATCTGGACCGGTCCTGGGCCTCCCCTAGGTCGACTCAGCCTCAAATGAGAACCGGGTGCGGTGCGTAAACATCGCCACTTAGGGAGACAAAGGCGGCCGGGCGTGGTGCTGGCCACCCACAACCTCGTGTGCCGTGCCGGCCTTCATAGGTGCTCGCTAACAGCATTTGCCCCAACAATCTGTTACAGGCTACACTGCGGGGTTGGGATCTTTGCCTATAGAATGCCACGTGCAAAATCCACGTGTAGCTCAAATGCAAACAAACAGCATCTCAAGACGCCGTTACAGATGCAGTGCATTCGCATGCCTCTTTATTTCATCGAGTGAGAGAGAGAGGGAGAGCGAGAGAGAGACAGCGAGCGAGAGAGAGAGAAAAGGGGCAGTCATAGTCAGACGGGAAAACAAAGACGGTCTTGAGAGTGGGTTTGAACAATTATTGGCGCGTGTGCCCCCCCCCACTCCCTCCCTCCCTCCCTCCTCCTCCTCTCTCTCTCTTTTTTTTGACGATCAGAGGAAACAAGAAGATGCTCGGTGTAGTCGGCACTTTGCTTCGTTCATCATTTCGTTTCTTTTTTTCGAACGTTCTTCTTCCACGGAAGCTGCGTTGAGTTCGACTTCCCCTCCCGTTCCTGGTGGTGCCGACTCACTCCGCTGACACTTTTTGTCACGTGACTTGCGTTGTCGCACGGGAGGGAGAGGGGGGGGTGGGAGGCGGCGGTGATAATAACACTGGTCAACACACTTTTTCTCTGGCATAAGGTATTCCAACGGTTGTAAGGTAATTTTGGAGTGCTGATTCCAAATTTGGCATCGGTTTTTGTCGATCATATCAGGTTTTTGAGATATCAAATATTGCATTTTCAATAAAAACTGCAGAATAAAAATATTAAATAAATGTGGATATCTACATAAAATTATATTATAAACACACTATCCTAAAAATACAGCACCATATTTTAACACTAAAGCAGTCACTGACTCGCAACAACTTGCAATCATAAGTGACAGAGTTAATTTCGGGTAAAATCAATGAAAATGGGGTATGCCGATAGCATAAAAATGAGATGTGATAGAGCAAATCTGAGATCAGTTTGGAATCAGCACCGTGAAATTAGTCTAGAACAGCTGCAAAAGTCCAGGCCAGAATTTTTTTTTTGTTGACTTTCCTTTCGTTTCTTTATCTCAGTCGCTTTTTTGGGGGGGTTTGTTTGGGGGAAGGGGGGTGGTGGTGGGGAGGAAGTTTCTTCCGCGAAATCGCGACGATTCGTCGGCGGTTCTTGTTTCGGGTGAGATCGTCACATCGGCATGGCACGTGCCGTTTCGTGGCCACCCGGCGACAAACCGTCCATCAAACCGTCCATAGTATCGTGTTTTTTTCCTCTTGCTTCCTTCGGTAAAGTCACGTAGAAGGGAAATAATAAAATTAAAAAATATAAATAATAAAATTATTCTCACGACGTTTCGGCCACAACGCAAGCAGCCGTCCTCAGGTGAAGAACAGGTCTGTCAGAAAGACAGCGTCTGAATGAGTCGTGAGAATTATTTCATTGTTTTATTTTAATTATTTTATTATTTCCCTTCTACGTGACTTTACCGAAATAACCAAAAAGATGAATCCCTGCAGTCACGAAAGCTTTAAATCGAAATCGTGTTTTTTGTTGTTGGCTTCGATCGCGTGAATATATAAATGTTGTGTCGTTAAGCCCGCCACCACCCGACACAGCCAATTAGTGAGGTTCGTCACGTAAACAGAACGTGCCGATTTATGCTGCAACAGCACAACCGGTTGTGTGTTGGAGAGCAAATCCACGACATTTACAATCTGAGTCCGACGTTTCGCCTGTAATTACGACGAGCATCGTCAGGCGAACAGCCACATTTCCATCAAACCAAGTTCCCATCAAGTACGGGTGGCTACGTACGGCGCGAAAGAAGTCCAACGTGCACACGTCCCGTGGGGGAAAATAAACCCGCGCCAACTGATTTTGGTTTATCAGCACAAACCGCAGGAGGAGGAGGAATGTGTAACAGCACGCAAACCGTTGACAAATCTGTCCGACGTATCGCTGCAGATTACATCTGGCATCATCAGGTTTCAACAACAACAACAATGTTCAAGATATCGTAGACTCTGATTTACCGCTGCACATTCAACGTTTTAGTCTCTCTCTCTCTCCGTCTCTATCTCTCTCTCTCGTAACGGAATTCTCTGGAGTCCGGTCACGCGAGTTGGTCTGGTCCCGCTCGTGTGCGGAGGTCGGAGCTGGAGATGAGAGGGGAGTAGAGTGAGATGAGAGGTGGGAGGGTGAGATGAGATGAGAGGGGAGTGAGATGAGAGGGGGAGGGGGAGTGAGATGAGAGGTGGGGGGAGTGAGATGAGAGGGGGGGGAGTGAGATGAGATGAGAGGGGAGTGAGATGAGAGAGGGGGGGGGGGAGTGAGATGACAGGTGGGAGGGTGAGATGAGATGAGAGGGGAGTGAGATGAGAGGGGGAGGGGGAGTGAGATGAGAGGTGGGGGGAGTGAGATGAGAGGGGGGGGAGTGAGATGAGATGAGAAGGGAGTGAGATGAGAGAGGGGGGGGGAGTGAGATGAGAGGTGGGAGGGTGAGATGAGATGAGAGGGGAGTGAGATGAGAGCGGGAGGGGGAGTGAGATGAGAGGTGGGGGAGTGAGATGAGAGGTGAGAGAGTGAGATGAGAGGTGAGAGAGTGAGATGAGAGGGGAGGGGAGTGAGATGAGAGGTGAGAGAGTGAGATGAGATGAGAGGAGAGTGAGATGAGAGGTGGGGGAGTGAGATGAGAGGTGGGGGAGTGAGATGAGAGGTGGGGGAGTGAGATGAGAGGTGGGGGAGTGAGATGAGAGGTGGGAGGGTGAGATGAGATGAGAGGGGAGTGAGATGAGAGGGGGAGGGGGAGTGAGATGAGAGGTGGGGGAGTGAGATGAGAGGTGAGAGAGTGAGATGAGAGGTGAGAGAGTGAGATGAGAGGGGAGGGGAGTGAGATGAGAGGTGAGAGAGTGAGATGAGATGAGAGGAGAGTGAGATGAGAGGTGGGGGAGTGAGATGAGAGGTGGGGGATTGAGATGAGAGGTGAGAGAGTGAGATGAGAGGTGGGGGAATGAGATGAGATGAGAGGGGAGTGAGATGAGAGGGGAGAGTCAACGGGGGGGAGGGGGTGAGAGGAGAGGGGGGAGCTAAGCGAGTGAGATGAGAGGTAGGCGAGCGCCTCTTGTTTACGCTGCACAACGAAGGGGGGGAGGGGGGATTTACGCGACGTTGGCTCAACGTTCTCGGCGCCGTCGTGACGCGACGTTGGAACACCGCGGCCAACTTCACGTCACTGCGGCGCCACGCGATGGCCAGCGGCCCTGAAGCATCCACACGTGACCTGAGTGAGAGGAGACCTGGGATGGCGTCACGTGACCTGAGTGGGAGACCTGGGATGTCGACACGTGACCTGAGTGGGAGACCTGGGACATCGACACGTGACCTGAGTGAGAGGAGACCTGGGATAGCGTCACGTGACCTGAGTGGGAGACCTGGGATGTCGACACGTGACCTGAGTGGGAGACCTGGGATAGTGTCACGTGACCTGGGTCGGAGACCTGGGATAGCGTCACGTGACCTGAGACGGAGACCTGGGATGTCGACACGTGACCTGAGTGAGGGGAGACCTGGGATGTCGACACGTGACCTGAGTGAGGGACCTGGGTGTTCGACACGTGACCTAAGTGAGGGGAGACCTGGAATGTCGACACGTGACCTGGGTGGGAGACCTGGGATGGTGACACGTGACCTGAGTGGGAGACCTGGGCAATCGACACGTGACCTGAGTGAGAGACCTGGGATGGTGACACGTGACCTGAGTGGGAGACCTGGGATAGCGTCACGTGACCTGAGTGAGAGACCTGGGAAATCGACACGTGACCTGAGTGAGGGACCTGGGCCGTCGACACGTGACCTGAGTGGGAGACCTGGGTCTTCGACATGTGACCTTAGTGGGAGACCTGGGACATTGACACGTGACCTGAGTGAGGGGAGACCTGGGATGTCGACACGTGACCTGAGTGGGAGACCTGGGATGGTGACACGTGACCTGAGTAGGAGACCTGGGATAGCGTCACGTGACCTGAGTGAGAGACCTGGGAAATCGACACGTGACCTGAGTGAGAGACCTGGGATGGTGACACGTGACCTGGGCTGTCGACACGTGACCTGGGCTGTCGACACGTGACCTGAGTGGGAGACCTGGGATATTGACCAGCAAGGAGGAGCGTGGGGCCTGGACAGAACGCACGCTGCGGCTGGAAGGGATGACGATGATGATGGTGATGATGGTGGTGGTGATGATGATGGTGTAGATGGTGGTGATGATGATGGTGGTGATGAAGATGATGTGATGATGATGACGATGCTGACAATGATTGGGACAATGATGATGGTGACAGTGATGATGGTGACGATGATGGTGACGACGATGGTGACGATGATGGTGAAGATGATGGTGATGATGGCAGGTGGTCAAGACTAATGATGGAGTGGCAGCCACAAGGAGGGGAAGACGCCCCGCAGAACGCGTTGACCACGGAGATGGAGCGCTTAAAATCAGCTCGAGGTGGATTTTCTTTTTTTAAGTTCGCATCGCAGGATCGTGAAAGACGGCCACGGATTTGAGGGGGAAGCTTTCATACAGCAGTGGATCGATCGTGTCTGGCGATCGTGACCACCGTCGTATCAATTCAGCCGCCTTTCCAGTCGCTGTACAAGATAAAGTGAGATGTTAACCTCTCGCGAGATGTTAACCCTCACGAGATGTAAACCTCGCGGGAGATGTTAACCTCTCGCGAGATGTAAAAATCGCGAGATGTTAGCCACGCGAGATGATGTTAACCACGCGAGATGATGTTAACCACGCGAGATGGTAAACCTCACGGGAAACAAGAGGCAGACTTAGCCACTTAATGAAGATAAACAGATTTCATCTACACCGTTGTATAATAGGAGGGAGATTCCTAAATTAAATTGCTAAACTCAAATAATATATATTTTAAAATGAATTTGCCAAATGCTGTCAAATATGATTGCATTTAGTGTGTATACCTGTGTGTGTGTTTGTCACCGGGGAGACAAAGGCGGCCGGGCGGGGTGCTGACCACCCACCCCCCCACGTGTTCCGCGCATGTCAGCGGTCGTGGCACGGACGTTAAATCCGGCGACTCGAGTTCGATTCCCGGCCACAGCTGACATCAAAAGTTGGCGCTGTGAGATCTGAGCCGAGTGCCGGGCCTCCCCAAGGGCGACTCAGCCTTAAATTAGTACTTAGCGCGCTGTGTAAACACGAGCAGCGAGAAGACCAAGGCGGCCGGGCGTGGTTTGGTTCAGAATCCATCCTCATGCGCCTTAATAGGCGCTCGCTAACATCCCTTTGCCCCAACAGTCTGTAAGGCTGTTAGGGAATCTTTGTGTGTGTACATGGAGGTAAATCAATGCTTTGTTTGGTGCTGCTGTACCAGTGGAAACTCTTTCCATGCGAGTACAAAGCTACTCGTTTGTCAACTTCTTCAACTTTCCCACTGAGAAGAACAATCTTCGCCTGCAAGGCGGCACCATCTCAGCTCTCTCTCTCTCTCTCTGCAGAAGGGTCATAGACCGAATCGTCGGCCCATTGTAGACGTGTCTGTGTTAATGATGGATGTGGCGAGGCTATTTTTGGTCTGTCCATGATTGGGGAGCGGTGGTGCACCGGTTAGTGCGCCGCGCTCTAACGAACCCGGCCTATCCGAGTTCGATTCCGGCGATTATCCGAACCAGGACTGGTCGACTCAGCCTTAAACATGAGTACCTGTTGCGGTGTATAGACATCAGTACCGGGGAGACAAAGGCGGGTCCGGGGCGTGGTGCTACATGGGTGCTACTCGCTAACAGCACACTTTCCCCAAAAAGTATGTTGAGGCTATACGGGGGGTCTTTGTCTTTGTGTGTGGGAATTCGCGTGGGCCCCCCCGCCTCCCCTCCCCTCCCCCGAGGGGGGGCTCGTGTGCCCGGCTCGCGGCACGCGTGGAAGTGCGCTCACGTCACGATGCTATTTTTGGGACGGAGGGCGCAAACGTGGCCGGGCGCCAAGTTTCCACGTCGCCCGACTCACCCCAGGCGCTCACCACATCACCCATCACCCCCTCCTCCTCCTCCTCCTGCCCCAGGCTCCCACCGCAGGCAAGCCACTTGACCATTGCAGAGGTAGGACATCACCACGGAGGTGTGGTAGTATCGTAGAGGATGATGATGGGGCCATCAGAGATTCGGGACCATCACGAATTTTGGACCGTTGCAGAGATGGGACCGTCGCAGATTTGGGAACATCACACCAATATCTCATCACGGTGATGGGGCCATCGTAAACTTGTAACCATCTCACCAACCTCTCATCACAGTGATGGGCCATCACAGAGATGAGACCATCACAGATTTGGGAACATCGCACTAACATCTCATCACGGTGATGGGGCCATCGTAAACTTATAACCATCTCACCAACCTCTCATCACAGTGATGGGCCATCACAGAGATGAGACAATCACAGTTGAGACCATCACAGATTTGGGAACATCGCACCAACATCTCATCACGGTGATGGGGCCATCGTAAAGATAGAACCATTACACCAACCTCTCATCACAGTGATGGACCATCACAGAGTTGGGACCATCACAGATTTGGGAACATCTCACCAACATCTCATCACGGTTATGGGGCCTTCATAAAGATGGGACCATCATAGCCATGGAACTATCACAGAGTTGGGACCATCACAGATTTGGAAACATCACACCACCATCTCATCACGGTGATGGGACCATCATAAAGAGGGGACCAGAACAGCCACGTAGGACCATCACAACTAGCCACCCATCACAGCGGTGGGCCTATCACAGCGATGAGACCGTCACACGGTGAGAGAATTAACTCACTGAATATGTTCCGGTCGCTGACTAGCCTGGAGAGTAGGTGGCTCGTGAACAGTCGTCGTAAGTCACAGCCAAAGCGAGATGGGGGGTATACTGGATGTGGTGTGCCGGGTGTGGATGTATTATCCGGCTCAGACCTGGATGTTCTATTCGGCTCCCGGCAAGGAGAAGTCCCCCACCACCCCCCCAAAAAAAAAATGTCGCATCAGAAAAAAAAAACATTCAAGTTTAACCTTGAATCACCCGCGCGTTATTATTACCATTATTAAATAATTATTCGTTTCTATTTATTTGCCATTTTGGTTCAGGTGCGGACTCATTTTTAGGTTATCGCGGTGCGCAACGTCAGCAGAAATGTTTTTATTTCTCTACAAAGAGAGGGCGGCCCACACGGGATGGGGGAGAGGGTTGGGGGGGGGGCGCACGAAGCTAAATTTACACGCGGCGTCCCAAGATCTCAAGGACGGGGTTTTTCGCCTCCACCGTCGTGACGCAAACGCCGCTGACGCCTCCCGCCCTCCCTCCCTCCCACCTCCTCCTCCTCGCGATCGAGCGCCGGTGGCGTCGATCCTCGGTCGCCACGTGTGTTTGGAAGCAGCCGCTCATGAAACGCGCTCGCTCGCCCATTCACTCGTTTTCTTGTTCGCTCACTCGTTCACTCGCTCGCTCACTCGTTCACTCGTTCACTCACTCGTTCACTCGTTCACTCACTCGTTCACTCACTCGCTCACTCGTTCACTCACTCGTTCACTCGTTCACTCACTCGTTCACTCACTCGTTCACTCACTCGCTCGCTCACTCCTTGTTCGCTCACTTCTTCTCCTCTTGAACGCTCACTCGTTCACTCGCTCGCTCGTTACCTTGCTCACTCACTCACTCGTTCCCTTGTTCGCAGTGTCCACTCACTCGTTTCGCGTGTATGTTGAACTTCTTTCGCACCGTACGTTGCCAACCGTGCTAATTAAGCGGAGGTTTCGTGGTACGCTACCACGTTTTGTTGATCAATCGAACTGATAATCGGTAGATGAATCGATATTGAATGGCCATTTTTCAAAGCGTCACCTATCAAGGGAATATTCTCTCTCTCTCGAATGAACATCGAGCTATTGGTGCGCATCTCCTGCCGAACCAGTGCTGGAGAGTCCACATTCCTATGGCTGGAATTGGGGGGGGGGGGGGGTGCGAGGCATCTCCATTGAACAACCGCTGTTGGTAGACTAAATTTTATCGACCCGGAATGGATGATGGGCTGAGTCAACCGCTCGCTCCACCTCCACGCATCTCCGCCGCGTGCTTCACGGCGGCGTCTCTCGCCGAAGGGAGGCCCCGTGGGGAGGCCCCGTGGGGAGGCCCCGTAGGGAGGCCCCGTAGGGAGGCCCCGCAGGGAGGCCCCGCAGGGAGGCCCCGCAGGGAGGCCCCGTAGGGAGGCCCCGCGGGGAGGCCCCGTGGGGAGGCCCCGTAGGGAGGCCCCGCAGGGAGGCCCCGCAGGGAGGCCCCGCAGGGAGGCCCCGCGGGGAGGCCCCGTGGGGAGGCCCCGTGGGGAGGCCCCGTAGGGAGGCCCCGCAGGGAGGCCCCGTGGGGAGGACCCGTGGGGAGGCCCTGTAGGGAGGCCCCGTAGGGAGGCCCCGCAGGGAGGCCCCGCAGGGAGGCCCGGCAAGGCCCAGAGCCAAGGGCAGGCCCCGTGGGGCAGATGGAGCGGGTGGAGGGGGGGGGTGGAGGGGGGGGGCAGCCACAACACCGCGGGGCTCAAAATAGGCGGCGGTGGCGCCGTCAGTGGTGATGGTGGTGACAGTGGTGGTGGTGGTGGTGTCAGTGGTGGTGGTGGTGTCAGTGGTGGTGGTGGTGTCAGTGGTGGTGGTGGTGTCAGTGGTGGTGGTGTCAGTGGTGGTGGTGGTGTCAGTGGTGGTGGTGTCAGTGGTGGTGGTGGTGTCAGTGGTGGTGGTGGTGTCAGTGGTGGTGGTGGTGTCAGTGGTGGTGGTGGTGTCAGTGGTGGTGGTGTCAGTGGTGGTGGTGGTGTCAGTGGTGGTGGTGGTGTCAGTGGTGGTGGTGTCAGTGGTGGTGGTGGTGTCAGTGGTGGTGGTGGTGTCAGTGGTGGTGGTGTCAGTGGTGGTGGTGTCAGTGGTGGTGGTGGTGTCAGTGGTGGTGGTGGTGTCAGTGGTGGTGGTGGTGTCAGTGGTGGTGGTGTCAGTGGTGGTGGTGTCAGTGGTGGTGGTGGTGTCAGTGGTGGTGGTGGTGTCAGTGGTGGTGGTGTCAGTGGTGGTGGTGGTGTCAGTGGTGGTGGTGTCAGTGGTGGTGGTGTCAGTGGTGGTGGTGGTGTCAGTGGTGGTGGTGTCAGTGGTGATGTCAGTGGTGGTGGTGGTGTCAGTGGTGGTGGTGTCAGTGGTGGTGGTGGTGGTGGTGTCAGTGGTGGTGGTGTCAGTGGTGGTGGTGTCAGTGGTGGTGGTGGTGTCAGTGGTGGTGGTGTCAGTGGTGGTGGTGGTGTCAGTGGTGGTGGTGGTGTCAGTGGTGGTGGTGTCAGTGGTGGTGGTGGTGTCAGTGATGGTGGTGGTGTCAGTGGTGGTGGTGTCAGTGGTGGTGGTGTCAGTGGTGGTGGTGTCAGTGGTGGTGGTGGTGTCAGTGGTGGTGGTGTCAGTGGTGGTGGTGGTGTCAGTGGTGGTGGTGGTGTCAGTGGTGGTGGTGTCAGTGGTGGTGGTGGTGTCAGTGGTGGTGGTGTCAGTGGTGGTGGATGTGGTGGTGGTGTCAGTGGTGGTGGTGGTGTCAGTGGTGGTGGTGTCAGTGGTGGTGGATGTGGTGGTGGTGTCAGTGGTGGTGGTGGTGTCAGTGGTGGTGGTGATGTCAGTGTTGGTGGTGTCAGTGGTGGTGGTGGTGTCAGTGGTGGTGGTGTCAGTGGTGGTGGTGGTGTCAGTGGTGGTGGTGGTGTCAGTGGTGGTGGTGGTGTCAGTGGTGGTGGTGGTGTCAGTGGTGGTGGTGTCAGTGGTGGTGGTGTCAGTGGTGGTGGTGGTGTCAGTGGTGGTGGTGGTGTCAGTGGTGGTGGTGTCAGTGGTGGTGGTGGTGTCAGTGGTGGTGGTGGTGTCAGTGGTGGTGGTGTCAGTGGTGGTGTCAGTGGTGGTGGTGGTGTCAGTGGTGGTGGTGTCAGTGGTGGTGGTGGTGTCAGTGGTGGTGGTGGTGTCAGTGGTGGTGGTGTCAGTGGTGGTGGTGTCAGTGGTGGTGGTGGTGTCAGTGGTGGTGGTGGTGTCAGTGGTGGTGGTGGTGTCAGTGGTGGTGGTGTCAGTGGTGGTGGTGTCAGTGGTGGTGGTGGTGTCAATGGTGGTGGTGGTATCAGTGGTGGTGGTGTCAGTGGTGGTGGTGGTGTCAGTGGTGGTGGTGTCAGTGGTGGTGGTGTCAGTGGTGGTGGTGGTGTCAGTGGTGGTGGTGTCAGTGGTGGTGTCAGTGGTGGTGGTGGTGTCAGTGGTGGTGGTGTCAGTGGTGGTGGTGGTGTCAGTGGTGGTGGTGTCAGTGGTGGTGGTGTCAGTGGTGGTGGTGGTGTCAGTGGTGGTGGTGTCAGTGGTGGTGGTGGTGTCAGTGGTGGTGGTGGTGTCAGTGGTGGTGGTGTCAGTGGTGGTGGTGGTGTCAGTGATGGTGGTGGTGTCAGTGGTGGTGGTGTCAGTGGTGGTGGTGTCAGTGGTGGTGGTGGTGTCAGTGGTGGTGGTGTCAGTGGTGGTGGTGGTGTCAGTGGTGGTGGTGTCAGTGGTGGTGGTGTCAGTGGTGGTGGTGTCAGTGGTGGTGGTGGTGTCAGTGGTGGTGGTGTCAGTGGTGGTGGTGGTGTCAGTGGTGGTGGTGTCAGTGGTGGTGGTGTCAGTGGTGGTGGATGTGGTGGTGGTGTCAATGGTGGTGTCAGTGGTGGTGGTGTCAGTGGTGGTGGATGTGGTGGTGGTGTCAGTGGTGGTGGTGATGTCAGTGTTGGTGGTGTCAGTGGTGGTGGTGGTGTCAGTGGTGGTGGTGGTGTCAGTGGTGGTGGTGTCAGTGGTGGTGGTGGTGTCAGTGGTGGTGGTGTCAGTGGTGGTGGATGTGGTGGTGGTGTCAGTGGTGGTGGTGGTGTTTGTGGTGGTGGTGGTATCAGTGGTGGTGGTGATGTCAGTGGTGGTGGTGTCAGTGGTGGTGGTGGTGTCAGTGGTGGTGGTGGTGTCAGTGGTGGTGGTGGTGTCAGTGGTGGTGGTGGTGTCAGTGGTGGTGGTGTCAGTGGTGGTGGTGGTGTCAGTCGTGGTGGTGGTGTCAGTGGTGGTGGATGTGGTGGTGGTGTCAGTGGTGGTGGTGGTGTCAGTGGTGGTGGTGTCAGTGGTGGTGGTGGTGTCAGTGTTGGTGGTGGTGTCAGTGGTGGTGGTGTCAGTGGTGGTGGATGTGGTGGTGGTGTCAGTGGTGGTGGTGGTGTTTGTGGTGGTGGTGGTATCAGTGGTGGTGGTGATGTCAGTGGTGGTGGTGTCAGTGGTGGTGGTGGTGTCAGTGGTGGTGGTGGTGTCAGTGGTGGTGGTGGTGTCAGTGGTGGTGGTGGTGTCAGTGGTGGTGGTGTCAGTGGTGGTGGTGGTGTCAGTCGTGGTGGTGGTGTCAGTGGTGGTGGATGTGGTGGTGGTGTCAGTGGTGGTGGTGGTGTCAGTGGTGGTGGTGTCAGTGGTGGTGGTGGTGTCAGTGTTGGTGGTGGTGTCAGTGGTGGTGGTGTCAGTGGTGGTGGTGTCAGTGGTGGTGTCGGGGAGGGGGATGCAGGGGACAGCAGTGGCGGCTGTCTCCCTCCACTCGTGCCCCGGAATGTCTCTGCGGTGGCTGGGCAGCAGCAGTAGCAGCAGTAGCAGCAGCAGTAGCAGCAGCGGCAGCTGCTGCCAGGCGAATGACATCCGCGGTGCAACCGCGAGGATGCGGCGGCTCCAGCCACCGATAACAACAACGACGACGACGATGAACATTATAATGGCGACGATAGTTACAGCTAGAGTTATAATGCCATCTCCATATATATAAAAGGCAAAGTTATGAATATGTGTGTCTGTTCAAAATGTTTAGCGTACTTCCCGACATGCAACAAACTTGAGATTTACCATGTGGGTACTTTCCAGACTGTACACCATGCAAACATTATAAATAATACACTTTTTTGGGGGGAGGGGGGGGGAGCTCAATAATGCATAGATTTTTTTGCACGGCAAGTGAGCTGTGACGTCACATCTGTCACGTGACCCGCGCACGTGGAAGCGTAACGCATTGTAGTGTAGTGGGTAGCGCTACGCCGCGCTACGAACCCGGCGACTCGAGTTCGATTCCCGCTCACGGCCACCACCGGTGACGATTATTTCAACCGGTCCTGGGCCCTCCCCTAGGTCGACTCAGCCTCAAACGAGTCACTGCTGTAGTGTGTGAACATCGCCACTGGGGAGACAAAGGCGGCCGGGCGTGGTGTTAGCCACCCACCCCCTCGTGTACCGTTCTGGCCCTTCATAGGTGCTCACTAACAGCACTTGCCCCGACAGTCTATTGAGGCTATATGGGGGATCTTTGTTTTTTGTGTCAGTGTGTTTCAGTTTCATTTATTAGGATTTACCCTGTGAGCCATTCGGTTCTTGATTTGGGTTCAACCGCAACAAGCAATAACATTACAAGATACACCAAAACTTCTTGTACACAAATCTAAACATCACGTACGTAAGCAATACAATCCTACAGAAAAAGCACAACCCGTCCATGCTGCGTACAAAAAGTGCAAAGAATTCCATTTCAGTGTGTCAGTGTGTGTGTGTGTCCATGTGTGTGTCAGTGTGTGTATTTGTCCGTGTGTGTGTCCATGTGTGTGTCAGTGTGTGTGTGTGTCCGTGTGTGTGTCAGTGTGTGTGTCAGTGTGTGTGTCAATGTGTGTGTCAGTATGTGTGTGTGTGTCCGTGTGTGTGTCAGTGTGTGTGTCAGTGTGTGTGTCTTTGTCAGTGGGGAGCGGTAGTGTCGTGGTTAGCGCGCTGCGCTACGAACCCGGCAACCCGAGTTCGATTCCTGCTCACGGCCAACACCAGTGACGATTATCTGAACCGGTCCTAGATCTCCCCTAGGTAGACTCAGCCTCGAATGAGTACCTGGTGCGGTGTGCAAACATCGTCACTAGGGAAACAAAGGCGGCCGGGCGTGGTGTTGGCCATCCACCCCCTCGTGTGCCGTGTCGGCCTTCATAGGTGCTCGCTAACAGCACTGGCCCCAACAGTCTGTTCAGGCTATACGGGGGATCTGTGTCTTTGTTTACGTGTATTTCGGCATAGGCAAACTAAGCACAAGCGTAGTGCCCCAGGTAGCTCAAGGGGTGACAGGTTGAGTTAAAAAAATCCGGTGTGTGTTTCAAACATCCAGGTCAGAATTGAAATCTTAATCGACATAAATGATTGAAATGCAATAGCTTTAGCACTACGTAACCCTCTCTGGCCTCTATGTGCGCTCCACGGTACAGCATTAGCCAATTAACTGACTACACCAATTAACTTAAGACACCACGGGCAATGGTGTGAGGTGCTGTCTCCGACTCCTGTTATCAACTCCATCTCTCCAGCCTCTCGGTTGATGTGCTGTGAAGATGGACCGTTGCCTGAAACGTTGCCCATTAAAGAAGGCTCATTACCAGAAACGTCGCCAATTATATGTTTGTAGTTTTAAAGCCACACAGTGTTATTGACGAACGTTTTGAGTAAAGAAAAATAGAATGAAGCCATTGAAGATGTCTCGTCTCTGATCTTATCTGCATCTCACCAATTCTCTATTTCAGATTTCAGATCTTTATTTATCCTCGAGAAATCCGATGAGCTATGAAGCTCATTGTTCACAGACGTCCAGTAGCGGCTCGTCAGAAAGTTACAACAACAAGAGCACGGTTGGCTACGTACGGTGCGACAGAAGTTCAACATACATAAATACAACATACACACAACATGCATTGAACATACATACAACATACATACAACATACATACAACATACATTGAACATACATACAGCATACATACAACATACATACACCATACAGACAACATACATACAACATAAATTCAACATACATACACCATACAGACAACATACATACAACATACAACATACATACAACATACATACAACATACAGACAACACACATATAACATACATACAACATACATACAACATACATACATACAACATTTGTGCCTGCGTTTCCATCATACTGTACTCACTACATCTGTATTGCTTTGAGATGAAAGATGAGCTCCCAGTACGTGTAGCGAAACGTCAGACACCACGCACGGGACGACGCGGAAACGCTGCGGCGAGCCACTCAGCGGCCCCAACCGCGAACTCCTCCTCCGCAGCGAAATTGAACTGGAGGAATCCGATGAGCGATGAAGCTCTTTTGTTACACCGATGTCCAGTAAGGGGCACGGGGGTCAGATAGTTACAACGACAAACAGAACAACAACAACACGACAGGTGTGAAAAAGATAGGAAAGGTAAGCAGATCACGAAAAGCACGGATTTAATCTGTTCACAAAACCCAAATCTACTTGTGAAATGTGTTCAGTGCTCTTCTTGAATGTGCATTGTTCCGTGTGTTGCGCCCGATGCTAATCTGACCGTCGTTCACACGAACGCCGCGTTCTGATTCACATTGTTGTGTGACCTACACCTCCCTTCAAAAGCATCATTTTTTATTCCGAACGAGCTCCCTCCTGGTTTTAAGTAAGTTTCATACGCACAGCACAACGGTATTAATAAGTCACGACAAGGCCGTACTTCTTCTTGGTTCTTTCGGTAAAGTCACGTAGAATGGAAATAATAAAATAATAAAAATAAAACATAATAAAATAATTCTCACGACGTTTCGGCCACAACGCAAGCAGCCGTCCTCAGGTGGAGAGCAGGTCTGTCGAGTAGACAGACCTGCTACTCGACATACCTGCTCTCCACCTGAGGACGGCTGCTTGCATTGTGGCCGAAACGTCGTGAGAATTTTTTTATTATGTTTTATTTTTATTATTTCCATTCTACGTGACTTTACCGAAAGAACCAAGAAGATGAATCCCTGCAGTCACGAAAGCTTTAAAAAGGCCGTAATTATAACATATATTGGGGGGGGGTCACATCCTCCCCAATATTCAAATATGTTAAAAATGTCCCCCCCAATACATTGCTATAAACAACGCCAAAGGCTAGTGGCACAAGCGGTTACAAATCGTCGCCTTTTTGCTCACCCCGAGTTATAAATGCATTGTCCTTGTACTGGTCGCCTTATCTCTGGTTTGACACTGGTGAGACGAGGCCCTGAAGACGGCTGTCAGTTTAAATGACAATGCCGTATATTATCAGAGCGCGTCTGTTTGCATGTGGTTCATGCAGACTTCATTCCTTGCAAAAGGGCATCTATTTGGTGTTTGAACATCCTAAACACCTCCTGTTGTATTGCCAGAAAGGGTGTAAAAAAAACCTATTTTTATTTTTCACACAGAGATCGCTTGTTTGGGGATCTCGGCGGGTGGCTCCGCCATCTCCGCCCTGCTGGGAGCCACTCTCCAAACATCCCGGATCGGATCCGTCGCGGATGAATTCGGGGGTTTTTAAGAGTTCGACGACGAAAAAAAACAAAAGACATTGAAGATTGGGATGACGTCTGTGACCCTTGCGGCGAGCGAGCGGCGCTCTACTGAAATCCACTTCGATCGCAAGGGATGTAACAACGAAAACTGAACAATAGTTTTTTGATAATTGTTTTTTTACCCTTCTATCTGGCAACAAAACTGACACCTTTTTTACAAGGAGTCATGTTTACATAGACCACAATACCTGCAGTCATAATGCAAACAAAAAACATAACTCTGATCATGTGCACTGTCCTTGAAGTTGATTGGTCCACACCCGAGACAGCTTTCCTTAGAGCCTAGTCTCACATGGGTTGGACCAGATGCATTATGACTGCAGGTATTGTGGTCTATGTAAACATGACTCCTTGTAAAAAAGGTGTCAGTTTTGTTGCCAGAGAGAAGGGTAAAAAACCAATTATCATATTTTTACTGGCAAATGAGGTTCCAATGGTGTAAATTGTTTTTTTTTTATTCCACCAGGTGTAAGGTCCCATCGAGCGATGTAGCTATTTTTCAGAAGCGACCTGGCTTTCACAAATAATAGCTCAACGAAGTGGCTTATCACGTGGACATTTATAGCAGCAGACAAATACTCTAAACGCGCGTTGATTCTAAATGTGGAGGGGAAAACCCGGAGGGCCTGGAGAAAAATCCACGCGACCACGGGGAGAACACGCAAGCTCCAAATACACAGCAGGCGTCGTCAGGGTTGGGATGGAACCCACGACTTCCTGCATACCAGGCGAGATAGTTAACATCTCCGAGCCACCGTGATGATGAGAGAGAGACACGAACTCCAATTATTCAACAGGCGTCAGGGTCGGAATCGAACCCACGACTTCCTGCATACCAAGCGAGGTAGTTAACATCTCCTAGCCACCATGATGATGATGAGAGACACCGCAAACTCCAATTATTCAACAGGCGTCAGGGTCGGAATCGAACCCACGACTTCCTGCATACCAAGCGAGGTAGTTAACATCTCCTAGCCACCATGATGATGATGAGAGACACCGCAAACTCCAATTATTCAACAGGCGTCAGGGTCGGAATCGAACCCACGACTTCCTGCATACCAGGCGAGGTAGTTAACATCTCCGAGCCACCGTGATGATGATGATGAGAGAGAGACACGAACTCCAATTATTCAGCAGGCGTCGTCAGGTTCGAGGTCGAACCCACGACCTCCTGCATACCAGGCGAGGTAGTTAACATCTCCTAGCCACCGTGATGATGAGAGAGAGACACGCAAACTCCAAATATACAGCAAGCGTCGTCAGGGTCTAGATCGAACCCACGACCTCCTGCATACCAGGCGAGGTAGTTAACATCTCGCAACCCGAGCGCAGTGCGCTAACCCACTGCGCCACCGCTCCGCCACCTGAAGTGCAGCGTCACGGGCGATCGGTGCACTTGGAAAAACGAATGCCCATGGGTGAGGGTGGCGTCACCCATGCCGGGTGTTGTCCGCGCCGCAGAGCAGCGAACCTCCCAGCCGCTGAGCTTCGTGAGAAAGGAACAAACTGGAAGAAAAAAAAACGTGAAAGGCAAAATCCGCTACGCGTGAAGTCGGTGCCGATGAATTATTGAGAGCGGTGTGAGTGAGGACGCGCCTTGGCGAGGCGACTTATTTAATTGTTTGTACGTTTTCGCTCAGTGGCGGCGCTCGGCAATGAGTAAGCGAAGCGAAAGCTCAGGGACTCATGCAGGTTTCGCAATGAATACATAATTAAAGGTAATCCATCAAATATAAATACGATACATACTAAACTACCTTTTTTTTATTTGACCAGGTAAGGCCCACTGAGCTATGTGGCTCTTTTGCAGAAGCGACTTGGCTATCACGAATGATAGCTCAACGGAAGTGGCTTATCACGTGGACATTTATATCAGACAAATACTCTAAAAGGCGCATTGGTTATAAATGTGGAGGAAAAAAACGGAGGGCCTGGAGAAAAATCCACGCGACCACGGGGAGAACACGCAAACTCAAAATATACCGCGGACGTCAGGGTCGTGATCGAACACACGATCTCCTGAATACCAGGCGAGGTAGTTAACATCTCCTAGCCACCGTGATGATGATGAGAGAGAAATACTCAAACTCCAAATATACAACAGGCGTCAGTTGCGGAATCGACCCCACGACCTCCTGCATACCAGGCGAGGTGGGTTACATCTCGTCACCATGGCGCCCTATCAACTTGAATTCAAATTCTAATTAACATAAAGAGGTCATGATCATCAACGTCTCTGTCGTATCTGAATCTCTCTTCTCTCATCTCACTACATCTCCACGCACCTCTGCATCACCCCCCCCCTCCTTATATCACTGCATGCATGCACGTACGTATGTTGAACTTCTTTCGCACCGTACGCAGCCAACTATGCTCCATCACGGTAGTTAGAAGATGTTAACTCCCTCGCCTGATATACATGAGGTCGTGGGTCAACATAAGAACGGGAGACAGAGCAGAGCCTCACCATTCTGGCGAATTGCCCGATGATGCTGGATGCAATTACCAGCGAAACGTCGTGCTACTCAAATTGTAAATGTTGTGGTTTCGCGCTTCAACACACCGGTGGGCTAAAGCAGTGAACTATTTGTCTTTTGTCAACGTGACACTTTTTTACTGATTGGCCGTGTCGGGTGGTGGAGGGGTTACGACACATTTATAAATAACGCGATCTAAACCCAAAAACGTTGATTATGAATAATATTGGTCGCGAAAGCCTACGTGTTAAACTGACGAAAAAGCAGTTTCTAAAGAAATCAGTTTTCAATCTAGATTTACAAGTGCATAGCTCCTAGTGCCCTCCTAATAAATCTGTAGCTCAGATCTCTTCTGAGACACAGGTTTATTAAAAACGAGGGCCCCTAAAAAAATATTTCCATCGAGGACCCCCTACCCGAAAATGTGCCAGCACTCATCTTCTTGGTTCTTTCGGTAAAGTCACGTAGAAGGGAAATAATAAAATAATAAAAAGAAAACATAATAAAATTATTCTCACGACGTTTCGGCCACAACGCAAGCAGCCGTCCTCAGGTGAAGAACAGGTCTGTTCAGCACTATCATTGTTATTTTCAGATGCACCCTATTTAAAAAAACACACAAAGCTGACATTTCGATTTAAAGCTTTCGTGACTGCAGGGATTCATCTTCTTTGTTCTTTCGGTAAAGTCACGTAGAAGGGAAGTAATAAAATAATAAAAATAAAACATAATAAAATAATTCTCACGACGTTTTCGGCCACAACGCAAGCAGCCGTCCTCATGTGAAGAATGAAAAAAAAGGTTACATTGCGGACAGCTGATTCCCTGCCAGGGCGAAGCGGTGGCGCAAAGGTGAACGCAGTTTCGCTACGAACCCTGGCACACATTGGGTTCGGTACCTGCCCACGGCTAACGTCAGCGGCGGGTGATTGCCAGCGATGCTCGTTGGGCTTGAACAGGAGCATGGCAGTCGACAGCAGCACAGATGCCAGAGGGGACGACAGTTCCCATAACGTCAGAATCAGCATCTTTATTGAGACTGCGGGGTGAATCCGATGAGCTCTGAAGCTCATTATACAGGTAGGAACAATGTTCCACACTGCCCACCAGGGATTATTAGTCTGTCTGACTGTCTGTCGTGCCTAAAAATATATATAATATAAACAGCTCTTTGATTGGTGGAGACCTACTGCCGGGTACGGAGAGGGGAGGGGCCTAAGGAAGGGCGGAGTCAGGAGAGGGGCCTGAGGGGGGGGGGGGGATCAGAGGAGGGGCCTGAGGGGGGGGGGGGTCAGGGGAGGGGGGGGGGTAAGGGGAGTTGCCTAAGCAAGGGGGAGGGGCCGATAGTTAAGGGGGCTGGCTACCTGGCTGGCTGCCTGGCTCCCTAAAGTCAAGTTATCTTGTATACAGGTAGGAACAACAGGTTCCACACTGCCCACCAGGGAGTATTTGTCTGTCTGTCGTGCTCGAATGCGCTGTCCAACCAAGTTCCTACCTGCCCACTCCGAAGGAACGTGTTTTATTCACAGATGTCTCTAGTACGGGGCGGGGCAGCGCGTGACAATGGGCGCAACAATTCGAATGTTGACATCGCCACGTGGCGTCAACGCTGCGAGTTACCTCAATTGCGGAAACTGAAATTTCACGGTTTGCGATGAGCCACATGGAACCACGCCGAGCCATCTGACGGTGTTAAAAAAACAACCTAAAATAAGCAAAGGCAAAAGAGCGGCATACATCCCAGGAAAAATATCTTGGCTCAAGATCTCGGCCACTCTGATTCACGCGCGCCGCGCTCGCCTGGAAAGTGATTGCGCAGTGACGGCGTCTGTGACTGTTGAACGCACGCACGCAAAGACAAAGGCCCCCCCGTATAGCCTACACCGCACTGTTGGGGCAAGTGCTGTGATCGAGTAGCACATGTGAAAGCCGGCACGGCACACGAGGGGGTGGGTGGCCAACACCACGCCCGGCCGCCTTTGCCTCCCAAGAGGAGATGTTTACTACACACCGCACCAGGCAATCATTTGAGGCTGAGTCAACCTAGAGGAGGCCCAGGACCGGTTCAGACAATCGTGGCCGGTGTTGGTGGCCGTGAGCGCGAATTGAACTCGGGGTCGCCGGGTTCGTAGCGTAGCGCCCGATGACGTACACACGCACACGTGTGCACACACAAACACACACGCACACGTGTGCACACACAAACACACACGCATACTCACACACGGCAATACAAACACACACGCACAGACAAAGGATCGCCCTGTATAACGCAGACAAGGCTGTTGGGGCAAGTGCTGTTAGCTCCCACCTACAAAGGCGGGCATAGCCCACGATGAGATTGCTGTGGCCAACACCACGCCTGGCCGCCTTTGTCTCCCCACGAGGTAGACTCTTTTTGAGGCTGAGTCAACCGAGGGACAGTCCCCTGAACGCTTCAGATCATCGACACTGATGTTGGCCATGAGCGGGAATTTATCTCGGGTTGTAGCGCGGTGCGCTAACCATTTCACCACCGCTCCCCCCACACGGACGCGCGCACACGTGTCTGTGCGCGTGCGTGTGCGCGTGTGCTGCTCACCGTGAGACGGACAGATCCTTCATTGTGCATCCAAGGTGAACACCCTTTCAGAATGAAAGTCTCGTGATCAAGGAGGTGTGACGCTAAGGCACTGCTGCTCAGCTCCTGTTTGAACGTGTCTGTGTGTGCGTGCGTGTTTCTCTGTGGGGGGGGGGGAGGGGGAGTGGTGGTGTAGCGGTTAGCACGCTGCGCTACGAACCCGGCGAACCAAGTTCGATTCGCGCTCACGGCCAACACCGGTGAAGATTATCTGAACCGGTTCTGGGGCTCCCCGAGGTCGACTCAGCCTCAAATGAGTAACCTGGTGCGTTGTGTAAACATCGCCACTGGGGAGACAAAGGCGGCCGGGCGTGGTGTTGGCCACCCACCACCTCGTGTGCCGTGTCAGCCTTCATAGGTGCTCGCTAACAGCACTTGCTTCAACAGTCTGTTAAAGGCTATACGGGGTTCTTTGCCTCTATGTGCCTCAGCACTTGCCCCACCAGTCTGTTAAGGTTATACGGGGGACCTTTGCCTCTGCGTGTCTCAGCACTTGCCCCACCAGTCTGTTAAGGTTATACAGAGGATCTTTGCCTCTATGTGCCTCAGCACTTGCCCCACCAGTCTGTTAAGCCTATACGGGGGATCTTTGCCTCTGCGTGTCTCAGCACTTGCCCCACCAGTCTCTTAAGGCTATACGGGGGATCTTTGCCTTTACGTTTCTCAGCACTTGCCACACCGGTTTCTTAAGGCTACACGGGGGATCTTTGCATCTGTGTCTCAGCACTTGCCCCACCAGTCTGTTAAGCCTATACAGGGGACCTTTGCATCTGCGTGTGCCAGCACTTGCCCCACCAGTCTGTCAAGCCTATACGGGGGACCTTTGCCTCTGCGCGCGCGCGCGCGCCCGCCCGGTATCTCTCCAGGTTTATTTTTACGCCGAGCCCCAGACAGTTGCCAAAAATCTGCGACACAGACGCTCGCGAGAAACAAGCGCGCGCCCGATTATTTAACCGCCGCCGCCGCGGGAGGGCCTTTCGCTCCGGATCCAACACGCCAGCCAGACACTCAGGACGCGCGCGCGCACAGAGCGAGGGGGGCCCTTGCCGTGCGCGCAGCGATCAGCGCGCTGCGAACTTTACGAACCAGCCACGGCGACTTCACCCCAGAGTTCGATTCCCGCTCACGGCCGCCGGCACCAGTGTGCGATTGTCTGAACCCAGGGAGGGGCGGGAGAGAGGCGCGTCTCTTTGTAAGGGAACTTGCTTCGTGGCCTTACTTATTGAGGGATTCACTACCGCCGTCGTCGCCGTCGTTATTATCCACGCGGTAATTGCGGCTCTTGGAATTATTGACTCGAAGGAGATGGCTCATCTTCTTCTTTTCTTTGGTTACCGGCCCCTGATCTGAACCGGTCCTGGGTCTCTCCCCCCGCCCCCACCACCACCACCAACCCCGTCCCCTATAGGGTCCGCTTCGCCTCAATTGCTGACTGCGATGTGTAAAACCATCGCCTCCAGGGAGACAAAGGCGGGCGGGCGGACTTGGTGGTGGCCGCCCTCGTGCGCGTTATGGCCTTCGTAGGTGCTGATGCTGCTCGCTAACAGCATTTGCCCCAAGAGAATGTTAAGGTTGTACGAGGGGGGGGTGGTCTTTGTCTTTGTGAGCGATTGTTTGGCCCGCGCTCCGAACCCGACGACAACGAGTTCGAATCCCGCTCATGGGCAATAGTGAAAATTTTTTATTTCGGGTCTGGGCCTCTCCTAGGTCAACTTAACCTGTTTCCTGGTGTAATCGTCAGTACCGGGGGAAGAGAAAAACACAAATCGACCCTGTATGGGGTTAAACGGACGCGGCACAGGATAGGGAAGAGATGGTTGATCCGGTATAGAAGGATGTGGAGCTGAGTGGACTTGCCGATGACCGGAATCAGCGGTGTCAAGATCGGTCTCTGTGGAGGAGGAGGCTCGTGAAGGACGCTACCGGGAAGTTGGAGGCAGTCGCTCTCCAGCAACAGCGGAGGGCGGAGGAGCGACGCTCACAACAACGAGCGGAGCGCCGGGAAGATAAAGCACAGCGAGTTGGCACAGTAGGGGGCACGGTTATAGCATCTTCCAATCATCTCAGTCAGTCAACCTATGGCACCTGGGTCTGCCCCGTGTCCTCCTGCCTGCGAACCTTCGACACTTCACGTGATAGCCTTGAAGTGCACCTAGCCTGGCACAAACGGTGTGGTGAAGTCGCCGTCAGTGGTGAATGGCTGCTCTTGTTGTGACCATACACCACCCTCTCGTGCGCCGTGGTGGCCTTCAGAGGAAGTCGCTAACACCCCAACAGCCCTTGCCCAATCTAGATTTTAAGTTATCGTGACTGCAGGGATCCATACTCTTTGGTTCTTTCGGTAAAGTCACGTGGGTATAAAATAAAATAAATTAAATCCCGACGTTTCGATCACAACACAAGCGTACGTCATCAGGCGGAACCGATTTATTTTATACCTACGTGACTTTACCGAAAGAATCAAAGAGTATGGAGCCCTTGCCGATACAACAATGGAAATAACCGTTTATCACCCTTTTAAACAGAAGAACGATTGAGGCATCGTTCAATGATTGGGACATTTCATTGCCGTGTAAAACATTTGGGGAACAGGTGCGCTATTTTTATTTCCAGCAACTGGCCCCGCTTCTTTGACGATGTCCACATTTGTTACAGCAGCTGGTCCACCACCAGCTTTGCATTTCCTTTCATGTTGAAGAAGGGCAGCGGAACGGCGAACGGTCGAGACAAAGTCATGTGCGCGTGTATGTTGAACTTCTTTCGCGCCGTACGCGGCCATCCGTGCTAATCGGAGGTGCTAACGAAGGAGCCGCGGCCCAAATGAAAGAAACACCTCCGGGACGATATCCGCTGTGAAGATGGACCATCATAAATCCACTGCTGGATGAGTGCCACCGCGAGCCATCGCCATATCTCGCGGGGCAATCCACCCAGCGGCGATCGATCCACCATCGTGGCTCCATCTCTGCGCTGGAGGTGCTTTCTGGGGCGGTCTCTCTCGGGCTGATGTGGCAGACGCGGGGAGCTCTTGAGCTCAAACTTATGAAACGAACCTTCCATAATATAGGGGAGGTTGTTTGGGTTAGATCGCGTAAATACAAATGTGTCGTTAAAACCGCCACCACCCGACACAGCCAATTAGTAAGGTTTGTCACGTAAACAGAACGTGCCAATTCGTTACTAGTAGAGTACTAACCAGTTTGTTGTAAATGTTGTGGATTTCCTCTCCAACACACCGGTGTGCTGTACTAGTAACGAATTGGCACGTTCTGTTTACGTGACAATCTTTACTACATGTATATTTACGCAAGCTAACCACCAAAAAAAACACATTATGGATAATATTGGTCGCGAAAGCCTACGTATTTAAACTAACCTTGGTTTTATTTGAGCAGGTAAGGCCCACTTGAGCTATACAGTATAGTATTCTTCTTGGTTCTTTCGGTAAAGTCATGTAGAAGGGAAATAATAGACGTTTCGGCCACAACGCAAGCAGCCGTCCTCAGGTGAAGAACAGGTCTGTCGGAAAGACAGCGTCTGCCGTCTATTATTTCCCTTCTACGTGACTTTACCGAAAGAACCAAGAAGATGAATCCCTGCAGTCACGAAAGCTTTAAATCGAAAGGTAAAGTTATTGTTTTTACAAGCGCGCTGGCTTTCACAAGTGATGGCCCAACGGCGTGGGTTGTCATCACGTGGAAATGTATAGCATCCAAATACTTCTAAACGCGTGACGTTGTAATTTTTTGCTTAAAACTGTCGTGACTGCAGGAATTAATATGCTATGGTTCTTTCGGTAAAGTGACGTAGATAGAAAATAAAATAAAAATAATAGAAATAATAAAAATGCAAATATAAAAAAAACATTATAAAAAAAATATATATATAAATAAAAAAAACTCACGACGTTTCGATCGCAACACAAGCGGTCGTAATCAGGCGCGATCGAAACGTTGTGAGTTTTTATTTTATTTTATAAATATTTTTATTATTTTATTTTATTTTCTATCTACGTGACTTTACCGAAAGAACCATAGAATACGCGTGACGTTGATTCTAAATGTGGAAGGAAAAATCGGAGGACCCGGATACAAAAAATCCACTCGACCACGGAGAAGAAAAAGAGACACACAAACAAACTCCAAATATACAGCAGCAGCAGGCGTCAGGGTCGCGATAGAACCCACGACCTCCTGCACACCAGGCGAGGTAGTTAACATCTCCTAACCACCGCGGCGCCCCAAAGCAGCGGGCGCTCTGTACGAAAAAGCGAAATAAAGAAACCAAAAAAAACCCCCGAAACCTCAAGCTGGCAGCTGTGGTCAGTCGACAGAGTGGCGACGGTGGCGGAGACGCGTATCATCGTCGCTCTGAGCGCGGAACAACAGTCGGAAGGGGCGCGCTGTCCGAGACACAAAGCGAGGAAAATGCCAGGGACTTTCCATTCCCCAATGCCCGGCGTGTTTTGAGCGTGCGTGCGTGCGTGCGTGTCGGAGAGCGGTAGGTCGACTCAGCCTCAAATGAGTAACCTGGTAGAGACAAAGGCGGCCGGGCGTGGTGCTGGCCACCCACCCCTTCGTGTGCCGTGCCGGCCTTCATAGGTGCTACTCGCTAACAGCACTTGCCACAACAGTCTGTTAAGGCTACACGGGGGATATTTGCCTTTGGAACGGTAGTACTGTATAGCTATTGAGGGAAGTGCTGTCAGCGAGTAGCACGTATGAAGGCCGGCACGGCACACGAGGAGGTGGGTGGCCAGCACCACCCCCGGCCGCCTTTGTCTCCCCTAGTGGCGATGTTTACACACCGCACCAGGTACTTTTTGAGGCTGAGTGGGGAGCGGTAGTGTCGCGGTTAGCGCGCTGCGTTACGAACCCAGCGACCCGAGTTCGATTCCCGCTCACGACCAATAACAGTGGGAAAATATTAAAAACCGGTCCTGGGTCTTCCCTAGGTAGACTCAGCACCCTCTTAATGTTGTCTATATATATGCATTGACAACTTAAAACATTACGGAATACCACGTTATTATGGCTGTATTGTTCTTGTGATCTCGTATCACCCAGGAAAGCCTCCCCAAGTCTCCGGGACACTTGCACAGGAGAGTCATGCCACGTGTTCACGGGAGTGATCATTGCCACGTGTAATGCGAATTTGGTCATGTGCAGGTAGCCCCCCCCCCCCCCCTTATTCTCTTTCCAACATTGAGGATGTTCCGGCCATACAATCGTTTCCATAGTCGTTGTTATTTATTTATTTTAGTTTTCCAGACTTTGGTTGAGAAACAGTTGTCCCGTTTGCTTTCAGTGAAGCTCAACGTCTCGGTGCCATCTGTTTTTTCCTAACCTTCTAACCCTTTATGCACCGCTTTTAGCCCTAACCCTAACAAATATTAATGCCACTATGGAAAGCATATTCTTCTGGGGATAGAGATATTCACAAAATATTTGTTCCCTGGGGGGGTGGTGGGGTGTTAACAAAAAATAAAAAAAATCCCCCAAACATATTTGTGGGGACCAATATCTGTTGACACCCCAGACTCAAAGCCATTCCCTTCTTCGCCTCGAGGTGCGACAGGAATGCCCCGTCTGGCTTCTACGCTTTAACGCGGTCGTTTGTGACCAACGTAGTCCAATTTCGAATACATTTACGTAATCAAATTAGCTGCATTCACACGGCCGCATTGGACGCTTCAACAAACTCGGAGCGCCATACAGGCTCGTCTCAGGCATTTGGAAGGGCACCCCCCCCCCCCCCCCACGGCGGCAGCTGTCCCTGTGCGGCAACATGGTGAGCCGGCGCCGGCTTTGCCAGGGAGAATCAGTCGGCCGGGGAAGAGGCGATGGTCACAATGGAGTCAATTTGGCAGTGGCGGTTAAACGTTTTTCACCCGGTACAGATACAACGGGAGGCTGATCAAGTGCCTGGGGGTGCTGCCGACAGATTGTTCCCTACCGATCACCTACATTGTTGCGTATCGTGCATGCTGCTTAATCAGTTGGAGTTGGCGACTCTGCTGCTGCTGATGTGTGGAGCTTGCCGTGAAGAGGCTGGGCCAAACATGTGAGCCACAACAACAACAACAGCAACAACCACAACAACAACAGCAACAACAACCCCCCCCCCGCCCCATCTGTGCACGACAGATTTGCGTAACGGAATCCTGCTATCCCATTCAATTCTCAATGAGTAAACGTGGTTGCGGTTGTGGAAAGGGTGGAGGAGTTGCCATACCTGGGCAGTGTGCTCATGACCAGCGCAGGGTTTGGCACGCCGGACCGGGTACTCTGTGTCATGTGCAAGAATGTTTGTTGACGTTCTTTCGCATCGTGCGTAGCCAACCGTGCTGATCGGTAAGGACAACAAACTAAGCACAAAAAGCAGTTTTTAAGAAATGCGTTTTCAAACCAGATGATTTAAAAGTGCATAGTTTCCCAATATCGGAGGGAGGAGCGTTCCAGACGGCCGCAGAAGCGCGCGATGCGGTGGCCACCCTCTTTGTTCGATAGGCAGCCAAAAAGTTATATATAAAAAAAAAACTTTTTTTTAAACACGCTTTTATGAAATGTACTGTAGTAATGGAAGAACTCCACGACTCCAGGAAGCGGCCCCGAAGCTTGCCATAACGTACGGGACCGTAGACAATTACAGCCAACGTCAGTTGACCGTGGACAATTAGACCCAAGCCGAAACATAACATATAAAAAAGATTGTTTAAAAATATTGAATTTTATTTTGAATGATAAAATATAGTATTGTCAACAGTATGACATAAGTATACCAAGTTTGCAGTCGATACCACATTGGGAAGTGGGTAAAAATTGAGTTACAAGATTTGAGGATACAACGACAACAACAACGACGACAACAACAACGACAACGACAACAACAACAACAACAATAGACAGAGTGAGTTAAATGAAAGCGTGCAATAAATCCGCCGCTGGTGCGCGGATGACGATCAGAGTTGGCCGTGAGGGTACACGATGTCCATCGTCGTTGATGGCTCGCGGGGAATTCGACCCAAGTCACCCAGAACGTGCCCCCCGGTGGCTTTCGGCCAATCTCGGCAGCCACGCGGGCGGTGGAGGCCTCGGACAGAGAGGTTGGATGGGCGACTGCCAGCCTCACGGCATCTCGTTGCGAAACGACAAACTCCCGTTGTGACTTTCTTCGCTTATACTCTTAGCTCTTTCGGTAAAGTCACGTAGGTAAACAATGAAATGAAAATTAATAAAAAAGAAAATAATGTTAATTATTTTATTTAAAAGAATTGTTATTATTTTATTTTTTATTCATAATTTTTTATTAATTTTTATTTTTTATCTACGTGACTTTACCGAAAGAACTAAGAGTATGAATCCTTGCAGTCACGAAAGCTTCAAATCTAGAATTCTTCGCTTACCACGCTCGCCGGCTCTACCCCATCCAGCAGTGGATTGCAAGTGGGGCTGTAAATTATTACATTTTTATTCATTGCTTTTTTTTGGGGGGGTGGGAGAGGGGTGGATGTGTGGGCAGAGGAGGAAAGGGGGGGGGGTGATAGACGCTGCTTGTCACTTACGACCCACGCTGTCTGTGCCCGGCCCATGGGGAGCAGGGAGCATGGGCGTTGTTAATCTTGGTGTCCCGCCTGCTTCCTGGGGCTTCACAGCGACCCCAGGGCAACCCGGACTACAGATCCCCCATTGTGTCTGCTTGCGCGTGTGTGTGTGTGTCTGTCTGTCTACACTAGCCGGGAGACAAAGGCGGCCGGGCGTGGTGCTGGGCACTCACACCCGTCGTGTGTCGTGCTCGGTCATTGTCGGTGCTCGCTAACGGCACTTGCCCCAACAGTCTGTTGAGGCTATACGGGGGTGGGGGGGGTCTTTGTCTTTATCAGCAGCAAGTCCTTTACAGAGAAGCACGAGAGCTCTGTACAGGCTGGTCCAGATGTCTCGTGACCCACCATTTAATTTTCTAAATTTGAACAAAAAAATTCAAATAAAATTTATTTTAAACAAACATAAATGTGCAAATGGGAAAAAAACATGTTAGGGGTCAATTAATTGGGGGGGGAGGGGGTGTCATTAGACCGCCCTGTACAAGGCTATAGTGCTGCTGCTAAGCAATCTAACTGCTCCACAATTTGGGTTATCCACTTTCCGCATTTATTTTACTTCTTTTATCCAGAATTAGTAGTCCAACGCTCTATTATTTTGTGAGTCTTCTCCCCATTCGATCCAGGACCCTTTACAGAGGTCACTGCATCCACAAACTTTAGCAGTGATCCCCCGACGTTGAGCCAACGTTGGCATGTAGTTGCAACCGTTGACCCAACGTTGACCCAACGTTTCATTTTTTTTTCGATTTAAAGTTTTCGTGACTACAGGGATTCATCTTCTTGGTTCTTTCGGTAAAGTCACGTAGAATTGAAATAATAAAATAATAGAAATAAAACATAATAAAATATTATGTTTTAAAATATTATGTTTTATTTTTATGATTTCATATTATGTTTTATTTTTATTATTTTATTATTTCAATTCTACGTGACTTTACCGAAAGAACCAAGAAGACCAACGTTTCATGTTTACTGGGCCTCCTCTGTTGTTGGCGGCGATCGTCGTCATCATCACCGTTGGGTTGATTTTGTTTCACCAGAGTGACAGACGTGGATCACCGTCTGTTTCTGACGTGATCGTTTTCTATCCTCTGCCTCCACCAACCTCCACGCCATCAGTCCACATTGTTCTAATTCATCTTCTGACACCGATGCCATTCCGCTCGCCTTCCCATCGCCCTTGTTGCATTCATGTGCGCCGGAATTCTCCTGACATTTTTGTTGGCGGCGTTTTATGGGCGAATGAATCCCCATTTCTCAATGTGGAAAAATGCGGGTAACAGGAAATCTTTTAGCACTTCCAAGATACCCACTTGTGGATTAATTCACCAAATTCAAGTAATGAACACGACCTTCGTCAGTGAACCGAGCAATTTGCCTCCCATGAACAGCTTGCGAGTGAACTAGAGGTCTTTATCAATCGTCTAAACTACACTCCTGTAATATAATTGATGAATACACGTCGGCTAAGCTTTTGAGTGAAGTACCTCGTTTCAGAGAAGAAATCAATCGCTAAGCGGGATAATCCATCAAATGCTAGATGTCACAGAGATTCATCTTCTTGGTTCTTTCGGTAAAGTCACGTAGAATGGAAATAATAAAATAACAAAAATAAAACATAATAAGGACGGCTACTTGCGTTGTGGCCGAAACGTCGTGAGAATTATTTTATTATGTTTTATTTTTATTATTTTATTATTCCCATTCCACGTGACTTTACCGAAAGAACCAAGAAGATGAATCCCTGCAGTCACGAAAGCTTTAAATCGAAATGTCACGGAGAATTGGCGATTCACGGGTAGGGGAGCAGACTCGATGATTGTTAACGCATGGGGGGAGGAAAAATAAACGGGAAGTTGATGAGAGGAGAGACAAAGAGTGGGACGTGAGAGAGAAGGGATGGAAAAGGAACAAAAGGCGGCTGCAGAGGGGTCAGGCACGATGAGGACACAATCAGAATACGGATCATCGATTATCCGGCACACGATTATCCGGCTTCCAACATTGCAAGTGGGCCCGGGCCGATCCGGTGGAACCGTTCCAAAGGCTGCATCCAGTTCGGGGATCGTCTGACACATGGCAGTTGAAACAAGATCGTAGTACGTACATCACCCCATGTTGAGTCTTTGAGATCGGAGTGGTAAGTACGGTGGAGTAAATACGGTAACCTTTTACAGTAGGATATTTATTTGTGTCTATTTGTATGCTTATTTATGCCAATTTCATATAGTAAACACATTTTAAAACCCTAAAAACATATACAAAACGCCTAAAACATGTTATGCAAGAATGTGCTAAACAAAACTATTTTACTGGTAGGAACCTCCTGGATACACCAGCCCACAGGGGATTATTGTGTCCGTCCGTCCGTCGTGCAGGGAGGGGCTGGGTGGGGAGGAGAGGGTGGGGAGGGGCTGGGTGGGGAGGGGCTGGGTGGGGAGGGTGGGGCTGGGTGGGGGTGGGAGGGGTGGGGCTGGGTGGGGAGGGGCTGGTCACCCCGTGGTGCCCTTATAAAACTCAACGTTTAACCTACTCACGCCGGCTTGTGCCCGCCCTCACAGTCGAGCATATTTGCGGAATACACCACGCCGCCGTTGACCCTGGCCATTGACCGAGCAAACCAACGTTCCTACCAGCTCCCTCCGCAGGAATGTGTTAAATAATTATGTCATTATCTGGCGTTCTCGAAAATGTTGCACCCCTTATCCCCGAATACGTCGGAAAAGATAATCGATCATCTATTGTATTTATACTGGAGGAATCCGATGAGCTATAAAGCTATTTTTCACAGATGTCTAGTAGGGGCGGGTCAGAATGTTTCAACAAACAAGACAAAAAGACATTATGAGTGCAAAGTATAGGAACGGTAAAACAATCACAAAAAAAATCTAAGTAAAAATAAAACTAAGCAACTTTTATTTTACCAGGTGAAGCTCACTGAGGTGTTTCTGAAGCGACCTGACCACAAATGATAGCTCAACGAAGTGGCTTATCATTATGTAAAAATCTATAGCATCCAAAACAATCTAAAAAATCTCATGCGTTCGCTGTTGCGCCCGAAACGTCGTGATTTAATTTAGTTTTCATTTATTTCATTAGATTTTTTACCTACGTGACTTTACCGAAAAAACCAAAGAGTATGAATCATTGCAGTCACGAAAGCTTCAAATCTAGAATCATGCTTGAACACATATCTACCGACTCCGATTGCCTGATTTCAAGTGGCGACGCGGGGCCTGAACGCTACTGCACAGAGTGGCGTCTGTTTTCACAGCGGGCCGCGAAGGGAGCGGGATTCAGAGTGGGCGTTGCAATAGAGAAGTCACGTGATTCACGGTGAGGTTTGAGCTGATTTAAGAGACGAGGATTTCGAACTCCTGCAAAGGGCTTCTCGGCGCTTTCCGCCTCGCCCGTCACTCCCACTGGTGTCCTCTTCTCCCGCCCCACCCCTCCATGTGTGCAGATACCAGAGGTGGGACAAAGTCATTGTTATGCAAGTCCAAGTCGAGTCGCAAGTCATCAAATTCATGACTCGAGTCTGACTCGAGTCCAAGTCACATGACTCGAGTCCACATCTCATAGGTGGGACAAAGTCATTGTTATGCAAGTCCAAGTCGAGTCGCAAGTCATCAAATTCATGACTCGAGTCTGACTCGAGTCCAAGTCACATGACTCGAGTCCACACCTCTGGTAGATACTATTGACTCTATTGTATGTTTCGATTTAAAGCTTTCGTGACTGCAGGGATTCATCTTCTTGGTTCTTTCGGTAAAGTCACGTAGAAGGGAAATAATAAAATTATAAAAAATAAAACTTTCTAAAATATAATTCTCACGACGTTTCGTCGTAAAATAATTTTCACGACGTTTCGTCGTGAGAATTATTTTATTGTTTTATTTTTATTATTTTATTATTTCCCTTCTACGTGACTTTACCGAAAGAACCAAGAAGATCTATTGTATGTATTTTGTGAAGACATATAATTAATTTTGGAGGGGGGGGGGGGGTGGCAATTGTTGTAAACATGTTGGATCAACTTTTTACCCCCACATCTGGAGAGGGGGGGGGGTCCACTTTCTATAACTTGTTGATTCAGCCCTTCTGAAAGGCACTTATAATTAATGAAATTGGTCGCGAAAGCCTACGTGTTAAACCTCATAATAAAGTTGACGGATAAACGGAACGCCGCGCTTTTATAATAGATGGATGTGCTTACCTTTTGATGGTTTATGTGCGTGTATTAAGCTGTCCTGTGTTGCTACCGTGTGTGACGTTGTGGTTACTATATCCTGGCAAATATGGCTCTACCTAGCTTTGCTTCTACCGTTTGTTTACTTATCTTTCGTAACACAAAATATATATTTAAGATATACGGCCATACACAACGATTGCCAAGTTAAATTTAATCTTACGTTGATTTAAACAAATATATTTGAATTGGCGGCTCAATTATAATGGTCAACATCAGCTACGAAAAGTCCACTGCTGGATGAAGGTCTCCCCAAGCCGTCGCCATCTCTCCGACTAACCTGGGATCACTGCAGGCCATCTGGAATATAACTTCAATTGCCATTTTGGTTTCTAGTACTGGTAGGAACCTCCTGGTTCCACCAGCCCACAGGGGATTATTGTGTCCGTCCGTCCGTCGTGCAGGGAGGGGCTGGGTGGGGAGGAGCTGGGTGGGGAGGGTGGGGCTGAGTGGGGAGGGGCTGGGTGGGGAGGTGGGGGGTGGGAGGGGTGGGGCTGGGTGGGGAGGGGCTGGTCACCCCGTGGTGCCCTTATAAAACTCAACGTTTAACCTACTCCCACCGGCTTGTGCCCGCCCTCACAGTTGGGCATATTTGCGGAATACACCACGCCGCTGTTGACCCTGTCCATTGACCGAGCAACCCAACGTTCCTACCAGCTCCTCCGCAGGAATGTGTTCAAACTAGCAATGCGTACATCATGTGGACGTCACTTTCCGTCCCTCCCTCCAGCCAGCCAGCCAGTAAAACTTAAAAATATATTCAGAAGTGTGAAAGTCCACTTCTGCAGGAAATGAACATATGGGCCAGTGGCGCAATGGATAACGCGTCTGACTACGGATCAGAAGATTGTAGGTTCGACTCCTGCCTGGCTCGATAGTATTTTACGCGGACCTATTAGGCAAATACAATCTATATCAATCGTTGAGCGGGGAAAAGTCATCGCATGATTTGGTTTTAGAATTTGCCTTCACAGTTTCTGCGCATGTGTATCCAGCTGTGTTTTGCTGCCACCCAATGTTGATTGGTAGTAATTTTCATACAGAATTACTAAAACGTTTACATTTATTTGTCTGTGCATGTTCATGTATTTGTAGTGATTTTCATTTAAAATTATAGAAACATTTACATGTAATTGCCTGCACATGTTTATAATGAAATGGCAGTTATGGGTATTATAATTTTTTTGTCCTGTACTGTAATACGTCCCTCGGTTTAAGAAAACAAAAGCTTTGTGTGTGAGTTTAGTGCACTCTACTGGATTAAAATAAACATTTCAACCATTGAAACAGAATAATGTGGGATGGAGTGCATTATATTATATTTACACTATATTCTTGGTTCTTTCGGTAAAGTCACGTAGAAGGGAGATAATAAAATAAAAAATATAGAAAACATATTTATATATAAAAGTTGTATTTATTATTTATTACTTTATTTTATTATTATTTCCCTTCTACGTGACTTTACTGAAAGAACCAAGAATATGAATCCCTGCAGTCACGAAAGCTATAAAATCTAAATTGATATTTACACTGTTAAATTCTGAACACTCTTAATGTTTGCAACACTGAAGTTTCGAAAATCAGTATTTTGTATTGGGATGAAGCCCAACTTTGCAATTTTATTTGTTAAGCTATTAATTGACCGTTGCTATGACGAGGCCGTTAGAAATTCGGAGATGGGCTCATATGTCAAATGGTTATGATCAAATTGCAATCTACACAGCTGGAAAAAAACACATCAGAATAAATAACTGCATACCTTTCCACCCAGTACACCTAGAACATTGTCACCACCGTCGGGGCAACGTAACACTAAAGGGGTATTGCCTAAAACGTCGGATATTTTAGTTATTTACTTTTGAAGTAACAATGTTGTTGTTGACGAATGTGTTCAGTGATTTGTTAATTCCGCACCACTGCCGATTAGTAAGTTAAATTTCGATGACGGTTGGTATTATATTCAAGACTAGTGATGGTTGTACTGTTTGTAAGTAAGTGCCCGTCATCTTAAGGTGGGGAGCGGTGGTGCAGCGGTTAGCGCGCTGCGCTACAACCCAAGTTCGATTCCCGCTCACGGCCACCAACACCGGGTGACGATTATCTATACCGGTCCTGGCCCTCCCCGAGGTCGACTCAGCCTCGAATGAGTAACCTGGTGCGGTGTGTAAACATCGCTACTGTGGGGGACAAAGGCGGCCGGGCGTGGTGCTGGCCACCCACACGCCCACGTGTGCCACAATGCCGGCCTTCGTAGGTGCTACTCGCTCGCAGCACTTGCCCCAAAGAGTCTGTTGGAGGCTACACGGGGGATCTTTGTCTTTGTCATCCCCCGCACGGAAACATCACAGTGGCATGGCAATTGAACGAAACAATAGCGCGTTATCGATGTTCGCGCGCGCGCGTATCTTAATAAACAAGTATCGATCGATCGACGCTTCGTTAAAATAAATTAATAACAAAATGTAGGCGGGAGTGTTATATTTATTTAAATGTCAAATATCGAAACCCAAGAATAAAATTAACAACTTTATTTATTTTAATCAAAATGATCGAAACCCAGGAATTTAATGTATCGATTTTATTCATTTATTAAAATTAAAATATCGAAACCCAAGAATTCCATTTATCATTTTATTTAAATATAAAATAACTAAACCCAAGAGTTAAATGTATCCATTTTATTTATTTTACTTAAAATATCCAAACCCAAGATTTTTATTGATCGATTTTATTTATTTAAATCTAAAATATCGGAACCCAAGAAATCCATTTATCATTTTATTTAAATCTAAAATAACTAAACCCAAGAGTTTAATTTATCCATTTTATTTATTTTACTTAAAATATCCAAACCCAAGATTTTTATTTATCTATTTTATTTATTTAAATCTAAAATATCGAAACCCAAGAATTCAATTTTTCAATTAAATTTACTTATTTAAATCACAATATCGAAACCCAAGAGTGACATTTATTTAAAAACTATCAAAACCCGATAATTAAATAAGGGAAGTTTTATTTATTTATTTACCTATTTACATCTAAAACATCGAAACCAAACCATTAAAATAACCGAACTTATTTATTTAAATCTAAATCATTGAAACCCAAGAAATCAGCACGGGGCCGCGGTGACGTCACCACCAGGAAGTCGCCGCTCGCACCTGCGGGAGGAGGGGGGGGAGGGGCGACTCCGCGTTAAATAATTAATTAGGAGGAGTAGGAGGAAGAGGAGGTTAGGGTGGTAACATTCTTTTTTTAACTTTATATCGCGTCAATAAAATAACATTCTCCCCCCCACACACACACACACTTCTTCGTAGCTGACGATTCGTTCACTTTCAACTCACAGACGCGATCGTCAAAACTTTTTTTGACGACAACAAAAAAAAAGAGGTGAGCGGGCGGGGCCGCGGAAGAGAGAGAGGGGGGGAGGGGTGTACAGTGCGCGAGTGTGCACTGTACGCGCAGCTGTTTTTGGTGTACAGTGAAGCCGTACAGTGAGTTATTGCTAAAAGGACGCGCTCTCGTTTTCACTTGCGACGTGGCGATTTCACGCGGGAACGCGGTGCGTAGTCGTTTTGTTTACACCACCACCCAGCCCGTGTTGTTGTTGTTGTTGGAACACTTTGTCGAACGCGTATCTCTCAAAACGTTTAAAAGTTGTATCTCAATCGTGATTTTTTTTTAAACAAAAAAGTTGTAACCCGTCCGATCGCGCGCCTCGTTTCGACGCAAATCGATTTTGCAACTTGTCCCGACGGTTCCGCGCACAGCAAAACAATGACCAATTTAATCGATGTCAAGTAATTGTTGTTAACTTGACGTTCGATCGTAGACGCCAGCGATGCTCGGCGAGGCACAATCCTCTGTCCGGATATCGGTGGATCGATCGAGTGATTGGCAGCGCAGCGTTTACGGACGGAGCGCAACGGCCTTGATGGGGAAGCCGGCCGAAACGTCGGACTCGAATTGCAAAAATGTGGGGCGGGGGGGGGGTTTCACCCTCCAAACACCCTCGCTAATTGGCTGTGTCGGGTGGTGGCGGGATTAACGACACATTTAAATGCACGCGATATTCTTGGTTCTTTCGGTAAAGTCACGTAGAATGGAAATAATAAAATAATAAAAATAATACATAATTGAATAATTCTCACGACGTTTCGGCCACAACGCAAGCAGCCGTCTTCAGGTGAAGAACAGGTCTGTCGAGAAGACAGCGTCTGAATGACTTCTCGACAGACCTGTTCTTCACCTGAGGACGGCTGCTTGCGTTGTGGCCGAAACGTCGTGAGAATTATTTTATTGAGTTTTATTTTTATTATTTTATTATTTCCCTTCTGCGTGACTTTACCGAAAGAACCAAGAAGATGAATCCCTGCAGTCACGAAAGCTTTAAATCGAGAAGAAATCATCTTTAATATACATTTGCATTATACATTTGCATAGACTTTGTCAATCCGCTATTGTGGGTACCTACAAACTTATACCTGGAGTGTCGGTCGCCCACCCAAGCACAATTAGGTTCGTAGCGTAATAGAATACATAATAGTGGCATACATATGACCTGTACGGTATGTGTATCATCATCAAGTCATAATGTTTCCCACAGGTCGATACAGGCTCTCACGAATCCTCGCGATGCACCGATCCATTCATCGTTCTGTGCGTGTGCATCTCATGCCATCACTCCCATCTCCACAGTGAGCTTTCGTTTAGACGGATGGATTGATCGATCCCAAGTGTTGGTATCGACAAATCCATCCAAGATGTATTAGAACTCGCCATTCGGCCAAACCAACACAAACAATCTACGCCTGAAGCGAGTTCGATTTCTGCTCACTACCCAATAACGGTGGTGAATATTTCGAACCGGTCCTGGGTCTCCCCCGAGGTCCACTCTGCACCCCCTGTTTAATGTTGTGTAACAGAGCCATCGATTTAACACGTAGGCCATCAAGATTTCAGTTTTAATTTATTAGGTATATAGCCCTGTGAGCCATTCGGCTCTTGAATCGGGTGCAACCGCAACAAACAAAAACAGGATCAAGAAAACATCCTAAAAGTGATTACGCGCAACAGAAACATCCCCCAGGAAAAAACAAGATTGCATATATACTCTTAGTTTTTTTTTGGTAAAGTCACGTAGGTAAAAATTAAAATAATTGATAAAAATAATAGAAATAATAATAGAAATAAAATAATAGAAATGTGTATTTGATGATGTAAAGATAAATAATAAAAATAATAGAAATACAAATTTATATTATTTTATTAGGTGACTTTACCGAAAAAATAATAGAAATACAAATTTATATTATTTTATTAGGTGACTTTACCGAAAAAATAATAGAAATACAAATTTCTATTATTTTATTAGGTGACTTTACCGAAAAAACCTAAGAGTATGAATCCTTGCAGTCACGAAAGCTTCAAATCTAGAATTGCATATACATATACAGTACTGTAAAGTGTGTACCCAATGCAATTTCAACGTTAAACCCTCGCACTTCCGGTTAGGAAATGTAACGAAATGTTCGGAGCAGAAGAGAAAGAGAGTAAACGTGTTTTTGAATACTCTTAAGTTTTTTCGGTAAAGTCACGTAGGTAAAAAAATGTAAGATAAATAATAAAATAATAGAGATATAATATCTATAATAAATACTAAAAATTATTATCTATAATAAATAATAAAAATAATAGAGATATATTATCTATGATACAAATAAAAAAATATTTTCTATAATAAATAATAATAGAGATATAATATCTCTATTATTTTTCATTTTTTACCTACGTGACTTTACCGAAAAAAACAAAGAGTATGAATCCTTACAGTCACGAAAGCTTCAAATCTAGAAGTGTTTTTAAATATCGACTAAATGGTAATGTTTCCTTCTGCCAAAGCCTACTTTACTTTTCGTAACCGTCACAACACGATGTGTTTTATTATCTGTGTACGTGCTCTCTAATCCACGTGTTCATCTTTCTCTCAACTACAATCCCAAACGCGTTTAAATGTTTTGAGTTTTGTTTCACCCTCCTTGTGTTTCTAAAACCGTGCCATTGCAGGCGATACGCACCGTGTAACAACCTTTTAAGCACATTGGCATAATTGTTCATACATAGGTCAGTACAGTATAAATATACTTCTGTGAGGTGTGCTCTTTTCCAGAGCTCACAGCTTCCTTAGTTTGAGGTTAGAAACGGTGCCTTTTCTATGCTACTTTGTTCACCTAAAAAACCAACATAAACAGGAAGTTGTGTAGCGATTAGAATGTACTCCGGTGAAAGGAAGCGTGCAACTGCGTGTGGCATGGCCGCATATCTCAACCTCTAAAGGTCATGGGCCTACGCCGGATTATTTATTTATTCATTAACTTTTTAGCTAAGGGGCCGTCCATAAATGACGTCACGCACCTGGGGGGGGGGGGGGGGGTCAGACATTTGTGACGATGTGTGATGAGGGGTGGGGGGGGGGGTTTGAGAAATGTGACGTTGCATCAAAATTCGCAACTTTAAATGAATATAGACAACACGTTCTACTTAACTAAATAGACTTTCTAATAAATGTTTTCTCCTACAACATCAGCGTGCAGCGCCACATTAAATACGCACTACAATGACAATAGTTTAAAGCGATTTCAAGCATGTTTTATTTTGGGGGGGGGGGGCAGAGCTTTGTGATGTCATATTTGAGGCGTGGGGGGTCTGACTTTTTGTGACGTCGTGTGACGAAGAAGGGGGGGGGGGGTCAAAAATCGTCCAAAATCGCGTGACGTCATTTATGGACGGCCCCTAAGGATGCAAGCGTTTAATGCATCGGACGCCACGCTGGTGAGACGTTAACTACTTCGCCTGGTATCCAGGAGGTGTCGTGAGTTCGATCCCGACCCTGACGCCTCCTGCTGTATATTTTGAGTTTGCTTGTGTGTCTCTTTCTCTCCCCGTGGTCGAGTGGATTTTTTACTGGTAGGAACCTCCTGGTTACACCAGCCCACTGGATTATTGTGTCCGTCCGTTGTGCAGGGATGGGCTGGGTGGGGAGGGGGGGGCTGGGTGGGGCTGGGTGGGCTGGGTGGGGAGGGTGGGAGGGGCTGGGCAGGGTGGGGAGGGGCTGGTCACCCCGTGGTGCCCTTATTAAACTCAACGTTTAACCTACTCACGCCGGCTTGTGCTCGCCCTCACAGTCGGGCATATTTGCGGAATACACCACGCCGTCGTTGACCCTGGCCATTGACCGAGCAACCCAACGTTCCTACCAGCTCCCTCCGCAGGAATGTATTTTATCCAGGTCCTCCGATTTTTCCCTCCGCATTTAGAATCAACGTCACGCGTTTTGAAGTATTTGGCTGCTATACATTTTCACGTGATGATAACCCACGCCGTTGAGTCATCACTTGTGATAGCCAGGTCGCTTATAAAATAAGTAATATTAAAAAAACCTTTTTTAAAAACACGCTTAATTAAATGTACCGTACTAGTAATGGCAGAACTCCACAACTCCAGGAAGTGGCCCCGTAGCTTGCCATAACGTAAGGGACTGTGGTCATATGCAGCCAACGTCAGTTTACCGTGGACAATTGGAGCCAAGCCGAAACATAACATATAAAAAATAACGTTTTAAAATATATGTTTTTTATGATAGAATATAGTGTTGTTATCAGTATGACATAAGTATACCAAGTTTGCAGTCGATACCACATTGGGAAGTGGGTAAAAATTGAATTAAAGATTTGAGGATACAACAACAATGACAACGATAACAACAACATACATAGTTAAATAAAAGTGTGTAAAATAAAAATAACTATGCCGTAATGTTCAAGTGGGCCTT